>NC_137801.1:33458008-34054086 GCF_963383645.1 Muscardinus avellanarius
TCATGACTGCAGTCCCGCAGTTATGTGGCAGAGGGAGGGAAACATGACAAACGGAGCTCTGCTCTGCAAGGTGCCACCCGCAGGTGACTCACAACCCTGCACCTGCACCTCACTGGACAAAGTGGGAGGCTGCACAGCACGGTGCCAAATTGCACTTGGGAGGAGAACGGGAATTTGGAGAAAAACCAATTTCTCCCACTCTGGGGATCATGTCATGTCATGTCAAATCTTACAGGTACTTTAAGGATTCTGGTTTGATTTCTAAGGACAGGCAACTATGGGTCTGAGTAAAGGAGGCACTTGTATTCTCTTTGGAGGGGATCAGCTGGTTGCAATGCCAATCACACACCACAGAGGAGCGAGAGTGTTAAGAAGGCTACTTAGGAGCCCAGGCAGGGGAGGATGGTGGCTTGCATTAAGAGTGGTATTGGTGGAAGTGGCTAGATTCTGGATCTATTTTAAATAGTGAGTCCAAAAGGAAGGATTGGCTATGGAATATTAAAGAAAACCAATAGTCTGGGATGACTAAATTTTCTTTATCTGAACAATGGGGAAGAGTTGTCTATGAGATAAGAAAAGAGGTGGGGAGGAAAAGATTCGGAGACAAGAGTATACTTCTGCACATTAGTTCTGTGATACCTCTCAGTCCTCCAAGTAGGGATATATGAATCTAGAGTTCAAGGGTTCAAGGTTCAGTTTACAGATATGAATTTGGCAACAGTCAGTGTGAGTCAGTTTAACTCATCAGACTTGGATGGGATCATCTAGGAAGCAAGGGAAGTGAAAAGAGGAAAGTCATGGACTAGGCCCCAGTGATGTCCTAAATACAGATGTTATGAAGAACCAGGTGTGCGTACGGAGAAGCACGTAGGAATGCAGAGGAGACCGAGAGTGGTGCTTCTGAAACAAAGAGAAAAAAGCTGTTTCCAGGATTGTGATCCCAGAGTCCACGTGCTAATGAGGAAGAGGAGCTTATTCAGCGGGGTCCTGGTGATTCAGCCTTCATGAAGGATGGGAAGACAGGAAGCAGAGACAGCAATCATGGACAGTTATTTGTGTTTTTCTTTATAAAGGGAAGCAAAAAAGGGGGTGGTAGCCAAGGAAACATGTGGGTTCAGGAAAGGATATCTGTTTCTTCAAGTTGTGAGATCTCGTAGCAGGTGTCCTTGCTGATGCCACTGGTCCTTAAGTATGCAGGAGGAGAGGAATCCAGGCCCCAGGCACTGGAACAGAACAGGCTGTTTATGCCATGACAAGTCATGTGGGCGCTAACTGATTTGTGGGTAGGTTTGGTGAGGAGAATGTGCTGGCCTTCTCTAAGTTCTGACTCTAATATTTTGTCCAAAAGAAGGAAGAGTTAACAGTGTGGACAAGGGGATGACCATGATGGAACATAAAATCCAAGCTGTGAAGAAGGGATGAGGCCGGGGATGAGTAACCAGCAGCGGCTCAACGACTGGAGGTCCCTGGAGAACTCATGAGGGAGCCCAAGAAGGCAGAGGGTAAAGAGCATGGGCTAAGAGAGAACTGTCTTCTATTACAACAGGGACCCTCCTGCCTCAGCCTCCAGGGTATCTGGGACAACAGGTGTGTACCTCCACACCTGGCTAAGAACAGGATTCTTGAAACTGAGAAATCCGGGTACAGCAAGGTCTAGGATGTGACTAGGGCAGATGATTAGAGGTAGGGAAATCAAAAAACTAATAAGCAGGTTAATGACTGGCTACAGAGATAATAAAGAATTATGAGACTAGTGATGTAGGTCAGTTGGAAAGGGCCTGCCTAGAATGTGTGAAGCCTGGATTGTTTGATCCCAGTAAAAACACACACACACACACACACACACACACACACACACACACACGAATGGGATAATCTATAAGAATGGGATAATCTGTTGTCATATGCTTCAAGAACACTGAGAGGCTCTGGGCAAAAGGAAGCAATCAATCAATACATAAAGGGCAACCAGCGCCAAGCAGGACACCTACCCCACCTTCGGGCCCAGTGGTACTCAGATGTGGGAGAAAAAATATCCATCACTTGATATGTCTACAGAGGAAGCAGATCCTCAGTGGACAGCCAGGTATCAGGCAGAGCCAAAAGGGTACCTAGTGGAAAGAAGCAAAGTGTCCTTCAGGAGACAAACACTTTTTCCTAGTACTAAGTTCTAAGGGAAAGGTACTTAGACCGTGCAGAAGCAGTAACAATATAATGATTTAAATGATGGTTTTGTTTAAAATTAATAATATGAGAGCTTTTATTAAGACCTTAATATGTGCCAAACACTGTGTTCTTCCTCTCTTAATACCAGTTTTCAGTGAGGTAATCTGACCCTTGATAACTTTAAGTATCTTACTTTTACCTTAGAATCTTTTCTAGTCATGATGTTTGCTGACCCAGAATACTCCCCAGAAGTAGAGTAATATTTCTGAATCCTCACCATAACAACTAAATGTGGAACTTGATTTTCCTTACTTGTTATGGCATACCGGAAGGAGATCTGCTTATGGAAAATGTAAAAAAAATCTGACATTCCAATTTTAAAATTTAATTTTAAGATGCACTGGGAAATCCAAGGTTGAGGTGTCCGTGCCCTGCGTGGGGTCTATACTCCCAGAGAGCACTGAGCAAGCTGGTACCAGTTACTCTGTCGTGGGGCATGGCCCTCCTGCCACAGGCACTCTGCTGCACTACTTCCTCCTTCCTTCCTCAGGCCTCCTTTACAGCTTTCAACTGGACAGACATTTTTGACTCTTGGTTTAAGCAAGGCAAAGGGACAGTAAGGAAAAATGATTAAGCATTACCTTTAGATATTTTTGACCACTTAATTTTGATTTTTTTCTGAAAAATGTATATTTATATTAAGATAAAGGTAACACTTCAAGTTTATGGGTAGTTATATAGGTTTATGTTTAAATATAAACTGTTGAAACCATTGGTGTTTTAGAAACGAATGAATTGTAATCATCTCTCTCTCTTTACACTAAAAGAAATTTGGGATAAAGACTTAAATCCAATGAAGGAAAGCAGGGGATCTGGGTCCGTGATTGCTCAGGAATCACGACTTTGGACCTACTGAGTCAACAAAGAAAAATCACCGCACATCTAAGGGGAAGGAGGTTTCTCCCTAGTGATAAGAGCTGGAGGGGGCAGGAGAATATCTGAATAAAGACAGTCAGAGCTTTTAGAGATACTCAAATGTGACACACATACTTTCTGACACATGAGTTTTAAAGTAAAAATATCAACAAATGAATTTAAGTAGAAATATCTCTGAGTCTCGTTATAATATTGAAGATGATATTTGAGAATAACTCAAAATGCAGAGCCAAAATATAAGAAGATGAAAACCACAGAAGAGAGAATCAGAGACTTGGAGGGCGGAGCCAGGAAGCTTAGCATTTTCATAACTGGTATTGTAGTAGTAAGAAAAGATAAGAGTTTAAAGTAAAATCTGCTGAGCAACTGAAGCAGTAACAATTCAATAAGTAATGGGAGAAAGAATATCTGGGTTGGAGAAAGAATAAGTGATAATTAGCTATTAAGTAATAATAACCTTGTGTCCCATATAATAATTACCATTTTAGTTACTATTACATAGCAGAAACTAATACATATTTTCTATATACCAGGTACTATTCTAGTTGTTGTATTAATGCTAATTCATTTAACTTTGGAATGTTCCTATAAAACACTTTCTATATTGCAAATGAGAAACTGAGGCAGAGCTATAAAATATCTTGCCCCAAACTCCCTGGCCTACTAGTAAGTACGGGAGCTGGATTAGGATCTAGGCAGTCACACTCAGAAAACTCTGGGCTGAATAGAAGAGACATATTGTTATAGTTAGATGTAAAATGTCCCCTAAAGTGCTCATTTATTAATATTCAGGGCTGATATAGCTGAGTCACAAAGGCTGCAATCCCAGGGATTGCTCCTCCCCAGGGGGTGTGGCTTTGGGGATTGCTCCTCCCTTCCCCTCCCCTCACTCACTCTCTTGCTTCTGGCCTCTGGGAAATGAGGAGCAAAGCTGTGTGCTCTCCCTCTCCACGCCTCCTGCTGCCATGCCCTGAGATCCGTGATCCCCTGCCGCACATGGACTGAACCCCCAAATTCTAAAAGGAAAACTGTGGAGAATGAACCTTTCTTCCTCTAAGTGACAGGATCAAATATATTTTGGATTACAGCTGTGAAAAGACTAATACACATTCACATAAAGAGATTCTGGCAATGCTGCTGAACTTTAAAACTTCTGGCCAGAAAGAATGATGTGCCCATCATTCTTTGGCATGGAGCAGAAGCTGAAGGACAGGAGAACTGCAGCTGTGGCACTGAGAGGGAAGTGCTGTAACTCAAGAACCTTCTGCCCAGATAAGATGGGCACAGCCAGGGAGACAGGGAGAACCTGATGAAACCAAGGGATTCACCTGGCACCATAGTCAAATACCATGCATGAGGAAGATGCCTGAAAAAGACTTTACTCAAGCAACACATGTATACCAGAGTAGAGGCTGCAATGGAAAAAGGTAGAGAACAGAAACGGTAAGGAGCAACCCAGATCTGGCATCTTGTAACACACATGTGTATGAATAAAAAAATGTGGGTGATAAAAATTCTATTTCAAAGATTAAGGATAAGCTGTGTTAACTTAAGTGACAACTAAAACTTTTGAAAGAGAAGGGACTTTAAGGGAAGTCTGATATATAATGAATAATTTAGTTTACTCTAGTAGCTGGGGGTTAGGAGAGGAAGGGGTAAAAATGTTTGCAAAGAAGCTGGGTGTGGTGGCGCCCCCTTGTAATCCTAGCAATTGTGAGGCTGAGACAGGAGGATCAGGATTCCCGAACAGCCTCAGGTACTACTTTGTGAGGCCCTTTGCAACTCAGTGAGACGTTGTTTTAAAATAGAGAATAAAAAATAGGGCTGGGGTGTCACTTGGAGAATGCCCCTGGGTTCCATTCCCGGTAAACACACACACACACACACACACACACACACACACACACACACACGTTTCCAATGTCTCACTATAGGGAAAAGTCCTTCTCCATTGGTCTCACCTCATGATGGGGAAGAAAGGGGAAGTTAGGGGAAATGACTTCTTGGTGGTAAAAGCAGTATGCCTTCACAAATGAAACATTTGACATCCTATTAAAATAATAGTGGCGCTGGATGTGTTTAATAGGGAATTCTGGGAAAAGGAACTTTGCACAATAGAACACTAAGTTAAATTTCCAACTGCAAGAAGAAAAATGAAACGATTATCAGGTAACCTGATTAAACTTGCAAACAATTAAAAACTAAACAGAGTAAGAAGGTGGACAATCAGGTGGGGCTGTCCTACTACTTTCTAGATTTTCCCACTGAAAGACAGAGACCATCAGACTAGTATAGAAAGGATCAAAAGCTCTGTGTTTGTAAGAAAATAAATTTGAAAATAAAGTAGTAGTAAAGAACTTTCAGGCAAATGCAAACAGAAAGGAGTAAAAAATATTAATAAGGCATGGTGGGATTTAAATTTAAACTCACTCATCAAGACTAAGAAGACTTTATGTGACCATGAAAAGACATGATTCACAACGAAGCAATAATGTGTACATACCAAACCACACAGAAGCTAAATAATGCAGCAACTAATAAAAATGCAAAAATCTAATTAAAAATTTAACAATGTAATGGGATTTTGAAATAGAGCAGATAATAACATAGTAAGTAAAGGCAACAGAGAACATTTCTTAACTAGAAAATTAAATATTTTTATGGTTATGGGACATTTATAAAGATTGATCAAGATCTTGGTTATAAAGAAAAACAAACTTTTACCATGTAGAGGTTTCACAGGCCACAGTCTGGGGTTATAACACACAAAATCAGAAATAATAAAATGTAGCTAACTTTTGACTCAGCTTTTTTATAGCCCAAATAAATAAAAACTTCACTGTAGCAGCTCTTTAATGCAATGGCAACAACACACAATAAAAACAGAAAGAGAAAAACAAAACAAAAGCAAAACAGAGAAAGGAGAAAGCAAGCAACCAAGATGTACACTAGTAAGAGACTGTATAAGTTAATTATGGGAAAGACATGGCTATTATTAAGAACAAAATAATTTCCTTACCTTAATTTCTGCGAGAGATGCCATTGCCCAAGCTATGGTAGATCTCAGTCCGGCCGTCTTGATGTAAGTTCTGCTGGCTAAGGGGGCCCTATGAAAGAAGAAACGGCTTATATACCAAATACGAATGCATGCTGAAGAACAGGATATAATGCCAGTCACAGAAAGGGAAGGGTCATATGTGTTCTCCAATATGTACAAACTAGGGAGTAATCGGGATACCAGAGGGACTCCAGATAATGGAGGAGAAACCTCAGAGGAGCCAGGGAGGAGGCCTAAGGGAAGGGAGAGGGGAAGAGTGAGGTTCATTGGAGGAATTCCTACCATCAGCTCTGTGTACAGATGTGAAGATACCAATGTTAATCTCAGTACTCTGTATTGGGAAGGGGGTATCAGGAGGTCGGGGCCGTGCCCACCGAGTGCTGTGTGCGTGTATGTCACTGTCAACACGATTTACATTATGACGGGAGACTATAATGTACCAATAAAAGCATATAAAATAAATATACGAGAAAGGTAAATTATGCCAACACCTTGGAAATGTACATTTTAGACAAGTGAAATTAAAATTCAGTTTAAGTTATAAAAAGTGAATCACCAACGAGGGAGGCCTTTCTTAGTTCTTCCCACACAGAACGGATCCTCTCTAGAGCCATCAAGAGGGACACCCTTCTGTGAGGAGGGAGCCACATGGGAGCAGCTGAATGCAGGCTCTCAAATCTATCTCCTATAAAAACGGATAATCTGTATTTGCTTTCTGCTCCTTTGTTTCTTTCTCAAAAGATGAAAGGAAGCATGCAAAGCATTGTCTGAACTAATAAAGCAGGCATCTCCCAGGTGAGTCTCTGTTCTGCATCACTTCATACTTAATCCTCTACCTCTTCAGTGCTACTCTCAGCCAATGTTTCTAGATTTGAAGGAAATTTTCAAAATATGTTGAAATATTATGTACTATTTCTATCTTTCTTATGCAATGAGCAAGCAACATCTTGGAAATTTTCATGTTCTTTTTAGTTTGCTTCACAATTTGTGGAAGAGATAAAGTTATGATTTTAAGAATATATGCAGGTTTGTTTTGAGGTCAGCTTGTTTCAAACCCCTAAGAGGGCTACAAACAGTACACAATGCCACAATATCTTCCAAACTCTTCTTTAAGACTTCCAACAGAATTTCAGGTAGTTAATTTACTAAGCGTGGAATCTTGCATCATTTTCTCATCTTTCTTTGAGTTTGTTACCCTGTTTTGTTTGTATTTACTAAAACCTTTTAAATTCTTTTAATTAGATGATGTGTCCCTTTCAAATAAAAAAAAAAAAGTACGATTGTATACTTACTGCTATAGTGGGGAAGTTCTGTATGTTAAGCCCATGGGAGTTTAGCTTTTTCAATAGTTTTTTTCAGGAAATAATATTCCCATTGTAAATAATATTGTATCTATAGATTTAAGATCAAGGATATAAACTGATAGGGAGAAAGACTAAAATGTTTTGATCAATGAATTCTGCTTCTTCCAGGTAAGCTTGGTAACTAACTTGTTATAAAGCACTCTAGATACAAAAAATTCTTTTGAGTGTTATAAAGCACTCTAGATACAAAAAAAAAAATTTGTACTCTAGATACAAAAATAGAGGCAGTTATAGAAAATTGTGTTTAACTATGCATATTACAAGTCCATTTCTTTTTCTTTTTTCTTTTTTGGTGGTACTGGGGTTCCTGGAAACCCGTCTACCTCTGGGCTACACTCCAAGACTTATTTTATACTTTTTTAAATTTGGAAACAGGGTCTCTTAAGCCAGCACGGCTGGCTTCAAACCTGCGGGATCCTCCTGTCTCTGCCTCCCAAGTGTGAGGATTACAAGCGTGCGCCACCACGCCTACTACAAGTCCATTTCTAAGCAGCAGGAAATTTATGTGGAGACTTTGAAGTTTTCTTTTTTCTTTTTTTTTTTTTTTGCAGGTCTGGGAATGGAACCCAGGAGCATTTGACCTCCAAGCTACACCCCCTGCCCAATTTTTTATTCTTTATTTTGAAACAGACTCTCACTGAGTTGAGGAAGGCCTAAGTAGCTGAGGCTGTTTGGGAACTATCCTCTAGTCTCAGCCTCCCAAATGCTGGGAT
Source organism: Muscardinus avellanarius (assembly GCF_963383645.1). NCBI lineage: Eukaryota > Metazoa > Chordata > Mammalia > Rodentia > Gliridae > Muscardinus > Muscardinus avellanarius. The sequence goes on from NC_137801.1 coordinate 33,466,246, forward strand.
TACAAGCATGTACCACCACGCCCTGCTGACTTTGAAGATTTTGACAATTAGTATATATTTTTACTAACACATTTTATTTTATGGAGTCAACTCTGCTAATATGTAACAAATGTGAATGTGTTTTTATTTTGCTAAACCTAGGTCAAAGTACTCTGCTATCACTTCAACAAATGGGTCCCATTAAAATCAGTAAAATAAAACTATACAGGGAAAGTAGTAGCCACCAGTGAACTCTTTAAAATCAATTACAATGTGTACGTTGTAGAACCTGCCTAGTGTTTTAAATCAGGCTTTAGCTGGCTTTTACATAGTTCAAAGTAAAAGTGGGTTTTGGCTCCCTTCTCCACCTAGCTGCATTTCTTCTTTATTTTCTTACACACTATTTTCCACAAAGACAAATACTCAGAAATCCCCAGTCTCTAGTCCTGACCTGTCACCTAAGCACCAGATCTTTATCTTCAAATACGGCCCAGAACTGGGGATGGAACCCAGGGGCATTCTATCTTAGAGCTACACCCCCAGTCCTATTTTTTTATTCTTTATTTTGAAACAGGGTCTCACTGAGTTACAAAGAGCCTTACTAAGTAGCTGAGGCTGTCCACAAACTGTGATCCTCCTGTCTCAGTCTCCTGAATGCTGGGACTACCAGCATGCACCACCACACCTGGCTGCACTCAGGCATTTTAACTAGAGGTTAAGTAGTGCAAATTCAAACAGGATCTCCTTTCCCTGTGTTTAATATCTTCATACAGTTCTTCGTGTTCTTATTCCATTTATCATCTGTGTATCAGGGCCATAATCTGTTATCTTCAATCTAGCCTCCTCACCTGAACTCCAGATCTGTGACCTTAAATCTCTCCCTGGACGTTTGTCACTGGATACAGTTTCCTTTCTCTATATTTTGTATCTCAGTGACTAGCACCAGTGTCTAATAGTTGCCTAGATCAGAAATGTAGACTTTTTCTTGAATTCAGTTTTTTTGTTACCTCCAATTTCACGCTGGTTTAATCTCTCATCATTCACTGCCTGGACTACTGTAAGAATTTACTTCTTTCTTTTTCACTTTTAAATATCATTTATTTTGTAATTTTTTGAAATCACAAACCTGACATTACTCTTCTGCTTCAAATTCTTACTGCTTTAGAACAGAATCCGAGCTGTTAATCACGGTACAGAGGACACTTCACGGATTGTTTCTAATTGTTCAGTCTAATTTTCTGCCACTCTCTCTATGTATTCTGTCCCATCTACCCTGGAACTCCTTGCCCTCCCCCACATGAATCAAGCCTCCTCACACCTCCCTGTCTTGACAAGCAACCCCTTATCTATAAGATCTGTTTTTTCCTCTTATCTACTGATGAAGCCTTACTTATTCCCTTTAAGTCTCCTCTTAAGTGATATTTCTCTATGTTCTTTTGCTTATGTGTCCCTCTTTAGGTAAATCCACTTCTCTAACTCTGGCCAAGCATGTATTTATTTATTTTGTTAACTTCTCATATCTCTTAGGCATTTATCATAAAGTCTGTTCTGTCACTAAGCTGAATTCCTTAGACCTAAGAACCATCTTATTTATCTTTGAACTTTGGATAGCTGGCACAATGCTGAGCATATAAAAGTTCACAACTAATATTTCAAATGAAATTAATTGAGTGAATTAATATTACTGTAGTAAATGCTCCTCTTCCCTCATCAGTTGCTGAACTGCTTAAAAAATTAAACAGTTGAAATTTATTTGACACTTACTGCATCCTAGAAAGAGTACCAAGCATTTTTTTTTACAGGAGCTACCTCATTTAATCCAACCACAAAACTATAATATAGGTAATTTTATTTTCCTGATCTTATAGAAAGCATAGAAATAATAATTTGCCCAAACCTGAAGGGTCAATTTGAAGGGCAGGGAGAATTTGAGTCCATAGTCCTTATCCATTGTGCCATATTATACTAGTGATATGTAGAGTTAAAGCTGCATGGGCCGCTGATATCCAAATGCTTCTTTTCTTTAAAGAAAGTTCAGCTGTATCATGGACACAGCCTTCAGGAACTGCTAGGACCCACACTGTGCTGTGACCCTGCGGCTTGCATCTCCCGCCCTGTCTCTCTGCCATGGTCTCGCCCTCTCCTGCGGCCGGGTCCCCAGGTTCTCACTGTGTCCAGTCTCTCTGCTCTCCATCTTCCTGTCTCCCCTTTGCTCACATCCCAGAAAATGGTTCTTCTTAGTCTACACACATCCTTGAGAGTGTTTTCTTCCTCCACTGAGGTGGTCAAGTTGACTTAAACATAATCTTATTTACAGCCACGGCTCATGCAAGATCTGAGTCTTAATTTCGGTCATGTCTTATATTTGTAAACTTTCAGGTACATTACCAATTATTATTTGAAAAGCTTTTAGGTACATTACCAATTACTATTTGAAATGCATTAAGTCTGACTCTTGGAGTGTTTCTATATGCATGTAAATAATCTGGAATAATGAAATTTATTTTTTTGGTTTAAGATTAATATTTTATGTAGATGCAATGTGATTTCAGTCAAAGTGATCATGGAACTTGACAAACCAATTCTAATACATACATGTCCAAGAAAAGCCAAAACAGGTCTAATGCATGAGTTGGATAAGTATGTCTTATCAATTGGGAGGCAGTGTGAGGCGGACACCCCCATGGTTATGTCAGTGTGGGGCAGGAAGGATGAGCTAAGGAAGGAGAAGAGGCAGCTGGTGCACGGTCTCCTGCGCACAGGGCAAGTGGTTGATGTCCGCGTTGGAGATGAGTGGGGAAGGACGGGCTCTTCACAAACAGCGCTGGGATGAACGAGCAGCCACACAGGGAGAACTTGGAGCTACGTCTCTGTAGCCAAACATGTAAAACACCACCCCCCAAGTTACAGAACAAATGGGTAAGGCAAATTTCCAGGGCTAGCAGAAAGCGATAGGAGTGGACAACAGGTTTCTGTAAAGACCGTAGCTCCAAGTTCAAGACCATTCTCACAGGGGATCGGGAGGCAAGGTGCTGCTTCAAGCCAGTGGAATAAGTTTGCAGGAACTCAGGAGAAGGAACTCAGGAGAAGAACCCAGGAGAAGAAAGCCAGAGCCACTGAGGCCGAGAACACAGCTTGGGCGGCTGTGCATCACCTGGCGTCCTGGGTCCACGGGGAGCAGAGGGGCTCAGATAGTGACACTGTTTTCTATGCTGCTAGGCTTCGTGTATTCATGGAATAAAGACATTTAATAACGTTCAAAAACATTTTATAACGTTGAATACACCTGTTCATAAATGGGCATGAAACTTAACTTTTATATATAATTAAAAATTTTAGAGCTGGGAGTGGTGCCACACACTTGTAATCCCAGTAGTACTTGGAAGGCTGAGACAGGAGGATCTTAGCTTGCAATCAGCCTCAGCTACTTAGTGAGGCCCTCCACAACTTAGTAAGACCCTGTTTCAAAATAAAGAATAAAATATTGGGCTGGAGGTATAGCTCAAAGGTAGAATGGCCCTGGGTTCAGTCCCCAGCACCCCCCCCAAAAAAAAATAAAAACTAGTTCTTTTACTTGGTTCTAAGAATCTAAATATAGTATGGTTGCACTTGATGCTACTAGGAATGAGATATTTGATATAAGTTGATTTGCCAAACAGTCATCTTTTTGTGGGGTTGAAGTACTAAAAAAATGTTTATGGGGCTGAAGATGTAGCTCAGTGGTAGACTGCCTGCTTAGCATGAGTGAAGCCCTGGTTTTGATTCCTAACATTCACCCTCAAAATAAAATTAATTAATAATTTAACTATATTATGCTTTTTTGGGGGAAGGGCTAGGAATTGAACCCAGGGGCATTCTACCCCCAAGCTAAACTCTCAACCCTTTTAAATTTTTTATTTTAAAATACAGTATCACTAAGTTGCTAAGGCTGGCCTGGAACCTATAATCCTCCTATCTCAGTCTCTCAAGTCCTGGAATTATAGGCATGTACCACCATACCTGGCTACGAATTCTTTTAAAAGCCTATTTTTCTCTTTTGCTAGTTTTTCCTATCTTGTTTTGGTGACCATCAGTATACTGAGTTCAAATATGATCAATTTTCAGTTTCCTCTATCCATCCTATCAATGATTATGGAATTTTTTAAAAGTCTGGCAAAAGCATTTCAAATTAAACTCAATCACTTTTATGACTATTTCACAGGGATTATGGCCTATGGTTGGCTCCAAAAGGCACTTGAAGTAGGATATCTTGGAAACCTTTCAGGTATGGTATAGAAGAGCAGGTTAGGGTTGGTCTGGAAGAACTTGCAAAATATTGGGGTGGACAGGAACAAGGGTAATTGCAGGGCGAGGCACGTGATGACCTCACAGGAGACGCTATTTAACTCAGGGTGTCTGAGGTGGTGATACCGGCCAAGCTTACCATAGGACCCGAAGACTACAGGAACTCATTCACTCAATATTCTTAGACATCTACCATGTTCTTGTCATTGTGCTAGTCAACTGCTAGAGCTCACCATTAGATCAAAGCAATTATATGTCAGACAGTTAAAAATATACTGGGTCAAGAATTCAGATGTATAAATACTAATACAAATGTGGTATCCCCATAGGACTTTCCTGAACTTTAAAGCATTCTATTGCCTAAAATCATCTGTAGAAAAAGGGTGTCTGAATCATTAACATAAGCAGGATCATGCATACAAAATATTTGAAGATGCCATTAATATTTACAATGCTCCTAAGAAACTTTAAAAGAAGAAATAAATCATATGCATTTATTATTATTTAGTACTCTGCATGACTAGGGAGACATCTGAAGATTTTAAAAACTAGCAATAACTTCTTACAATAAAAGAATAATGGCAATTGGATCTAGAGAATGTTCAAGATGAACTATACTATAGTTTCTATTTTAATTAAATCTTCAAAATGCCAACAGTTTAACATTTTGGGCTTAAATATAGGCTTATAAAAATCACTTGATAATAGGAATAGTTATTAGTTCAGTATTAGTCATATACTCAGAGAAATGACTCTGATAGAATCTTTAACAGCTCTAACTGGTCAGATCAAATGACAAACCCTAAGCTCTATCAGAACACTTTCCTGAACTAAGCAAAGAACTCAAATGTGTGACCCTCTGTTGCCTCTGTTATATCAATATTTCACAGTATAAACAAAACGGTATTTAATTTCACAAATTTTTAAGGGACAAACCTGAAACTTAGAATATAATAATTACCTGAACACAGGAATCCCCACCACTGAGTAAATGTCATTTAGATGTACAAAGACCTGAAAGAACAAACACAAAATTATAAATGGAACAAGAAATTATCATTACCAAGTCACTGACAATATGAAACTTCTAGTGTGAACTTATGTGATCTATATTTTAATATGAAATTTCAAGATCTATTTGTCACATCTGGAAAAATGTTCCACAATCTTTTTTTCTTAAGCAGAGGCAAATTAAATTTTAAGTACATTTCATAGAAAAATTCTGAAGTCAATTTGGTATATACATTATATGGAGAATTATGTTACAAAGAAATCCATGTTACAAAGAAACTTTTTTTTAATGTGTATGTGTGATACTGAGGCTTCAACCAAGGAATGTTTTATCTCTGAGCTAAACTCCCTTTTATTTATTTATTTAATTTAGAAATAGTGTATCACTAAGTTGGTGAGGGCTTCACTAAGTTGCTGAAGGTAGCTTCGAAACAACTTGATCAGACTTTTCAGCATTTTGTATTAAAGAAGTCTTCCTAACTATATCATAATTTTAACCCCAACTAAGACATAGGGTCACACAGGGAGATCATAGCTTACAAATACTTGTGGGGTAAAGAAGTTTCTTTAGCCCAACGATATGGTAACAAGGGTATTCTTTCAATTTACTGTGTCTAGATGAATTTTTGCGTCTTTTACTTCCTTTCTTCTGTTACTTCCTTTCTTCTGTTAAGCCATACAGAGAATTAAAATGTCTAAAGTTAGTAGTCCACATAAATTTAAAACTGTTAGACTCTTCCTTACTTTTATGGTCTGATAAGGTTTACACAGTATTTCAAATGCCATTTTGAATCTTAAGAATATTTGATCTCTGATATTGTCACCCCAAGGGTCATGTCCAGGGTCTCATTCATGTGACGCAAATGCTCTACCCTGAGCTACAAAAACAGCTCCCCAAAGTTATTTTTAGCATAACTATTTTAATCAAAATTATTGCAGTGTTGACACATTTCATCAAGAAAATAACTGTCTGAAGTGACTCCATTTAGACAATTAAATTCCTCAATCAATTAAAATATCACAGCCAAACTTTCCAGTTTTATGTATTATACCTTTTAGCAAAATCATTTATTAGGATTCTTTTCTGCTTACAATTTATACTAAAGATATATTGATCTTGTCTTTACATGTCAAATGTTAAGAACAGCTTCACCCACTACAGAATTATTTTCCTATTATTTTTGCACTAAGAAAGAAATTTGTTAAGATTTGATTATTCTGTCAACTTTTTAGTTACAAATTTTATTACATGTGATTTTAGCATTGCCAATTTTGTTTTGTGTGACTATTTCCACTGTATTGTGGTGGAGACACACACACACACACACACACACACACACACACACACACGCTAATCCAGGAGAATACTGCAGTTCTGACAGTGAGGTGGAGAAAGCTGGGAGAGAAGACAAGAGAACTGGAAAGGGGGCATGGGAGTAAGACATCTCATGTCAAAAAACTCAGAGGGTCAAAATATTTCGCATAAAAAGTTAGATATTTACCAGATATTAACTTTTTAAAAGTGAAAAACTTCAAATAAAACAAAAACTAGAGCCAAAACTAGTTAAAAAACACAATGTGTTTTGATTTCTTTGGCCAGTTATTAGTCCACTTGGAGTTATGTAACAAGGAATACCTTTATGAATTAATGAATCATGAAAATGACTAGCTACTCAATAAATTTATAAGATGGTTTTCAAAATAAAGTGTAGAACAGAGTTTTCCTCAGCCACAAAGAAGAATGAAATTAGGTAATTTGCTGGTGAATGGACAGAACTAGAAAAAATGCTAAGTGGATAAGCCAGGCTTCAAAAGTCCAGGGTCCTATGTTCTTTCACACTTGTAGAAGTTAGAATAAAGGGCCAGGCGTGGTGGCGCATACTTGCAATCCCAGTACTTGGGAGCCTGAGCCAGGAGGACTGCAGGTTCGTGGCCAGCCTCAGCTACATAGTGAGGCTCTCCACAATTGAGTGAGATCCTGTTTCAAAATAAAGAATAAAAAATTGGCTGGGGGGATAGAGCTCAGAGGTAGAATAATGCCCCCAGGTGGTTTTATCTCCATTTTGGCCAAAAAAAAAAATAAAAAAGGATAAAGGAATAAAAAAGAGATCTCCTTAAAAAAGAAGGGAGACCAGTAAAGCAGAAAAAGCAGTAAGGGTGGGAAAGGAGGAAAGAAATGAGGAAAAAGAGAAGTACTGGGGAATGAAATCAAATTATGTTTTATGCATGTACAAATATGTCACAACGAATCCTACTTTTACATATAATGCATTAATTAAAAAAGAAAATCAAGTGAAGAACATTTTTATTACCTGTGTAACAATGGTACTGAATTTTGCTCAGACCTTTGTGTTATTATTCATTTCTTTAAACAATAGCTAAAATTTCTTATTATAGACCCTTATTTTGTATTATAGAGACTACAGTGCCTCTGCAACCTCATAATAAATATTTTTTTCTTCTTCAACGGTAACCAATAAAAATTGCTAGCAAAACAGTCTGTACTACCCAACTGTTAAAGAGAAAAACTGAATGCTGGATCCATGCAGACATGCTTCTAAAACTCTGAAGTTAAAAGTACGATAAGAATAGAGAACACTGTGTTTTAAAAATTAGGTTACAGATACATAAATTAAAAAGAATATTTATTACCTCTAAATCTGGATTCCTCAAATCTGCTTTCCATCCAAACTGCTTCATAAGAGCAATTCCAATTATTCTTCCTATCTCCTGGAAAGGAGCAAGTTATAGAAAAGGCAAAAATATACTAAAAATAAAAATTTTAAGTTTAAACACAGGCAAATATTAACAACCATGTAGAAAAACCAAGATAGATTATTTGATGATAACTTAGAGCTTTAGCATTAAAGTATTACTTTAAAGCAATTTCTATTCAAGGCAATACGGTTGTATTTTTACCTCCTCCATCCCTAACACACCCTTGGCCTTAATGCTTATTCATGCATAATCTCTGTTTTTGCAATTTTAGGTACATGAAATAGTGAGACCATGACTTGATAAACATGGTCATTCCAAGTTGTAGGAAATTAAAACAAGCCAAATGATTGTTAGCAAATTGGTATCATTAGATTCAACTTCAGGGTCTGTAAACTCTAAAGTTGGCTAACGACTCAGACCAATGCCCTTTATATAACTAAATTCTGGAAGGGCCAACCAATAATGCTCTGTGATAGAGACCATGGTGTCTGCCTTTCCTGAGAGTGCCAAGACCTTCTGTGTATTTGTGTATCTGTGGTCCAGGTCCTGGATATGATCCCACATACAGAACCCAGGGCAGAGTACAGAACTGTTCTGAAGAGAATTCTCCAAAGCTTAGAGCCATGATATTTCCAAATGCAAAGAACGTCTATGAATTTAGGGAAACTCTTAGGCACAAAATAAAGTCTTTGCATAGAATGGCATATCATTCCTAAGGCACCTGAGTCTAGGTTAAAAAGGGAAATGCATTTTTAAAGGTACTTAATCATAAGGAATGAGGCCTAATCATCTTTCTGGACTAATTATTTATTTTGAGAGAGGTCTGAATCTCATGTTGATTCTAGAGAGTAATGGATTAGTTCTTTTAGAACACGGGACCCTGCCATGGGAGGCATGCATACCTGTGCGGTGAAGGCCTTTCCAATGGCTCCACTGCAGCGACAGGACACCCTGAAGGTCAAGTCGGCCTGGGTGTGAGTATTCGCCGCTTGCTGCACCTCATCCTGGCACTCGTCTTTGTGAAGTCTCTCTCTTCTAGTGGTGGAATCTCTTTGCTCCAGGACATCTTTTTCTGTTTGTTTCTTTAGCTGGCATTCCATACAGTTCTCTTCAGTCTTTTGCATTTCTTCTATTTGGGGTTTCTTAGAAATAATGATTTCATCTTCTCTCACTTTTCTTTTTAGTGGCTTAGTAGTTCTTTGAGAAAGTTTTTCCTTTTCTGTATCAACTTCAAGAAGACTTTTCCAAATTGTAATGGCCTCCAGCCAACTTCCTGGATCATTATTTATAAGTCTTTGCACTTCATTAAGTATTTTTCCTAAATAAATAAAATTTCAGTTTATTATATCTTGAAGCTTTGAAGACCATCTATTAAATTTGAAGACCATCACCAAATTTCATTACTTTATTTCACTGAAGTAAGTTTCACTGGATGGCTGCATGAATGCAACTTCACTTTCATTTGGACTTTATAAAATTTTAAGAATATTGTGTAGAATAAAAGTCATTGTTATATTACATATATAACATTAAAACTATTAAAATTTCCATGTTATTACTAGTAATACTTTAGCAAATTAATTTCCTATGATAATATATTTATCTCATCAATATGTGAGTAGATCAAGAGTTTGAAATAATGGTGATATTATCTATAAAAATTAAGGTTAAAAAAGAAAATAAATGATAAAGGATGGGACTTAGAAACAGAGTAGTTAAATCTTGGGTTTATTTCATTTCAGACTCTACAATATTAGCATGTATCTTAAAATGAGTTTCTATAAAGTATAAGTTCACATACGCAATCCATTTATAACCTAGGAACTGTGCTCAGTAAAATTTATTTTTTTATTTTTTATTTATTTTGGTGGTACTGGGGGTGGAACCCAGGGACCTTTCTACCTCCAGGCTATACTCCCAGACCTATTTTATACTTTATTTGGAAACGGGGTCTCACTAAGTAGCTGAGAGCCTCAGTAAGTAGATGAGGCTGGCCTGTGTGATCCTCCTGTCTCAGCCTCCCAAGAGCTGGGATTACAGGCGTGCACCATCACGCTCAGCCTCAGTAAAATTTAATCTTTTCATGATGAACAAGGGTCTTCAGGATGATCCAAAAGTAATTAGTAGTTCCTAAAGATGAAGTTATGTGGAATACTGGGATGAAATTATATTTACCCCACAATATAATACCTTGGGATTTGCTTTATAACAATTTTTCTTGCTGGGTCTTGATTCTTATCATTTATATCTTTCTTGAAAGAGTTTATTATAGACTATGTAATTACATGATCTCTGTGCACATTAGCAGTCACGTCGAGGTCTAAGGCAGTGTTTAATCCTGCAGTACCCGACTCTCTCCTATTTTTGCTGCTTTGATCAAGACCCTTAAATTATTTTCAGAGCTTTCCAGCATTTTATTATTAAAATGATACAGTTTTGCTTACTACATGCTTCTAAATACATGTAAATACAACTGGCCTGTTCATCTCTAAGAAGTTGCCTGATAATAATTTTCAAAGAAAAAAATGGGGCTTAGGTCACTAAAATCTCAGAAGACAGGCAGCAGATTGCAAAGAGAAGAGACAGACACTACTATACTTAACTGATAATATTCAGAAAATATAGAAAAATATATAACTAATGATGTAACATATATGAATAAGCCTTACAAATGTGAAATGGCTACATATTAGTTAGTATGCAGATAACTCTGGAGTACAGCATGTGGGTAAAAGAAATAGGCATATATGTAGTACCTTTACTTGGAGAAGAAACAGTAACTGGAAATTGCTTTTTAATCAGCAAAAACAATCTTTCTGCAGACCTCAATTTCTTCAGCATATTCAAATCAGAGCAGGTAGTAAAAAAAACCTTCCCTGAAACATATTCGACCTAGAGACAGACAGATATTCAGTAGCTCAGAGTAAGAAACAATGCCCTTTTCCCCTTTAATTGACTAAAACATAGCCCCTAGATTAATGATTTTAAAATTTCCCATTTCTGAAGCATCTATTATTTGTTAAGCACTATACTAGGCACTCTGAATACATTTTCCCCCCTTCGTCCCTATGACAGCCCTTTAAGCTAGATTTTATCATGATCATTTTGCATATTTGGAAACTTAAGTTTAGGATAGGTTAAGTAATTTGTAAAGTGACCAAGATCATAGTCAATGTTATGCTACCTCTTGTAAAATACACATGCACACACATGTACACACATGTACACACACACACACACACACACACACACACACACACGAAAAACAGAACATAAAATAACTTAGTAATTGCATTACCAAACCTCACACACTATTTGAAAGTGGACAAAAGAAGGCATAATGCATAGCACAAATGCATAGCATAATGAGATGTCCATCTCAAGGTGGACACTAAACATCTGCTTGTGGTCTACCAGGAAGCAAGCAGCATAGGTTCTGAATAGCAGTGTAATAAACAGACAAAGGCATGCAGATTAAGATGTAAAATTTGTAAGATAATACCTTGAATTAAGCCATAAAAACTTTTAACATTTTAAAGCACTGATAAGTTGTAGGTACAGTAAAGAGCAATGAACATGGACGCCAACATCACGGAAAATCTTGGGGAGGAGTCCCGTAAGATTTGGGAAGAGAGATTCTAATAGAATCGGGGCAGATGCAAAGGCAGAACCCTGGCTGAGGAAAACTGGGAGTTAGCTTGGCAACATTTTCTGTGTTATGTTGATTGATGGTGTCAGGTGGATGGATGGTGGAGCTCTGGCCAGCGTGATGTATGGTCATGAAATTTTGAGTACCACAGATGGTAATGGTCAGCCATTATAGAATTTTGATGAAAACAGTGACAGCACTGAATTAACTGGCAGAAAAAATTACTTTGGAAGAGACATAAAAGACTGAGCATAGAATGTGATGCTGGAGGGAGAAGTAGATTACTGAGACAGAAGTGAGACGCTTGGCTGTGGGAACTGGAAAATGAATAGAAGCAAGATATATGCATCAAACAGAAACAGGCTTTGAAGACAGGATGAGTATATGGTTAAAAAAAAAAAGTCAGGGAAGAGAGGAAATGAAAAGAGCATGGCGTTATGAGGAGCCTAATGTGGTGTGGCAAACGGGGCCCAATACCACTGGAATCCTGAGCTTTTGAGGGCTGACCCAGCTCTCGATTTCAGGGTAAATGCGGATTGTCTTGGCATTCTCCTTTTCATAGTGGCCATGGGCTAATTCAGTTCCAAGTTATCTCCTAGAACTAAGGCAGCACATGAGGGGCATCCCATGTGTTAGTGTTTGGGTATGGTCTGGGTGTGTTTGTGTGAGGGAGCTTGGTGTGCCATGGGGCATTATTGAAAGGTGGTGGAACCTTAAGTATGGCTTTGTGAGAGGTCACTGGGTCAGGACCACCCCTGGATGGGCTTAATGCAGGTCTTTTGGAGTGGGTTATGTCTCATGGGAATGGATTACTATCTTCAAAATCAGGATTGTTATCAGAGACTTGGTCCCTCCCCGCTCTCCTGTCCCCTTGCTTACATAAATGTCCTTTCTACACGCAGCTGGTTCCCTTTCTACTTCACCACATTGTGATACAGACAGAGGTGGCCCTTGTCAGACACTGGTATCATGTTATTTGGATTTTCAACCACCATAATAGTGAGCATATAAACCTCTTTTCTTTGTACACTAGCCAGTGTCAGGTATTCTATTATAGCAATGCAAAATAGACTAAGGCATCATGTGTTTAGGCAATTCATGGGAACATGAGCCCCAAGGAGTTTTGTTTTGTATCTGAGTTGATATAATTCAGACTTTGGGATGATAGTTTTTGGGGTTGCTATTCCAGGTTGGTGAAGAATTTGCTTCCCAGCAAACCCTAGGTTGGTACCGCTAAAACCAAATAGCTGAGGTATCAGCAAAGCAGCTGATCAAGACAGACAAAGAATAAGACTATGACATTAGAGGAAAAAAAAAATAGGGAAATGAAAGGAACACTTAGGAATCAGTATTTAAGGGGATAGTGAAGTAATCCAAATGAAATTCTGGTTTCTAAAATTTACTTATTTTCCTTACATAGGTGACATTTTCTGAAACTAAATCTATACATCAAAATGCTTAGACTTTGAAAACAAAGTTTTAAAAAGTAAATTTTTGAAAAGTCAGATTTTGTTACCTGGCATAGAATACAGATGATATTAGAGGCACCTCAAGACATTTTAACACACCTAAAATACCTTGCCAAGATTCTGGGGGAAACTGTACTAAATATTTTACTAAAAATGTATGGTTTTAAGATTTAAGTCTTAAAAACAAGAAAACATGATACAAATATCTAGACCAGTTATTTTACCTGAGTAGTCAGTGACCTGGACATCAGTTTAGAGTTTTGTAATTATACAAGGATATTATCTTGTTTATTTATGTATTAAAGAAAACATTTTGTACGATGAACTTCCTCTAAAATTATCTTCTAAAAGTATTTAATGAGTATAATTTATTTAGAGCTTTGAATCATAAGAATGTGTCAACACACTAAAATGCCAAATATTTCCTCAAAACCAAAAGCAGAAACACCATTCTCCTTACAGAATCAACAAAAAGCCAACATTCTTTTTTTACCAGTAATCAGCATATACTCAAATGTTACTAAATTATAAAATAGTCATTGTAAGAATCAAATAATTACACATGTGGCCATGTCTGATTTACTCTTTGTGAAGGCTGGGTTCATCTTAAAGCAGCAGGGAGGATGAAACTTGGTGCTTAGAACTTCATCAACTGCTAAAGCCAGCATTTGCCTTTACCTTCAGTTTATTGCTATATGTGATCATATTCAATTACAATACTTAGAAATGTGGCATTTTAGAATATTTCATCCCAATATTTGTTACTTGAAATTCTTTGATTTTGTTTTTTCCCACTTGGAATTAAACTATAACCAAATGCCTAAAAAACAGCTGATTTTACATCTAACACTTCTGAAGACTAAATAGCAGCTCTATAATCTGCTAGAATATTAAGCAGGTAGCAGTTTTTTCTTTCCTTTTAAAATTCATGGATTCAAGTAGTTTAACTCAAAGATTAAAAGTTTAAATCTAGGTAACAATCATATAGTATTCCAGGGAGATACCAAAGTTCTCTTAAATTTACAAGTGACATTTGGTTTTAGAACTTCTTTTAAAGAACTATGCAGTGTTAGGATGGTATTTAAATTTGTTCTGGTTCACTTTAGAAGAAAGCATTTAAAATATATTTTATTTAATTTCCAAAAAGGCATTCAATCTTCAAACTAGTCTAAAATATCTGTGTGTGTGTATGTATAAAAGAATATTAAAAATAGCCAGGCACCTAGAAAGAAGCTTGCTCACCACCAGTCACTGATCAGGCTCTATATTCATCTTACAAGATTCCAATTTACCGGACATACAGAGTGTAGAGGGCTATGGTTTGCATGTGCTCTCTCCTCAGAAAGGCTGGAGACTTAATCACCATTGCAAATGCTGGGAAGCCGGACCTCTACCCTCATGGGTAGACAATGTCATTATTGCAGGACTACACTAGTTTTTCAGAAAGCAGGCTTGCTTTTCCTTTTGCTTTCTCTGTCAGTGCAGGATGCCTTCTGCCATGTTGCGAGGCAGCCAGAGGCCCTCACCAGATAGGGCCCCTCATTCACGGACTTCTCAGTCTCCAGGACTATAAGAAATACATTTCTTTATAAATTAACCCAGTCTTCAGTACTGTTATAATAATAAAAATGATAAAAATAGAACATGTTAAACTGTATCATGGAAATGCAATGGGTAAAATCTAGACTGGGGAAACTATCACTACTAACAACTACTGGTAGTGATGGTTAGGCTCTATAACTGTGCTGTCCAGCACAGTAGCCATCAGCACACATGGTTTCGGAGCACCTGAAATGTGACCCGAGAAAGTGAATTCTTATTTAATTGTATTTTTAATTCAAATAGCCACTTTGGTTAGTGGTAATCAAAATTGACAGTGTAGCCAAACCCAGTGTCAGAACATTAGGTCTAAAGCTAAGAATGACTTATATTTTTCAAAGGAATACAAATATAATAACAATGAAGAATATATAACAAAAACTATATGTGATTTATAGAACCTAACATATTTACTACCTAGTCCTTTACAAGAAAAAACTTTGTGGACTCTAGCTCTAGACTATGAGATAAAAACCCAATGTCTTTAACAAGCAAAATGCAAGGAGAAAAAAGAGAGATACAGAGAGGAAATCTAAAGATGAGTTACTTAAAAAAAAAAAAACAACAACAAAAACACCAGGCAGTTGGGAGTAGTAGTGTACTCTTGTAATTCTAGTACTTGGGATGCTGAGAAAGGAGGATCACAGGTTCAAGGTCAGCCTCAGTAACTTAGCAAGACCCTGAGATTCCATCCTCAGTAACACACACACACACACACACACACACACACACACACACACACACAAAATAAATAAAAACAAAGGATACCAGCCAATCACAAAGTGTGGATGGTATTCAATTTTGTATTCAAATATACAACTTAAAAACAAAAGGAATATTTATGAGTCAAGTTGAAATTTGAGGACTAAATTCTTTTTTTTTCTTTTTCTTTTTGTTGGAGCCCTGGGCATTCTACCTCCAAGCTTCACCCCATCCTTAATTTTCATTCTTTATTTTGAAACAGGATCTAAGTTGTAGAGGGCCTCACTAAGTAGCTGAGGCTGTCTGCAAACTGTGATCCTCCAGTCTCAGCCTCCCAAGTACTGGGATTACAAGTGTGCACCACCACATCTGGCTCAAGGACTAAATTTTTGATGATAGGAATTACTTTTAGCTGTGACAATGATAATGTGGCTTACATTTTTAATGGTCCTTATCTCAATTTTTTTTGTGTGTGTGTGGTACTGGGGGTGGAACCCAGGGGCTTTTTTTGCCTCTGGGCTATACTCCCAGACCTATTTTATATTTTATTTGGAAACAGGGTCTCACTAAGTTGCTGAGAGCCTCTCTAAGTAGCTGAGGCTGGCTTCGAACCTGTGCGATCCTCCTGTCTCAGCCTCCCCAGGACTGGGATTATAAGTGTGCATCACCATCTGGTTTATCTCTTTTATATTATACTATACATAGATAAAACAGAAGCCTTATAATTTAGAGATATAAGCAAATACAGATGAAATGATTCCTGGAATATCTTTTAAAATAATGGGGTAAGGAGCAGTGGGAGGTGTGACAACAAAATTCGCCATGGGTTGATCATTTCGCAGTTGGCTGATGAGTATATAGAATTCACTACACTGTTCTGTTTACTTTTTATATGTGTGGAATTTTCCATAAAAAAGCTAAAAGGAACGCACAGGAAATTTTGTACTGTAAGCTGTGTGTTAGCGTAAGTTTCCACAGTAGAGTCACCTGGGAAGGGAGCTCACGTTCATGTTCAAATGGGAACACCTGGGCTTACCCGCAGCCCTACTGAAAGAAAAGCTTTTGAGGCTCGCACTCAGGGATATGGTGTTTCCAACAAGCTCCCCTGGTGATTCTTATGTTCACTGAAATTGGAAAAGTACTGATTAAATTGAGTGATTACTTTCTACAGTAAACAATCACTTCTGAATTAATTTGTTTGTAAATTCATAGTTTTGAATATTAATTTTCTTGAAGCAAAGTAGTTTCTGACAGTCTCTCTTGTCACTGCAGGCTGATCTGAAGTACTTCTGTGTGACTCGATTTATAGGGACAACACCCAAGTATTTCCAAACACTGTGCCGCCGATCTATCCTTATTATAATGATTGAATTAACCCTTTAAAGTAGGTATGATCATCTCTATTTTAATCTGAGAAAATTGAGGCTTAGAAATTTGGATAATTTGTCCAAACACACAGCTCTATTAAAGGGTGATTTAAGATTTGAACATGAGTCTTGATCTAGAGCCCACGTGTGCTCTTTACCATGCTATTATTGACATAACCTATACCCCATGTTATGGGGACGTTTCCTACACTACGGTCGACCCTCTGTTTCTGTTGCTTCCCCATCTGAAGATTCAACTGATCTAAGACGGAAAATATCTGGGGGGAAAAAATGTCTGTACTGAACATTTACAGAGTTCTTTCTCTTGTTGGTATTCCCTAAGCACTAGAGTATAACCACTATTTATATAGTATTTACATTGTATTAAATATTATAAGTAACCTAGAGGTGATTTACAGTATCTGGGTAGATATCTATAGCATATATGCAAACACTACAACATTTAAATAAGGGAATTGAGAAACTGTGGATTTTGGTATCCCGGAGGGCTCTTGGAACCAATACTCTCTCAGATACCAAGAGATAATAGTAATTTAGCCTAGTGGTAAAACACATGGGCTTCAAAGCTGGAGAGACGTATGTACAAGTCTTCCTCCTATCATCTTGCACCAGATTTCTCCCAAGTCCTATGTAAAATGAAGGTAAATGTCATCTAGGGTGGCATAATCAGGGGCCCTCATGAAGTCAGCCCATTAGGAGTAAGGAATAAACACCTCCCTGGGGAACTATGACAACCAAGCTAACTCTCATTCTTATCGGTTTAAGAACTGTGCTGGTTTGGATTTCTAATGCCCCCCTAGCCTCAGGGCAACCAGGCAACAATGCTGGAGGCTGGGCCTGGTTGCTCAGCAGTCCATGGGGGGGTGTGGCCTTGGGATTATATGAGGTGCCTTCTCCTCCAGCTCTCTCTCTTGCTTCTGGCCTCCAACACCTGAGAGCAGAGCTCATTTATATTAATTCCCATTCATGTTCATATTAATTATCTCTCTTCCTCCTTCCTGCCGCCATGCCCTGAGCTCTTCAGACCTGGCCTGACATGCGCTGAATCTTCCTCAAGGCTATAGAAGATAATAAGCCAGGGGAGGCTAGAAAAATCAGTTTGGCCTTCTGAGACTACATGCTCAGCAGAAATGCCAGATAAAGCCAGACAAAGCAGGGTCTGCCCTATTCTGAAAAATAATATCAGAGGCTTTCCCAGATGATAAGGGCAAATTCCAGGTGGTGAGGGGCAAAGCATGTGTAGAATAGTCACCAAAGTAACCTGCAGTGGCCTTTACCTTAATAACAGTAAAACGCAGACTCCTCGGTGGACTCTTATGAGACATGAGATGCATTACGAATCATGAGGAAAACCAAAAATGCCACCTCTACATGTGATGACATCAGGAAACCGATTTCCTGCCTACCCCATAGATGCCATAAAAGCTGTTCCCCTGTGTTCTTTGCAGTAAGTAGCCTGGAATTTCTGTCACCCAATGCTGGCTTCTTTTGCTCAAGCAGACACCCCCCTCCCCATAAAGCCTTGGCTGTGATTAAATTCTTTCAGGGTCCAGAGTTTCTTTCTTCAATTCTGGATCAAAGCACCTGAGTTCAGTAACAATAGCAGTCTTTTGAGGATTAAATCATAACATGTATATAGTATCTAACATTTTAAGTGCTTAGTGAATGTTAGTTAATAACATTATACTTCAGGATTCCTTTAACTTTGAGATCACTTTCTATTAGAGCAACTGGAATGGAAATTCAGGGGTTATTCAGATTTCATTTCCAGGTATATCTGTCCTGCTATGGTCTGGATCTGGGGTGTCCCCAAGGCTCATATGTATCAAAGGCCTGGTTTCTCAGTTCAGCGATGTTTAGAGGTGGGACTTTAGGGAAATGATTGGATCATAAGGGCTATGAACCCAATCTACAGATGAACCCATTAATAGCTGCACGGACTACGGAGAGGAGAGGTGGGACCTAGTTGGTAAGGTTCCTGGGGGCGTACTCTTAAAGGGTTTATCTCCCTCCCCACTACCTTCTCCTCTCCCTCCCTCCGCCTTCCAGGCTGCATGAGCAGAGCAGCTCTAACCCACCGCTCTAACCCACCGTGCGCTGCCACCATGATGTTCTGCTTCACCTCAGGCCCAGAGCAATGGAGCCAGCCAACCGCAGGCTGAAGTCAGGGGCCAAAATAAACCTTGTGTCTTTAGTTGTTTGCATAAGGCATTCTAATCAGTTACAAAGAGCTAACTCATACCCCTACAACATACAAGAAGAGAATATGGAAATTCCCCTGGCATTTAACTACTCTTATGGTCAAGGCATTCCCCCCCAACCCCATACTTTATTGAATTTTCATGCTGTTAAGGTTTCCCCTATGTCATTTTGTCAGTACAGAAGATGAATGAGCAGAGAGTGTCTTTTTTTCGAGCAATCCTACATACCTTAATGGAATCAAGCCTTTTACTTTTCAGACCAAGCTCTCTAAGTTAACATTAAAACATGCAGTCAGCATTATGTATGGCCATACCACTGGCCTGGGTTAAACATGATTATATACTCATGCTTGATTCCACAGGAAGCCTGGGTTTAAATCTCACCTTTGCCATTTTCTGGTACAACACCTGAATCAATTATTTTATTGTTTTATTTTCCTCATCTGTTAAATGTGGAACACCTACTTCGGAGGGTCATAGAAATTAAGCAAGTAAATTGGGGGTAAGGACCTAAGAGCCTGTGCCTGACACATTAAATGCTTGATAAATGCCAGCAATTATTATGACACGGTGACTATTTTCGGTTAACTACATTCAATACTTCATTAAATTCTGTGACAAAGCACAAATGCCAGGTAGTCTAATATGAATAATCCCATTCTTCAGGACTTTGTGTGGGGCCCACCCTCACACCCCACTGCAGAAACTCCTTTTGTGGGTTTCCAACACTGTAGGGGGCCCCCGAGGGGAATGGTCAGCTTGTTTTTGCCAGCCTTCCCTTTCCAAGCACAATCATTCAGTGTCCTATCTACACCACCAAGACACCTTTTACATTACACCTGTTTCCTCTGCTTTCAAGAACCAGTCGGCACGTTCTAGTACCTCAAAGGCTGTTTAGAACCTTGTTCATGTCACTGAAATGAGCCACAGAAACCACAGAGCGGCCTGCACGAGTGGCTGCTTTTCCGGGCTCCGATGACTGCGTGGATGAGGCGTGCTCCGAGTAGCCTCAAGTATCCTGGATCCTCAGCACAGCCCAAGGTGGGACACCGGGCGACCGTCAACTAACACGACTCGGGCGCGGAACCTGACCACTGTTTGCATTTCACGGAGGGAGGGAGGGAGGGAGGGCTCTAACTCTGGCCTCATTCCAGTCCTCGGCTGTCTCGGAGGCTGCCCTTTAAGGGATCCAGGGGTGGCTGGTGGGGGCGCCGCTGTCTCGGAGCTGGGGCCTGGTGTCGGGGAGGGGGCCGCGGTCCGCCGGCCGGGAGGCGGCGGCCGACTCACCTGCGTGGCCGCCAGCCGCGCCCGCACCTCGCGCATCAGGAAGGGCTCCAGGCCGCGGCCCGCGGTGCAGAAGAAGCGGACGCCCCCCGCAGGCCGGGGCCCCGGCTCCCCGCGCGCCGCCGCCATGGCGGCCCCGCGCGTGGCTCGGTCACGTGGCCGCGGGCGCGCGCGGCGCGCTCCCGGATCCCCCCGCGGGCGCGCGCCAGCCGGCCGGGTCCTAGGCCAGCGCGGGGAGGAGCGCGAGCGCGGCGGGCGCAGGAGCGACCCCTGCCGGTCTGCGCGGTTAACTGCACCGAAACTCCGGGAGGAGTCAGGCGGCCTGAACTGCCCAGAATCATGCGTGCAATCGTCAATCGCTTCATCTTCTTGACTTATTTTTTTCGGATAGAGGGAACGGATGCTCAGAGAGGCCAAGAGACAGCGCAGCTGGGGCTGGAACCGAGGTCGCTCCGTCTCTGTCCTCGGTCCTTTCCACCTCCCTCCTCTCCTATCACCTCTTCTCAGATCCCCACCCAAGGAGCCCTGCTCTGTCTTCACCAAGAATGGGGCTAACCCTGCGAACCAGCTCCAAGAGCAGAGACTCCTGTTCTCAGAGAAAATGCCTTTTTGTTCCTAAAACAGATCCCATATCTTTGCTTGGCAATGAATGAATGGGCCCTCTCCTTTAGGCCACCTGATTTGAATGGGTCTCCTAGCAACATCTGAAATTTAAACAACGAAAATAATACTTGAAAAGAGTAGGATCACTAAACAGACAACCTTAAATTAGCTCTGTAACTATATATTGAATCAGAGATAAACTGTTCAATGACTCTCTCTCTTTGGCAGGTGCTTTCCGTATGCTTCTCAGTGGAGTTCCACGAGAAGCTAGATGGATAACTAGACTAAATGGATAACTAGTCTCCCTGACCTCTTGCCCACTCTCCCAGCTCTTGATCTACTGGGGCAGCATTTAAAAATTTTTTTTCTATGGAGTCCTATGACATAAACGTGCAAAGGTTCAGTCCTAAGACTTCTTGGACCCTTCCATTTTGATAAATTATTTCTTCCCCCTCTCAATTTGTTCTCTTTCTGGTGGCTGTTGCCATACCTCACTTGATATTCTCTATTTTTTTTGTTTTGACTCTCAAATGCCTCTTAGGAGGATCTTGAAACCTCCTTAGTACTCCCAACAGTCTGTATCTCAGAGGGTAAACACACAGATACAACACGTTCGGTTCAGTTCAACAAATCTGGGACAGCTACTGTCTGTGGTTACCAGGCTATCTCGGGGATTTGGAGGTGATAAGGAAGAGTCTGGAATTTTAGAGGCTTAGAGGATGGTGGAGTTCACTGACTTCCCAAGGACCCACCCAGGGAGCCACAGAGGCACTGCCAAGGAGGAGGCAGGGAGAGCTTCCTAGAGAAACGCACCCCTGGGCCCAGCCCCGGGGATGTGGGAGAGGGAGCAGAGGTGGGGGTCTGAGGCTGTGGGGTGGAGGGCAGCAGTTAGCTGTCAAAAGAGCATCAATTAGAGGAGTTGAGGGATAGGTAGAGATAAAGGTGGCGAAGTGTTGTTATGGTTTGGATCTGGAACGTCACCCGAGGGCCCATGTGTGAAGGCTGGGCCCCAGCTGGCAGTACTGTGGGGAGGTGGTAGAAATTTTAGGAGATGGGGCCTACTTAGAGGAAGTAGGTCACTGGGGATGTGCCCTTGAGGGGTGCATTGGGAGCCTGGTTCCTTCCTCTCCATTTCTCTTTGCTTCCCACCTATGATGAGGTGAGCAGCTCTGCCCCACCACACACTCCACCGTGATGTTCTCTCTCACCAAAGGCCCAAAGTGACAGAGCCAAGTGACCATGGGCTGAAACCTCAGAAAACATGAGACAAAATAAGCCTTTCCTCCTCCTAAGTTGTTTGTCTCTGGTGTTCTGTCACAGTGATGGAAAGCTGACTAACACAGTTAGGGAGAGGGTCCGGTTATGTCAGTGCCAAAGGATCCTCGGATGCTCAAAGAATGACTGTCTAGCCTGGCATGGGCCAGCAGTGTGGGCTCCTGGATGCAACCACACCTGAGCTGAGGCTGAAGTCTTACAGAGCCAACCTTCCTCTTGTCCTTCTTCTTATGTCCTCTCTGCAGGAGGCTTGGGTCAGCAAAATCAGGGGCTGCTTTTGCTCCAGTTGTGGTTTCATATTTGTTCACCTTTGGATCTTGTTGTAGCACATCACCAGTGCCTTTCACAAATGCTTGCAGTGAGTAGGACTTGGTGGGGTTCTGCCTACTTAGCAAGGAGATAAATGGTTTTCTAGGAGGAGAGTTCCTGGAACTCTCTCCCCCATTATTCAAATCCTCTTTCTTCCATCATTTTTTCTTCTTGTATAATAAAAAAAAGTCTCTACTGCAAAAGAGCCATTGATTCGTATAGACAAATTCAGCATATCCAGCTGTGATTTGCTCTTTGAATATTACATATTCAACATATTGGAACAAGAAAAAAATTTTTAGGATAGATGGACATTTAGGTGGGGTGTTTTGGGAATAAGGGCAAGACCATTACTTCAAGGTAATCTCCTTATTTTTATGTGATTGGCAGTTCTTCTGAAAAGTGTTTAATGTATATACTTAGAATTCAGATTATTTTGATTGTGGAATGGATGACATCATCTGGTTACCCATAGTTGTACACTGTTGGCTCTTAGTCAGTGTGAGCTGAATTAACTGGATATAACTGAATGGAAGACGAAACACATGAAGTCTCCCTCACCTAGGAGGACTGTTGTGCTTCTTCATAGTAGCGGGGACTCTGCGAGAAGGATGTGGGAATAAGGGTAAGGCAGCAAGGCCAACCCGGAAGGAAAGACAGGGAATTAAGCTGTAAGAGGACTTCAAACATGACCTTCACAACTTGGCCTGCTACTTCCCCCTCCTCATCCGTGCCCCACACTTAATAGTTCATTAATAAGAATAGCCAGGAATTTTCTCACGATGACCTGGAATGCCCCTTTGCCAGGATCACTCTTCTTTTCCCCTGCTTTCTTCCTCTCTTTACGCCTCAGCTAGGATGACACATTTTCTGTGATGCTCTTTACTATCTTTCTTGCGCCCTTTTATTTGTATAATATTACCCCTTAATAAATTATTTATTCATTCTTAAATATTTATGATTACATGGCAGTGTATCAGTTTACATAACAAGGCCTTTGAGAAACTTCCAGTTTAACAGGAGGTAATGGTGATGGAGCTGCACCTTGATATATATAAAGGATATGAAGACCATGTGATATATGGGAACCCAGGCAAGGAACTGAACCACTTAATAGATGAGGTTAAATGCAGAAATCTGCTTTGAAGCTTCATGAGCCTTTGCCTTTTTCTCTTTAAGCATCTTTGCCAGGTCTGGGTATTGTGCTTATGAAGCCCACCTGCTCAAAGTGGAGCCTCTTTTGTGGCCAGGATATAGTCATGTTATCTAGATGTTGCCAGTCAAGCTCATATGACTCAGCATGACCCACTTGGGAGAAAAGGGTCTTCCCCACCATCAATGTTGATTTCTTAGGGCGCTGGCTAGGGCGTCTGACCTTTAGGGGTAGCCTGTCAGTAGAGACTTTCTGGTCAGGCCAGTTTCTGAAAGCTCAGCCTCTAGGTTGGCTTTCCAGCCTGCCCAGCAATTTAGTCATACAATTAATAATAATAATAAAAAAAACCAGCTTTCTTTTGCATTGTCAGTTGGAGACAGCATCTATTTATTGCCACAGGAGTATTGACTGGTGTATGCATGCACTCATTCTGGGTAGGAGCAGTTGAGTTTCTTCTCTCACTGTGACATGTGTTAGCCTACATCTCTTCTACATTTGTTTGTAAGCATGCCTACCCACACAAGGCCAGAGTAACTTGTAAAGAGTAGGACTTTATAAAAATTTTTGGAATTCAATTGCATTGTGACCTTGTGGTAAAGACTCAGATGCAGATGCACAAATCTATCAAACAGTCACATTTCTACCAAGTCAGTGAAAAAGAGACTCGACATATTTTTATGACTGTGATTGCAGGCCATTTGGGAGAAGGATACACATCACGTATCGCTTGTTTAAACCACTTAAATGCTCACAGTCACTTCGAGTGGCGTTTCTTTGAACACACAGTCAAAAAGAGAAAATTCAGCAGAAAATAGTTGCATATTATATGTAAATGCCATCTTTAAAAAAAAAGTACTTGTTAACTAGTGTTTATATCACAGTAGTTTTAAGGTAGCATCAAAATTCTAAAAACGCCAACTTTATGCTCTGTTCTGGAGAGACAATTCTTTCTTATGTGTTAAATTGGCTTTGGTTATGCAATGAATGAAATTATTTTGATGTACAAACACAGTGGAGTTTTTCAGGTGCCTTTTCTGAAAAGCATGCCATGTATTTAGTGAATATTTTAAAACACTAAGCTGTTTGATGTAATTTTGTTTAAATATATTTTGAGCTCATAAAACTGTATCTATTTCTGATAGACCCTTATAATGCCTCAGTTGGAAGGGAGTATGGAAATTGTTTCTTCAATATATTTGTTGAATGAGCGAATGACTGAATCTGCAATTTTCTTCAATTTACTTGAATGAACTATATTACCTAAATAAAATAAAGCTATTTTCTTCTTGCAGTTAGGTGCACTGTATTCAGGCTGTTATTTTAATATTCCTTTTATCTTGCAACATTTGTGGTTATAATTATATGAATAATTTTCCTTTAGAAATTTGAAGTTATCTTTTTCCTTTTCTCTCTCTCCCTTTTTCTTTTTTTGTGTGGTACTTGGGCTGGAACCCAGGGGCATTGTACCTCTAAGCTACACTCCCAGCCCTATGTTTTAGTCTTTTAATTTTTGAAACAGTGTCTCACTGAGTTGTGAAGGGCCTTGCTAAGTAGCTGAGGCTATCCATGAGCCATAATCCTCCAGCCTCAGCCTCCCCAGCCTCAATCCTCCCCATGCTGGGATTACAAGCATGTGCCACCAAGCCTGGCTCCTCCTTCCTCTTTCATGGGCTCTTACTATGTTACCCAGGTTGACATCTAACTCCTGGGATCAAGAAATTTTTCTGCTTCATCCTCTCAAGTAGATTGAACTACAAGCGCTCACCAGTGCAGAGTTCTTTTTCTTATTTCTTAGACCAAAGAAAGCCTCAGAGTATTCAAAACCAGCAAGGTTACCCATAGTCAGGTATTTCCCCCTTTTATTTTCCTGTAAGTCTCACTCTTTTCTAGTATATGATCATTTATTTAGCATCTTTTCTTTAAGGTAATTGAAAAAATATATAACCTTAAAACTCAAGATGTGGTCTGCAAATAAAAACAACCAAGGGGTAGGTTTTATTCTCTTAAAAAATGCATAGAGAGTACCCTGCTTATGTAAATGGTATTTGACAGAGTAGATGTGAACAATTTATTATAACTGTTTTACTAGAGTAATTGATTCTCTCATTGGAGTCCTGAAAGGTTGAACATAGAGTATAGCACAAGCAAACATACCCACTATAAATTTATTCATCTCTTTCTGTTTTCCTCTTTATTGAAGGGTGATAATTCCTTGCTGCCCACACACATTTTGTTCTGTTTTGGAAAAGAGATTTTAGCATCATTGAAAACATCTCTCTAATACATTTTCACACATAGTCAGATTTATCTTCTAACAATTTCCCTTTAAAAAGTTTGAAACGTTGATTTAAATATACCGTGTATGTTTATACTTAATGCTATAACTTTATGTAATAAGTATGAGTCAGCTGGCTAAGCAGAAAACAGTTTAGATAAAAATGAAAGCATGCAACCTGTGGCATCACTTTAGGCAATCGTTTGAATCTTTCAAAAAATAACTTCAGAATAGGATGTAATACCTGAAATTATTCTATGCCAGTTGAACTTTATGTCACAAACAGATAATAACATTTGCATTTTCAATTACTACTTGTGTCTCTATTGCCCTGTTATTCTCATCAACTCAGATAATACTTCTGCCTCATAATATTTTTCCTCTGGGTGGCCATGTGACCTAGTTCTGGCAAGTGTTACTTTACTGGATCTTCTGATTTTTTTCTTTTCTTTTAAAATAGACAGATGTAGCCGGGCGTGGTGGCGCACGCTTGTAATCCCAGCATTTGGGAGGCTGAGACCGGAGGATCATGGTTCACAAGACAGCCTCAGCTACTTAGTGAGGTCCTTTGCAACTCAGTGAGACCCAGTTTCAAAATAAATAATTTAAAAAATAGAGCAGGCGGTGTAGCTTGGAGGTTGAATCCCCCTGGATTCCATCCCCAGACCAGCAAAAAACAAAACAAAACAAAACAAAACAACAAAAAAAAAACAGACAGATGCCAGAGAACTTGATGGTGCTGCACCATCCTCGTTTTTTTTTCTCTTGTCTTGAGTATGCCTATGCCCTTGCCATGGTAACCATCTTGGAACCATGAGGCTCCAAGTAAAGCAAAACAAAACAAATCCCTAACAAGTGAAGAATGGGAAAAGAAAATTGCAGTCTGGGGCCTTAATAATATTGCTGAATGCTGGAACTGCCTACCTTTTCTTGTTAAGCAATAAAGGTCATTATGGTTTAATCCCCTTAAGTCTTCTGTAATTTCTTGCTTACAAAAGCATTCTGAATTGAAATAAAGATTATCCTAGACCAAACTCAAAAGATGGATGATAAATCCTCAAGGTGAAATGTTTTTCAGAAAACCTGGCCCAAACTCTAAAACAATTTGCCTAAATATATAACTGTGATTTAAGACGTCCATTTTATTTCTCATAGAGCACTCTGAAGCTACTATAAAACTACCATGGTGGGTTATGCTGTTATTATTATTATTATTATTATTATTATTATTATTATTATTATTATTATTTTGGTGGTACTGGGGATGGAACTCTTCTACCTCGGGGCTACTCTCCCAGACCTATTTTATATTTTATTTGGAAATAGGGTCTCTTAAGCCAGTGCGGCTGGCTTTGAACCTGCATGTTCCTCCTGTCTCCGCCTCCCAGGTGTAGGGATTACAAGCGTGTGCCACCACACCCGGCAATGCTGTAATTCTTACTAAGTTTTGCATTTAGGTTTTCATATTTCTAGTTATTATTGTAAACATAATGGAATGGCATCTATAATTTTGTTTTTACTTTATTTTCTTTGTGGTACTGGAGATTGAACCCAGGGGCATTCTCTCTTCAAGCTACATTCCCCAGTGCGCGCTCTCTCTCTCTCTCTCTCTTTCTCTTTCTCTCTCTCTTTTAAATTTTGAAACAGAGTCTTGCTAGCTTGCTGAGAATCTTACTACTTGCTGAGGCTGTCCTTCAACCTGTATCTTCCTGTCTCAGCTTCCCAAGTATTGGGATTACAGATGTGCAGCACCACATCTGGCTGGCATATCTAATTTTAAAAAATAAAATCCATACATTGAGCAATTGCTTATTGTTCGTTAACTCTATGCCAGCACTGTTTTAGATAAGCATGTAGAAAGCATTAGTGAACAAAACAGATTGTTTTGTCCTTAAAATATTCTATCTCTGGGCTACACTCCCAGACTTATTTTATATTTTTTATTTGGAAACAGGGTCTCTTAAGCCAGTGAGGCTGGCTCCAAACCAGTGTGATCCTCCTGTCTCTGCCTCCCAAGCATGGGGATTACAGCGTGTGCCACCATGCCCGGGTGGTCAAGTTATTTTTGACAAGGTTTCCAAGAACATTTGGTGAAGGAAATAATAATCTTTTCTCTAAATATTGTTGAAAAATAACAATTACATGAGAAGGCATAAAATTGGACCCTTACCTAACACCATATACAAGTATTAACTCAAAATAGATTAAATACGGACTTCCGGAAAGATGGTGATGGAGAAAAGTGGCGTTTACGAGTCCCGCTAACAATCGATCTCTATTAGCACAAAATCAGCACCTTTCATAGCCAGAAAGCACCATCAGCAGAGAAATAAAAACTGTAAATACAAGGGACAGAGAAAAAGAGGTCTGGAAAGAAACCAGCCTGCAATGCTGCGGCGAGAGCCGCGGCGCGGAGCTGCGCTGGCTCCATCATCCCTCACAGCACCAGGCTCCAGAGAAGAGGGGGACTCAGAACTGAGCTCAAAACCAGAGAGGAGATATGCCGGCCTCACAGCCAAGGATGCAGCAGCAGTGCCATACTGCTAGCAGCAGCGGCGAGTTCACCAGAAGGCTCCAGATCAGCGCACTCAACAAGCCACCAGGTTCTAGAGAGGAGGGGTGGACAGCAAGCTGAGGTGAGCAGCTGCAGAAGAGCTGGGAGGAATTTAGCAATTTTTTTGGCGCAAGTAGCATCTAAAGCTCCCAGGGTCTAGGCTCAGCACACCCTGCAGGGACTCAGAGCAGAGCTCAAAACCAGAGAAGAAATATGCCAGCCACACAGCGGAGAGTGTGGCAGCAGTGCCACATTGCCAGTGGTGACAGCAGCGAGTTCACCGAGTCCACTACAGCTCCATCAGTGTACTTAACAACCATGAGTAAAATTGCGGCCTCTAGAGGAGGAATCCCAGTATTGCACTCGCGGGGACTTGCACAGATAGCCTCCCTGGGCCGGAGATTTTTGCAGCCCAACCCAGTTGGGGAGTGGCGGCAGCAGAGATATCACACCATAGTTGCAGTTCCCCATGGAAGAACGCCCAGCCTGGCACCCCCATAGTCTAAAGCAGCTTCAATTGACTCCCTGGGTCTGAGACTTTGTGATACAACCCAGTAAAGGAGTAGTGGTGACTGAGATACCACAGACTTGAGATCCAGAGCACCTTAAGTGAAGTTGTAGTGACCCAGGAAAGAACCCAGAGAAGGCACAAACTTCCAAAATCATGGGAAAGAGAAATAACAATGGAGCAATGAATACCCACAACCCCACAACATCAGAACCTGATAACACAGAAATTCAGATATCTCTAGAAGATCAAATCAGGAAAATAACTGTAGTAATAATAGAGGAATTTCAAAAAGAATTCAGAGAGAGTCAAAAAGAGATAAAGGATGCAATCATTGAAGTAAAGGCCTCAATTCAAAGTATAAACAACAGATTAAACAACATGGAGAATAGAATCTCGCTCCTAGAAGATGATCACTCCAAAAATGAATGCATAGTCTCTAATTTAGAAAAAAAAATCTGGCAGCAGGAATTTGACATTGAAGAAATATGGGCCTATTTTAAGAGAGCTAACCTAAAAATAATTGGAATAGAGGAGGGAAAAGAAGGTGAAACCAAAGGGAACAATAATCTCTTCAAGGAAGTGATAGCAGAAAATTTTCCAAACATAGAGCAAGAGGTCGATACACAGGTCCAGGAAACTTATAGAACTCCCTTCAGACAGGATCGGAGAAGAGGATCCCCACACATAATTGTCAAAATGACTAATGTGGAAGCCAAGGAGAGAATCTTAAAGGCAACAAAAACAAAAGGCCAAGTGACATTCCGAGGCAAACCAATTAGAATCACTCCAGACTTCCCAAACCAAGTCATGAAAGCCAGAAGGGCATGGAGTAACATATTCCAAATTCTGAAAGAAAACAACTTTCAGCCAAAAATTTCCTACCCAGCAAAATTATCTATCAAATTAGATGGGGAAATAAGAAGCTTCCATGACAAACAGAAACTGAGGGAATTTATGTATTAAAAACCAGCACTAGCTAGAGAAAATACTCAAGGAGATTAACTGCAAAGAAGAAATAGATAATACACGCCAGAAACAAAGAAACAAGATTTCCCATCAAGTAGACAACTAAGCAAAGAAGAATAAACAGTATCTCAAACAGAAATAAAAACTTAACATGTTAGGAATTAAAAATTATCTCTCTATAATTACACTGAATATAAATGGCCTCAACTCCCCAGTAAAAAGACACAAAGTGGCAAAATGGATTAAAAACCAGAATCCATCCATCTGCTGCTTAAAAGAAATACACCTTACAAGTAAAGATAGGAACAAACTCAAGGTAAAGGGCAGGAGCAAGGTAATCCATGCTAATGGAACTTGAAGACAAGCAGGAATAGCAACTATGATATCAGACAAGTTAGACTTCAAACCTAAACTTATTAGAAGAGACAAAGAAGGTCATATTTTACTGGTAAAAGGAATAATCCAGCAAGAGGAAATAACAATAATCAGCATCTATGCCCCAAATATAGGTGCAGGTACTTTCATAAATCAAACTCTTTGTGACATGAAGTCACACATAAATCCCACTACAATAATACTGGGAGACTTCAACACACCTATCACAACACTAGACTGATCTTCCAGACAAAGGGTCAGTAAAGATGCCTCAGAACTAAAGAACACCATTAACCAAATGGACCTGTTGGACACATATAGAATATTTCACCCAACTACAGCTGAGTTTACATTTTTCTC
Source organism: Muscardinus avellanarius (assembly GCF_963383645.1). Lineage (NCBI taxonomy): Eukaryota > Metazoa > Chordata > Mammalia > Rodentia > Gliridae > Muscardinus > Muscardinus avellanarius. The sequence continues at coordinate 33,496,911 of NC_137801.1, forward strand.
AGCTGCTCATGGAACCTTCTCCAAAATAGATCACATTCTGGGACACTATTGGGAGCCATTAAGGCCTTTCCCTATATTGGTGTCTCTGACTCAGCTGACTGTCCTTCGCCCAGCGTCAACAAGGTTTGGAGCTATGGAAAGTTCAAAGAGGTCTGAGAGAGGATCAGGTGGTGATCACATGAGGGTACTGATAGGCCTATCTGTAATATGTGTTTTGTATTGGTCTTTATTGTATTCTGGTGGTGGTAGCATGAGAATGTTGATTGACTTGTAGCTGTGTATAAATACCTCTGGAAAAACAAAGTCGGCGTTGGCGCTATAAAGACAGGATTGACCCAGAAGCTGCATTGGCAAGGAGTGTCCGCGCAATAGAGAATACTGACCAAGACATAGTCGTCGACCCATAGGAAATATTGACCCACGAATAGGGGTCGACCAGTAGAGAGTGTAGGCTGGTTGCTCTCTCACATTAGGGTTAAAAACTCTTCATCCTCACGCCTCACTTCAGAACCCCTACTTTTGCTGGCTGGCTCCGGCAGGACACAAAATGAGCACTAGCAAATTTTAAAAATGTTACATACTTCCCTGTGTCATTTCAGACTATAATGAATGAAACTAGAAATCAACTATCAGAAGACCCAGAGAAATAACATAAACATGTAGAGACTGAACACCACACTTTTGAATAAAGAATGGGTCATAGAGGATGTAAGAGGTGAAATCAAGAAATTTCTAGAAACAAATGAAAATAAAGATACAACATATCAAAACCTCTGGGACACTTTGAAGTATTAAGAGGAAAATTTATAGCACTGAGTGCTCACATAAGAAAAACAGAAAATCTTCAAATAAATAACCTAATGACACACCTCAAAGCCCTTGAAAAGCAGGAACAATTGAACCCTAAAACCAGTAGAAGACAGGAAATTATTAAAATTAGAGCAGAAATTAGTGAAATAGAGAATTAAAAAAATACAGAAAATCAACAAAACCAAAAGCTGGTTTCTTGAAAAAATTAACAAGATAGATAAACTACTAGCCAACCTAACTAAAAAAAAAACAAAGAGAGAGAATCAACCAAAATTATGAAGATAAGGGATGCAAAAGGAGAAATTACTACTGGCAGTGTGGAAATCCAGAGGATTATCAGAAACTACTTTGAAAAACTATACTCCAACAAAATGGAAAATCTGGAGGAAATTGACAACTTCCTAGATAAATACAACCTTCCTAAATTGAGTCAAGAAGATATAGAACACTTAAACCAATGAATAACAATCAAAGAGATTGAAACAGCAATAAAGACCTTACCATCAAAGAAAATCCCAGGAGGACCAGATGGTTTCCCAAGTGAATTCTATAAAACCTTTATAGAAGAGCTAACCCCAATACTACTCAAACTATTTCATGAAATTGAAAAAACCTGGACTCTCCCTAATACATTCTATGAAGCCAATATCACACTAAAACCCAAATCGAATAAAGACAGTTCAAGGAAGGAAAACTACAGGCCTATATCTCTGATGAACTTAGATGCAAAACTATTAAACAAAATACTAGCAACACGCATTCAAAACCACATCAATAAAATCATACATCATGACCAGGTAGGGTTTATCCCAGGGATGCAAGGCTGGTTCAACATACGAAAACCAATCCATGTAATTCATCATATAAACAGAATCAAAGACAAAAATCACATGATCATTTCAATAAATGCTGAAAAAGCATTTGATAAAATTCAACATCCATTTATGATAAAAACACTGCAGAGAATTGGAATAGAAGGAACATATCTCAACATTATTAAGGCAATCTACAATAAGCCCACTGCCAACATCATATTAAATGGGGAAAAACTTCAAGAATTCCCCCTAAAAACAGGAATGAGACAAGGATGTCCATTATCACCACTTCTCTTCAATATAGTACTAGAGACCCTAGCCAGAGCAATAAGGCGAGAAAAGGAAAGCAGAGGAGTACAAATAGGAAAAGAAGAACTCAAACTTTCACTATTTGCAGATGACATGATACTATATTTAGAAAACCCAACAAACTCAACCAAAAGGCTTATAGAACTGATCAACAAATTCAGCAAAGTATCTGGATACAAAATCAATCTTAAAAAAATCAGAAGCTTTCCTGTGCACCAACCATAAATCCACTGAAAAAGAAATTCAGAAAACGCTTCCACTCAGGATCTCCCACAAAAAAATAAATTACCTAGGAATAAACTTGACCAAGGAGGTAAAAGATCTCTACAAAGAAAATTATAAAACACTGAAAAAAGAAATCAAAGAAGATCTTAGAAGATGGAAGGACCTTCCATGTTCATGGATTGGCAGAATAAATATCATTAAAATGGCCATCCTTCCAAAAGTGATCTACAGATTTAATGCAATGCCCATTAAACTACCAAGATCATTCCTCACAGACATAGAAAAATCAGTTCTTAAAATTATTTGGAATAACAAAAAGCCCAGAATAGCCAAAGTAGGTCTCAGCAACAAAAACCATGCTGGAGGAATCACAATACCTGCCTTTAAACTATACTACAAAGCCATTGTAATAAAAACAGCATGGTACTGGCAAAAAAAAAAAAAAAGATACATAGACTATTGGAGCAGAATAGAAGACCCAGAAACAAGTCCACACACTTTCAGCCAATTGATTTTTGACAAAGAAGCCAAAAACATACACTGGAGAAAAGATAGCCTGTTCAACAATGGTGTTGGCATAGTTGGTAACTATATGCAGAAAATTGGAAATGAATCCCACTTTCTCACCCTGTACAAAAGTCAATCCAAGATCGATCAAAGACTTGGAAATCAAACCAGAGACCTTGAAGCTCCTTGAAGAGTACATAGGTCCAACACTGCAACACATAGGCACAGATAAACACTTTCTCAACAAGACCCCAAAGGCACAACAAATTAAAAGGCGAATCAATACGTGGGATTGCATGAAACTGAAGAGTTTCTATTCAGCAAAGGAAACTATCAAGAACCTCAATCAAGAGCCAACAGAATGGGAGAAGATTTTTGCCACCTACACCACCGATAGAGGACTAATATCTAGAATATACAGAGAACTCAAGAAACTCAACACTAAGAAAACAAAGCATCCAATAACAAAATGGGCAAGAAAACTAAATAGACACTTCACAAAAGAAGAAATCCAAATGGCCAATATATGCATGAAAAAATGCTCAACATCACTGGCAATCAGAGAGATGCAAATCAAAACTACCCTGAGATTTCACCTATTCCAACTAGAATGGCAATCATTCAAAACACAAACAACAACAGATGCTGGCAAGGATGTGGAGAAGTAAGAACTCTAAGACATTGTTGGTGGGATTGCAAATTAGTTCAACCAATTTGGAAAACAGTATGGAGAATCCTCAGAAGAATGGGAACTAATCTACCATTTGATCCAGCAATACCACTGTTGGGTATCTACCCAAAAGAAAAGAAACCAAACTACCAAACTAATGCATGTGTATCTATGTTCATAGCTGCACAATTCACCTTAGCCAAACTATGGAACCAGCCAAGATGTCCATCAACAGATGAATGGATTACAAAACTGTGGGATATGTACACAATGGAATTTTACTCAGCCATTAAAAAAAACTCAATTACATCATTTTCAGGGAAATGGATGGAACTGAAGGACATTATGCTAAGTGAGATTAGTCAGTCACAAAAAATAAGAAATCAGATGCTTTCCCTAATATGTGAGAGTTAGGGAGAAATGGGTCATAGAAGGAACTCTTGAAAAAGGAAATCCTATAGAGGAGCAAACAAGACAACCTAAAGGAGGAGAAAGGAAGGGGAAAGAGGAAAATCTCTAAAACACACAATGTACTTAAACATATCGAAGTCAACCACTAAGCCAAGCAAGGGAAGGAGGGACGGGGAGGGAATGGGGTGGGAATTGGGTAGGGGTTAAATCAGTGATGTGTATATGTATGTATGTACACACGTTTTTTACCCCAATATGATGTATGAATATAATGCACCAATAAAAAATTAAAAAAATAAGAACTTAAAAATAGTTTATAATAAAAATAGATTAAATACCTAAATGTATATCTTAAGAATATAAACTTTTAGAAGAAAACCTGGGTCATAAAACTTCACAACATTGAAATTGGCAGTGATTTCTTAGATATGATTCCAAAGGAACAGGCAACAAAAGAATAAACAAACTTCCAAAAAATAAAAAAAAATTGTACATCCAAAGATAATACAAACAGAATTAAAAGTTACTGACAGAATGGGATAAAATATTTCCAAATGCTATATCTGAAGGTATATTAATATTCCAAATAGAAATCCTAAAAATTATTTACATTTGTTAGGATGGCTATTTAACATGAATTACCTTGCTCCAGCCCTTTACCTTGAATTTTTTTTTACTATCTTTACTTCTAAAGTGTGTTTTTTGTAAGCAGCAGATGGATGGATTCTGGTTTTTAATCCATTTTTGCCACTTTATGTCTTCTTATTGGGAAATTGAGGCCATTTACATTCAGTGTGATTATTGAGAGATAACTTTTAATTCCTAACATGTTAAGATTTTATTTCTTTTTGAGATACTGTTTATTCTTCTTTGCTTAGTTGTCTGCTGGATGGGAAATCTTGTTTATTTGGTTCTGGCATGTATTACCTATTTCTTCTTTGTAGTTAATCTCTTTGAGTATTTTCTCTAGTGCTGGTTTTTAAGACATAAATTCCCTCAGTTTCTGTTTGTCATGGAAGCTTCTTATTTCCCCATCTAATTTGATAGATAGTTTTGCTGGGTAGGAAATTTTTGACTGGAATTTGTTTTCTTACAGAGTTTGGAATATGTTACTCCAAGCCCTTCTGAATTTCATGACTTGGTTTGGGAAGTCTGGGGTGATTTTAATTGGTTTGCCTCTGGATGTTATTTGGCCTTTTGTGTTTGTTGTTGCCTTTAAGATTCTCTGCTTGGCTTCTACCTTGGTCATTTTAACAATTATATGGCACGGGGAACCTTTTCTCTGATCCTATCTAAAGGGAGTTCTATAAGTTTCCTGGACCTGTGTATCGACCTCTTGCTCTATGTTTGGAAAATTTTATGCTATTATTTCTTTGAAGAGATTATTGATTCTCTTGGTTTCACCTTCTTTTCCCTCCTCTATTCCAATTATTCTTAGGTTATCTCTCTTAAAATGGGCCCATATTTCTTCAATGTCAGATTCTTGCTGTCTGGTTTTTTTTTTCTAAGTTATTAATTATGTGTTAGCTTTTGGAGTGATCATCTTCTAGGAGCGAGATTCTATTCTTCATGTGGTCTAATCTGTTGTTTCAACTTTGAATTGATGCCTTTACTTCAATGATTACATCCTTTATTTATTTTAGACTCTCTCTAAATTCTTTTCAAAAGTCCTGTATTATTTCTACAGTTATATTCCTGATTTGATCTTCTGGAGGTCTCTGAATTTCTGTGTTATCAGGTTCTGATATTATGGGGTTTTGGGCATTCATTGCTCTATTGTTGTTCCCCTTTCCCATGATTTTGGAAGTTTGTGCCTTCTCTGGGTTCTTCCCTTGGTCACCACGAATTCACTTAGGGTGTTCTGAATCTGGAGTTTGTGGTAATCTCAGATGCCACTACTCCTTTACTGGGTTTTATCGTAAAGTCTCAGACCCAGGGAGTTAATAGAAGCTGCATGAGACCGTGGGGGTGCCAGGCTGGGAGTTTTCCCATGGGGAGTTGCAACTAGGGTATGGGATCTCTGCCATTACTACTCCTTCACTGGGTTGGTCTGTAAAATTTCAGAACAGGGAGATTATCAAAGACGCACAAGTCCCTGGGCATGCAGTGCTGGGATTTCTCCTGTAGGGGCCACAATTTTACTTACGGTTATGGTGCATGCCAATCTGGAGCTGTTGCAGGCCTTGTGAACTTGCCGCCGCTGCTGCCATATGGTGCCACTGCCACGCCCTTGGCCATGAGGCTGGCATATTTCTTTTCTGGTTTTGAGCTCCGTTCTGAGTCCCTGGAAGGTGTGATGATCTTGTCCACTGGGAGTTTTAGACGTTCTTTGCACTGGAAGAACTGCTGAATTACACCTGAATGATCCACAGCTGCTCACTTCAGCTCCATGTTTACCTTTCCTCTCTGGAGCCTGGTGCTGTGAGAGAAGATGGCGCTGGTGCGGCTCCGCTGCCACATTGTGAGCTGGTTTCTTTTCTGGTCTCTAGTTTTTCTTCTAGACTTCTTTTTCTCTGTCTCTTGTGTTTACATTTTTTATTTCTCTGCTGATAGTGTTTTCTGGCTATGAAAAGTGCTGATTTTGTGGCAATAGAGATTGAGTGTTAGCAGGACTCGTAAATGCTGCTTTTCTTGGTCGCCATCTTCCCAGAAGTCCTTATTCTTTATTTTAAAACAGGTTCTCACTAAGTTGTGGAAGACCTTGCTAAGTTGTTGAGACTGGCTGTGAACCTTCCTGTCTCAGCCTCCTAAGTACTGAAATTACAGATGTGTGCCTCCACACCTGGCTCAGAGCTACATTTTTAGTGTATAAATTTTAAATTTTTATATAAAGCCTTTAAAAAGATTTTTTTAAAATAATTTTTAAGACAATGGTAAAAGCTAGTTATTTTTAAAAATACCAAGATCTACACAGTCATTATCTTAAATATTGCTGATATTTTATTGCTGTCATCTAAACATTAAGGTTCTTATAGTGGACCCGGTGGGGAAATTCTTCACTAGCTAACTGTGATTTTATTTTTCTAAAAAAAAAAAGTCATTAGGCAACTCATAATGATAAGCTTTTGGGTTTTTTTGCATGCATTAGCTTTTTATTTATTTTTATATACTTTTATTGGTTCAGTGCAGTCTCACATCTTAATGTAGTTCAGAATGGTAGGGACACACATGCACACAGCACTTGGTGAGCTCCTCAGCTCCCTCCCCTCTCTCTCCTCTTTCCCATACTTGATACTGACTTTGGCTTTGATCATTTCACATACACACACAATGTCATTAGTTCCCCTCTGCCTCTCACTGTCCTCCTAGACCTCCTCCATTGCTCTACTGGGATTTCTTTCCTATTATCTAAAGTCCCTCTTGTATCCTGATTACTCTCTAGCTTCCCCCTTGCTTTTGTTTAAGAGAAAACCACATAGAATAACAGAATCTTTGGAGGCCAGCCTCTCCCAGGGTGCGTTCATGACTGTGTGTTTTCAGCCTAGTTTGGTCTTACAAAGTGAAAGAAGAATAAAAATGTCCTGTTTGGACTAGTCTGGGGTTTGTTTTTAATCCCTGGTTATTTTGATGGCCTTCTGCTCTGAAGTTTTATGGTACAAAATGAAAACAGTTTATTATACCCAGGCTTCAACATCTGACAGAGGCAAATCTTCCAATCTAACATCTTGGATAAAGTGTAAACAGAAATGTGATAAGATACAACCCAAGGAACAAGCTTACAAAACAACCATCAATCTGGAAACTGTTTTTCATAAGCTTTTTCCTGTTTATTCCATTTGCTTGCATTAGCACTAGCATTGCCCACAGAAATGAGATTTTGTAGTGAGACATTTTATTTTTTTACTATTCAATAAATACTTCAGTAAATAAATGTCAGAGCAAAATCTGTGTTAAGTTCCAAGATGCTTGGTGTTGTGCCTATGGTTTTTAAAATGAACACAGCTATATATTTTGTGCATGGCTAGGCCCACTTCAGTAAAAATACTTAGAAACCAAAGAAAATCTTTTTCTTATATACCTTAAGAAAGGTGGATCAGTAGATGGGGTGTTGAAATGAAATACTTCTAATTATTTTTTGCTTTGGAGTTGATAGTATAATTTATTTAAATACAGGTTGTAATATAAGCAGTCTAACATTGGACAAAAACAATGATACAACTCAAGCTATTAATTTTTCATAATTTATTTTGGAAATAATTTTAAGTTAATGGTCTGAATTGAAATGACCAATTCTGGCAATTACTGACTAGACTTGATGAGTTAATGAAGCAAGCAGCTCTGTGAAGAATAACAAGTGGAAAAAAGGCTTTAGAAAAATATTGGGCTTAAAGGTTCCCAGCTATGTCCTAGGAGATTCCCATATTTCCCATGGAGTCCAAGATCATATGAAACCCATGACACAATGTCAGCTTTGAGTCAAGCAGTAATATATAATATGTTATATATTATATAATTACATATTATATATATATTATATATATCCCCAAAGTGTTCATGTTTCTTTTTTATATACTTTTATTGTACATTGTGGTCTCACATCATAATGTAGTTCAGAGTGCTAGTAACATACATGTACACAGCACTTGGTGAGCTCCCCCTGCAAGAATTCTTCCTCACTCCCTTTCTTTCTCCAAACATTATACTGAGATTGGCATTGATATTATCACATATGTACATAACTTTAAACCTGAAATTCTTGAATAGGCTGGCATTGATATATTCTTGAATGTGTATTCCAAATGATCTGTCCATCTGTGTACATGTATTTTTCTAGGGAAAGGGTCTGTAGTTTCCATAAGATTCTCACAGGGGTCAGTGGATCCTCAACCTTTGTGCTGAACTAATCTAGTCTAGTACCTGTACTCAGCAGGACTGAAGAGCCCACATCTAATGACTGGCAAAACCAGACCCAGTATCACTGTCCTGACTCCCAGACAAGCACTCCAGGAAAACTAAATGCTCCAAGTGATGTATGCATCTATATTCCTATTAATCTATACCTCAGTATGATATATAATTACAGTTCACCAATAAAAGTATAAAAAGTTATGAGGTTAGAAGGAGGAAATTGGACAGGGAACTATCTCACTATATCTATTAATGGAATTAGACCTTTCTATAATATACACTTTCAATTATAAAATGATTCAAGTAGAAATACAAGATCCAATATCCAAAACATTGTTTTTTTTTAGCAAGGCTTCCATTTATTTTGTTAATAGTAGTTTTTTAAAATTTTGTAATTGGTTCATTATAGTCATACATCTTAATGGAATACAAGATGGTAGAGGCATACATGCACATGTCACTCACTTAGTCCTTCCTTAATTCCCACCCCATTTCTTCTCCCCTCCCTCCTTGCTTGGTTGACTTTGATACCTTTGTGAATATACATTAGGGAATTTCCCTCTTCCCCTCTCCCATCCCTCTCAGGTCGCCTTATTTGCTCATCTATGGTTTCTTCTTTATCTAGAGTTACTCCTATGACCCTTTTCCTCCCTAGCTTCTGCATATTTGGGAGAGCATCTGATGTTTCTATATACTGATATTCTTGGTGAACAAAACATAGTGGATACTGGTACCCTGCATTCTCAGAATATGGCTGGTTCAGTTTCTATATCAGAAAAAAAAAAGGATAAAAGAAAGTAATCTCATAGTACATTGTTTCTAAAGTCATGGTGGTTTCTCAGTTATTTATGGTATCTGTAGTAGACACTATTAAACAGCATCTACCCCAAACTTCCTTTGTGCTAAGAAGTATGCTAAGGCCTTTTCATTTGCATTATCTCACTTGTTATTCCTAATAACTATAATCAGGTGGGTGCTATCATCAGCCTCATCTCATGGATCAGGAAATTGAGGCACAGAGGCAGCTGACTTCTTCCAAAGGCATACTCCATAAGGGGCTTTGCTGCTCCACCCTAATGCCCAAGCTCTTATCCACTGCACTTCAGTCTCCTTCAAGAGCTGTGCATAGGAACCTGGTGGCACACACATGTAATCCCAGTACTCGGGAGGGTGAGACAGGAGGATCACAGAAAAGAGGTTAGTCTCAGCAGCTTAGGGAGACTCACAATTAGTGAGACCCTGTCTCCAATAAGTAAGTTAATTAATTAATTAATACAAAATAAATAAAAATAGGTCTGGCAATATATGCCCCTGCGTTCAATCTCCAGCACCCTGCCCCACCACATACATAAGACGTGCAATAGAGGCTTCAAGTAACTCTGTAGTAAAATGCTTACTAAAATTTGTTGGCAAGTATTCACAGTTGCACTGAGATTTTATTAATTTAGACCTCTAGCATTTAAGATCTTTGTTATACTCAAATGCCTTTTCTGAAGGTATGATTTTTATCTTATTTACCTGGTCCTTTTGTTTGTTTTATTCTCTAATACTGTGGCTAGGGTTATATTTTGAATAGCTGTGGTATTGTGAAAGGAGGGTAGAATTAAGAGCTTTACAGCAATGCATTTGATGTACTTTACGGGCAATGCACGGACCCTTTTCTCTGCATGTAAAGTGCTCCCTATGTCTGAGGTTGAGGTGATTTTGTTGTAAGTTTTCTGCAGTGGGTGTGGCACGCAAAGAACTGTTAGTATATTCCAGGCTTTGCACATCGTGGAGTTTTTGTTGTAACAGTTCATCTTTGTGTGATAATGGGAAAGCAGCCATAGGGAGTATTTAAGTGAATGAACATAGCTGTCTTCCAATAAAAATTTATTTACAAAAACAGGCAATCAGCTTGCAAGTCATTCTTTTCTGCCCCCGGCCATTATTTTGTGTATTTGTTATCTATCTGATCTATCCATTTCTGCAGAGTGTGATAAATTTTTCAAGTAAATTAATAATTTATTTTTGATTTCTCTTCTTAGAAGTCTGTCAGTTGTTACTTTATATTTTATTTTATTTTTTGCGGGTCTGGGGATGGAACCCAGGGGCATTTGACCTCCAAGCTACACCCCCTGCCCAGTTTTTTATTCTTTGTTTTGAAACCAGGTCTCCCTGAGTTGCAGAGGGCCTCACTAAGTAGCCGAGGCTGTCCGTGAACCGCGATCCTCCGGTCTCAGTCTCCCAAATGCTGGGATTACAAGCGTGCGCCACCACGCCCGGCTCAGTTGTTACTTTATAATCTATAGTATCAGGAGAAGATAGAGGTTGGGAAGGTCAACTCTGAGTCAAGATAGTTTGAAAGCATCCTCATATAAGTCTCTTAAGCTCTCGGGCCTCAGTTCCATCCTCTGTACAATGCGAATAATAATATTTACACCATCGGGGTACTGAGGATTAAATGAGTTAGTACATGTACAGCTCTCAAAACAGTGCTTGTGATATGGCAAGCACTTGATATATGCTAATAATGATTATGTGAGATGATATTGTTTATGATAAATTATTTGAGCTGATACATCTAGGTATATAAAAGCTATATTATACCTTTTATTTGCATCCTTTTTATGCATATATAAGATACATATTTTCCCATGCTATTTAGGCTTTGAATTCACTCTTGCCTGACATTATAATTGCTTCTCTGGTTTTCTTTTGGCTATACTAGCCTCTGATAGTGTTTTCCTCCTGTTCATTTTCAACTTTTCTGTATTTAAGTGTTTCTGTAGATAGTTTATCCTCACATACTATTTTTTTGTTGTTGTTTCGAAGTCAATATGATACCCTATTTTTTTTTGTGTGTGGTACTGGGGGTAGAACCCAGTGGTGTTTTACCTCTGAGCTACATGTCCAGCCCTATTTTTTATTCTTTATTTTTTGAAACAGGGTCTCACTGAGTTGCAGAGGGCCTCACTAAGTAGCTGAGGCTGTCCACAAACTGCAATCCTCCTATCTCAGCCTCCCAAATGCTGGGATTACAAGCATGCGCCACCACGCCTGGCTGGTGATTAACCAATAATCTTTTATTGGTTAGTTTAACCATTTTAGTTATTGTCATATTTGGAGTTATTGAGGTCATTTAAATCATATTATCTTATTATCATCCTTTCGTTTGTTTATTTCTCCTCTCCTTCCTCTCATTTTTTTTCTTTTTGGTGGTACTGGGGTTCCTGGAAACCCTGGAAACAGGGTCAGTCTCTCTCTCTCTCTCTCTCTCTCTCTCTCTCTCTCTCTCTCTCTCTTTTATTTTCGTGGTACTGGGGTTCCTGGAGGCCCTTCTACCTCTGGGCTACACTTCCAGACCTATTTTTATATGTATATATATTTTTATTTGGAAACAGGGTCTCTTAATCCAGTGCGGCTGGCTTCGAACCTGCGTGATCCTCCTGTCTCCGCCTCCCAAGCGCGGGGATTACAAGCGTGCGCCACCACGCCCAGCTCCTTCCTCTCATTTTATAAAAACTTTTCTTGGGTTGGTTAGGTAGTTATACATTATAAATTTTTTTTTATCTGGTAGTTACCGAAGACTTAGTAAAACCTATGTTTATGCTTATTTTTCCCTTCACAGTTCCTGGCTTTATAAATATCAACATAAATGTCTTTGTACATACACCCCCCTAGTAGACAATAGATGTTGAGTCATACTACCTGATTTTGAATTTGACACTGCCTCTTGGAGAGATTTCTTAACCTTCCTGTGCCTCAGTTTCCTTATCTGTGAAACAGAGTCTCACTTTCCTCTAACGCCAGCTTTCCCACCTCTTCCCTGAAGAAAGTCATTTAGTAACGTCTGTTTTCACTTCTGGCTTATTATTTATATTTGTTTTTGTTTTTTTGCCCTTATTTTTCTAGATAAAATAACTTTACGGAGACATTTGCCCATGCTAACTTTTCATATATATGGCATTGTTTATTTTTCTTCTGGTTACACTACTTTTTTTGTGTGTGTGTTTTCACAATAGGTTAATCTCCTGAAACTCTGCCTTCAAAGAATATCTGTACTGCCATGTTTAAACCATAGCTTTACTCTACATAAGGTTCTATGTACCATGTTCTTGTTGTGCAACACTTTAAAATATTTTTTTCTCTTGTCTCAGAAGACTGGTAACAATCTACTTTATTCTTTATAGTTGAATTGTTATTTCTTTCTGGAAACTTTTTATCTCTTATACTTTGAAATCCTTGAATTTTCCCCACTGAGGTCTAGATTTTGGATTTCTTTTCCCTTTTTCTCTTTTATTCAAACCTTGGAACTCTATGAGACTTTATACTCTGAGGTGTTCCATCTTTAATCTTGGGAAGCTGCTAGTCATCGATTCTTCAAATATTTACTTTCTTCTATTGACTTATCTTTATTCTGTAGGCCTTATTATATCTTCAACAGATGGTCACATTCATATCATGTGCATACATTCACAATATCCCACATCCACCCCATCTGTTAGTTCATGCTTGTGTCCTTCTGCGATGGCTGTTTTACTTGGCTTCCAGCTACCTAAGTTCATGTTTTACTGTGTCCATGCTCCTTTCATGTTTCTTCACTGGTTCTTGAAAATTCCTGTTTCTGCATCTTGAAACCAATTTGTGATTTCACACTTACCTTGAATTATTAACCTGTTTCATTCATTGATTCACCTGTCTTATTACTTGTTGTATTTTGTTTATAGTGCCATGTCCTTCATATGACATTTTTCCTTCTGGGGAAAAAGCTTATATTCTTCTGGGGGCTATTTTCTATTGTTATGGTTAGATACATAATGACCCCTTGAAGAGCTAATAAATTGGTGTTTGGTGTTGATATAATTGAGTCTTGATGGTTATAATTCCAGCTATGGATAAATCCATTGTAATGAATTTGCCTGGGTGGTACCCAGGTACCCAGCACACCCACAGGGTGTGCAGCCTTGTGGGTTATATTTGGTCCCTCTGCTCCCAGCTCATTCTCTTGCATCCTGTCTCCATGATGTGGGAGCACAGCCCAGGTGCTCTCCCTCTCTCTGCTTCCTGCCACCTTTCCCTGAGATCCGAGGTCCCGGGCCTCACATGAACTGAGCCCAAAGCCATAAGAAAAGGAATCTCTCCTCTAAGTCATGTGGTCAGATCTTTAGATTACGGCTGGGAGAATGCTGACAGGATCAGCTACTTTGACTCATCATGAGAGTATCTTTGGAGAGGAATCCAAGCTCAAACCCTAGAAAATTTAGGCTGGCATTTCCTCCCCGCCTCCTGAATTCTCAAGTGTCTTTTATAGGTTTTATATTAGTTTTTAAAAATGCATTTAATTTCTCCTTTTTTATGATTGGGTTCAAGAAAGCAACACGGTCTAGTTCAGTGTTATGCCACAAATCTAAATCCTTTATACTATTGTCTGTATAAGCTATACCACTGTGTTTGAAAAGGACAATCTGTAACATGGATGCTTTCCAAATTTTGGCAATGTTGATAATTGATCCACATAGCTGTCTAACTTGGCCACAGCAATCACCATCTCCAGCAACTGCTAACACAAGCAGAATGCTACACTGCAGTTTAGTGTGCCTGTGGTCTATGGCGTTGCTTTGCATTCTGGTTTCTCGACAAGCCCCAAACGGCCAATGGTCTTCTTGCAGGGTCATAATTTATGTGTGTGAATGATGATTTTCTGATTCTACGCCTAGTCATCCTTACCACTCTTGATGATTTACTATGACAGGAAAGACATATCTGACAATTTATGCTGTTTTAATAAAAAAGTTTAAATTGAATTTTACTTCCATTGATTTCCACAAAGCCGAGCAATTCACTTTGGCATCATAACTCTTGCACCCATACCAGAACTGTCAAGCAGCGATGATAAAGAACAATGTGCTTCCTGTTTTTATTTTCAGCAACTTTCTACTTTCCTAAGTTTGTTTGTGGGGAGATTTGCTAGAGAGTTTAACAGGGCACCATACTGCCAACCTTCTAAGCTCAAGCGATACCTGTGTCTTTTGGGAGGAAAAACAAAAAACAACAACAAAAAAAAAGATTTAAGTTTTAAGTTAAATTACTTTCTTTCTCTCTCTCTTCTTATAAAAAGAATGCTGAAGGTTCTGAATGATAGTTAATTTAATTCATAGAAGTCCTGAAATTAATCACCAAGAAGGCATGTAAAATCTTTCTCTTGAGGTCTTTGAAATAGGGTGTATTTTTCTCTTTCTCAGGTGGCTGGCTTAGGGGTATTTTAAAAGATTAATGGATTGAGATAGTATCTTTCCTATCCCTATTTGAGTCCTTTGATTGAAATGGCTTCTAATTTTAGCTGAAAAAATGCACCATTTAAAAAAGTGCTTTTGTACAACTAATAATTTTTAGGAGTATGTACGCAAAGACAGACATACTGTCTTGGAAGACTTGTAGACCATCTGAAATTCTCTATTAGCCATTTTGTTCTCTATTTCTTCTAACCCTTTGTTATTGTCTCTCACTCTTATTTTTGCCTTTACAAAGCATGAAAATATTTCAGACATTCACTTTAATCACCCCTAACTTTAATATAGATTTTATAGCTTTCTAGTTTTTTTTAGTGAGACATTTATTTTTATTTTTTTTTAGTGGTGCATTATAATCATACAATTTGTTGAAGTTCAGGGAGATAGAGGCATACATGCACACAGTACTCATTGAGCCTTTCTTTCCCCAGTCCCTTCCGTTTCTTTCCCCTCCTCTCCCACAGTGATGGCTGTGATAAATTTGTATATGTACATCATGACCATTGAGGTATATCCCATAGTTTTGTAATTCATCCATCTGTTGATGGATATCTTGGCTGGTTCCATAGTTTGGCAATTGTGAATTGTGCAACTAGTAACATAGGCATGCATGTATTGCTCTGGTAGTTTGGTTTCCATTCTTTTGGGTAGATACCCAGGAGTGGTATAGATGTAGCTGGGTCATATGATAGATTCATTCCAATTTTTCTGAGAATCCTCCGCACTGTTTTCCAAGTGGTTACACTAATTTTAATCCCATCAGAAGTGTATCAGAGTTCCCACTTTTCCACATCCTTGCCAGCATTTGTTATTGATTTTTTTTTTTTCTTTTGCAGTACTGAGGTTGGAACCCAGGGACATTCTACCTTCAAGCTATTCCCTAGCCCTGTTTTTTATTCTTTATTTTGAAACAGGGTCTCACTGAGTTGCAAAGAGCCTCGACTAAGTAGCCAAGGCTGTCCACAAATCTGGATCCTCCTGTCTCAGCCTTCCAGTAGTGGCATTACAAGTGTGTGCCACCATACCCGGCTTGTTTGAGTTTTTAATTATTGCCATTCTAATAAAGGCTAGGTGAAATCTCAGGATAGATCTGATTTGCCTCTCTCTGATTGCTGATGGTGTTGAACATTTTTTTATATATATCTATTGGCCATTTTGTTCACTTACCCATTTTTTTTTTGGGGGGGGTGATACTGGGGATGGAACCCTTCTAAATCCGGGCTACACTCCCAAAACTATTTTATATTTTTATTTGGAAATAGGGTCTCTTAAGCCAGTGAGACTGGCTTCGAACCTGCGCGATCCAGACTCCTGTCTCTGCCTACCAAGCGTGGGGATTACAAGCGTGTGCCACCACACCCGGCCACTTACCCATTTTTGATTAGGTTTTTTTTTTTTTTTTTTTTTTCTGGCTGTGCCTTACTTTCTTGAGATGCATATTCTAGATATTCAACTTCAATCAGAGGAATAGCTGGACAAAAATCTCCCATTCTGTTGGTTCTCAGTTGTGGTTATTGATAGTTTCCTTTGCTGCACAGAAGCTCTTCATTTTAATGCAAAACTGAAAGCTTTTAGAACCAATCAACAAATTCAGCAGAATGTCATTGAAAACTTCAAGAAGCTAAAAAAAAAAGGAGCTGAAGGGGTCAAAGAAGATATGGTAAGGGATTAAACGAACTGGCAGTCAGGAGCACTTTGGCTACATGGGCAAGAGCACTTATTGGTGAGGTGGTAAGAAGAATGAGAGTGAAGGCAGCAGGCATAGCAGCCGATATAGTGCTGAAGACTGGGAAATCTAAGATCAAGGTGCTTGCAGATTTGATATCTGGTGAGGGCCAGTTTCGTGATTCATAGAAGTTTTCTTGTATCCTTGCATTACTGAAGCAGTAGGGAATTTTCTGGGGCCTCTTTTATAAGTGTATAAGCCTTTTTATTAAGTCTCCACCCTCATGACCTAATCACTGCCCATAGGCCTCACCTTGTAATGCCATCACATTAGACATTGGAAGTTTTAAGAATTTCAGAGGAGACAAACATTCAGTCTTTGGTGGTAAGCCTCTTTATATACTCCTAAGTTAAACATCCTTCTTGTTCCTACTGCACTGTGTGTACTGCTCCATTGAGATGAATCTCAGGATCTTATCCTTTAACCTCACCAGAATCTGAGGTCCTTGAGGTCAGTACTTTGGTCCTTCTATTCCCATAATAGCCATCCAGTAGGTTATTCAATGAAGAACTACTGTCCCTTTTTTTATGTGTACATATAGTTCAGAGGAAAGGCATTTTTCGATTTCTCTGTGGTGCACAGCTTTTTAGTGTATTTTTGAACCTAACTAGCAAGTGTAAATGGTGGCCCTGGAGTGACTCACCAAATGATTTGTACTTTTCTGCAGGTTTTACTTGTGGTAATATATCCTTTGGGGTTCTCTTAGCTCTTGAAATAACTGCATAAAGCAATAAATTTAGCAACTTCTTACATAAACACATTCTATCTAGCATTGAAAATAGTTGCTTTTATATGCTATAAGAAAAAAATAACACCTCACCTCCAAGTTTACTTTCAATACAGCAAAAGCAGTTCTGTAATTTTTTTACTGTAGTTATTTTAAAATTGATAACACATTCCCATTGTTTAAGATTCGTGGGACGCAAAGGCTCTACAATGAATTTCTCATTTCCATTTCACGTTTAGTTATCATGCTCCCATCCCCAGACATCAGATTGTGTGTGTGTGTGTGTGTGTGTGTGTGTGTGTGTGTTCTTCCAGAGACATTTTATGCATTCATAATTATATGTAAATATTGTTTAATCCCATTTTCACAACTTGGTTTACATTATATATCATATGACACCTTGTTCTTTTAGTGTATTCCACAAGAATGAGGCAATCTTTGTTCATGTTTTAGCAGCTCCTAAGGTGAGACAATCAGCAGCATCTTACACACCGTCAATAGGCAGCAATCACGATGTGACCATTGCTATCTGTGGGCATGAGCCAAAGAGCTGTGGCTCCTTGATATTTAAGTTAACACAACACTGAAAGGCCACTCAGAAGAAATGTGAATTCTAGTCTGTCTGAAAGCCTGCCAATTTTTTTTTTTTTTTTTTGTACTGGGGATTGAACCCAAAGGTAATCTACCTCTAAGCTACATCTTAACCCTATTTTATTCTTTATTTGGAAACAAAGTCTCACTAAGTTGTGGTAGGCCTCACAAGTTGCTGAGGTTGGCTGGGAACTGCGATTCTCGTCTCAGCCTCTCTGGGATAAAAAGCGTGTGCCACCATGCCCGGCTTGTCAATTTCTTTTCTAATAAAAATTAAGACATTTCTAGTATCAAAGCTAATAATATTGTGTGTCTGCATATTTTCTTTTTTTTTTTTTGGTTTTAGGGTTTAAACCTAGGGGCCTTCTGCTTCCAAGTTACACTGAATTATATATGTTTGAGAAATATATTTCAAAAATATTTCTTTATTTTGAAACAGGGTCTTTCTAAGTTGCTGGGGCTGGCCTCAAGCCTGCAATCCTCTCATCTCAGCTTCCCAGTACTG
The DNA here is from genome assembly GCF_963383645.1 of Muscardinus avellanarius. Classification (NCBI taxonomy): domain Eukaryota; kingdom Metazoa; phylum Chordata; class Mammalia; order Rodentia; family Gliridae; genus Muscardinus; species Muscardinus avellanarius. The sequence continues at coordinate 33,515,327 of NC_137801.1, forward strand.
GTTACAGGAGTTACAGGAGTGAGTCCTGGCTCTGCACTTTTGGAGTTGGTCTTGGAGATGGAAGTGGAGCACAGGGGATGATCTTCCATGAGAAAACATAGATTTCTACAACTCCACACCTAAAAGTAATTCAAAAAAGTTGAATTTTGCAAAGAGAATTGAATCCCATAACTAATTTACTTTATTTACTTTTTAATGTATGCATAGTGGCGATTGATAATTAAACTAAATCAGTCTAAAAGAGTGCTTTCAGTTTAAAATTAACATTATTATTGATAATAAAACATCACACTTTAAAAAGGTTGTAATACTGCTTTTAATCATCTGAGTAACATTTCACTGGATAAATATGCAGTGATTCATTAAACTAGTCCTCTTCCTAGTAATGATCACTTAAGTTGTTTGCAATCTTCAGCCTTTATAAACAATGTCATAGTGGATGACCTTTAAAATGGGTAGTGATTTAGTATATTTGTATAATAATTCCCAGAAGTAAAATTTGTGTGTGCATTTAAGTTTTTGACAGCATTTTCTAATTAGCTTCCAAATACAGAGTTGGTATTTTGGTTGGAGATTGTCTCAGATTAACTTGGAAGATAATTACTATTACTACTTACTTTGATTTTTCAAATATTTTCTATTTATCTTTTTTTAGGGGTATTTTTTTCTCTTAATATGTTTTGCAAATCATTTTTGTCTTTTTTGTTGCAGTTGAAAATGGAGTTATTTTCTTCTAGTATAAGTTCTAACTGGTTGGATTTAAAGGCAATTCTTAAAATACTAAAATCAGTTTCTTTCAAACTTCATTGAAAAAGGCACAACATACTAATTAATATTTATCAAGTTTTAAAATTATATTACAGAGAAAAAAGGTTAGCTAAAAACAGAAGGTCACCTTCCAGCTTTCTTAGAGGAAAATTTTTATTGGCACCAGGAACATTATGTAATGATTGTAAGGTAAGAGTATATTTATTTAGTTTTCTTTCTGACTGACCAACAGTGAACAGATTTGGATGTCTTGTTCTGTCTTGTACCTGAATTCAAGTTTTATGATGTTGTGCCTGAGTGTAATGCTAATTGGGAACCACTGACCATTATTGGGTTGGCTGCCCAAGCTTCCTGGACATTGGATATCATGCTGGTCATTTGTAATGTTCATACTTTACATCTATTTTTCCTGAAGAGTCTTTGGCAAATAAAGTGTTCAAATCCCCTAAATGGATTTGCAAAGGATTTTTGAAGCACTTGAATCCCTCACAGCTCAGCCTCTCTCCCTCTTTCCCTCCCTTCCTCCCCCAGCTTCATAGTCTCATTAGAAAGGAGTGTTTTCAGCCCTATCAATCCATTTGAAAGCCTACATGCTGTCTTATTGGAGATCTGCCATTGCTTGCCTGCGACATCAGTAGGCCAGGACCTGCAAGCCTTTTGTGAAAAGAAGCCACTTTTTTCTTAATCCTCCATGAAACTGTATTCTGCACCAGCAATACAGTTTTGTAATCAATTTCAAACACAAAGTAAAATTTAGATTATGAAAACACTGATGATTTATGCCATCAATGCATTTTTTTTTCAAAAAGCACACCTATTTTTTCAAATAATGCTTACTAGGTTTTTCTTTAGTACAAAAAATATAGGCCAAAGATAGCCTACAGCTTTATAATTCTTGTAATATTTATTGTTTAAAAGACAAAATAATATGAGTATGGTTAGAAAGTTTAAGCAAAGAGAAAGAAAACAAAAAATAAATTTTTCTTTCGACCACAGATCAGTTTTCCATGTTACATTTGGAAGAACATATTCCTAGATATCATACCCCCAGATATTTTTGCAGGTATACATACAATTTTTCATGCATGCATATATGCACACACATCTTTTTAAAATGGAAATTATACAAAAATCATATTATACAATTTTTTTACCTTACACATTTCACCTTAATATCTTAGGTCTGTATGTGAAGACAAGCTGATTTAGCTTATTCTTTTGGGATACTGAACATGGGGGCATTTAGATAGCTATTAGTGAACATTTAGATTAATATCAGTATTGTTTCCCCTATTTTGCAAATTCTTACACTGTACCTTCTTATTCAGGATTACTGAGAGTGTAACTGCAGATTAGGGCAGGTAGCACAGCATAGTAATTTAATAGCCTGGATTCTGGTGCCAGGCTGCCTGGAGTTTGAACTCTTTATTTGCTCCTTATTAGGTATGTGTCCTTGAGCGAGTTATTGTAACTTTCTGTGCTTTACTTTCCACTAGTTAAATGAGTCTGAGGATAGTGCACACTTGAGAGGCATCTAAGTCCACTTTGGGCTCCAATAACAGGACCACAGATGGGGAAATTCATAAAGAACAAATTATTTCTCACAGTTCTGGAGACTTGAAGTCCAAGATCAAGGTACTGGCGGGTATGGTTGTGTGATGAGGGCATCAATCTGCTCCAGAGACGGCACCTTGTTGCTGAGGGTAAAATCCCCAGCCTCCACATGGCATGGGAGAGGGGCAAAAGAACTCTTTAATCTCACCCCCGAGGGGAGAGCCTTTTGATTTAATTTTCCCTTCTTTCCAGCCCTCACTTTTTAATACTGTCACACTGGCAACACTGAATTTTGCATGGTACCAATTAAAACCCTAGGAGTTGGTATGAGGATCAGTATATATAAAGAACTTGGATTGGTGCTTGGCGAATACAACACGGCCACAAAATGCTAACTATTGTTGTTTACAATGATGAAATTTGTGATATCTACATGCTAAAAGTCTTCATTCTGAAAAAGAAAATAGTCGGAAAATAAAGAGAAAAAAAGGAGATAAAGAGGAAATAAACAAGGACAGAAAGAGAAAAGAAAGAGGAGGGAGATGAAATGGAGGATGGAAGGAGAATTCTGTAGAAGGAAGAGAATGAGAGTAAGTGATGGATAAGAGGGACATGCTAGACAAAAGCCACATAAATGATGAAGGGAGACAAGGATGCAAGGCTGGGAGAATGATTGCAGGCTCACAATGACAGGCGGGGACTTCCTTTCCTATTGGGATTGCTACTTTGAAAACAGATGGAGAAAGTTGCATTATCTTATCCCCCAGTTCATATTACTTTGTCCTTGCAAGGTCCCTTTCTACACTGCTTGCTTTTTTTGCACTAATTAATTCTACTTTATACTCATTTCCAACCTTATGTTCCCTTACCCCACAGGCATTCTTTCCTTTTTTTGTTTAAGAAATTTGCTACGTGATTAATTTTAAGTCAACAAATAAAAACTATATTTTTTATCATGTACAATATAATGTTTTGAAATGTCTATATGTTGTGGTTAAATTGAGTCAATTAACATTCTTTACTTTGCAAACTTATTTTTTGTGGAGAAAACACTAAAAATCAGCTCTCTCATTAACTTTCACAGTTGTAGCATGTTAATTCTAGTTCCATGTTGTACAATGGATGTCTTGAACTTATTCTTTCTATCTAACTGAAATTCCGAATTCTTTCACCAACACATCTCTAGCACCTCTACTCCACCTCTGGCCCTTGGTAAATATCATTCTACTCTACATATTTAGATTCCATAGATGTGTGTGTGTGTATATATATATATGTAGTAAAGTTCCTTTTAATCCACATCTTCACCAGCACTTGTCATCTTTTGTCTTTTTGATAGTAGCCACTCTAATTTGCATGAGGTGATATATCTTATTGAGGTTTTAATTTGCATTTCTCTGATGATTAAGACATTGAATATTTTTCTTATACTTACTGGCCATTTCTATGAGATGTTTTGATTATGTCCATTCAAGTTCTTTGCCTAATTTGAAATCAGGGTGTTTTCTTGCTATTGATTTTGATTTCCTTACATATTTTTAATATTAACCCTTTATCAGAAGTACAGATTTCAAATGTTCTCTCCTGTCTCTTAACACCACTGATTGTTTTTGTTGTTGTTGTGCAGAAGCTTTTCATTTTGATGCAATCTCATCTGTACTTTTATGTTCATATATATATGATATTACATATTATCATTGCCCAGACCAAATGTCATAGAAATTTCCCCATATTTCTCTTCTAGTACCTTTACAGTTTCAGTTTTTTTGTTTACATGTAAGTCTTTGATCCATTTTGCATTGCTTTTTGTATATAGTGAAATATAAGGGTTTAATTTCATTCTTCTGCAAGTGGCTGTCCAGTTATCCTATAATCACGTATTGTGTCTTCAATTTCCTTCATCAGTGTTTTATTATTTTTGGTGTATATGTCTTTAAATTTTATGGTCAAATTTATTCTTAATCTTTCTTTGTAGCTCATATAAATGAGATTGTTTGCTTGATTTCTTTTTTATTTTTACATATTTTAAATTTTTTGCCGTACTGGGGATGGAACCCAGAGGCATTCTACCTCCAAGCTACACCCTCAGCCCTATTTTTTATTCTTTATTTGGAAACAGGGTCTCACTAAGTTGCAAAGGGCCTCACTAAGTAGCTGAGGCTGTCCACAAACTGTGATCCTCTTGTCTCAGCCTCCCAAATGCTGGGATTACAAGCGTGTGCCATCATGCCTGGAGATTTCTTTTTTGAGTATTATTCTTATTTAGTATATAAAAATGTTAGTGATTTTTTTGGTATGCTGATTTTATATCTTACAACTTTAGTTAATTTGTTTATTAGTTCTAACAGACTAGTTTTGGTGTATTATTTAGGGGTTTCTATATATAAAATAATGTCAGCCAGGCATGGTGGCGCATGCTTGTAATTCCAGCATTCGGAAGGCTGAGACCGGAGAATCGTAGTTCACAGACAGCCTCAGTTATTTAGTGAGGCCCTCTGCAACTCAGTGAGACCCAGTTTAAAAATAAAGAATAAAAAATAGGACAGGGGTTGTAGCTCGGAGGTCGAATGCCCCTGGGTTCCATCCCCAGACCTGCAAAATAAATAAATAAATAAATAAATAAATAAATAAATAAATAAATAATTTAATTAACATCTTTTGCAAACAGAAATGATTTAACTTCTTCCTTTTCAGTTTGGATGCATTTTATTTCTTTTCTTGAAAAATTGTTCTGGCTAGAACTTCCAATACTATATTGAGTATAAGTGTCAAAAATGAGGAATTTTCATCTTGTTCTTCATCTTAGAGGGAAAGTCTTCAGCTTTTTACTACTCATTGTGACATTAGCTATGGGTTTATCATGTACAGACTTAATTGTGTTTATGTACATTATTTCTATGCCCAGCTCATTGAGAGTTTTTTTTTTTAATTCAAAGATAGTAAATTTTCTCCAATGCTTTTTTTCTGCATCTACTAAGATGATCACATGGTTTTTATTCTACAGCCTTGAGATCACTGTTTTGAAAGCTAGGCTTTGAAGGGAGAAAACAGGATTTCTAAATGCTAAAAATATCCTTAATTATCAAGAGAAAAATTGAATATTGGAATGCTGATTTACTTTGAGTTTCAGTAGAGAGGTGTTTTATGGGAAGGCACACAGTTAAAGGGTTTGCTTTCTTTTCTGTTCTGAGACGGGAGCAGGGAAGAGAGAAATACAGAGGTCCTAAGAGGTGTAATGTGTCCAGTGTTAGAAGGAAGGGTTTAGTTATGCAGGGGAGATCTCAGAGCAGCAGAGAATTGCTTTTTGCTTTTCATATGGGAGCAGAGGAATACTGTACTTGTTTTCTATTTCTGTTATAATAAATTATAACAAACTTAGCAGCTTAAACAACATAATTTTTTTTTAATTTTACATTTCTGGCAAGTCATTTACATTTTAAAAGTCATAAATGGTTCTCACTGGACATGCTAGTCAGCTTTGTTTCTGTGGCTAAAATACCTGACTAAAAAACTTAAGAGGAGGAGAAAAAGTTTATGGTTTCCAAGGTCTTGGTCCATAGTACGCTGACTTCAGTGCTCTGGGCCTAAAGTGAGGTACCTTCCTGTCATGGCAGAAGAGTATGGCAGAGGAAAACTGTTCAGCTCCTGGTGGCCAGAAAGAAGAGTGATGCAGAGGAAGGGCCAGGAAGAGTTCTCAAGGCCAGGCCCACAGTGACCTCCTCTTTCAAATCATGACCCACCTCCTTGGCATTTTTATCACTTCCTAGTAAATCCATTCAAATTATGAATCCATCAAACATATTAATCCACTGATGAGGTCAAATCTCTTCTAAGCCAATCTTTTTACCTTTAAATATTGCTGTATTGCTTACCACATGAGCATTTTGGGGACATTACAGTTCTAACTCAGAACACCTAACTAAAATCAAGGTGTTAGGCTATTTTTACTTCTGGAATCTCTGAGAGACAATCCATTTTGTTGTTTTATTTTCCCCAGCTTCTAGAGGGTGCCTGTACTTTTTGGCTTGTGGCTCCTTCATCTGTCTTTATGGGCAGCAAAGGTAGAGTTCTTCTCATATCACATCACTCCACTTCTGACTCCTCTGTCCCTGGCTACATTTTTAATGACACTTCTGACTACTTTGGGCCCATCCAGTTAATCCAGTATTTGTCCCCCTTTCTGAGGTCAGTTGATTGGCAAACTTGATTCTTCCTTGCTAAGTAACTCATTCACGGATTCTGGGCACTGTGGTATGGAAATCTTGGAAGAGGCTAGCCCCCTTATCCTGCCTACTTCAGGTGGATAGCCTGGGACAATCTGTATGCTTCTCAGTTTGGTAGGATGTTGGAGTGACATGATGCTTGTAATCCCTGCGCTTGGGAAGCTTAAACAGGAGGATCACACAGGTTAGAAGCCAGCCTCAGCTACTTAGTGAGACCCTGTTTCCAAATAAAATATAAAATAGGTCTGGGAGGATAGCCCGGAGGTAGAAAGCCTCTGGGTTCCACCCCCAGTACCACCAAAAAAGAAAAAAATATTGGGACTACTGAGAATTAGCTAAAAGAGACTAAGATGGTAGAATTGAATGGGACTAGAGATTTTCCAGTCAGGGTTTCAAAAAGAAAGGGCCAGAAGTCTCATAAAAAATATTTGCAGAGCAGCAGCCGACTTAAGGTGTACTTTGTGCTCATCGAGGGCTATCAGCGCGTGAGTAGTTTTTCTTTTCTCTTCACCTCTTGATTATATTATTATAATCAACTGTTAATTGGTTTTCTGGTACCAAAAATTTACCCTCTACAGTACTCTATACCCCATCCTTCTTAATCATATCAACATGCAGATTCCAATCTGAAGGTCTAGGGTGGGGTCTGAGGGTCTGTCTTTCAGACAAGCTGATGCCGGTAGGTGTTGGTGCTTCTGGTCCAGCACACTTTGAGTAGCCAGGTCTCCACCGTATTGTTAGACCTTCTTCTTCTCATTACCAGAATTCTTATGTTCTCTGCTCAAAATTCCTCTCTGTCTCTGAAATGTCCATGTTTACTGGGTTAAGAAGTTCTTTATTTTATTAGGCTTGCCTTCCACTTTATGTCTTCAAACTATCTTTTCATTTACATGTTCCACCACCCCTCTACCTATTCCTATGCTTGGCTGACCTGGTGAAGTTCCTTAATTTTTTTTTTAAACCTGGAAAACCACTGGCCTCCCTCCATGCATCCCATCTTTCTACTTGTCTTGCTTTTGTCTTATCAACTCGGAACTTCATAATCTACTTTGCATGTAGTTATTTGCTATTCTTCTCTTTTGGGTGTTTAGGTCATTGGTACTTAAGTCTGTGTCTTGCATTTGAATCACTGTAGCATCTAATTATGCCTATTGACATATCTGTGGAAATGAATCTTTTCTCAATCATCGTGCACATCAATTATGGCATTTTGATCTAGGAGAAAAATGCTACCAGCAGTTAATGCATTATTTAGATGATTTACCTTATAATTGATAATCTTGTTTTCTTTTCCTCATTTATAGTCATCCTTTATCAGCATAAGTTTAGTTAAAATGGCTGACTCTGCTGCTTCTATTTTACTGTCCTAAGTTATTAAGCCAATGAATTTTAACTTACATGTAATTCTAAGCCATCCCCTGGCCTAAAGGTGGCCACTGACCTTTCTTAAAAAGTATGATTGTTTAAAGGATAATTAATCCTTATTTTTTTCTGTTGCTTATCTGTGTTGTGGATATTTGAAGTTGCCAGAGATTATTTTTTAAGTTAACTTCAGCAAATGTACTGAATTATATTTTTGTGTAAACGTATTGAATAATGACCATGACATTTTTCTTTACAACAAATAGGCCTTGATTAAATTCCACAAATGTTAATTGGATGCCTAATCTACACAAGCCACTGTGGGTGATACGAAAATTAATAACACATAGTCCTTGCCACATGGGAAATTTCATTCTATGCAACCACTTAGAGCAGCCCATGTGACTTTCCTGTCTGCTGTTTTCCTTTATGTAGGGGTGAAAGGTATGGAGTAACAGATGGAACTTTTCACTATATTAAGCTTTCGGTTTTGGTAATCACCAGATGAGATAATTCTATTTTACATGATAAATTATTTCATTGTTGCTGAGTCTTATTAAAAAAGATTGACTCATTTTACACAGGTGGTAGCATTGTATAATAGGCCACCATATTAAAATGACAATTGGGCTGAAAGATCCTATTTACATATGGTGCTCATGTTCTTTTTTTTTTTTTTTTTTTTTTTTTTTTGCAGTACTGGGGATGGAACCCAGGGGCATTCTACCTCTGAGCTACACCCTTAGCCCTATTTTTTATTCTTTATTTTGAAACAGGGTCTCACTAAGTTGCAGAGGGTCTCACAAAGTAGCTGAGGCTGTTCATGAACCACAATCCACCTGTCTCAGCCTCCCAAATGCTGAAATTACAAGTGTGCACCACCACGCCTGGTGTGGTGCTCACTCTTTTTAACATTAAAATATTTTTTTAAGCCAGCCAGTTAAAGTTTTTGAATCCTATTTAAAAAACTCATTGATCTAACTGTAAGACATCAGAGTGAACTTAACTGCATGTGTCTAAATGATCCTACCATTTACAGCACCTGCAACTAAAGAGGTCAGTTAGCTATTTCAGACCTATCAAGATCAAAAGTCAATTTCTGATTCTTGTACTTTCTCTCTTTATGAATTTTACTACTCTAGTTACTTCATACAATGAAATCATGAAATACTTGTTTTGTGACTATAAATATAAGTATCATATTAATGCTGCTTGTCTTTAATATTGAAACACTAGAAACCACCTTAGAGATGTAGTTAGACTACGATGGTCTGTAATTTTGATAACTTGCAATTATTTGTTTTATAAGATAAAGTAGAGGTACTTAACAGGCAAGTGTTAATAATAACTGAGATGAAGATTACCATTTTGGTGCAGGTGGCAAACATTGGCAAGACTATGCGTGTCATGGTTTTGATCTGGAATGTCCCCAAAGGTTCAGCTGTTGAGTCTTGGTCCTCAGTGCAGAGTGCTCAGAGGTGGGCTCTTGAGAAGTGACTGGGCCCTGAGGGCTCTGACCTCACAGTGGCTTAGTCCAGTGGTGGGTTCATAGCATCCCTGGGAGGCAGTGGAAACTGTAGGAGGCCTTGCTGGAAGAAGCAGGTCACTGGGGGGCATGCCCTAGAGAACTTTAACCCTGAAGAACTCAGGGTTGATATAGTTAATTCAGGAGGCTTGTCATTTCATTAGTAGATAGAGAGGCCTGTGGAATGTGGCTGGAGAAAGTGAGACCCTAGGGGTATGGTCTTAAGGATTGTGCTTCTGTCTTTGAATCTCCTTGCTTGCTTGCCTTGCTTCCAGCCTCCATGAAGTGAGAGCAGAGTCGCAGAGTCAGTCTCTCTCTCTCTCTCTCTCTCTCTCTCTCTCTCTCTCTCTCTCTCTCTTCCCCCTTCATGCAGCAATGCTCCGGATTCCCGCCCTCCCTCTCTCTCTCTCTCTCTCTCTCTCTCTCTCTCTCTCTCTCTCTCTCTCTCTCTCTCGCTCCCGCTCTCGCCCTCGCTCTCTCCCTCCCTCCCTCCCTTCCTTCCTCCCTCCCTCCTTCACTCTCTCTTCTTCCTGGTCGCCATGAACTGAGAAGCTTTCCTCTACTGCCTTCTTCTGCCATGAGGTTCTCCCTCACGCCTAAAGCTGACCATGAACTGAAACCTCCAAACTCATGAGCCAAAATAAACCTTTTAACCTTTTACTTAAGTTGTTTATGTTTACTTAAGTCGTTTTGACAGAGACAAAAAAATACAAAACCTGATGAACGCACTGGTTACATTCTGAAGTTAGTCCCAATAGTATGTACAGTTGGGTTAGGTGTGGGATTTGAGAAAAGATGACTAATGTATGGCCTGCGGAAAGGAAGAGTGAAGAGGTTCCCGAGGTTGGAAAAGTAGTGAAGTTAACAGGTTGGTTTATTTTCTTTTTATGTGATCAAGAGTTGATTTTCTTAAAACATACAAAAATTATATCAAGTAATATGAAAAAGATAATCTAATAGAAAATGAGCAAAGGGCTTTAGTAAATAAAAAGATGAAATTCTTACATATTAGTGTTGAATAAATATATTATACACTAGAAATTATACAAATTAATCTTTAAGTAATGAGATCATGGTTTTCACCTATCAAGATACCAAAAATTTAAAAAGTGATAGAGCTGAATTTTCATTGCTAAAAAGAAAATAATCTAGTACAATCTTTTAGATGGGCAATACGACAATATGCCTTAAAACTCTCAAAATACTCATATTGTTTTACACAGAAAAGTTATTTTTCCAAAAATTTTCTTAAGAAGTCAGAAATATACAGAAAGATTTACAAATCATTATTTACCTCTGTGCTTAATAATTGGGTGATTTAAGAAAATGAATACATCTACACAGAGATCCTTGTGACTTAAATTTAAATTTCTTGGCATGGGAAGTATCCACACATATCGGATGTATTTTGAAATGATCTGTTTCATTAAACAAGTTGTACACCAATGTTATTTTTATAAAAGAAAGAAGGGATAAATTAGAAATGACTGGCATTAGTAAATGGTTTAAAATATTTTTGGAAGCCTTCCGATGTGGCTGCAGAAACTGTAGACAGTGCTATTAAAGGCTATAAAGAGCGGAGTGCATGGATTGCCATACAATGTATTGTATGTCTGCCATACTATGTGTCATGACATCAATAGGAGAAGAAAATAGTCTGATCTCTGCTTTATATGTCACTGATAGGTAAACAAACAAATTCCCAACTTGTCCAAATCAGATCTTCTATGAAGCTAAAAAGTTTATAGTTAAAGTTAACACTCACCAAAAATTAATTGCAGTGTTAGAATTGCTTTTATTTGATATGAAATAAACCTTTTTTGGAACAATTTTGCCTTTCTCATGGCTCCAAGCATGTGGGGCGTTTCTCCTTCCCTGTTCTATCACTACTAAGATGAGTCTGTCCCAGAGACACCTTCACTCTGTGTTTATTGCACTAGTCACACCAGCCACAGTACGGAACTAACCTGGGTGTCTGTCAAGCAATGAATGAAGATGTGGAGTATATATACAATGGAATTTTATTGTCATAAAGCAGATTGGAATCTTGTCATTTGCCACAACATGGATGAACCTGGGATGGGGGGATAATGTTAAGTGAAATAAGCCAGAAAGGCAAGCACTGCGATCTTTCTCATACATATTATCCAAAAGAGCTGATTTCATAGACAGTAGAAAGATGGTTGTCAGAGAGAGGGGAGGGGCCCAATGGAGAGGTTGGTCAATGCGTACAAATTATAGTTAGATAGGAGGAATGAGTTATGGTACTCTGTTGTACAGTAGGATGACTATACTTAGCATTAGCGGATTACATATTTCAAAAGAGCTAGAAGAAAATATTTTAAATGTTCTCATCACAAACAATGAATGAAGTGGTGGGTATGCCAATTGTCTTGATTTGATCCTTATACTGTATGCATGTATAAAATATATGACATTATACTCATAGAAATGCACAATTATGTGTCAGTTAAAATAAAATATAATTTATAAAAAATCTCTATCACAGAATTGTTATAAACCTACAACTGGTCTCTATCCCAGAATTAGGTTAAATGCTTTAAAGAAGCAAAGTATGAGTTTAATTATAGGAAGGGTTCATCACTTAGGCTACATTAGCTAGAAGAGAAAAATCTCAGGCTATCTGATAATAAGGGTCCTCCCCTCTCTTCTTGCTATGGAGTAGAGTTGGGGAGAGGCTAGACCAGCTGTGCAGGAAGCATCTTGCCTTTGAGGCTTGGCAGTCAGACTGTGTTAATACACCGGGTACTGTGTTAATACACTCACTACTGTTCTCCCTGGGCAGAAACTGCAGCCACCCAAGGGCAGGAGAGGGGCTTGCCCTAGGGGGGAAAATATAAAATTATGCATAGTTGCTCAGAGCCACATGTCATTTTCCAAACTGTTTTGCTCATGGGGAAAGTAAACTTATTGAAGCAAGATAGGCTTGCACCACAAGATGCCACCCTTCCTTTAAAGAGATGGCCAATGGTAGCTAAGTACAATGCAAGTGTTTCATGAGTCCATCTTCTCCTATTGGTTGTATTCATGTAGTTTTATCTGGAATGAAGGAAAAGCAGTTATATCTTGTTCTGTGCTAGTTCTTTATTTGCAATTTCTAAAAATTTTTAGACTGCTATGGAAACATTATTTTCCATTTTTCCATAGCAGTGGGTTAGTTTTGTGGGCAAGCTCTATCACTTTGTGTTCTTGGTGTTACCTAGGCTTTGGCATACAGTGAAGCTATTACCAAAGGCCACACAATAACAGATTGTTATTTTCCACCTTCTAAGTGTCCAGTTTCTCCAAAAGAGATATTTAGGTCTCTTGCCTGTGAAAGCAAGAAAATAGATATGGGATTCATTTTCGCTTATTTGTTTGGTGGGTTACTTCTACAAAAGAAACAAAACAACATACTTCTCTTAACATCCATCGATAAATACACAGTCACTTGAATGCAGAGGTGTAGACTGCCATAGCAGACAAGTATTGACTCGGAGAATGGAAAACACTGTCATCTGTAATTAAATACTCTTTATAATCTCAGCTAAAACCAACCATATTTATCCATCACAGTCCAGGCATTCTTATTTAAATTTTGCTAGAGCTCACCCTTACTGCCCTGGTCTTTTGCCTTTTGCTTTCTATGAGCTTTCTAGTCCTAGCAGTCCAGTCTTCGCAGCCAGCGGTCAGTCCTCAGTCAGCTTTTTGCATTGGTAAGAAAATTAAAATAGAAAAATTTCAATTATTTTACCTAAAAAGAAGCCATGAAGTAGATGTGACTATGAACAACCTATACGTGCCTCCATTTAGCATGTAAAATGATGCAATTTACTGGCTATTTTTCAAGTTGTCAAGTTGCCTGCTATGCTTTTGAGGAGATATTTTTACTCCCCCTTTTCTCTTAAAAACTCTGAAAACCAGAAGTCTGGTGTGGTTAGTTAGAAAAATATTTGAAATATGAAGGTATACCGATATATTAAATTCTGATGTTATTCCAGCAATCCTGTTTCTGCAAACCATTCTGCCTCTTGTAGTCTTAAAATTATAGCTACAATAAGCTTGTTTCCAGCCTAGCATTGTAATCCCACTACTTAGGAGGGGGTGTTGCTCAGGCATAAATGTCCTGGGTTCAATTTCTAGTACTATATTTACACACAAAAGACTATTTTCATATAGACACTGTGTGTGTGTATGTGTTTGTGTGTGTGTGTGTGTGTGAAACTAAGGATTGAACCCAGCAGCATTCTACCTTTGAGTTACACCCCATCCCTTTTTTATATTTTGTTTTCAAACAAAAAACTCTCAGGGTTACTGAGAGTATCACTAAATTGCTGTGTCAGCCTCCCAAGTACTGGGACTACAGGCATGCACTACTCTGCCCAACTTAGCTATGCTAATTTTTAAGAACGGCATAACAAAATATTCCTTTATGATAGATTAAATAATTTCTTTGAAACTGGCCATGTATTGCCATATTAGGAATCAAAATCAGAGACATTCCAGGATGACCTGGTCTGGGTGTGGCCAAGACCTATCTAATATAGACTTATCTATGGAGCCCCGTTTTGATAGTAACAAAGCAAGTTAAAAATATTCTCTCTCTCTTGAGACAGAAAAGAAAAGATGGGTCATGAGAGGTTTTATCTTACTTTTCTTTTTTTATGGCACTGGAAATTGAACCCAGTGGTATTCTACCTCTGAGCTACACTCTTAACCACACACACACACACACACACACACACTCACACACACACACACACTCACACACACACACACTTAAAATAGCGTCTTGCAAAGTTATGTGCTCTACTCTTCTCAAATCTGTGACCTTCCTGTCTCTGCTTCCCAAATACGCTGGTCACCAGAGTTTCAATGATTTCTTCCTCTTAAATTTCTTCCTCTTTCCTTTTTTTCCAGTTATCTAATAGACTTGCTTTATTAGACAGCAGTTAAATTTCAATTTCAGATAAAAATAAAAAATTTGGAGGGTTACAAATGTGTCCTAATTATTTCATACATATTAGATTAAGATATTATACTAAACTATATTTTATACTAATTATACTAAAATCTATTTTTAATAAGAAATTTAACTGGCATAATTTTTATTTTTGACTAAATGCAACCCTAACCAGCACCCAAGGGAAATGTGAGGCTGCTGAAATGTCTACTCTGCTACAAACATCTTAACAAAGAATAGTAATATGTTCCTATCACCTAAAATAATGTAATACTTATAAGGTGAAGGTTACCTAGTGATTTGGTTTACATTTCCAAGTGTATATATATATATGAATATTTTTCTTTCAGAGTTTAGGAATTATGTATTTTGTGTCTTGCTTTTCATTTACTATGTATAATATTTCTTTTCCTACATTTTAATATTGCTGTACAATTTTATGTTGTAGATAAATTATTTAACATTTTCCTATTATTAAATATTTAGGTTATATATTTTTTGCAATCAATGTTTAGAGTAATTTCTTGATGTACATAGTACTTATTTGTCAAACTGTCTTTATAGAATAAATTTTAAGGAGAGAAATTAGTGGGTCACCTGGAACCAAGTGACTGAAATACAACTAAAAAATTACATTCAGGTTTTCTTTTATATCCATGGCATAAGAAATCCATATCAGGAAAGGGGAGAGATAGGAGAAATGCATGTGGATGCAATTTTATGTTCCTTTAGGAGAATATTTTAAATTTCTCAGAGGAAGCCAATTCTATTTTCACCCTTGGTAGTAAAATAACAGGCATGGAAATAGGATTTTTAAAAATTCAGCTGATCATGAAATATTTTAGTAACCTATAGCTTTCTCCTGTCATCCATTCCTTAGCAGTCTGCCACCCGGCTTCTGTGAAAATCATGAGTGGCTTCCTCGCTGCTTCTTGATGGGCATGATTACTTTTTATACGTTTTCCATGGCTACGTTATTGGAAGAAGCTGCAGTGTGTATCTCTTCATAAACTCATCATTTGCTTCTCCCTTAATGTGTTGGAGATAGGAAATAGGCTTGGAAAAATTCAAGAAACTTTCCCAAGTGGCAAATGCCTCAGAAGCACACAATTGATTACTAATCTTATACAGAGAGGAACGGGAGAACAAGCCAGGCAGAAATATATTTTGTCGAGGCTAAAAAGAAGCAGGGGCTGGGCGTGGTGGCTCACGCTTGTAATCCCAGCATTCGGGAGGCTGAGACCGGAGGATCGCGGTTCGAGGACAGGCTCTGCTACTTAGTGAGGCCCTCTGCAACTCAGTGAGACCCTGTTTCAAAATAAAGAATAAAAAGCAGGGTAGGGGGTATAGCTCCGAGGTCAAATGCCCCTGGGTTCCATCCCCAGACCCTCCAAAAAAAAAAAAAAAAGCAGGGGAGGGGTTGAGGGAGGTGTTATGGCTTGAATCCCCCCCACCCCCAGCAGCTTGTGTGTTGACGGCTTGGTCCCCTTTGCAGCAATATTCAGAGGTGGGACATTGGGGAGGTGATTAGTTCACAAGGGCTTTGACCTTATCAATAGATTAATCCATTGGTGAATTCACAGTTTAAGGGAGTAGATCACTGAGGACATGACCTTGGAGGGTGTATTTTGTCCCTGACCCTTCCTCCCTTGCACTCTTTGTTTTCTAGTTTCCATGAATTGAGCAGTTTTCTCTGTCATATGTTCCAGTTACCATGATGTTCTTCCTCACCATAGGCCAAGAAGCAACAGGGCCAAGTGACCATGGGCTGAGACCTCTGAAACTATGAACCAAAACAAACCTTTCTTTCTTTAAGTTTCTTTTCCTCAGGTATTTTGTCATAGCAATGGAAAACTGGCTAACACAGAAGACAATTATACGGTGATGAGCCCAGGAGGTATAATTATAATTTGCTCTCTCTTTATTGACCCTAAATATTAGTCATGGAATTTAAAATCAAATAAGACAAAATGAGATATAATATATAGAAGCATAAAGAGTCCAAATTAGGCTTTTCTCCAGTTGCTCTGGCTAGTTAGCCTCAAATTTATCTAATTAGAATTAAGCCACCACCAGGAGATGTGTTATTATTGACAGCTTCACAGGCAAGCTTGTAGGTGGATAGTATAGGTTTAGCTTAGTAATACTTTGCTGTAAGAAATTAAGTATTTTGAAAAGTTAAATATATAGAGATAGAGAATAAAACAGTGGTTACTGGGGTCAGGATGAAGAGGGAGAAATGAGGAGATGTAGGTCAAAGGATGCGAAATAGTAAAATATGTAGAATGAACAAATCAAAAGATCTAATGTACAGCATCAGGACTTCAGTTAATAGTAGTGTTATCATATTCAAGATTTTTGTTGAATGAGTAGATTACAGCTGTTTTTGTCTCAAAAAAGAAAAATGGGCAACTATGTATGATAGTCATCTTTCCATTACTATGCCAAATACCTGGATAATAGCTTATAAGGAGAAAAAGGTTATTTTCGCTCACAGATTGGGAGGTCTTAGTCCATGAATGATTGGCTCTGTTGACTTTATCCTGGGGTAGCACACTGGGACAGGAGTAGGTGGCAGAGCAAAGCCATTCACCTCATAGCCAAGAAACAAAAGAGAGCAGGAGGAAGAAGCTGGGGTCCCACAATGGCCTTTAAGGGCATGCCTCCAGTGGTCCAAGGACCTCCCACTAGACTCTACCTCCTAAAAGGCTCATCCATGTCCCAAGAGTGCCACCCTTGGAAATGATCCTTTACCACATTGGCCCTTGGGGACACTTAAGAGCCATGGCACTCTGTATGAGATGATATGGATGCTAATTTACTTTACTATAGTAACCATTTCTGTATATGTATATCTTATTATGTGATGTTGTATTCCTTACATATACACAGTGAAACTTACTTTAAAAATTAGGCTTTCAGGAAATATAGGAATATTTAAAAATAGAGAAATAATGATAAGAATATAATTCAATAAAAATCTTATTAGGCCGGGCATGATGGTGCACGCTTGTAATCCCCGTGCTAGGGAGGTGGAGGCAGGAGGATCGCATAGGTTCGAAGCCAGCCACGCTGGCTTAAGAGACCCTGTTTCCAAATTTAAAAAAATCTTATTAGAAGGGTGAGAAAGTGGGGTTTATTCCCATTTTTTTTGCATATGGTTAACCAGTTGTCAACATCATTTACTGAACAGGCTATCTTTTTTCCAGTAATGTTTTTGGCCCCTTTGTCAAAAATTAATTGGTTGTAAGTGTGTGGATTTGTTTCTGTGTCTTCTATTCTGTTCTATTTGGTCTATGTATAAGTTTTTGTGCCAGTACCATGCTGTTTTTATTACTATGACTTTGTAGTATAGTTTAAAGTCAGGTATTATGATTCCTTTTGCCTGGCTTTTGTTGCTAAGAACTACTTTGGCTATTCTGTTTTTTTTTTGTTGTTCCAAATAAATTTAAGTACTGATTTTTATATGTCTATAAGGAATGACCCTGGTAATTTAATGGGTATTTTTTTGAATCTGTAGATCACTTTTGAAAGTACGGCCATTTTGATGATATTTATTCTGCCTATCCATGAACATGGAAGATATTTCTATTTACTAAGGTCTTATTTGATTTCTTTTTTTTTTTTTGCGGGTTTTGGGGATGGAACCCAGGGGCATTTGACCTCCGAGCTACAGCCCCTGCCCTATTTTTTATTCTTTTTATTTTGAAACCGGGTCTCACTGAGTTGCAGAGGCCTCACTAAGTAGCTGAGGCTGTCCGCGAACCGCGATCCTCCAGGTCTCAGCCTCCCGAATGCTGGGATTACAAGCGTGCGCCACCACGCCCGGCTTATTTGATTTCTTTTTTAATGTTTTATAATTTTCTTTGTAGAGGTCTTTTACCTTCTTGTTTAAGTTTATTCCTAAGTATTTTATTATTTTGTGGGATATTCTTAAGTGGAAATGTTTTTTGGATTTCTTTCTCAGTGGATTTATGGTTGGCATATAGAAAAGCTTATAATTTTTTAAGATTGATTTTGTATCCAGACACTATACTGAATTTGTTGATTAGTTCTATAAGCCTTTTGGTTGAGTTTGTTGGATTTTCTAAGCATAATATCATGTCATCTGCAAATAGTGAAAGTTTTAGTTCTTCTTTTCCTATCTGTACTCTTTTGATTTCCTTTTCTTGCCTTATTGGTTAACCATGTGCAGAAAAGTGGAAATAAAATCCCTTTATCACCCTGCACAAGAGTCAATTCAAGATGGATCAAAGACTTGAAAATTAGACCAGAGACCTTGAGGCTCCTTAGAGAGGGCATTGGTCCAACACTTCAACACATAGGCACAGGTAAAAACTTTATCAACAAGCTCCAAAGGCACAAGAAACTAAAAGGTGGATCAATACGTGGGATTGCATTAAATGGAAGAGCTTCTGCACTGCAAAGGAAACTATCAAGAACCTCAACCGAGAGCCAACAGAATGGGAGAAGATTTTTGCCACCTACTCCTCTGATAAAGAACTAATATCTAGACTATACAGAGAACTCAAGAAATGCAGTACTAAGAAAACAAATAACCCAATCAAAAAATGGCCAAGGGAACTAAATAGACACTTCATGAAAGAAGAAGTTAAAATGGCCAATAAATGCATGAAAAAATGCTCAACATCATTGGCAATCAGATACAAATAAAAACTGCCCTGAGATTTCACCTAACTCCAACTAGAATGACAATCATTCAAAACAGAAACAACAACAAATGCTAGCGAGGCTGTGAAGTGGGAACTCTATTACATTGTAGGTGGGACTGCAAATTAGTACAACCACTTTGGAAAATCTGTATGGAGGATCCTCAGAAGAATGGGAATGAACTTGGTACCTTTCCAAACTTAACGAAAGTTGCCTGCCTTCCAGCTGCTCAGGATTCTCACGCCCAAACCCTGCTTTAGAGTCCCTGGAGTGACCACAGGCCAACTCGTGTTCCTCCCGAGCACATCTGTCCCTTTGCCCCACAGGTAGAAGAGCCTGTTTACTTCCCAGAATGCAAGGGCTTGAAATTACATTAAAGTGAAGTTATTTGCAAAGAAAAACCTCCTCATTCCCAAGGACAACCTGTGCCTTTTCCTTTGTCTTTACATCCTCTATCCCCCAGGGAAGTTTTTCAGCATTAAATAAAATATTTCAAATATGCAGTATGTGGATTTGGTTGCGGAGCTCTGTGGGCTGTTGAAGCGCCCTTGGTCAGGCCAGGACTTGACTGCATCCCTGCTCAGCAGCAGTGCTGCCCAAGGTGCTCCATGCTACCCCACCTGTAGGATGACCATGGTCAGTGAGCTGGAGCCACCATGCAGCAGGGATGGTGATGGTGCTAAGTTCTTGGGTGTCTCAGCCAGTGGTTCTCAAAGAAGGTTGCTGGGAACTTGTTATGGAATGCAGAATTGGGCCCCAGATGGTCCTCTAGAGTTGGGGGTTCTGGGGTAGGGCATAGCAAGCTGGTTTTCAGATCTGCTAGGTGGCCGATGTCAGCTCAGTTGGGCCACTAGCTTTAGCTGTCCTGTGTCATTCCTTGATTAGCTACAACACCAGAATCCTAGCTTGGTCAGGTTTTGTTTTAGTCTTATTTTCATATAAAATGATATCCAGACCTACATTAAGCTTGAGAGGCAGAGGGTCCTGTAAATGTGTGTGGCCCAGGCCAAGAGCTAGCCAGTGAAAACTTTTGTGTTTATGTGGTTTTTAATGTAACTATATTTTTTGATGGTATGAAGAATTTATTTAGGCTTGACTGTTCTAAAACACCATGATGAATGTATAGTCAATTTATGTTGAAATATTAATATGTTGTTCCAAGGGAAAGTAACTTTAGGATGGATTGCCTCCTACTCCTACCTGCTGCAGCTCTATCTCATCAGCCCTTACTTCTGCTGTTAGCTTAGAGCTACCATAACCCTATGGAACTAGGTCTTTGCAAAATTTAAACCAACTGTCTTTAAGTCCAGAAAGGTCATTCTTCAGCTACTTGAAGTAATGCTCTCAGGGAGGCCAACATTCCAAGAATGTATTAAAAACTGCAACTCTGGCTACCATTTTTAGTATCCTTTGACATATTAAACAAGTTAAGAAAAAAAAAAAAAAAGCTGGGCATGGTGGCGCATGCTTGTAATCCCAGCCCTTGAGAGGCTGAGACAGGAGGATCACACATGTTGGAAGCCAGCATCAGCTACTTAGTGAGGTTTTCAGCAGCTTAGTGATACCGTTTCCAATAAAATATAAAATAGGTCTGGGAGTATAGCCTGGAGATAGAAAGCTTCTGGGTTCTGCTCCTGATACCACCAAACAAAATAAAACAAAACAAAAAACAAAACAAAACAAATAAACCCTATCAAACTAATGCATGTTTATCTATGTTCAATTTACAATTGCCAAACTATGGAACCAGCCTAAGATGTCCATCAACAAATGAATAGATTACAAAACTATGGGATTGTATACAATGGAATTTTACTCAGCCATAAAGAAAAACACAATTGCATCATTCACAGGGAAATGGATGGAACTGGAGGATGTATGCTAAATGAAATTAGTCAGTCACAAAAAATAAGAAATTGGATGCTCTCTCTAATATGCAAAAGCTAGAGAGAAAATGGGTCATAGAAGGAACTCTAGGTAAAATAGGAGATACTATAGATGAGCAAATAAGGTGATCTAACTAAGGGGATGGGAGGGGGGAAAGAGGGCAGTTGTCTAATGCACATGATGTACATTAACAAACATATCAAAGTCAATCACGAAGCCAAACATGAGAAGGAGGTAAGGGGAGGAAATGGGGCTGGAATTGGGCAAGGGCTAATTGGGTGATGTGTGCATGTATGCCTCCAGCATCTTGTACTCCATTAAGATGTATGACTACAGTGTACCAATAAAAAGTTTAAAAAATCTTATTAGGTGCTCAACCATCTTCTCTAGTGATTTTTCTTGAAAATGGCCTTTTCCCTTTCCAACTGTGCAAGTCAGCTTTTTGTTGCTCTAACAAAATACCTGAAAAATACAACTTAAAGGAGAAAATATTTATTTTGGCTCAAAGTTATAGTCTGTGTTCTCCATTGTTTCTGGGCCTGGGCTGGGGCAGAATGTCATGGTGGGTAGTCTGTGGTGGGTTGTTATGGCCACATCTATAATAACCCCTTGAGAGCTCTGGGTTAATATAGTTAAGTCATGAGGGTTGTAATCGCACAGTATGAATTTATCTGGTTGGTGGCCAGGGTCAGTAGGGTGTGGCTGGAGAAGGTGGGCCTGTGGTGGTGTGGTGTGGGATTATATATGGTTCCTCCTCCCCTTGCTTGTGCTGTGGCTCTCTGCTGGTTCCGGTTTCTGTGATATGAGGAACAGAGCCTGTGTGATCACTTGCATTTTATGCCTCCCACTGCTATGCCCTGAAATTCAGATGCTGGCCTCACATGGACTGAGCCCAGAATTTCCAAGGAAATCCTGAGTAAATAAATCTCTGTCTTCTAAGTTGTATGGTCAAATCTTGTAGACTGTAACAGTGCGAATCTTGACTGAGACAAGGAGCAAGGCTGCTCACCTCATGGCAGCCAAGCAACAGAGAAAGAGAGAGAGAGGAGAGAGAGAGAGAAGAGAGAGAGAGAAGAGAGAGAGAGAGAGAGAGAGAGAGAGAGAGAGAGAGAGAGAGAGAGAGAGAGAAGGGGACCAACAGGCACTCCCTCTATGATCTTCTCACCAGCCCCACTTCCCCAAATTTCCACCAGCTGGGGAGCAAGCCTTCAACACATAAGCCTCTGTGGGTCATTCCAGTTCAAGCCATAATACCAACCAAGCTGTGGTTAGGAGTTCTACCAGATTTTACCAAACTGTTTTCACAGGGAAGAATTGGCAGTTCATTAGGAAGTAAATAGCTGATCTCCAAAAGTGGGGTAAAATTATCTTGAAGTTCCTGTGTAGTCCTTTTTAGCAGATTCAGAATGTATATTAGAATTCTGAAGGCTCAGAAAACCTGCAGGAGAAAAATCTGTTTAACTTTATTTAACTTATAGCTTCCCAAACTTATAACAAAGGAAGGCATTTTTACATAACGTAATGAACATTTCAAGGAGTATTCATACTCTAAAGAACCATTTATGCAAAACTCTGAGCTAAGAAAATGTATGTCAATGATAAACAAAGAAATATAAAAAGAGTTGGAGATAAACTTCAAGACTAATTTGCAATGTGTATTGTAGGTCACTTAGCTTGTTCTACCCGCCCCAAATTTCTCTACATCTACTGAGTCATCTATAATTTTCTTGAGATTTGAGTCTCTGGGCAGGAAAATTTAAAAGAAGGGTAAAAGTTGCCCAGATTTTATATTCATTAATCTTTCTAGTTAAACTAGAAATAGGGGAAGAGAGATGGCTCTAAATATAGTTGAGAAGAGTAGGATTTTATCTACTACATCATGACTTCTGAACAAAAGGACAAGACAACACAATAACAACACAACAAGATATGTTTCCTCATCCTTAGAAAGGACATGATTAAGCCAGGCATGGTGACTCACGCTTGTAATCCCAGCATTTGGGAGGCTGAGACAGGAGGATCATGGTTCGCGGATAGCCTCATCTACTTAGAGGCCCTTCGCAACTCAGTGAGACCCTGTTTCAAAAAAAAAAAAAAATGGGCAGGGGTTGTAGCTCGGAGGTCAAATGCCTCTGGGTTCCAGCCCCAGACCTGCAAAAAAAAAAAAAAAAAAAAAAAAGAAAGGACATGATTAGAAAGAATACTTTTTAAATGATTAAGAGGTCTCTCAATGGAATTGGCTGATGGGATCAGGAGACTGGTACCAAAGACCAAAGTATAAAGCTGGATTCTATCAGGGAAAATGGATGACCAAAAAAAAAAAAAAAAAAAAAAAAGAAGAAGAAGGGCCCAGTGGAGGTGGTGATGAATTATTTTCAAGTGAAATTGCAGTGAAATGGTTCGGAAATAATATGGTAATATGTATCATTCAGATGCTGAATTGCTAGTATTCACACTGTGGAGTAAAAAAAAAAATTTGAGTTTTCTAACAATGAATAAACTTGTTATTCAATTAAGTGAAATAAATATTGATTGTGTATCATGCACAGTACAGTAAAAAGGAATGTTAGAATATAAAAGAAAAATTCTTGTTTAAAAGAAGAAATACTATGAATACTTTAGAAGAATATAAGCATAGGCAAATAACTCAGATGAGACAGAATACTATCATTTTTTAGCAGAAGAGTAAAGGGATTAGAATTGACTTTGGGAATATTAATCCACCAGTGGTACCCAGAATGGGTTGGAATGTAGAGTAGAGGTAAACAGACTAGATAAATAATAATGGAAAGAGCCTTGGTTTGCAAAACAGGGATATGACCAATTTCAGGAAATAGTTCAGGTGGTCAGCAGACTTTCTTTAAAGGACCATATAGTGAATTTTTTTTTGGCTTGGAGTGCCAGATGGTCCATGTGGTGGGCAAACAGCTGTAGGCAATAGCAAATGGATGCGGTTGTTGTTTTCTAGTAAAATTTCATTTGCATAAACAGAAATTAGGAAACAAAGAGGAATTCAGATAAATAAGAGAGGATACTGGAAGAATAGTGGAAGGAGACTTGGGGAGGGAGGTAGGGAGGTGAAAAAGATTTGATGATGGAAATAGTTTGACTAATCCTGTTTTATATAAAGTTATCAATACCAAGTTTAGCATTATATTTGGGAAGGAGGAGGGAACGGGGTGGGACCCAGAGGGAAACACACAAATGCTGTGGGTATATATTTATCTATCATTCTGAACTTCATGATGATGTATAATCACTATAGTTATAATGCATCAAAAACAAAACAAAACACCCAAAACAATAGGTGGTAGGCCTGAGTTGGTTTATAGATTATAGTTTTCCAATCTCTGAACTGAATGAAGACATTTAAAGTCAACCTCCACTGGAAGTACAAAATCTCTATTTTAAAAGTCTATTAGAAGATGTAAAACACTAAACTGGTAGCTGGGCATGGTGGCACATGCCTGTAATCCCAGTACTTTGGAGGCTGAGACAGGAGGATCACAGGTTCAAGGGCAGCCTCAGCAACACAGTAAAGCTCTCACAACTTAGTGAGAGCTTGTTTCAAGATAATAATGATAAAAAACATAAAATAGGGCTGAAGGTGTAGCTCAGTGGTAGAATTCCCCTGGGTTCAATCTCCAGTAACACCCCCCCACACACACACACACATAAAAAGTCCACTAAACTGTATCACAAAGATATAAAAGATGTGATATTTAGAAATAATAATGAACAAATCATGGTTTACTAATTTAATTTAAGATAGAGATACTAAACCAGGCGTGGTGGCACACGCTTGTAATCCCCACGCTTGGGAGGGGGTCTGGCAGTGTAGCCTAAAGGTAGAAGGGTTTCCAGGGACCCCAGTACCACCACCAAAAAAAATTATATATATATATATATATATATATATATATATATATATATATATATATATTTACTAAGCCAGTTGTGGTGGCACATACTTGTAATCCCATCATTTGGGAGGCGAAGAAAGGAAAATTGTAATTCAAGGACAGCCTCAGCTACTACTTAGTGAGGCCCTTTGTAACTCAGTGAGACCCTGTTTGAAAATAAAGAATAAAAAATAGGGCTGGAGGTGTAGCTCGGAGGTAGGATGCCCCTGGGTCCATCCCCAGTACTGCAATAAATAAATAAATAAATAAATAAATAAATAAATAAATAAATAAATAAAGTTACTAGGATTTCCATATTCAACAACAGCAGACTAACTTGGTACAGATCAAATTTCCTATTGAAAGAAACTAAAACAGTTGTGTGTGTACGTGTGCGTGCGCATACTCCTGCATTTATGTATTTACATCAGCAGAGCTAGGCACTCATCAAGGTGCTAAGGACTTGTGGGTTTTAAAACAGAGCAAGAATTAAAGTATGCGGTAATAGTGATACATGTCAGAGGAGTAAGTGGAATGTTCAAAGTAAATCTTGAAAGTTGTTGGTACAGTTCTGCAATTGGCAAAACACTTCAGGTTATATTTTTACAAAACATTTCATAATTTTTGTAATTATTAAAATAGTTATAGATGAGTATATTGTATATGTAGGAAGTTAACAGGGGGAGAAATGGTATAATAAAATAATAAAATACTACATTGTCTAGAGTAAAGTAAGAAAAAAGGACTAGCGAATAAGTGTTTGTTATGGTTAGATATAGAATTTTCCCTGTAGAGCTCAGGGGTTGATGTTGAGAGATAAGCTTAAGTCCTAAGGGTTGTGTTCTCATCAGCATATAGAGCCATTGTAATGGATTTACCGGGTGGTAACCTAGGCAGTCTAGGTGCTACTGGAGGAGGAGGTTCTCTGGGGGTGTGACTTTGAAGTTTATATATGGTCCCTATTCCCCTTGCTTACTCTTTCTGGTTCTGGCCTCCATGAAGTGAAAGTAGAGCCCTCGTTCTCTCCCTGTTCCTGCTTCCCACCACATGCCCTGGGCCTGACATAAACAGAACTCTGAAATCTCCAAAAACTGTGAGAAAACAAATCTTCCTCCAAGTTGTGTGATTACATCAGTGAGAATATTGAATGAGACAGAGGGTAAAACTATAAATAATAGATTTAACCCAAAATATATATCACTAATTTTATCAAATACAAATAGACTAAATACACTAGAAAAATATAGTACAATTGGATTAAAAAATTAAAACTGGGTGTGGTGGAACACACCTATAGTCCAAGCTATTTGGGAGACTGAGACAGGAGGATCACAAGTTTGAGGCCAGCTTGCACAACTTAGTGAGACTTGTCTCAAAATAAAAATTAAAATAAACTAAAAGGGCTGGGGAATGTAGCTCAGTGATAGAATATTTAATTAGTATGCGTGGGGCTTTGGGTTCAATCTTCTTTATACTGCATGCAAAAAACATGAAACACTATGTTGCTTATAAGAGATGCACCTTGGAGATTACACTTTACAAATGTTCAAAATAAAAGGATATAACATATGCGTCTGTCTTGCAAACTATGAAAATGTAACTGGCATAGCTATATCAATGTGAGGCAAAGTACACTTCAGTAAGCATAATTAGAGGATGACGGAGGGTATCTTGTAATGATTAAGTCAATTCACTACGGAATTATGACTATTTTAATTGGCATATGCTTTATAAAATAGCCCCAGAAATTGCCAAAATGGTGAATGAATGCACAATAACATTTGTAAATTTAATGCATCTCTCCCTGTAACTGATAGAATGATCAAAAATATCTCTAAAGATACAAAATAATTGAGCTATATAAGTAAAATAGTTTTATTTGGGAGATTAGTAGGGGAGAAGACTTGCAAAGTGCTTAGCCTGTTTCTGGCTCATAGAATGATCCAGAAAACTTTTATTTTCCTTTAAGAACTAGAAAGTCTATAGAAAAAAACATTTCTCCAGAAAAATGAATTCTCCAGGCATGAAGAGCATAACCACACAAACAGAGATTATAGTCAAGAAATAATAAAAAATTAAAAACCTTCTAGTAGTCTTCTTAGGATTTGAGTGACAGGAAAATGCTAACCCTCAGGCTTCAGGTGGAAGCTAGGATTGTGCATCCTTCCCTTTTTTCTAGGTCTCTCTCCTCCTCATTTCTGCTGGAAAATGAGTGCAAGAGTGTGAATGTGTAGAAACATCTGCAGTGTGCGAAGAGGTGAGGACTCATGAGAAACTGGAGACTTCTGCTGGAACTCATATGCCGAGTTTCCACTGAAATTGAAGGAAAGGAAATCTTAAGTGCAAATGCTATTTTAAAAACATTAAAAGGAGAACTCACATACTACTCAGTATATGCCACCTTCCACACCCCTCCCAATACCTACACATATGCCCACATACAAGCACAGCACATGGTGACTTAAACCAGTCTTTCACTCTGGCTAGAGGAGTTAGAGAGTGAGAGAGAGAGAGAGAGAGAGAGAGAGAGAGAGAGAGAGAGAGAGAGAGAGAGAGAGAGAGAGATTCTCTCTCTAATATGCCCAAACTAGGGAGTATTAGGAATACCAGACGGACTCCAAATAGTGAAGGGGAAGCCTCAGCAAAGCTAGAAGCGAAGGATAGGAGAGGAAGAAGGCTGAGGTTGATTAATGGAGGAGCTACATCTGAATATGTATAAAACTATGTATGTAGCATGGTTGATCTGGACATGCATTGTTGGAGGGGGAAAGAGGAAGCAGGTGGGGGGAAGGTCATCAAGCACAGTCTTAATGTATGCCATTTTTAATATGTTCCACATAAAAAATAAATTAAAAGAATGAAAAATTTATCATAAAAGTACAAATGAAAAAGACAAAACAAAGGCAACACGTATCTTAAATTCATTAAGGATTGCTTTGCAAGTCCAGAGTCCTTACCCTTTCTTAGGTGGGGGTGAGCATCTCGGGGGGGTCATAAGCCATGCTGGTATCAGCAAGGGCCAGGATTTGGGTTGCTTTTGTAATTCCTGACCCCAGAGCAACTCAGTGAAATCGCCATGGTAGAAGGGTCAGAGTTCTTCTTCAGCTAGCATCACTCAGGAGCAGAGTTGCTCCCACCCCAGGTGCAGGGAACAGCTGCCTGTGGCTTCCTTACCGTTGGTGGATGGCCCTGGTTGGCATTTGCTGTGAGTTGAGGGTGGGGGTGGACATCATTACTGCTCAATTCTCTTTTTCTTCCCCTGCTGCTTTTGCTTATTTGGCCATGTTTTCTGTGGGTGACTGCTGAACTGGGAGGAGCTAGTTTTGCTCACCAATGGTTTGGCAGATTTTTATTTTTTTAATTTTTTATAAGTGGAACATATTGAAAGTGGTGTGTACATTTAGGTTGTGCTTCATGCCCTCCCCCCTCCATTTCCCTTCCTCTCTCCCAATAGAGAGTGTCCAGGTTATCCATGTTGTATTTATGCTATTACACATATTCGTATGTAGCTCCTCCATTGAACAACCTCAGCTTTCTTCCTCTCCTATCTTTCTATTCAAGCTTTGCTGAGATTTCCCCTCCATCATCTGGAGTCCCTCTGGCATTACCACTACTCCCTAGCTAGGGCATATTAGAGAAAACATATCTCTCTTCTCTTTCTGTGCTTGACTAATCTCACTTAACATAATGTTCTCCAGTTCCTTCCATCTTGCAAATGCTATTATTTTATTCTTCTTTATAGCTGAATAGAATTCCATTGTGTGTATTTACCATAATTTTGCAATCCATTCATCTGTTGATGGAGATCTAGGTTGGTTCCATATTTTGGCTATTACAAACTGGGCTGCTATGAACATGGGTATGCATATGTTAATGTAGTTCTCTGATTTCAACCCCTTTGGAAAGATACCCAAGAGTGGTATAGCCGGATCAAATGGTGGATCTATTCCCAGTTTTCTAAGGAATCTCCATAGTGGCTGAACTACTCTGCACTCCCACCAACAGTGTAAAAGAGTTCCTCTTTCCCCACACCCTTGCCAGCAATTGTTGTTTGATTTCTTTATGCTTGCCACTCTGATTGGGATTAGATAGAATCTCAGCATAGTTTTGATTTGCATCTCCCTGATGGCTAGTGATGTTGAACATCTTTTCATGTATCTGTTGGCCATTTGTATCTCTTCTTTTGTGAAATGTCTATTCATTTCCGTTGCCCATTTCTTGATTGGGTTGTTTGTTTTTCTAGTGTAGAGTCTTTTGAGCTCTTTGTATATTCTGGATATTAGCCCCCTGTCAGAGTGGTGGATGGTAAAGATCTTCTCCCATTCTGTAGGCTTCCTCTTTAGGTTCTTGATGGTTTCCTTTGATGAGAAGAAACTTTTATCTTTTTTTTTTTTTGTGGTACTGGGGGTGGAACCCAGAGGCTTTCTACCTCCGGGCTATACTCCCAGACCTATTTTATATTTTATTTGGAAAGAGGGTCTCACTAAGTTGCTGAGAGCCTCACTAAGTACCTGAGGCTGGCTTCGAACATGCGCGATCCTCTTGTCCCTGCCTCCCAAGCACGGGGATTACAAGCATGCGCCACCACGCCCAGCAAGAAGAAACTTTTTAGTTGGAAGAGATCCCACTTATTAATTCTTACTTTAATTTCCTGTGCTTTGAAAGTCTTATTGAGAAAGTTACTCCCTGTGCCTGTATGTTGGAGTGTAGATCCTATGCCTTTCTCTAATAACTTCACAGTCTCTGGTCTAATTTCTAAGTCTTTGATCCATTTCGAGTTGATTCCTGTGCATGGTGAGAAGTAAGGATTCAGATCCAACTTTCTACAAATGGATAGCCAGTTCTCCCAGCACCATTTGTTGAAAGGCTGTCTTTTCTCCAGTGTATGAGTTTGGCCCCTTTGTCAAAGATCAGTTGACTATAGATGTGTGGGTTTGTTTCTGTATCTTCTGTTCCACTGGTCAGTCTGCCTGTTGTGCCAATACCATGCTGTTTTTACTACTATTGCTCTATAGTATAATTTGAAGTCTGGGATTGTGATGCCTCCTGTGGTTTGGCAGATTTTAAGAAATCCAGAAAGACTGCCACAGAGAACCTGTTGTACATTGTGGCCAAAGCCCCTTTCTACCTCTGCCACACTACTTGAGAATATTGTGCTTATGTCAAATGCCAAGACACTCTCAATGGTTAGAAAAGTCGGTTTGGGACTTGTGCTCTGAAAATCAAATTTGAATAGATCACAGAGAACTGAATTTAAATACATCCCGATGCAGTTGGTTCTGAGTCTGGCTTGGTGCCGCCTTTGACGCCCTTCGGAACAAGTATCTTTTACGCGGCCACTTGCACTCTGTGATGGCGTCTCTCTAATTCCTGAAGAATTAGGAATGTTTCCACTGAGATTCATCAGGGCTTTTGGGAATAACATAATGTTATAATTTTTTTAAATATAAGAAGGGGTCATCTGTGATGACTCAAATTGTAAAAAGTGGGTCCTTTAAAGAGTTGTAGCCCCAATATCTCATGAAGTGACAATGTCAAATGGGTTTTGGCTTTTGAGTTTATTGGGAGGAAGTCTAGTCAAATTTTGAGTCAATATGGTATTGAAATGTAGGCCATCTCAAGCTCTTTAATATTTTCTGATAATATTTTCCTTTAATTTTCCCTAAAAAGAAAAAGTGGGTAAAACAGTATTTATCTCTTACTTTTCCACAAAGTTGGTACTTAGAACCTATTTGCTTCCAGCTCAGCTGGACAGAGCACTGTTGCTGAGGTTGGCTGTAAGGGCAGGAGATGGCTGCAAATATTTGCTATCTGTATTTTAAGCCTGTGCTAGAGTGTAGTGAGCCCACTGAATTGGCTTGTTCTGGATTGTCACTAATGTACATGATGGCGTGTGCACAGCACAGTGAGCACTTGAAGCCATAGAGAAGGGACAGAGGAAAGGCAGAGGTGACTGTGAACAGCCCTTCACTGAGGGTTATGAGCTCGTGCCCACAACATGGGCATCACAGGGCACTAAGGAGTCCCTACCACTCCTGGTGCCTAGACATTAAGGGAACACGTGGCTATCATGGAACATAAGTTGACCCAAAGAGTCAAAAGTGTAGAAATGGAAACAATGTGATGTCCTCAGGCTTCACACAGCCTGTAAAGTTTGCAAAACAACCCAAAAGGGTTGTGGTCAAAGAGCAAGAATGTCTGCATGCATCACTGAAGGTAGAACCTTGGGTAAGGAGGCAAATGTGAATTTTTATTTTGGGTGTGATAATTTCCCCTCCCCCACACTTTGACTTTGAATGGACCCTTTTTTTGTATAGCAGCAATGAAAAAAATGTAAATTTTGTCATAGCACTGTGCTCAAATCTGAGCCTTCTGTCGATTATGGGGGGCCATGGAGCCAACAGGCCATATTGTTGTCAGACTATTCTGACCCACTAACATTTTGGGAGCATTTATGCACACAGTGGTAAATAATCTCTTTACATTATTTCATGTAGTGGATAAGGAGAGTCATTCAGTTTCATAGAGACTGCATTCTGCTTTGTTATAGAAAGCTCCAGTGAACAATTATATCCACATGTGCTGAGGCATGTTATGTTTGTGAATGTACATCATGTACATTAAGGAATTTACCTCTTCTCCCCTCCCATCCTTTTCAGTGAGGTCACCTTATTTGCTCACCTATGGTTTGTCCTTCATCTAGAGTTCCTCCTATGACCCTTTTTCTCCCTAGCTTCTGCATATTAGGCGGAGCATTCGATATTTTACTTTTTGTGACTGACTAATCCCACTTGAGGGAATGTGGGTGGGAACTGGGAAAGGACTAAATGAGTGATGTGTGCAGGTACGCCTCTACCATCTTGTGTCCCAGTAAGATGTATGACTACAATGCACCACTAAAATAAATAAATAAATAAATGAAAAGAAGATGTTAAGTACATAGCAACGATTCTGACTCTTGAAGCATCCTGGTTTGGGAGAATTTAGAGCAAAAATGTGGAGAATGATGTGCTCAGAAGTTTCTCTAGTTAGATTAAAGAGTCATTTAATAGACTCCTCGGTATGGTTGCTTGCAATCAGGTAAAGATAAACAACAACAGCAACAAAAAAAACCCATGGTGGCCCACTTCTGACATCTAAACGCGGCTTAAAAGCTGTGATTGTGTGAATTATGTCCTGAGCTTGGTTTGATGTTCCCATCTATACTTCATAGAGTTCACAGATATAAATAGAGGATTCTGAAAAAAATGAGTATTTATTTCAACTTTTGGTAACGATTTCCTCAGATCTTAGAATGTTTTAGGACAGAATTTTTTTTTGTTTCTTTTTCTTTTTGTGTGGTACTGGTGATTGAAACCAGGGGGATTCTGCTTTTGAGCTATGCCCCCAGCCCTATTTTATTTTTTCTTTTGAAACGGGTTCTCACTCAGTTCCAGAGGGCCTTGTTAAATTGTTGAGGCTGGCTGTGAACCTGCAATCCTTCAGTCTTGGTCTCTCAAGTACTGGGATTACAGGTAATTGCCACTGTGCCCAGTTTGGGATGAATTTTGAAGGCATGAAAAGATAAACCAAAGAGGAGATACCTTGTTTCTAAGCAGTGCTTTGGGACCTGTTGTCAGAGGAAAACAACACCCCTCATCCCTCTGTTTATTTTATTCTGTCTTTTCATGGCCTATGACATAATTTCATAATACTACATGTTTTATGATAATATAGATAGCTTCTCCTCTACTTACTGTAAACTAGGCCTGGATATGAAATTTGGGTTAATAACCTGGCTTTTAAGTTGCAGAATATATATTGAGTCCCTTTGGTTTGTTTCGTATGGTAAATGACATTTGTGTGTTTTATTGATTTTTTTTTAAGTTATCTTACACCTACCATATACATTATATTCAGTCACTGGAATGTTTGATGGGTCACTTGAGGACAGAGGCAGTATTTTATTCCAGAGATCTGCTCTGATATCCACATGTTCTTGATTTTTCCAGAGATGAAAAATAGTTAGGCACTGAAGACTAAACACAATCCCTTACCTGGTACCATCTGGATACTAATAATTCATATTTCTCCTATTTACTCTGCTCTACCATTTTACTGAGATAGTATGGACTTCATACTACCTAGTTCGAGAGACATGGTTTTATAGTTCCTTAAAAATTACATCATTTATGGGAAAATGGATGGAACTGGAAACTGGAGAACATTATAATAAGTGAGATTATTCAGTCACAAAAAGTAAGAAATCAGAAGCTCTCCCTAATACATGGAAGCTAGGGAGAAAATGAGTCATAGAAGGAACTACAGATGAAGAAAGTAAAACTGTAGATGAGAAAATAAGGCAACCTAACTAAGGGGGCGGAGGGGAAAGAGGAAAATTTCCTAATGTACATGATGTACATTCACAAACATATCAAAGTCAACCACTAAGCCAAACAAGAGAAGGAGGGAGGGGGGAGGAATGGGGAAGGCATTGGGAAAGGCCAAGTGAGTGATGTGTGCATGTATGTCTCCACCATCTTGTACTCCATTAAGATGTATGACTACAATGTACCAATTAAAAATTAAAAAATAATCTTATTCCTACTCAGTTTTGGAGATTAGTTTTGAGTGGCAATATAGAAAACGCAAGGTTTTTTCCTGATTCTAATTCTCAAATGTGCCAGCATGTCTTATTGGATGGATATTTGGAAATAAGGTTTTTAAACTATCTTGAATTGCATTTGCTAAGAGAGAATTATGAGCTCTTTCCAATACTTCTAGGAGAGTCCCCGTTGCTTGGGAAAGGGCCTGAGGGAAAGTCGGTGTACCTGTGTCTACCTTCAGCTCACCTGTGTCTTTCATTAGAGAACTAGTTCAATGCCAAGTTACCCTGAACGAGTTTCTTTTAAGAGTTGTTTTTTGGAAGGCACAGTTGTTAGGCTACAGCTCACTGGGGCCCTTCCAAGGCTCTGAAATATTCATACCACCCAGCAAAGAGCCAGTAGCTGTGCAGGGAGAGGGAACAGCAGTAAGGCACTGCCCTGAGGGTTGCGGTTAGGTGGCCCCTCTGGCCTGGGACCCCCTTGAGAAACACATGGGTTGCAATTGTTGGTTTTAAACTTGGGGGTAGGGGAGGCACAGATTACTGGGCTCTCATTGTATCATGAAAGGAAAATAATTACCTCTGAAATATCTGGAGGATTTGAGATGTAACAATGCAGGTAGGAGCTTGGACAAGTTATAGTGTCCCTTAGGATTTTTGTTTTTGTTTTTGCTATGTGGATATAGCATTGTAAAAGAGAATTTTTCACAAAGGTTTTTATTTCCAATAAGAGTGACAAATATTTCTCTCTTCTTTTTAGATGAGAAAAAGCCCTTTGTGTTGGGCTCAGGAGGTTCACATTTTGTGTGTATGTGTTAGTGTATGCATGAGTGTATGGTGTATGTGTATATATGTGTGTGTAAATGTGAATGCATACATGCATAAGTATGTATATTTGTGAGTGTATATGTGCATATGCATGTGTGTTAATGTGTGTAGGAGTGTGCGAGTGTGTAAATGTGAATGTGTGTATGTGTGTGTTTGAAACTCTGAGGAGCCTCAGAAGCTCCTCTAATGCTGTATGTCCTTCTGCAGAATCTGTTCACAGAGCCTGCTGTGAGGGTTTTCATGCAGGTAATCAAGAAACTCATTTACAGCCAGAATCAAACTGTTTTGCCACAAGCATGGCCAACAGAATAGCTCATTGCTGGCAGGAAATGATCATTGCTCTAATATCTTTTAGGCCGCCAAAAATGAAAACGCAGCAGTAAAACTGCTGTCCCAAGCAAAAAAGAGTTCAACTTTGAGACCTAAACTATTTTACAGGGTACCTGTGCAGGCAGAGGCTGCATTAGCTGAGGCTGTTCATGGGGATAAATGGCTCAGCTCTGTCATTTCAGACTCTCCGCTCTCTTTCTCTCTGTCTCTTACATGGCTTATGCCTCCTATTTGTCTGCTCCATGGTTGGGGTGCTCGGCCCCTCCCTCGCCCTCTCAGATGTCCTCTGTCCAGGCTGCTCCTTTGTCATCGTTTGTCTGGACCATTCTTTCTTCACTGTTCTCGACCTCTATCAAAATGTTCCTTCTGATATAACTGTCCTTTAGTGTCTTAATAGATGGTTTGTTTTCCTGATAGAGATTTTAGATACTTTAGGGATTTTTTTTAAGACCTGCTCATTTCTGCTGGCCATGTAGCAAAATGTTAAGACATTTTGACTTATACAGTTGTGCTGTACCCTAATGCAATCAGTGAGTGCACACAGCAGTTAAATAATAAATATGTAGGATTTTAGTGCTGGGAGAGAACCTAGTTTTCTAGTTTTATTAATTTATATTTATTCAATTATTCAACACATTTTTATTATGTATATGCCATGTGAGGAAATTGAAGTTTTGTTTCTATTCTTATGAAGTCTCTAGTCTAGTAGGAAAGCAGGAAATATTCAAATAATCATAAAACAAATAAAAAGTAACAACTGTAATCATGTAATAATGTGATAAGTATGAATTAGGAGAGTGGACATAATATAGGAATGAGAGAAACTTTCTCCGAGTGAGGATGGACATAAGGGCTGAAGGATTAGTAGACATTAACTGGAGGATTGGTAGGCTGTGGTAGGCTGAGAAATTGCATGTGCCAAGGCTCTGTGGTATGGGGAGAATGACACATTCAAGGAACTGAAAGGACTCAACAAGGTGGTCAGAGAACACCACTGGATTTCCACATAACTAGGTTAAGTCACTGAAATACTTCAGGTAAAGGATAACATGGTCAGAGTTACATTTCAGAAAGAATACTGATTAGATGGGCAGTGAGTAGAGAAGTAAGAATAGCAGGAGGTAGAACAGTGAGGAAGTGTTCAGAGGAGTTCTGATGAGAGTCAGGATAGCCTGGACAAGGGTGGTGAGAGTGGCAGAGATGGAGAGAAGTGGGCAGAAAGCAAAGGAATATACTTAACAAGATTTCATAATGGAACAGACATAAAAGCAAATGGTGACATAGGATAAGGGTCTTAGATTTCTGGCTAGCTCAAGTGGGCAGATAAAGGAAAATGGAAGAGAATCTAGTTCATGGTGGAAAAATTCCAAGTTAAATCATCACAAGTTAAATTAATTGCAAGTTAAGGACTAATGTATCTTGGGGATTGTTGAGATAAAGAGATGTATTAGTCAGCTTTCTGCTACTATAACAAAATACTCAAGCTAATGAACTTATATAACAAAAGGTTTATTTTGTTCACAGACTTATAAGAACATATAAGTTCTTACAAGCCAAAACAACCCTTTTCCATCTTGTGGGTTCTATCTCACTGATCAATTAATTAATGTTAGCCAATCACTAATCATTAATCCATTAGTTAGAGCCTATTATGAGGTGGCATATCATGGTGGGACTGTAGGACAGAGTAAAAACATATCATGAGCCAGGCAGCAAAAGAGAAATAGACTGGATCCCACAATCCCCTTCGAGAAGCCACCTTCAAAGACCTAAAACTCCCACTAGGTCCTATGTCCCAAAGGTTCTATCACCTCCCCAAAACACCACTCTGGAACCAAATGTTTAACACGTGGATCTTTGGGAAGATATTAAAAATCCAAACTACAGCAAGGGACCTGAAAGAAAACTATATTTATATATCTGTAATTCTAGAAAGGATCTGGAATGGATTTGTTAATGAGGGAAACAAAGTTCCAAGAACTTCTTGCTCAAAGCCACACTCCTGCTAGAGGGTAGAGCCAACTTTAAGCTGAGGTCTTCTTGTTTCTAGATTTATCATATCTTCAATGCTACAAAGAGTAAAAGACAAATGCAGTGAGATGAGCTATGCAGTAAGCATCATCCCCAGACCCTGTCTGAGCCATTCCATTGCTGTTGACAGTGAAAAGTTTAAATATTAGTGGAATATACTGCAGTTTCTGTCCTAGCTGGCCCCAGCTGGGCAGATCCTCAGATCAGTGAAAGTAACTTTTCTCCTACATTTAATGAGAAGGATGGACACATTGAGAGAAAGAGTCAGAATGGCCTGTATGAAATTGAAAATGGAGCCGGGTGTGGTAGCGCACGCTTGTAATCCCCATGCTTGGGAGGCGGAGACAGGAGGATCACGCTGGTTCGGAGCCAGCCGTGCTGGCTTAAGAGACCCTGTTTCCAAATTTAAAAAAATAGGTCTGGGAGTGTAGCCCGGAGGTAGAAGGGCTTCCAGGAACCCCAGTACCACCAAAAAACAAAACAAAACAAAAAAGAAATTGAAAATGGAAGACATAGAATTCAGGAGAGAGAGTGGATTGTGGCGGAATTAGAAGCAAGATGACAAGGAGGTGCCTGACAAACAAAAAAAGTGATTTTGGTGAAGAACATCTCAGAAGAGATTAGAGAAAAGACCACTTCAGCTGTGCATGCAGGGAACTCTTAACATCATACCTTGTAAGAAAAGCGACCGGGGTGTGATGGAGGGAGTTGAGCAGTCCTGGGCCGGAGGCCAAGCCCGTGTCCTGGGAGGCCTGGCGCTGGGTGGGAGGCCGAGTCCACGAACTGAGAGGCCCGGTGCCAGGCGAGAAGCTGGGCCTGAGTCCCAGGAGGCCTGGTGCCAGGCAAGAGGCCGAGCCTGCACCCTAGGAGGCCCCAGGAGGCCGAAATGAGCATCCCGAGGAACTCAGTACCACTTTGATGCACTGGGGCCCGTGGTGTGCTGGGAACAGCAGATCCTGCTCTGTGCGGTGAGGCTGTGGGCCTCTGCTCCTGGAAGGGAGATAAAATTCATTGCTGCCGAGTGCTCAATCCCACAACCTCTTCAAACCACAGATACTATCTTCTTTAAAATAAAAAGGAAAAGAAGGAAAAAATATTGGAGAGGAGTCAAGATGGCCACAGGAACTTGAGACAACATGCTGTGTGAAGAGGGTGCTCTGAAGAGAACCGAGATAGCTATGGCAGTGGCAGTGGTGGTCAGCATTTGGTAGAGGCAGAGATTCAATCCATTCCACCTCATAATTTTAAAGAAATATCCTCAAAGGTATACTGCTACAGCCGCACATGTTCGGGAATTCTGGAAAACAAACCGTGTTGGAAAGGTGTTCGGGAGAGAACTGAGATGGCAGTGGCAGCAGAGGCAGTGATGTTGACCAGAATTTGGAGGGGCAGACAGATCCAGTCCAGTCCACCGTGAACTTTTGAGGAAATCTCCCCCAAAGTAGACTGTTCCTCCCACACATGATCAGGAAATTTGGACAACATACTAAGTGGTAAAAGGGTTTGGGGGGTTTCAGAGGGAGCCCTGCATGGCTGGGATGGGCCACCACACTGCGGGTTTTGGGAGTCATCAGCCCTCACGGCCACCATACTCCTTTGCGCAGAGTGGGAGGCCAGGGTACATGTGGAGCAGCAGAGCCTGCTCTCCAGAGTGAAGCTGTGGACCTCGGTCTTTGGAGGGAGGAGAAAATTCATCGCCACTGGTATTTGGAGTCCCAGCTCTTGCAAAAGACATGTACTTATTTCTTATATTAAAAAAAAAAAATTGAAGAATGCCGGGCGTGGTGACACATACTTGTAATCCCCATGCTTGGGAGGTAGAGACAGGAGGATTGCGCAGGTTTGAGGCCAGCCTTGCTGGCTTGAGAGACCCTGTTTCCAAACAAACAAACAAACAATATATATATATATATATATATATATATATATATATATATATATATAGTCTCTAGGAGTAGAGCCCGGAGGTGGAAGGGTTTCCGGGTACCTCAGTACCACCAAAAAAAAAAAAAAAAAAAAAAAAGAAGAAAAAAGGGAACATCTGTAGATGACCTGCTCATAGTGGCAGAGAACAGAGCCTGATATACAGCAAGACAGCAAGGCCAGTGCCGGGGCCTCTGAGGCCAGGATAGGAGCCTGCTGGATGGCTAGGCCAGTGCTGGGGACAGTGAGGTCAGGATGGGACAGGATGGGAGCCTGCCATGAGGCAAGGCTGGTGCTGGGGCCTCTGAGGCCAGGATCAGAGCCTGCTGAAGGGTGAGGCCAGTGTCGGAGCCAGTGAGGCTGGGATCGGAGCCTGCCATGAGGCAAGGCTGGTTATTGGACCTCCGAGGCTGGGATTGGAGCCTGCCAAGGGGTGAGGCCAGTGCCAGGGCCAGCAAGGCTAGGATCGGAGCCCACCGTGAGGCAAGGCAGGTGCTGAGGTCTCCAAGGCCAGTATCAGAGCCCGCCGAGGGGTGAGGCCGGTGCTAGGGGCAGCGAGGCCGGGATCGGAGCCTGCCATGAGGCATGGCCAGTTCTGGGGCCTCTGAGGCTGGAATTGGAGCCTGTCCAGTGGTAAGGCTGGTGTCCAGACCAGCGAGGCTGGGATCAGAGCCTACCATGAGGCAAGGCCGGTGCTGGGGCCTCTGAGGCTGGGATCAGAGCCTGCCGAGGGGAGAGGCTGGTGCTGGGGCCAGTGAGGCTGGGATTAGAACCTGCCATGAGGCAAGGCTGGAGCCGGGGCCAATGTTGATGGGGCAAGGCCAGTGCTGGGGTCAGCAAGGCTGGGATCAGTGCCTGACATTTGGTGAGGCCATAGCTGGAGCCAGCGAGGCTGAGATAGGAGCTAGCCTAAAGGCAAAGCCTGTGCTGGGGCCTACAGGGCTGGGATCGGAGCCTGCCATGAGGCAAGGCCAGTACTGGAGCCAGTGAGGCTGGGATCAGAGTCTACTGTGTGGCCAGGCCAGTGCTGGGGCCTTCAAGAGAGGGATCGGAACTTGCAAAGTGGCATACACAGAGAAATATCACAGAAAATTAGAAAAATCAGATGTTCTCCCTAATATGCAAAACTAGGGAGAAATGGGTAATAGGAGGGAATCTAGTGGAAGAAGGGGCCCTATGGAGGAGCAATTAAGGTGATCAATCAGAGGGGTGGGATGGGGGAAGATGGAATCTCTTTCAAGCACATGATGTATGTAAATAAATGTATCAGTATTAAACACTAAATCAAGCATGGGATTGAGGGAGGGGGAGGGAATGGGATAGGGACTGGATAAAGGTTGATTGGATAATGTGTACTTGGATATCCTAAGAAATCTTGTAATCCATTGTGATGTTTGACTATAATGCACCAATAAAAATATATTTTAAAAAATTAGTGGAAAATGGCAGCCAGGCATGGTGGCACATCCTTGTAATCCCAGCATTCAGGAGGCTCAGACCAGAGGATCATGTTTCACGGACAGCGTCAACTACTTAGTGAGGCCATCTACAACTTAGTGCCTGTTTCAAAATAAAGAATAAAAAATAGGGCAGGGGGTGTAGCTCGGAGGTCAAATGCCCCTGGGTTCCATCCCCAGACACGCAAAAAAATGAAAATGGCATATTCATGCTTTCTTTAGAAATTTTACATGCATCGTAAGATTTAAGAGTTATGTTCACATTGTATTTCATAGTTCTTTTATATCTAAATATTAACAACTTGTAAACAGATTGGATTTGATTACCTCTGAGAACCAAAGCTATTACCCGGTGAATTAGAGAAATTGAAAATAATTGCAACTTCTGGCTTTTTTTTTTAAAGAGGAAATTAGTATCTCTGAAGAATTTCATGCTTAAGTCTTTTTGTGATCTTTGTTTTAGAGAAAAGAGAAGTACTATAGAGCAAAAAAAAAAAAAACAAAAAACAAACAAACAAACAAAAAAACCCAATGGAGAACCAGAAGCATCATTAAAATATCATGGGCCTGTTGAAGAAGCCTCTTATTTGTGTACATCATAATGAGAAAAGGGTAAATGTGCCTATTCTTTAATTTCATCTGTTTTTTCCAAATGAGAGCCAGGCATATAGAAGCAGTCAGCCTTTAAATACAGGAGCCTCAAAGTATTCTAATTTATAGTGTGTGTGCTCAGAACAGCATTTTTAAATGTTAATGATACTATTATTCCCACACTCTATTTTCATATTTAAAATCACCTATTCTTCTGCAAGGTTGAAACCTATCTTTCTCTTTTGTGGCATGAAAATGTTCCAACTCTGATTTGTTTCACCAGGGAAAGATGATTTAAATGTTCTTAGTGTCCTTTCTCTTGTCTAAAATCTGCTCAAGGGGTTTCTCATTCTGAAATTTCTATTTCCATTAAGTCTGAAGCTGCATAGAGAATACTGCTGGAAAATTCTCCCTTTGTTCATCTACTCCTTCCTTACACAGCCCTGGCTCTAACAGACTGTGGGAATAGTCAGGTGTTGGGCCTGGTCAGGGGCCAGCTGTTGTAGTTGATGAGATCCCCAGGCTAAGAAAGCACACGGAGCCACCATCTAGGGGAGAACAAATAGCAACTTTATTTGAAGACCCCTTCCTTTATAGGGTTCTACCCCAAATGGCACGCATCCATGTCAGCTTGGACATGCACATATATACATAAAGCACGTCCACATCAGCATGTTACACATCAGGTGTAATTGCCTGGGCATTACACCTCTGTGGCTGCATGGGGTCATGTCTTCACTGCTGGCCTGTATTTTCTCTGGGCCCCCACATTCCAACACCTGAAGGGTGGAGGTGTGCAATTTGATCCAGGGAGCATTACATTGAGTCCACATACCACAACAGTAATAGAGGGTGAAACAAGTAACTATTATTCCTCTAGCCACACAGGTGAGAGTAGTAAATACCCATCTCCAGGAGAAGTCCAGTGAGTTCCAAGAAGTTGTTAGTGGGTCCTCTTGTAAGGCCTGAGTACCTTGCACCTTCACATCTATCTCTACTAAGGCCTGCCAAACCTACTGCTGGTGGTGTGGAATACACAGTATCCTACACGGAGAAGAGCACACATAACACCATTCTATTCTGTAAAATCACCTTCCACGTCTGAGTGAAAGGGAAAGAGCCTAACGAGATATATTTAAACCTTCTGGAACATGTTGGGCTAAGACTTCTACCTGTAGCTCTACATCTATAGTACAATACTCTGGAATAAAAAAACTAACATAATTCTTGGGGCAAGCATCCAACAATTTGATTGGTCACGGACAAGTTTACCTGTTCTATACCAAAAAGGTGTTATTCTTACAAATTCTACCTGCTCCAACAAGAGGCATGGGGGCAACTAGTCTTCTGTTCCACAGTGTTGTCCATCCCATTCTGGAATGCTGTGGTTTCAGGTTTGTAAGTCCAGTTATCTGCAATGGCAGGTCAATTCGCTATGGAAGACCTTTGGCTGGCTCCACCTCCAACCCAGCAGTGGGAGATGTTGTGCAGTCTTGAAAAGATGTGTGCCAGGAAAGCAGGTTATTCCCTGATAGTCACCTGGATCATGAGACAGGGCAGAAAGACAGGCTATTACAGGTAAGTCCTTCCCTTCCTGAAGGTTTCAGGCAACATGCTTGCTTTGTGAACATCCTCTATGGAATACAAGGGAATAGGTCATAATCTGATGATCTGTGTGCCTTTCAAAATTGTACCTTTTTCCATTGGTGAAGTGTGACCCATACCACACAAGGCCAGGCAACCATCCAAGGGTCCAGTTGCATCTGGGCCTCTGTCCCAGGGCCCATGGCTCCAGAAGTGCAACCATGTTTTCCTTATACAATAGGGCCACTTCTAGACAGCTTGCAACTCTGGGGTTAAGGGTTTAGGTGCAGGGAGTAAGAGAACTTTTTCCTTCACCTCTGGTCACACCTGAAAGTCTTCTAAGTTTTTGGTCACCTTATAGGTGCAGGCATTCCTGCTATTTCCTTATCTAAGGAGGCCTGCCCAATGAGGTAGGGTTGCTCATGTAAAAGCCATACTGCCACAGGCCCTTATGCCTACTG
Source organism: Muscardinus avellanarius (assembly GCF_963383645.1). Classification (NCBI taxonomy): domain Eukaryota; kingdom Metazoa; phylum Chordata; class Mammalia; order Rodentia; family Gliridae; genus Muscardinus; species Muscardinus avellanarius. The sequence goes on from NC_137801.1 coordinate 33,557,971, forward strand.
CCTCTTCCAATGGGCGGTGGGGCATGGCCTTCAGCTACTCCTTCAGAAGTCTATCAAAGTATTCAATCATTTTCAGCTGCATGGCGGCAGTCTTACACTAGAGCACCAGCAGCATCAGTACCGGGAGTCTGTAAAGCCTATGGCCCAGAACATGATGTATAATAGCTACTTCCTGGAGATCCTGATTCCACAGGTCCTCCCACATATCTTTGCCCCACAATGGGTGGTGCCCAATAACCAGTCTTGGGCTTCTCATCAAGGAAGCCACAAGGTTAGGTCACAGTAGACTTCCCAGACACTCAAGGGTCCAGTCTCCTTGGTAAGAACTGGCCAGACTTCCCAGAGCACAGATCATTGGTTTGAGTGTCTGGGATGGTCTTATACCAATATGTTCCTGTGATGGGCTGTAAGGCTATAACTACCATGGCAGAAGTCATCAGTATACCATACTTCTGCAGGTATGGGGCTCTCCCTTCCTCCTAGAGATTTAGGACATTTTCTATTTCTGTGGGATATGAAGGGGTCATCACTCAAAACTGCACTGGTCCCAACAGTAGGAACTTGGGGCATCTCCCACTTCTGTGGCATCTGAATGGGACTATTACTCAGAACTGTACTAGTCTCAGCAAGTATGTAACTGTTGAGACAAAGGGCTGCTTGAAAACCATACTCACTGATTAAAATTTTGTCAGAATGGGCATTTGGCTATCACTGTCTAGGGTGTCTGAGTCCAGAACCTCAGCTAACCTTCAGTAGGGCAGATTGCACCATCTGCAACCATCACTGACCCAGTACCTGTAATAAGTTCGCAAGCTAAGAAGGCAGCATATATTACCTCTGCCCCTTTCCATAGCTATGATCAAAACCCACTTGGGATTTGCCAAAACTTCAAAAGACCCAATAACTGACTATTCCAGGTATATATTAGTGCTTTGTGCATCACCTGCTTGATCATTCCTAGTCTACTACTGCTTCAGGTATCACATTTGTCTTACCCAAACTGACAACTGAATTTGACAGAATACCCAGTTTCCTGGACCTTATCTTCATTGACAGCCCACCCTCACACCTGGAGAACGTTTTGGAGTCTGCCTGCAGCTGCTTCTAACTGTAGAAGAATCAGAGGTTAGAATAGCATTGTAGATATAGTGGTACAATGATACAGCCTCAGCCTCTCACCAAGAGGCTAAATCCTGTGCCGCCTGCTCGTGATACACCTCGGGCTTCTACCAAGAGGCTACAACAGAATGGAACTGCCCCAGTTCATGTGATGGATAATCCATCAGTCCTGAAATGTTGGGTACTGCGGCATGAAAGGGTGGTGTCACTTTATTTAGCTCCTGATAGTCCACTGCCATTCACCAGAACTGTCAGGTTTTTGTACTGGACATGCAGGAGAGCTGAATGGGCTATGGTTGGGCATATTATACTGGCCTCTGCTAGCTTTAGTATCATTTGTTTGATTTCTTTATGCCTCCCTGGTAACTTGTATTGCTGTAAATTCATAATCTTTGTGGCTTGGGGGAGTTGTAAAGGAGTATGATGGTGATCTCCTCTAGTAATAGTCTTTACCACATGACCCGCTAGCCAGAATTCTCCAATAGTCTGTACAATCAATCTCTGTAATATGTCCACCCGCAGGATGTACTGGGTTATGGGCGATAAATACACATCATACTTCTTAGGAGATAAACATCTGATACTGAAAATCACCAGTCAGATCAGCCTGTCTCCCCACTAACTGGGTACCCCAGCCAAATCTTTAGTCACCCACTGGCTGCTGCCACTGTAGTGGTTCACACTGTGTTCAGTCAATTGTGTCCTGACTTGCTGTGTGCTGGGGCTTATAAGGAGCAGCTGAGCCCACCACAATAGAACTTGCAGAGCCTGTTGCTGATGCACCTGTCCCATCCTCATGCCCCTGCCACTCCAGCACTTTTATTTATTTATTTATTTATTTATTTATTTATTTATTTATTTATTTATTTATATTTTTTGAGGTACTGGGGATGGAACCAGGGCATTGTACCTCCGAGCTACACCCCCAGCCCTAGTATTTAATCTTTTTTAAATTTTTGAAACAGGGTCTCACCGAGTTGCAAAGGGTCTCGCTAAGTAGCTGAGACTGTCTGTGAACCTTTATCCTCTGGACTCAGCCTCTCAAATGCTGGGATTACAAGTGTGCGCCACTACACCTAGCTGCTCCAGCACTTTTAAAGCCTTCTAGACTTCTGACTATGGACATACTTTGTCCCAGTACTCTGGAGGGGTTCATGCCACCAGATACTTTGCTACTGGGGACCACAGGAAGGCCTGGGGCCACATTCCCTCCAACCTGGGTTGTTCCTCCCTGGGCCACTCCTCTGGAGGGTCTCTAGAGGCAACTCACCACATTCGGTTCACTATGCCAGTTGTCAGGCTGGTCAGGGGTCAGCTGTGGTTGCAGGTGGTGAGATCCTCAGGACGAAGAAAGCATGCGGAGCCACCAGCCAGAGGCGAATAAACAGCAACTCTATTTTGCAGACCCATCCCTTATATAAAGTTCTGCACAAAATGGCATACTTCCACATCAGTGCTACATGTATGTATGTGTTGTGTTCTGCCGAGTCATTCCAAGTTCACAGCCACAGGAGATGCACACGCTTCTGTGGCTGCGCAGGGTCACGTTTTCACCTCCAGCTTGTATTTCCTCTGGGCTCTCACACCAGGCAGAGTGATATGTTATAGCCTTAGGAACATTTTCTCCTGTCTTCTCTTTGTGTTGCTGGGGTTTCTTTTGTTAACCACTCGTTCAGCTTAACTTTGAAATGAAAAGACTCTGATGCTATTTTGATGTAGTGGAATACATCAAGCCATTATGTGTTGAAGGCCACGAGAAATGTGTCCAGTAAGTATCCTGAAAGAGCTTCCTTTTGAACTCTAGCACAGTACTTCAACATCTCATGTTAATTATTAAGTAAAAGCACTCACACATGTAGCTCAGATGTCTTCTAGAGTCTTCCAGGGAGAACTTAGAAAATATTAATTACATGATATCACACACATGTTCTAATGGACAGTTACTTGTGAACCCTATGAAGAATCCTGGTCTATATGCTGCTGTATGCTTTTGGCATCTCTGGGTATGTTACTGGATTATTATGTCACAGAACTAGAGCTTGAAGATGTTTTAGGTTGTTATGCTTTGTACATGCTGCAACCAAACATTGGCCCTCTGGTAGAGGGATGAACGGGTTCTGTGCGCCTTTCTCTCTGGGCAATAACAGGGAAGGGATCCCCCTCCCCAGGTAGAGGGTATGGCAGGATGAACAGATCTCATGGGGAAGTAGACTGATACAATTCCCATTTTATTTTCATTTGCTATAGCAAGGAGAATACTTTTCCAATTGGGAAAGTCAGAATAAACATAAATCTTGGAGGATATGCTTGATAGTATCTAGTTTTAAAGATTGGATTCAAGTTTGTTCATTGAGAATGGGGAAAGCTCCAGCACAGGATGAGGATGTACAAGTCTTTCTTGAGTGATACGTGGAAAATGGTAGACTTGGGGTAATGGTGGCACTTGGGAAGCAAGCTGGAGACTACTTCATTTGCCAGTGCTGGGAGATTTTGTTCCAGGGCTTTAATGTATTTTCAATCCTGAGTTGAATCTTTTCCCTCTTCTTTTTTTTTTCTGATGCAGAAATTATCCCTCAAGCTAGATGGTTCTTTGAGTTTCTCAAAATCTTTGTTAGAAGCATTCTGCTTTCCTCCAGACCTCTTTGCTTCTTTTAAAAAAAATAGTTTTCTGCATTCCTCTTTTCTCTTGAGGTAAAATGCACATTTCTCCTATAGGTTTCTCCTACCTTTCCTTGGAGAAGGAGAGAGGCCCAAAGGGTTAGCTCCTGCAAAGTGAAAGCCACCCTTTCCATTCCTTGGGCCTGCTTGAGGTCTCAGGCTCCATTGGGAAGAACTGCAGTTCCCTCTTCAGTAACACGGCCTGCATCCTGGTCCCCTGCCGTCCTGACTCCAAGTGCTTCTGGTTTGCTGATGGTTGACTTTCTTGCTCTAAGTACTGGTATGAATATTCTTGAAATATTAGGGTTTCTGCCTGTCTTACTTAATTTTGTACATTTATGAGACTATGTCCTTTAGAATATATAAAAATGTGTCCTGGGAATGGAAAGGTGGCCTGAGGCAAGGCTTACACTCTAGAGATGGGGCCTGGAGCGGCCCGTGTCTGGGAAAGGACAACAGGACGGAGTGTTCCATGTGCTGGGCTTTATTGTCTTTCCGGACACCTTTCTTATATGCATTATATTTGGGTGACCGACCACCGTTTGCATGTCCACCCTTCAGCCACCCCGTGTTGAGCCAGGCTCTGCAGGTAAACTTCTGGTCTGTCCCAGCTGACCCCATCTGCTAATATCTAGCTAGCTACTTTACAAAAGGATGTGTTCTAAAAGATAAAGTTATGGCTCATGTTCAAATAAAAAAATGAATACGTCATAGATTTTTATTTCATACATCGATTAAGGAAATCAGTATACATTAAAAATGGATTTAAAGAGAATCCAAAAACCAGACACAGATAATTGGAAATGCTGAAATGAATTTGCTAATAGATGCAAAACTGGTTACTATCCATAAGATGAAACAATATCATGTTTGGACATACCTTTCCCATGGTGTGAGTATCAGTTACATCTCAACTGGACAAATTTCACTTGTATCTTTTTGGATAGGAGTCATTTGCTCTATCAGATTTTTATAACTTTCAGAATTATAAAATAACTCAATGACAATGAAAGAGGTAACTGGAAGGTTCCACTAGACAGGTTACCTAGTATTTATTTCCAAGTTTTTCAGTTTAAAAAAATTTTTTTTATTGGTGCACTGTATTCATACATCATAATGGGATAAAAAAAAACTTGTGTAGACATACATGCCCACATCACCCAGTTAGCCCCTACCCAATCCCCACTCAAATCCCTCCCCATCCCTCCTTCCCATGCTTGGCTTAGTGGTTCACATCTAATATAGCAATTTATCCAAAATTAACAATGGTAATCTCACATAACAGATTCATTTGTCAGATATCAAGCTTTTTATGACTTAGAAATAACATTTCAGTATTTCTTTTTGCTTTCTTTCTTACCAGAGGATATTTTTTCTTTTTTTTTTAAGGTGAAACTATCATACATTTATTTATTTATTTTTTAGAAAAAATCTATCCTAACATGCAATATGAACTCTAAATACCCAAAACAATCTCGAGAAAGAACAAAGCTAGAAGATGTACATTTTCTGATTTCAAACCTTATAAAGCTACAATAATTGAAACAGTGTAGTACTGCATAAAGGCAGATATATAAACTAGTGGAGTAAAATAAAAAGCCTAGAAATAAATTCTTCCGTATATGGTCAAGTTATTTTTGACAAGGTTTCCAAGAACATTTGGTGAAAGAAATAATAATCTTTTCACTAAATATTGTTGAAAAATAATAATTACATGAAAAAGAATAAAATTGGACCCTTACTTAACACCATATACAGATATTAACTCAAAATAGTTAATGTAAATGTAAATCTTAAGACTATAAACTTTTAGAAGAAAACCTGGGTCATAACACTTCACAACATTGAAATTGGCAGTGATTTCTTGTATATGATTTCAAAGGCACAGGCAAGAAAAGAATAAACAAACAAACTTCCTAAAAAAATAAAAAAATATTGTACACCCAAAGACAATGTAAACAGAGTTAAAAGTTACTGATAGAATGGTATAAAATATTTCCAAATTCTATATCTGAAGGTATATTAATATTCCAAATAGAAATTCTAAAAATTAGCAACAATAAAAGCAAACAATACAATTTAGAGATAGGTAAAAGACTAAAATAAATAATGAATCTCCAAAGATAACCAATCTTAGTTGTCTGCTGGATGAAAAATCTTGTTTCTCTGGTTCTGGTGTGCATTACCTATTTCTTCTTTGTAGTTAATCTCTTTGAGTATTTTCTCTAGCGCTGGTTTTGAAGACATAAATTCCTTCAGTTTCTGTTTGTCATGGAAGCTTCTTATTTCCCCATCTAATTTGATAGATAGTTTTGCTGGGTAGGAAATTTTTAGCAGGAAGTTGTTTTCTTTCAGAGTTTGGAATATGTTACGCCAAGCCCTTCTGGCTTTCATGACTCGGTTTGGGAAGTCTGGAGTGATTCTAATTTGTTTGCCTCTGAATGTCACTTGGCCTTTTGTTTTTGTTGCCTTTAAGATTCTCTGCTTGGCTTCCACATTGGTCATTTTGACAATTATGTGGCGTGGGGAACCTCTTCTCTGATCCTGTCTAAAGGGAGTTCTATAAGGTTCCTGGACCTGTGTATCGACCTCTTGCTTTATGTTTGGAAAATTTTCTGCTATTATTTGTTTGAAGATATTACTTATCCCTTTGGTTTCACCTTCTTTTCCCTCCTCTATTTCGATTATTCTTAGGTTAGCTCTCTTAAATGGGCCCATATTTCTTCAATGTCAGATTCCTGATGTCTGATTTTTTTTTCTAAGTTATAAATTATGCGTTAGTTTTTTGAGTGATCATCTTCTAGGAGCGAGATTCTATTCTCCATGTGGTCTAATTGATTGTTTATACTTTGAATTGAGGTCTTTACCTCAATGACTGCACCCTTTATCTCTTTTAGACTCTCTCTAAATTCTTTTCGAAGGTCCTGTATTATTTCTAGTTATATTTTTGATTTGCTCTTCTAGAGATCTCTGAAATTCTGTGTTATCAGGTTCTGATAATATGGGTTGTGAACATTCATTGCTCAATTGTTGTTCCTCTTTTCCATTCAGCAGACAACTAAGATTGGTTATCTTTGGAGATTCACTATTTATTCTTTCAGAATTTTGTGCCTTCCCTGGGTCACTACGACTTCACTTAGGATGCTCTGGATCTTGAGTCTTTGGTAATCTCAGCCACCACTACTCCTTTACTGGGTTGTATTGTAAAGTCTCTGACCCAGGGAGTTAATCGAGGCTGCGTGAGATCATGGGGGTGTCAGGCTGGGCATTTTCCCACAGGGACCTGAGACTAGGGTGTGCTATCTCTGCCACCGCTACGCCTTCACTGGGTTGGACAGTAAAATCTCAGACCCAAAAAGATTATCAAAGCTGCGCACGTCCCTGGGAGTGCAGTACAGGGATTTCTCCTTTAGGGGCCGTAATTTCACCCACAGTTATTGTGCGCACTGATCAGGAGCTGTTGCGGGGTGCTGTGAACTCACTGTTGCTGCTGGCAATATGGCGCCACTGCCACGCCCTCAGCCAAGAGGCTGGTGCTGCTGGCAATATGGCACCACTGCCATGCCCTCGGCTATGAGGCTGGCGTATTTCTTTTCTGGTTTTGAGCTCGTTCTGAGTCCCTGGAAGGCATGATGAGCTTGACCACTGGGAATTTTAGGTGTTCTTTGCGCTGAAAGAATTGCTGAATTACACCCGAATGATCCGCAGCTGCTCACTTCAGCTCCTTGTTTACCTTTCCTCTCTGGAGCCTGGTGCTGTGAGGGAAGATGATGCTGGCATGGCTCTGCCACCGCATTGCGGGCTTGATTTCTTTTCTGGTCTCTGGTTGTTCTTATAGTCTTTTTTTCTCTGTCCCTTGTGTTCACATTTTTTATTTATCTGTTGCTAGTGTTTTCTGGCTATGAAAAGCACTGATTTTGTGGCAACAGAGATCGAGTTTTAGCAGGACTCGTAAATGCTGCTTTTCTCAGTTGCCATCTTCCCAGAAGTTAAAAGTTTTTCAGTTTTTCCTGATACTTTACTCACGAAGTTGCCCTACTTGTCAAGCTTTTAGTTCTCTTTCACCTCTCCTTCACAGTACATAAATGACTCTTTGCAAGGTTAACAATGAATCTTTTCAGATTGTCTTTGTTCACCTGTTGACATGGTAATATGCATTTAAGGTTTCTCCATATCTTTTCACGGTTGGCAATTCATTCCTTTTTGGGGTTGAATAATGTTCCATTGTCTGGCTCCACTAGTTCTTCACTAACCTGCTGAAGGACATCTTAAGTTTGGGCAATTGCGAATAAAACTGTCTAAGTATCTTTGTGGGGGGTTTGTGTGGACTTAAGCTTTCAACTCTTTTGGGTAAAGAGTGTGATTGCTGGATCACATGGTCAGAGTTTTCTCTAAGACTGCCAAACAGTCTTCTAAAGCGCCTGCATAATTTGGCATTATCACCTGCAAAGAATGAGTTTCTTTTGTTCCACCTCCTTGTCAGCATTTGGTATTGTCTGTCTCTTCGATTTTGGCCATTTAAATGTGTGCAGAGTGGTATTGCATTGTTGTTTAAATCGTGTCATTGTTGATCATATGTTATTGTTGTTGATATATCATCTGTTCTTATGCTTATTTCTCATTCTTATATTTTCTTTGGTGAAGTTCCTGCTGAGGTCCTAAGCAGACTTATGATTTTTTGGCTATAAAATTCTCATGCAAATTTAATAAATTTAATAAATTTCCAGAGTTTCATGTGCAAGTAGCCATGGCCAAGCTCTTATCTAGACACATTTTAAAGTTTTTTCTTACTGGCTCCTGTTCTTTGTCCTGTATTTTCCTCTCCATTTAATGTTCCTTGACTGGGCTTAGATGGAAGCAGCCCTCTCTATCCAGCCTCTGCCAGCAGTATTTTTTGACCTTTGTGTCACCTTTAGATGGCAGAGCATCAGTGCTTTCTTGTTACAGCCCCATCTTTGAAGTTCCTGCCTGGGATACAGACTCACTTGACTTTTCAGTCTTGTGAGGAAGAGCATCTATCATTGTAAAGCTTCTAACTTTTGGACTCAGCTTGAAGATTAATTAGGTTTTGGTTGATTTTATTGCTTTCATACCAAAAAAAAAAAAAAAAGCATGACAGCACAATATCTGAATTTTTCCTATCATTTCTCTGAATCCTTCAGTCTTGCTCAACATGTGGTATCCTAAGATGAAACAGGAGACAGTGTTTCCAATTTCAGACAGGAGTACCAGCTCTCTATCCTGCTATATTTGTGTCCTTTTTACTGTCTCCCAGGAGCCAATACAAAGTTATTTATTCCAGGCTTGGTCACATGCAGCCCCCAACTTTAGGTTAAAATTCTATATTAGTTAAGATTAGGTTTAGCTGAGAATAATAGAAAAACATCAGTAACTAGTGAGAAGATAAAAAGTATTGGGGTTGGTGATTTAGGGTTGTGATAGTGGCTTTGCCCACAGATTTCTCAGGGACTCACAGTCCTTTCTGTTCATTAGCACACTGTCTTTAGGGCATAACTAGGGTATAAACCTTGCCTGTATGAGCTCTAGCCACCATAGCTATATCCTCAGAGCTGAAGGGAGGGAAGAACTAGGAAGAAAAGAGGCAAAGGGTGAATGCCAGCCAAGGTTCCTGGATGCTGCAGGACTCTTACCTTTGGGTCCCATTAGTCTAAATTTAATCTTGTATGTAAGACAGCTCTAAGAGGGGGACAAGCATGCTGATGAGAAAGGCTTCTGAAAGTCAAGGTCTACCACAGTGACCTATCAACAATAATTAGTTTAATTTTCTGTATGATGCCTCCTTTCATTTGATGATATGAAGATATTTTTCAAATACCAGTAAGGACACTGTCACAGGGGAAGTGCAGACAGCTAGGAATTCAGATTACAATGCTTCCTGGCCAAGACTTTTGATGTTAATATTACAAAATTCACTACTTTTTCTTTTTTAGCAATTATTATTTTCAGAAGCCCTACCCTGGTCCCGGGCGGGGGTCGCACGAGGCACGCCAGCTGGGGCTCAGGTCGCAGGACTCTGGGCCCTGGGCCAGACCGCGCGTAGCACGCCAGAACCCTGGAGAAACCAGGCCCAGTACCCTGGGTCCCCAGTGGGGGTCGCGCGGGGCACACCAGCCAGGGCCTGGGTCGCGGGACTCTGGGCCCCAGGCAGAGTAGTGCGGAGCACGCTGGACCCATGGGGAAACCAACTGGGTCACAGTGCTACTGAGTGCCTGATCCCACTACCTCCTCAAACCACACATACTGTCTTCTCTTATTAAAAAAAAAAAAAGGAAAAGAAAAAGAAAAGAAAAATATCGGAGAGGAGTCAAGAAGGCCGTGGCAGATGCCAGGATACTGGAGATGCAGACAAAACTTATCCAAATGAACTGGAACTTTTGGAAAAATTCCCCGCGAAGGAGGACTGCTTTTTCTCTACATTGTTAATAATCTTGGACATCACCTGTAAGGAGAGAGTTTAGCAGAGACCAAGGAGAAAGGTGGTGTTGAAAGCGGTCTCCGTGATGGTGGTGGAGACTTGTATACAGCAGAAGCAGAAATTGGATCCTACCAACCTTATTTTTTTGGAGAAATTACACCAAATGTTGAATGCTACCGTCACGCATGCTTAGGAATACTGGACAACATTCAGAGTGGAAAAAGAGCCTGGGAAGGATTTGAAATGGTAAAGGCAGTGGCAATGGCAGTGGCCAGTACTCAGGGGAGGCAGAGATCTGATGCATTACACCTGGAACCTTTGAAATAATAACCCTAGAGGCAGAATGTTACCACCATGCACCCTCGAGAATGTGGGACAATTGGTTGGGCGAAGAGGGTGCTTGGATTGGAGCCTGCCGAGGGGTGAGGCTGGCGACAGACACAGCAAAGCTGGGATTGGAGGCTGCTGTGAGGCAAGGCCAGTGCTGGAGCCTCCGAGGCCGGGATCGAAGCCTGCCAAGGGGTTAGGCCGGTGCTGGGGCCAGTGAGGCCAGGTCGGAGCCTGCTGTGAGGCAAGGCCGGTGCTGGGGTCTTCGAGGCCAGGATCGGAGCCTGACGAGGGGTTAGGCCGGTGCCGGGGCCAGCAAGGCTGGGATCGGAGCCTACCGTGAGGCAAGGCCGGTGCTGGAGCTTCAAGACAGTGATCGGAGCCTGCTGAGGGGTTAGGCTGGTGCCAGAGCCAATGGCCGACATTGGAGCCTGCCTTGAGGCAAGCCCACTACTGGGGCCTCTGAGGCTGAGATTGGAGCCTGCCGAGGGGTTAGGCCAATGCTGGGGCCAGTGAGGCTGGGATCGGAGACTGCCATGAGGCAAGGCCAGTACTGGGGCCTTCAAGGCCGGGATAGGAGCCTGCAAAGGGGTTAGGCTGGTGCCAGGGCCAGCAAGGCCAGGATTGGAGCTCATCATGAGGAAAGGCCTGTGTAGGGCCTCCGAGGCCTGGATTGGAGCCTGCCGAGGGGTTAGGCCAGTGCTGGGGCCAGCGAGGCCAGCATCGGAGTTTGTCATGAGGCAAGGCTGTTGCTGGGGCCTCCAAGGCCAGGATAAGAGCCTGCCAAGGGGTTAGGCTGGTGCTGGGGCCAATGGCCGGCATCGGAGCCTGCTGTGAGGCAAGGTCGCTACTGGGGCCTCCGAGGCTGGAATCGGAGCCTGCCGAGGGGTTAGGCCAGTTCCGGGACCAGCAGCCGGCATCGGAGCCTTCTGTGAGGCAAGGCCGCTACTGAGGTCTCTGAGGCCGGATCGGAGCCTGCCAAGGGTTAGACCAGGGCTGGGGCCATCGAGACCATCATCAGAGCCTGCCGTGAGGCAAGGCCGATGCTGGGGCTTCCAAGGCCGGGATCGGAGCCTGCTGAGGAGTTAGGCTGATGCTGGGGCCAACAGCCGGCATCAGAGACTGACAGGAGGCAAGGCTGCTACTGGGGCCTCCGAGGCTTGGATCGGAGCCTGCCGAGGGGTTAGGCCAGTGCTGGGGCCAGTGAGGCCGGGATTGGAGCCTGCCGTGTGGCTAGGCCAGTGCTGGGGCCTCTGAGGCCGGGATCGGAGTCTGCCGAGGGGTTAGGCCGGTGCCGGGGCCAATGGCCGGCATCTGAGCCTGCCATGAGGCAAGGCCACTACTGGGGCCTCCGAAGCCGGGATCGGAGCCAGCTGAGGGGTTAGGGTGGTGTCGGGGCCAGCGAGACCAGAATCGGGGCCTCCCATGAGGCAAGGCCGCTGCTTGAGCCAGCGAGGTCTGGATCAGTCCACCGGGTAGCCAGGCCACTACTGGGGCCGTCAAGAGTGGGATCGGTACTTGCAACGTGGCATGCACAGAGAAATATCGCAGAAAATAAAAATCAGATGCTTCCCCTAATCAGCAATAACTAGGAGGAAAGGGGCAACAGGAAGAGGTCGAGCTATAAAAAGGGCCCTATAGTGAAGCAACTAAGGTGACCAATCAGAGGGTATGGAATAGGGGAGGATGGAGCCTCTTTAAAATGCAGGAGGTACATAAACGAATGTATCAAAGTTAATTACCAAACAAGCATTGGATTGAGGGTAGGGGGAGGGAATGGGATGGGGACTGGATGAGGGCTAATTGGATGATGTGTGCTTGTATATCCTCTCAAGTCTTGTACTCCAATGTGATTGATGTATGACTACAATGCACCAATTAAAAAAGTAAATAAATGTTACATGGCATTATAAATATTTAGTGGGTAAAGGAAAAACATTTTTAGCTTAAAAGTCAAGTAATAAAAATGAGGAAAAAAGAAAGATTAAAAAAAAGAAGAAGCCCTACCCCAAACAACCTATGATGAAGTGATTTGCCTTGACCATATTTTTAGTTAATATGAGAATCAGGGCGAGGACCACAGTCTTTTTGTCCCAAAGTTAACTCTCTTTATACTGTAAGATGATGAGTAAAATATTTTTGTGTAGTGATATAGGTTTGAAGGGCTGCATTTTTAAAGTGGAAGATAAATCATGGAACATCATTGTATAAGAAATTTATTCCAGAGCTGGGCGTGTGGTGCACGCTTGTAATCCCAGTATTTGGGAGGCTGAGACATGAGGATCGTGGTTTGTGGACAGCCTCAGCTACTTAGTGAGGCCCTCCGCAACTCAGTGAGACCCTGTTTCAAAATAAAAAAAGAAATTTATTCCATGAAAAGGTGTTATCAAGTTGAAATTAGAGGAAAAATTGGTTGCACAGAGAAAATTAGGCTTTTTCACTAAGTGACTTCTCAGAGTCTTTTTTTTTTTTTTTTTGTGAGTCTGGGGATGGAACCCAGGGGCATTCAACCTCCTAGCTATACCCCCTGCCCTATTTTTTATTCTTTATTTTGAAATAGGGTCTCACTAAGTTGCAGAGGGCTTCACTAAGTAGCTGAGTCTGTCCGTGAACCACAATCCTCCAGTCTCAGCCTCTGAAGACTTGGATTACAAGCGTGTGCCACCACGCCCAGCTAGAGTCTAATATGCTGTGCACATTGTGATCGATTCAAAGCCTCATACATTCTAGGCAAGTGCTCTACTACTGAGCTACACCCCAGCCTGGCACACTGTCTTGTATTGATATTGCATAGAAAGTATCATGGTACCAGGCAAATGTGAAATTCACTTGCAGCTCTATTGTTAGCAAAAGGTGTTTTTCTAGGACACTCCAGTGGCACCATGCTTAGATGTATCGCTTAACTGTAGTAAGACTAGGATGCAGACATCAGCCTCCAGTGGGGAGGCACAGGGATGGCCACAGACTTTTACAGTCTCCCAGGCTGGATATAGAAGCTTAGAAATCATTTGCAAGAGCAACAAAGAGTCTGAAATAATATGGTTCATGGAAAGAACAATGAGGAGACCCTTTCAGAGGTTGAATAGAGACCACCCAACTGTTCTCTTAGTTATGATGAAGCTTATTGCCAACTGCTAAATTCTATGCATTGTTCTACATAACTATGTATAGTAAGTAAATTGTATATAATTTTCACTGCCAAATGTGAATCCGATCATTCACAGAATTTCTTTTGTTTTCATAAAGCACTGCAGTTAAAGACACCCCCTCTTGGTATTATTACATAGGGATATCTGGGCAATTTAATAGCAGGTGAAACCAAATGATCAGCTCCTCCAAATGCAATATATGTTCTATTTGAGTTTGTGACATACTTCAGATCTCTAGCTGGGAGATGTAATTCCAAAGTTCCTGCTGGACTTATGATGTGTAATTTTGAAACAAGAGGCAACACATGCTTTGGAAAGTTCATTTTGTTGGTGATTTCAGAAAGTTTTTTCAAATATGAAATGAATGCAGGGAGATTTTGTGATTCACTGAATAAAGCAGCAGAGCTGATAAAAACAGCCCTAAAAGAATAACATGTTCAGGAAGGGAGGCCCCAATGCCAAGAGGCAGCATTTTGAATGTTTACTGGAAGTAGGTTGTAGTGATTATCAGTAAAGGACTGATTTGAAATACTGCCATCATTAAAAAAAAATCCTATTGGTTAATGATGGAAATTGCTAATGTGCTACTGAACATTTTGGATAATGAATACTATTTGAGGGATGGGGGAATATTGCAAAGGAAGCTGTTGGAACAAAAGAAATTAAAAATATTGAGCTCCTTGGCTGAAAGTATGGCAGAGAGAGAGAGAGAGAGAGAGAGAGAGAGAGAGAGAGAGGGAGAGAGAGAGAGAGAGAGAGAGAGAGAGAGAGAGAGAGAGAGAGAGAGAGATTAAATCCCAGACAGAAAGCAGAAGAGAAAAGAAAAAAGAATGCCATCCTGATAACAGATGTTTACTTGTTTTAGCTTTTATTCTTTTTGTGTGTGTGTGTGTGTGGTACTGGGGGATGGAACCCAGGGACATTCTACCACCGAGCTACACTCCCCAGCCCTATTCTTTATTCTTTATTTTGAAACAGGGTCACTGAGTTGCAAAGGGCCTCACGAAGTAGCTGAGGCTGTCTGCAAACCGCGATCCTCTGGTCTCAGCCTCCCGAATGCTGGGATTACAAGTGTGTGCCACAATGCCCAGCTTGTTGTTTTAGCTTTAAATGTTGATTTTTTTTTCTATGCTGGGATAAATTTTAATCAAGTCTTCTTAAAATTTAAAGTCAGTCAAAGAGTAACACATTCTATCTACATTTGGCTGCTCTCACCAGGCATTCCTTACTTTATTTCAAAATGGTCAGCATTAGCACCATATCTTACTAAATGGAGCTAATGTTTTGTTAGAATGAATTCTTAGGAGTGTGACTCTTGTTTTGGCCACACCCCTGCTTTTACTGTGCGCAGTCAGAGATGGCAAGCAAGTTTCATGTCTGTGTCAGCATCAACTAATCAGTGTTGGTTGAGTGGTGTTCTGTGTTGAGAAGTTCTGAGGCTACTTTCACCCTGGGGGAAGAAGGAAGATCGTGACTGTTTAGTGATGTCTGTTTTGGAATTGGAGGGATTAAATCCCAGACAGAAAGCAGAAGAGAAAAGAAAAAAGAATGCCATCCTGATAACAGATGTTTACTTGTTTTAGCTTTTATTCTTTTTTTGTGTGTGTGTGTGTGGTACTGGGGGATGGAACCCAGGGACATTCTACCACCAAGCTACACTCCCCAGCCCTATTCTACATATATTTAGACATGTATAATCATTTAATTGGTGGTAGAGGTGGGTGCCATGTTTTCATTTTTAGACTTTTAAGTCCTCAGCTAGAAACCTTCAGTAAAATGACAAAACAATATTTGTTGAATTAAGTAGATACTGATTTTTCCAGGGAATCATTGAGAGTGTCACTCAAGTACAGGTTGTGTAAACTACCTCCTAGAGACACACTACCTTGCTCAGTTTCTTTGGATCCTAAGAACCAGGGAAATTTTTTTTTTAAACAAAATTTGTTTTGTGTGTTTGAGGCACTTCCTTTTTTCCTAATGAAGGACAACCTATTTAGAAACAGGACCTTAACACTAAACACTAAAACACTGACTAAACATCTCAGACTGGCAGCTCATATAGGTGACTGGAAGTCTGACACCCCTGTACGGATGGTATTGAAGTTGTTGCTCACAATGTGAAAAGCAGAGTCAGCAGCACATGCGAGTCCAGGGTCTAGGTGGGGCTTCTACTTCATGTTACAAGAATCTGGGAAAACTCTACTGACCAGTGCCTTGGGCTGAGTGTGTAGGACCAATGCTTGGAAAGAGATCCAGCCCCATCCTTTGAGCTGACCACCAGCTCAAGGTGCTATCTGTGTAGGCGTCTGCAGTAGGACTAATACCATGTCAAGGTGGCAATTCTTATCCACCAATACTGACCTAATTGTGGCCTCAGAATAAAGTAACCAAAAAAACTCCTGGGCAGGAAGAGGAAGAGAAAGTAAGGAAAACAACTCTGACACAAATATAAGCTTGCAAATAAAATCTCAAAGAAAAAGCTGAGAAAGACCACACAACACATAATGGGGAGATGAAAGAGATGAATTCAACTCAGTTGAAGTTGAAATAACAAGGCAGATTTAAATTATAGTTTTCAAAAAGCTCTTAGTAGTTTAGTTACATCAAAAATACTTGAAAAGATGTGTGAAGCCATAATAGCATTTATATATATACTTAGAAAATGATAACAAATTATTAAATAAAACAAAAAGTCAAATTGTATTCTATATATGCATAATACAATAAAACAATGTAAATGTTGGAATAAAAAAGTTGGTAACTGGGCCAACGAAAGAGAATATTAGCAAACTATAGTAGAGAAGAATCCACCCAGAAAGCACATTTTGAAAACACACACACATAATATATATTTATGTGTCCACAAGTAATACATATATATATATATATATATATATATATATATATATATATATTACAGAAACTTTTCTACATATATTTAGACATGTATAATCATTTAAATGGAAGCCCTATTTGTAACTAGAAAATAGTGGAAATAATTTATATATCCTTCAGTATAAGATGGAAAAGTAAATCATGGCATAAGAATTCATGGGAATACTACACTACCGTTGGATAAACTAGACCACATTTATTAATATAGATACTAAAAAGAAATAATGATGTTAAGTGAAAAGGCAAACTTCAGAATGTTCAATGTAGTATGATAGCATTTTGTTAAGGTTGAAACAGACAGATGTACAGAAATATAGCCAGAGAGGTTCACAAGAACATTAATGGGGATGAGTCAAATTAATTTCAAGATTGTGACTACCCCTGGGTAGCAAGAAAAGAAATGGAACCGGGGAAGGGGTGCATAGAACATTTCAATAATTTCCGTAAATTTTTTATTCCTTAAAACAGAGCAAATAAAATATTTGAAACACACTGGGCAAAATATTAACACTTGTTCATGTGTGTTCATTATATTAGTTTATACTTTTCCACATGTTTTAATTATTTTGTACTTAAAAATGTTAGTGGAGAATAAAAACTAAAATCTCTGAATTCTCATTCTATCGTGCTAGCTATGGAATGGTGTTGGGCGGGCATTTGTTCTCTGGGGTCATACCTGAGAATTTCCCAGTGACTGCCATGGATCTGTTATCTTTTTCAATGCAAGAAACCAAGGCCATGCATTGGAAAATTTCTTGGGATTCTTAGGGATATCATGCTTTTACCCCATTACTTTTTAGCAGTTTCATTAATGGAAATAGAAGTAACTTTCACTGTACTTGTAATCCCAGATAAATTTTATCACTGAACATTAAATTTCATTTGTTTTCTTATGTGCTTTCATCCTTGGAACTTGGTGACTACTGAGATACTTTATGCATCATTATCTATCTTTCTATCAACTTATAGATTACTTTTCTTAATCTGTGTCACTTTCTGAAAACCATATTGTGTTCTTTGAAACTTGGAATCTGTGAATATGGATATAATCTTTGCTTTTTTTAAGGGAGAAATTTTGCTAAAATATTTTGGTCACTATATATATTAATATTGTTTTCCCAAAGAAATTTCTATATTTATCTATAGAAAGTGTGTTTCCAACATTTTATTTATTTATTTATTTATTTATTTTATTGGTGCATTATATTCATACAACTTATTGGGGTAAAAAACTTGTGTGTATAAACATGTACTCATCGCTGATTTAACCCCTACCCAAATACCACCCCATTCCCTCCCCGTCCCTCCCTTCCTTGCTTGGCTTAGTGATTGACTTCGATATGTTTAAGTACATTGTGTGCTTTAGAGATTTTTCTCTTCCCCCTCCTTTCTCTTCCTTTAGGTTATCTTGTTTGCTCCTCTTTTCTCCCTAACTCTCACATATTAGGGAAAGCATCTGATTTCTTATTTTTTGTGCCTGACTAATCTCACTTAGCATAATGTCCTCCAGTTCCATCCATTTCCCTGGAAATGACGTAATTGAGTTTTTTTTGATGGCTGAGTAAAATTCCATTGTGTACATTTCCCACAGTTTTGTAATCCATTCATCTGTTGATGGACATCTTGGCTGGTTCCATAGTTTGGCTATGGTGAATTGTGCAGCTATGAACATAGATATACATGCATTAGTTTGGTAGTTTGGTTTCTTTTCTTTTGGGTAGATACCCAACAGTGGTATTGCTGGATCAAATGGTAGGTGTGTTCCCATTCTTCTGAGGATTCTCCATACTGTTTTCCAAAGTGGTTGCACTAATTTGCAATCCCACCAACAATGTCTTAGAGTTCCCACTTCTCCACATCCTTGCCAGCATCTGTTGTTGTTTGTGTTTTGAATGATTGCCATTCTAGTTGGAGTTAGGTGAAATCTCAGGGTAGTTTTGATTTGCATCTCTCTGATTGCCAGTGATGTTGAGCATTTTTTCATGCATTTATTGGCCATTTGAATTTCTTCTTTTGTGAAGTGTCTATTTAGTTCATTTGCCCATTTTGTTATTGGATGCTTTGTTTTCTTAGTGTTGAGTTTCTTGAGTTCTCTGTATATTCTAGATATTAGTCCTCTATTGGAGGGGTAGGTGGCAAAAATCTTCTCCCATTCTGTTGGCTCTCGATTGAGGTTCTTGATAGTTTCCTTTGCTGAACAGAAGCTCTTCAGTTTCATGCAATCCCATGTATTGATTGTCCTTTTAATTTGTTGTGCCTTTGGGGTCTTATTGAGGAAATGTTTGTCTGTGCCTATGTGTTGCAGTATTGGACCTATGCCCTCTTCAAGGAGCTTCAAAGTCTCTGGTTTAATTTCCAAGTCTTTGATCCATCGTGAGTTGACTTTTGCACAGGGTGAAAAAGTGGGATTAACATCCAATTTTCTGCATATGGTTAACCAGTTTTGCCAACACCATTTGTTGAAGAGGCTATCTTTTTTCCAGTGTATGTTTTTGGCCCCTTTGTCAAAAATCAATTGGCTGAAAGTGTGTGGGCTTGTTTCTGGGTCTTCTATTCTGCTCCATTGGTCTATATATCTGTTCTTTTGTCAGTACCATGCTGTTTTTATTACAATGGCTTTGTAGTATAGTTTAAAGTCAGGTATTGTGATTCCTCCTGCGTGGTTTTTGTTACTGAGAACTACCTTGGCTATTCTGGGCTTTTTGTTATTCCAGATAAATTTAAGGACTGATTTTTCTATGTCTGTGAGGAATGATCTTGGTAGTTTAATGGGCATTGCATTAAATCTGTAGATCACTTTTGGGAGGATGGCCATTTTAATGATATTTATTCTGCCAATCCATGAACATGGAAGATCTTTCCATCTTCTAAGATCTTCTTCGATTTCTTTTTTCAGTGTTTTATAATTTTCTTTGTAGAGATCTTTTACCTCCTTGGTCAAATTTATTCCTAGGTATTTTATTTTTTTGTGGGAGATCCTGAGTGGAAGTGTTTTCTGAATTTCTTTTTCAGTGGATTTATGGTTGGTGTACAGGAAAGCTTCTGATTTTTTAAGATTGATTTTGTATCCAGATACTTTGCTGAATTTGTTGATCAGTTCTATAAGCCTTTTGGTTGAGTTTGTTGGGTTTTCTAAATATAGTATCATGTCATCAGCAAATAGTGAAAGCTTAAGTTCTTCTTTTCCTATTTGTACTTTGGTTTCCTTTTCTTGCCTTATTGCTCTGGCTAGAGTCTCTAGTACTATATTGAAGAGAAGTGGTGATAGTGGACATCCTTGTCTCGTTCCAGTTTTTAGGGGGAATTCTTGAAGTTTTTCCCCATTTAATATGATGCTGGCAGTGGGCTTGTTGTAGATTGCCTTAATAATGTTGAGATATGTTCCTTCTATTCCAATTCTCTGCAGTGTTTTTATCATAAATGGATGTTGAATTTTATCAAATGCTTTTTCAGCATCTATTGAGATGATCATGTGGTTTTTGTCTTTAATTCTGTTTATATGATGAATTACATGGATTGATTTTTGTATATTGAACCAGCCTTGCATCCCTGGGATGAACCCTACCTGGTCGTGATGAATGATTTTCTTGATGTGGTTTTGAATACGTGTTGCTAGTATTTTGTTTAATAGTTTTGCATCCAAGTTCATCAGAGATATAGGCTGTAGTTTTCCTTCCTTGAACTGTCTTTATTCGGTTTGGGTATTAGTGTGATGTTGGCTTCATAGAATGTATTTGGGAGAGTCCCGGTTTTTTCTATTTCCCAAAATAGTTTGAGTAGTATTGGGATTAGCTCTTCTGTAAAGGTTTTATAGAATTCACTTGAAAAACCATCTGGTCCTGGACTTTTCTTTGATGGTAAGCTCTTTATTGCTGTTTCAATCTCTTTGATTGTTATTGGTTGGTTTAAGTGTTCTATATCTTCTTGACTCAGTTTAGGAAGGTTGTATTTATCTAGGAAGTTGTCGATTTCCTCCAGATTTTCCATTTTGTTGGAGTATAGTTTTTCAAAGTAGTTTCTGATAATCCTCTGGATTTCTACACTGTCAGTAGTAATGTCTCCTTTTTCATCCCTTATCCTCATAATTTGGGTTGATTCTCTCTTTTTTTTAGTTAGGTTGGCCAGTGGTTTATCAATCTTGTTAATCTTTTCAAGAAACCAGCTTTTGGTTTTGTTGATTTTCTGTATTGTTTTTTTATTCTCTATTTCATTAATTTCTGCTCTAATTTTAATAATTTCCCGTCTTCTGCTGGCTTTGAGGTTCAATTGTTCCTGCTTTTCAAGGGCTTTGAGGTGTGTCGTAAGGCTATTTATTTGAAGATTTTCTGTTTTTCTTATGTGAGCACTCAGTGCTATAAATTTTCCTCTTAATACTGCCTTCAAAGTGTCCCAGAGGTTTTGATATGTTGTTTCTTTATTTTCATTTATTTCTAGAAATTTCTTGATTTTACCTCTTATATCTTCTATGACCCATTCTTCATTCAGAAGTGTGGTGTTCAGCCTCCACATGTTTATGTTGTTTCTTTGGGTCTTCTTATAGTTGATTTCTAGTTTCATTCCATTATGGTCTGAAATGACACAGGGAAGTATGTAACATTTTTTAAATTTGCTAGTGCTCATTTTGTGTCCCAGGATGTGATCTATTTTGGAGAAGGTTCCGTTAGCAGCTGAGAAAAATGTGAACTCTGCTGTAGTTGGGTGAAATATTCTATATGTGTCCAACAGGTCCATTTGGTTAATGGTGTTCTTTAGTTCTGAGACATCTTTACTGACCCTTTGTCTGGAAGATCGGTCTAGTATTGTGAGAGGTGTGTTGAAGTCTCCCAGTATTATTGTGTTGGGATTTATGTGTGACTTCATGTCACAAAGAGTTTGATTTATGAAAGTAGCTGCCCCTATGTTTGGGGCATAGATGTTGATTATTGTTATTTCCTCTTGCTGGACTATTCCTTTTACCAGTAAAATGTGACCTTCTTTGTCTCTTCTAATAAGTTTGGGTTTGAAGTCTAACTTGTCTGATATCATAGTTGCTACTCCTGCTTGTCTTCGAGTACCATTAGCATGGATAACCTTGCTCCAGCCCTTTACCTTGAGTTTGTTCTTATATTTACTTGTAAGGTGTGTTTCTTGTAAGCAGCAGATGGATGGATTCTGGCTTTTAATCCATTTTGCCACTTTATGTCTTTTTATTGGGGAGTTGAGGCCTTTTACATTCAGTGTGATTATAGAGAGATAATTTTTAATTCCCAACATGTTAAGATCTTATTTCTGTTTGAGATACTGTTTATTCTTCTTTGCTTAGTTGTCTGCTGGATGGGAATTCTTATTTCTTTGGTTCTGGCGTGTATTACCCATTTCCTCTTTGCAGTTAATCTCCTTGAGTACTTTCTCTAGCGCTGGTTTTGAAGACATAAATTCCTTCAGTTGCTGTTTGTCATGGAAGCTTCTTATTTCCCCATCTAATTTGATAGATAGTTTTGCTGGGTAGGAAATTTTTGGCTGGAAGTTGTTTTCTTTCAGAGTTTGGAATATGTTACTCCATGCCCTTCTGGCTTTCATCACTTGGTTTGGGAAGTCTGGAGTGATTCTAATTGGTTTGCCTCTGAATGTCACGTGGCTTTTTGTTTTTGTTGCCTTTAAGATTCTCTCCTTGGCTTCCACATTAGTCATTTTGACAATTATGTGGCGTGGGGATCCTCTTCTTTGATCCTGTCTAAAGGGAGTTCTATAAGTTTCCTGGACCTGTGTATCAACCTCTTGCTCTATGTTTGGAAAATTTTCTGCTATTACTTCCTTGAAGAGATTGTTGATCCCTTTGGTTTCACCTTCTTTTCCCTCCTCTATTCCAATTATTCTTAGGTTAGCTCTCTTGAAATGGGCCCATATTTCTTCAATGTCACATTCCTGCTGTCGGGTTTTTTTTTCTAAATTAGAAAGTATGCGTTCATTTTTGGAATGGTCATCTTCAAGAAGCGAGATTCTATTCTCCATGTGGTCTAATTGATTGTTTATACTTTGAATTGAAGCCTTCACTTCATTAATTGCATCCTTTATCTCTTTTTGACTCTCTCTAAATTCTTTTTGAAATTCCTCTATTATTTCTAGAGTTATTTTCCTAATTTGATCTTCTAGAGATCTTTGGATTTCTGTGTTATCAGATTCTGATGTTTTGGGGTTGTGGGCATTCACTGCTCCATTGTTATTTCTCTTTCCCATGATTTTGGAAGTTTGTGACTTCTCTGGGTTCTTCCCTGAGTCACTACGAGTTCACTTAAGATGTTCTGGATCTCGAGTCTGTGGTATCTCAGTCACCACTACTCCTTTACTGAGTTGTATCACAAAGTCTCAGACCCAGGGAGTCAATTGAGGCTGCTTAGACCGTGGGGGGTGCCAAGTTGGGTGTTCTGTAGCGGGGAGTTGTGACTATGGTATGATATCTCTGCCACTGCCACTCCCCCACTGGGCTGCACTGCTAAAATCTCCGACCCAGGGAGACTATCTGCGCAAGTCCCTGGGAGTGCAGTACTGGGATTTCTCCCCTTGGGGCCGCAATTTGACTCACGTTAGTTGAGTGCGCTGATGGAGCTGTAGTGAACTCGGTGGATTCGCTGCTGCCGCCACTGGCAATATGGCACCACTGCCACGCCCTCGGCCGTGATGTGGCCTATTTCTTCTCTGGTTTTGAGCTCAGCTGAGTCCCTGCCAGGTGTGCTGTGCCCGGCCCTTGGGAGCTTTAGACGCTCCTTGCACCGGAGAAACTGCTGACTCCTGCCCGGCTGTTCAGCAGCGGCTTACCTTGGCTCGCTGTCCACCCCTCCTCTCAGGCGTCTGGTGGCTGGTTGTGTGGGTTGGTCTAGGGCCGTCTGGTGAATTCGCTGCTGCCGCCAGCAGTAAGACGCTGCTTCTGCATACTAGGCCGTGAGGCCAGAGTACCTCCTCTCTGGATTTGAGCTCTGTTTTGAGTCTCCCTCCTCTCTGGAGCCTGGTGGGGCTAGGGGAGATGTAAGCCGCGCCGCTCCGGCCGCTCTGCGCTGTGGCTCAGGCTGCTCCGCACCACGGGTCTGGCCGCTCCTCTCTGGCTGCTCTGGCCGCTCCTCTCTGGCTGGTCTGGCCGCTCCGCTCGGCTGCTCCGGCTGCCCCGCTTCACGCTGCGGCTCTGACTTCTCTGCGCTGCGGCTCTGGCCACTCCGGCTCCTCTGGCCGCTCCGCGCCGCGGCGGGCGCGGCCCTTCGGGCTGTTTTTTTTTCTAGTGTCTTGTTTTTCCAGCCCTTTTTCTCTGTCCCTTGTATTTACCGTTTTTATTTCTTTGCTGGTGGTGTTTTCTGGCTCTGAAAGGCGCTGGTTTTGTGGTAATAGAGTTCGGTTGTTAGCGGGACTTGTAAGTGCCGCTTTCCTCGGTCGCCATCTTACCGGAAGTCCAACATTTTTTTTGAAATGCTATTTATTTATTTATCATTCATTGTGGTACTGAAGATTAAACCAGAGGTGTTTCCAACATTTTTATAAGCTTGCTAAAGCAGGGTTTGTTCAAGTGTTTTCTTTGAATACTTTTAAAGGAGTCAATAAATTGAATTTGGGGTTTTAATAGATGTTAGTTGGATACAAAATATTACTTACTTTTGCATACATCAATGTGTAGTGTACATTTTAGAAGGCAGTGTAAGTTTGTTTCTCAGAAACTTGGAGAAACTGCACGCTGACTGCTCAGGCTGGATGTGCATCTGCTTCCATACCACTAGGTGGCGTTGCCGAGAGCCTTCTCTCATTACTGCTTCAGCTTAATGGGGCTTCATGTGATACCAAGAAAATCCTATCTTACCTACACAAATAGTGGGATGCGAATATTCAGAATAGAAACTAAAGGAATAAAAAATTCATCTTAACATTTCAGAGAAGAAGCTTTCAGAAAAGAAGGATCTGATAATTTTGATCTTCATTAAATATGATGTACTTGGTCAGGTGGATTGATACTTCTTTCTTCACGAACAACACACATATGCAGCCCTTGTTTCATAAATAAACTACTTAGCACAAGATAATTTTGCATTTTCTCTGATGCATGGCCAATTCCGTGGTGATGGTATATTGAGTATGATGCAAATGATATCTTGATGATGAGCTTTCACTTTAAAATCTACCATGATTCCCACTATAAGCCTGTGATGTAGGTAATTTTCAAGATGAGGAGATGAGGTACAGAGAGAGCAAGCTGTCACCCAGCTCACGTGTGGAGGAGCTGCTCAGAGCCAGAATGTCTGGCTACCAGGTGTGTAGCCCACGCCTCTAGTGTTCAGTGTCTAAGCCTCTGATAGAGACAATCTCTATCAGAGTAGTTTCCTTACATGTACCCAAGGAAGAAAGTAACTAATGGACTTATTCAAGTCCTATCAATTTAGTTGTAGATGTCTTATTTAAAATAATACTTTACCTTTGGTACAGTTATTTAATTTGAAGTATTTTGCTTAGTATATAATTTATAATTCATATTCACAACTCTTTTTTGAGATATCATAAGTGTATAATAAGAAAGACAACTTCCAAGTATCAGATTTGAGTTTAGATCTTATGCTAAGGTGATTGTTTGTAAAGTTCGTGACTCTTCATTTAGTTTAAAAATTGCCTCCACTCTCTTTTCATTTACTTTCATGGGTTAATATTATATCAATCCTTTATGCCATAATTGTGGTTGTGAGAAATAGTGTATTATTTTATTCCCTGTAGGGACTGGGATGTGTATGTATAGTCTAAAAGGGTGAATATGATAGAGTAGTTTTTGGAAGTATAAATGAAATGTAATTACATTTTTGAGAAATAAAAAGCGTCAACTATTTTTGTAATCTAAGCTACCAAAAGGAATATTTGGAAGAGTTTTCTGGGGGTGGGACATGGCTTAAAAAGGATGGAGAATTACTGAGCTAAATTTCTGAGCCTCAGTTCCCCACTGGCAACATTGAGACAGAGTAATGATCATTTAATAGGTATATGTGAGGATTCATCGAGTACTGTACTGTTCTTAGGACAATGTTTGGTCCATTGAGGGCATTTAAAACAAATGTTATTCTTTTTTAATAAAAAAAACGTTTACTTATTGAAATGTATGGTCAATTGCTTTGCCTGTCACATCTGGTTTGTAGCCCATCTGCACAAAGCTGGGCAAACGACTGATTAAAACCAAGGTGATTTTGGAAGAAGGGATTCATCGCACTTTTTTGGCTTCGGATGTGGAAGAGGGAAGTGTTTCATTTTGCCTGGTTTGGATTGAGATGGCTCTTCTCCCTGCCAAATCCTCAGCATGCTGAAAGGCTATGCCAAGTGTTGGGACAGCTCCAGGCGGTGAGCGGCCACTAAATTACAGCTCTCAGGAAGCAGATTAACTCTTACACACCACGGAGGGGCAATTTAGCATAGTCTGTCTTTTTCTCAGTGTTGTATAAGATATTCTCAAAGTTTGTAGGCGGGGAGTAAATGGGTCCATATTTCCCTGATCACTTTATGGCTTTAATGGTCAGAAATCTTTGAAGAAGATCTCCATTGTCATGAGTGGGATATTAAAAAAAATTTCAGGACAAAGCAAGTTCTTTAGTACAAAAGACTGGCTTTTCCAATGAACAGAGCAGGTAGTTTCCTCTAAGGGGCTGTTTTCTAGATAACCGACTTCAAATATTTTTGGAAATTCCTAGAGATTCATTTTCGTTCTGTTCAAAATGATGGGGTAGAAACTGTTTCTTGGGTCTCTTTCCCTTTTTTTTTTTATTGGACCTCTTAACACCTACTTCAGACTTTTTCTTGTGTACCTTGTTATGCTGCAGGGTCTAGGAAATTATTTCTGAGACTCCTTTGCAGTAGGCATTTAGATGTGATTTGCACTTGAAGAAAGTAAAATTCAGAAATTCAGTTCAGAAGGGCAGAGTGCAGGATGGCTCCCAGATTCCTGACCGTGTGGAGGCAGCTCCACCATGGGCCAGTGCTGCAGTGGTGTGTGTGGGGTGAGGCTCAGCCTACACCTGATCCTTTAGGTTCTCCATTAATTTTGTAAGTTCCCAATTATCCATATTAAACTTCTTCCTCCTTAACAGGGCCATGCAGGTTCTTATTACCTGCAACTGGATCTAGTAGTTGTATATCAAAAAATCTTAAAATTGTTTGTCTTGTCACATTTTCTCTTTCACAACTGCCATGATCCACGCATGAGAACAGTGGGGTTTTTATGAGGGTGGAAAGAGGAAAGCAGGGTGATGTAATGAAGACATCATGCCCCTTGGAACGGGATGCCTGGCTTTCATGCCTGCTCTTCCATTTATTAGTGTAAGAGATAAACCGAAGCACATCGATATTTCCACAAATTTATTTGAGCATACAATGAGTCATGATCCAGCTCCAGAACACCAGCGGCTCAGGAGCCTCAGGAAAGGGCGAGAGGGGAAGGCTTTCAAAAGGAGAGCACAGGAGCAAGGCAAGGAAACCCGCTGCTTGCGGGTGGAGCAGGGACCTTGTTTGGATCAACCTAGCATGAAGTCCCTACTTAGAGGTTAGTTGGTGGTTTCTGATTGGCTAAGCTTGTTTCGTTTTACCCTAATGAAAGCTGTCAGAACCAAAATGGAGTCACCTGTGTTACTCCTAAAAAAAATAATAAAAAATAAAGTCAGGGAGTCATGAAGGAAGAGTTCTCATGCATGCTTGCTTGATATTAACTATCACAGAGGACTCTGCTTGAACCCCAGCCTTTCATAAAGAGGACCTCTGCAAGGAAATCTGCCTCGTGCCTCTTTTCAGCATTGGACTGGTGTCACCCTCAATTTTCAAATTCACTGTGGCCAAAGGTGATTGTTTCGAAATATCTTATGTAACCCTCCTCGTTTCTACCTTTAAAAATGCCCCCTTGCCTTGATCGCTTCAAATAGAATATGCTCCTAGTTTCCTATGGCAAGCAGATCCCTATCCCAGGGCCTGCTGTGCTGGGGGAAGTATCATTTTCCTTTGGAAAATCCGATTGCTATTTAGGTTGACACCGTTTGAACTGCGATGGGTTTTGGTTTGCTTATGTAAGACTGAGGCTCCTGGCGTCGCCTCAACCTAATGGCCTTCCAATTACTATCACTTATTATTTTTAACACTAGCTGTGCGTCCTTGAACATACTTTTTCTCCCTGTGCTTCAGTTTCTTCTTGTAAAATGGGAACAATACTAAATATCTTTCAGGGATGCTCTGAGAATTAAACAATAAAGAATATGTTAAAAGCATCTTCTAATTAGCAGGATCCACACACAGTAGCTATAATTAGAAACAAATACATATACTGCATGTGTGAATATAAAAGGTAAAGAGCTGAAAGAACGTCAAAAGAAACTCTGTGTGTGTGTGTGTGTATGTGTGTGTGTGTGTGTGTGTGTGTGTTAGAAAGATAGACATGGGAATGGCAGGAGGCCAGGGACACTTAGGCTGGTAGCTGGAAAGGATTAAAACAAAGACTGACTAGTAGAGACCCCACTAGAGAGTGGCATTTCTCCTTCTTGCATTGAAATCCAGGTTCCTTTTTCCCTTCCCCACTCTTTCAGAAAGCAAGTGAGACAGTAGGTCTATCCTCTGTGATGTACATTGGCCTGAGCTCTTTCCTCTGGGTTTGGTTTAATGGGTTTTACTCTTGCTGTTTGTCATTGTTTGAATCCAGCACAGCCGGTTTGGCAATCTAAGGAACATTACCACTTTGGACACATACCAACCCTCAACTAATCTTGAGCTAAATCTCTGCAGGAATTTGGGAAAGAGCATTTTTCTGACAGTTCAGGACATTGTGGACCTTCAGAATGTGGGGCTCAATATCACCCAGAACAACAGGGTTTTAATATTTTTTTGCAAAATTTAGTCAATTTTATAATTTTATGGGATTTTAGATCTGGCTGCCTCCTTGAGCAGGATTTAGGGTTTCTCAATCTTTTATTGATTTCCACACTATTTATGTTTGGTACCCTCCACCAATAACATCTTTCATAGTCCAGATTTTCTGACTTAAAGCAGTGACATTGCTGGGTATGGTGGCACACACATATAATCCAGTGCCTTCAAGGCTGAGACAGGAAAATAGAGGGTTTGAAGTCTGTCTCAGTAGCTGAGTGAGAGCCCTCAGAAAATGAGTGAGAACTTGTTTCAAAGTACGGGCTGGAGTGTAGCTCAGAGGTACAATGCCTCTGGGCTCAACCCCCCAGTCCCAGTACAAAACAAAACAAAATGGTAGCATTCTTATTTTTTATTTCGGTGAACTAAGGGCTTTGCACATGTTAAACAAACCTTCTATCAGTAAGCTGCCCAGCAACCTTTTCATTTTTATTTACTCTTTAGAATTTCACAGGTGTAATATGATGATACATCATAGTGAGATTCAAAGTGATTCATTCCTACATACTCACAACATCGCTTGGTGTGTTGCCCTCACAACCCCATCCTGCTAGTCCCCTCCTCTCTACACCTGCTTAGTAAGGTTGTTAGTGATACCATCATATGTGAACCTAATATTATTTGGTCTGTTTCTTTTCCCAAGCCTCCTTTCCCCTCCCCTCCTTCCTTCCCCATGAGTGCCCCATAGGTTTCAGTAATTTCTCCAAAGTTACACAATGCCAAGTAGGAACGGAATTAGACCAAGAGTTTAGAGGTCCTAACTCCTGACTGAGCCTTCATATCTCTATCTGTTTTTACTTTGGGTTTGATTGCCAAAAGGTTTTCAGGCATGGATTCTAGCCTGGTGTTCCTGGAGGCATTCTCTCACGGGCAGGCAGTATGAACATTATAGGGTCAAACCCTTATTGCAGGATTGTTTTCTGCATGGTCTGAGACCGACCCACTTCTTCCTGCTTCCTGCCTGTACTTCTCAAGAACAACATCCCGAGTTAGGGGAGGACTGGCAGGAGCAGCCTGGGCTCTGCTCCAGTTCTCCTAGAATAGGATGTCCTTCAACACTTTAGCTCAGTGAGTCCTGTGGCTCCAGAGGCATAAAACCCAGTGTGGGCTGCTCTCTGACGCCCTTAACTGTGCACGTGGGCACAGACAGGCATGGCAGCTATTCTGGGCAGCTCTTTGAGCCTTGGTGAACCAAGTCCTCACAAGTTCCATCCTGCTGATAATCCTTACTGTATGTTGGTAAGTAAGGGACCTGCTTTAACTACCTTTTGAGTGTCAGAGCTGTCTCATTGGACTTGGGCAAGTAGTAAAGTGTAACCCATGATACAGTGGGTCCAGGTGGTAATCAGAGTTCAGTTAACCTGCTTTGTACTTACAAGTATAGCTTTCTATTCAATAGAGGTGATATTGCAGACTCAGGAGTGGACTGAAATTCTCCACTCTCATATTTCCTATCCTGCCTTCTTCTTAGCTATGGATATAATTCTCGCAGTTGAGTCCCTATAAAGGCATGTTGAGTGGTGTGTTTTTTGCTATGTATTCTCTCTCAGCTTCTGAATAAAACATTGGTAAACACTGAAAAATATGACTGCCGGTTAACCAACTCACAGACTTTGAGAGAAATTTGTACCAATTATGTGCCTGAAAAACTGAGTTAAAAACACAATCAATAGCCAACTTATACTTAGAAATGAACTATGATGGCCTTCCTAAGAGTAAGTAGAAAGTACTTTTGTACTCACTCCGTGGGGGCTACTTGAATGTGAAATTCAAGATCTGTAACAACCAGAAAATTATAGATTATGTATCTTGCTTCACACACATTCTGACCACAATACAACCCCATATTAATCTGTTTTCTGTTGCTATACCAGAATACTTGAGGCCAAGTACTTTATAAAGGAAAGTACTTAGCTCATGGTTTAGGGGGATAAAAGTCCAACAATTCAGACTCTGGTGAGGGTCCTCTTGGCTATGTCACTTCATGGTAAATAGCATCATGGCGGGAGTGTGTGCAAGAGAAAGAGGTCACATGGCCGACTGGGAGTCAGAGAGAGTGAGGAGGGTGGCCGACGAAGTCTGTTCACCTCATGGTGTCCAGGAAATAAAGAGAGAGGAAGGGGCTAGGGGTGTTCTCTTCAAGAGTACCTCCCAGTGACCTAACCTCTTTCCACTAGGCTCCACCTCCCAAAGATTCTAACAACCCCTCTAGCACCACAGGCTGGTGACCAAGCCTTTAGCATTTGGGGCTTTTGAGAGGCACATTGAATACAAACCGTAGCACAAGGAAAGACCGCAGCTCTCTATTATTTTGTGATGGTTCCCCTTTGTTAGTCAGGAGCAGGCATATTTCTCTGCTTTGTTCAAAAGTTCATTGTCATCATGGCTCCTCTCCTCCCAGCTTCAGGCATTTTGAAGACAGAGTGTGAGTCTGAGGCGGTATCACCATACTGATGCTTGGCACGGACCCTGGTGTCGGCTCTGGACATGTTTGGCTGGGAGGCATCACAGGCCTGTTTTAGGTTTAGCGTGCTCGGCTCGGATCTGGACATCTGTGGCAGGTGGCAGTACTGTGGCTTCCCTGTAAATGTTCACTTTAGTTTAAAAAATTTATGAGGAGGCGACACGATGCCACTCCTCACAATAATGCCTTAAAATCACGGAAACTGCTCAGAATCATCTCCCTGCTTAAAATGCTTTAACCACATCAACTGCTCTAAGCCAAACCAGACTGTGCGTGATCTAAGCCCCACCTGCCTCCGCAAAGCCCATCTGCCCCTCTGCCTGCTGCCACTCCGGCCTCCCTCGAGTTTCTGTAATGCGTGCAGGGTTCTTCCTCTAGGGCCTTTGCCTGCACCCACTCTCTGCCTGCACAGCCCTGGCCCTGCCGCTCCCCTTGCAGCGCCCTCTCCCTCTGCCCAGTCTTCCCACCCGGAGCTTTTCTCCTTGTCTTCACCCCCATTACTCTTTTGGCCACTGTCATGTTACACTTATTTCAGTCACTAATTTGATTAGCATTTGTCTGCTTTATTAGACTTCCAGCTCTATAAAGACAGAGTCTGTGCTGGGTTTTGCACATAGTTACAGCTCTAGCATAGAGCACAGATCTGATCTATAGGAGGTCCTTCATAGCTGCTTGCTTGCTGAATAAACAGAGAGCTCAGTTTTGGGATCCGATTCTATTAGTCAGTACCTGTGGTACACTGAGTTCCTTACTTTGTCTACGTAAGGCTTGTTTTATTTACCAGTCATGTGGGAAATCTGTTTACCTCACAGGATTGATCTGGAAATGAAGAAGACAGTAGATGTGAATGTATTCTGTGGACTACAACCCACCCTATAAGAATAAGCTATTATTTTTGCTTCTGTTGATTTACTAATACTCTAGAATACATATGATTTGAGCTAAATATAATATAAAATTCATTTTTTGTCCCTAAAAGGGAGTCTTTTGTTCATTTTCTATTCTTTTATTTTATTCAATAACATCTCTTATTATTTTGTTGTCAAAGTCTGCATTACATAAAGGATCTGGCATAAAATATTGGATCTTAATGTTAATTTAAAACACTGGGGCTATTTGCCTTTTAAACATGACTGAAGAACAAAAAGCTTTGTCTATCTTTTAAATAAAATATCAAGCATCACTGAAGAAATAGAGACAGCCCAGGGGAGGGGGCTGCTGAAAGGCCACCCCATTCAGACCCACCCTGCCAGCTCCTGTCTTCTGCTGAGAGGCCGTCCCACATCAGTGTCCCCGAGGGGCCTTCTCCATTATCAGCGAGTTTCCTGTTCTTCAAGAATTCCATCATTTTATTCGGGCACAGTGGAACATGCTTATCATCCCAGTACTTGGGAGTCTGAGACAGGAGGATCGCAGGTGCGCAGCTGAGGCTACTTAGTGAGACCCTGTTTCAAAATAATGAATAAAAATAGGGTTGGGGGTATAGCTTGGAGGTAGAATATCCCTGGATTCAATTCCCATTAACACACACACACACACACACACACACACACACACACACACACAGAACTCCACCATCTTTATTCATTTCAGTTCAGGATTCCCCTACAAAACACTGTGTGCTGATTTGGAGAACTTTTAAGGATGCTGAGGTTGTTTTTGAGGAAATTGAGGCAGCTTGGAATTCTGCCAAACAAGAACTACCTCTGGGATATTTTTAGCAACTCCCTCCACCACATGTCCAGGCCAACCATCTTGATTCTCCTGGGGACCCAGAGATCAGCCTTCTCCAGGGAGTTGGGTCAATGGATGTAGGGGATTAGGAAGCAGGTGGCCGTGGTGATAGATGAAGAGAGGACGTATGGTCACTGCTCTTTCAGGCTCTGTGGGAGAAAATAATTATTTGGGCTGGTTATTACTACAACAAATTGGTTGTTACTAATCAATCCTAAGTGCCCGTGATTGTTTTGGGAGGACAGATGCCTTGATAGGAGGCGCTACAGCGCTTGTATCTGACTTTAAGTTCACCGTTTAGTGGTGGAGGTGAAACACACACACAAATATAACGATAACACGAGCAAGTAGAGGCTCAGAAGGAGTGTGGGAAGAGCAACAGTCGCTGTGGTAGATGAGGGCTGGGAGGGCCGCAGGCTGGCTCCTGATCTGATGCTAAAGGAGGGCTGAGGGTGACTAGTGCTGGAGCAGGTGGAGGACACTCGTTTTGCACACTCATTTAGCACTTCAGCAGGTGGAGCCTCAAGTTGCACACTTCAAGTGTGCAGAATGAGGCCACAGGCATTTCTGAATTCTGATATGATTAACTCCAGTGACCTTAGGGCTTGCCCTAATGACCAAAGGTGGTCGTAGAGGACAGGGGCAGTCCAACAGTGATAGGCATTGCTGAGCCATAAGGCTATAAAGCCTGCATTCAGGAGGGAGAGCCGAGGGCACCTGCTACTCTCACAAGATTCCAGGCGGGGACACAGGAATCAGTGGAGAAGGAGAAACTGGAACCCAAGCCTTAGTGATTTCCACCTCACCACCATCCTTTTGTGTTATGCTTCCCTCTGTATATTATGGTGTTTGCCATAAACTGGAGAAAATGCAAGCCCAGCAGATCAAGTGAGAAGCTGGAGGAACGAGAAACCCGAATTCTCTCCAGCCCATGCAAGCTGGCTAATGGCCCCTGTTAGACACGCTGGAGATCCAGGGACAGTCTGCACATCGATGTGTAGCAGGCAGGGAGGTGAGTGCATTCGGTTTTATTATGTGATTCATTTCCTCCCCCAGCTGGTGCATTGGAGCAGGCTCTGATGCTTTCAGCCAAATGTCTGCAGTGCTTCAAAGAGGGGCCTCACTGGGCTAGACCGACTTGCAGACTCCCCCCTGCCGGCCTAACGCAGGCTCTGGAGCTTGTAATCACAGTGCTTCAGGGTTGTGAAGTGCCTGTCATGCCTTCCACGGTGGACCCACGTCCTTGGTAGGATGCAGTGATCTCAGCCAGTGCTAAGTGCACAGCTAGGCCATCCTTCCCAGAACAGCTTTTTTTCTACGGGATGCAAATTGATTAAAGGTCATTTTAGTCAGGGTATGGGGGGGGGAGGGCCAGTGAAAGATTCCAGATAAAGAAAAGGAGCTGAAATTCAATGGGCAAAGAATGTCAGGAAGGTGGGGGGAAGCTCTCCTGTGTGATTCAGCCCATAGATCTCAACCGGGCTAATTAGCTTTCTGCAAAGCGCTGGGAGCACATCTGATTGCAGGCAGCACGTGGCCAAGAGCTGCTAATGCTGGATTGTGAAGCCGCCTCTATCTGGAAAGAAAATTTGTCTTGGTACTAGAATCTCCTTAACACGGCAGAATGCAGAGAAGTCAACCTGTTTTCTTACCGATTCTGAGCTAGATTACTCAGTAATTAATCAAAACAGAAAAAGCCTAATATATATATATATATATATATATATATATATATATATATACACATACATACATACACATACATAACTCAGAGAGATTCCAAAATGTAGAGTTCTTGATATCTGTAGATTAAAGTGATACCACCACAAATAAAGAGCAAGCAGCAAAGGAAAAATCTTAACTCTTCTCTACTTAGAGCTTACTGCAGGAGAATAACCACAGCTGTGCCCAAAGAAATAGCTGGAAGTTGTTCAGTTTAATATATATCAGGGTTTCAAGTTGTCAACAACTAAAATACTGAATAAGATAGGATTTCATAAACTATGGTAAATCCACTAAAAGATCCACCAGATTGTCATAAAAAATAACATGGTATATTAGAAACAGATAAAGGTATCGGTATTCATGATTATACCCTTCAATAAAAAAAAAAGTGTACTTAGCTATCGTGCTGGGGTAATTTGAAGGCCAGAATGATGGCATGTTATACTCATTTATTGCTTTGATTTTCTAAAACACTTCACTATTTAAAATTGTTTTCAAATTCCTTCATCATCTCAACCAAATACGGCGGTCTGGATTATGTTATTTGTGCCTACTCTTACAGTTTAGGAAATGGAGGCTTGGAGTGGCTTAGAGACTTGCTCAGGATCAGACTGGCTCAGATACTGGTGAGCTTGGATTCAAGCCCGGAGAGATTTTGATTGTAGGGTTTTCCCTCCTGTCAGCACATACTGCTTTCTGTTAACCCATTGTTATCTCTGTTGTCTTTTTGAGTCTCCTGGGGGAGTGACAAAGACCACAGGTCTTGGCTTCTCAGAAAGCCATTCTGTAGCATTCCTTTGGAACTGTGTGAACAGCCCTGCATACTTTCCAGACGATAATCCCCTGTGACGGTCATAATTTTATTTCTTGCCTAAAAAACAAAATTGGCACTATAATAGCAATTTATAATAAGGCATCATTATATAATCATTGACAGTAGCAATCATCCAATGAAATCATGTTAAGCAGTAGACTAGATAGGAAGGAATGCTTTCTAACTCTGACAGAAAGGTTTTACATTGAGAAACAAGTTCTTTTCTTTTCTTTTCTTTTTTTTTTTTTTTGGCATTATCTTTTCACTCTAAAATTTGCATCTCAAGAGCCTGGATGATTTCTCAGCCAGAGTTCCACAGAGCCAAGCCAAGTGCTCAGCTGCTAGCAGGAGGGTTGGGGAGGGGGCAGCAAAGCCTGTGTAGACTGCTTAGTCAGTGTTTATGAAAAGTGCAAGCCTCAAACTTGGATAGATGCAAAAAAACAAGAGAGGCACCTCCTTGGAGGGAAGACGTCAGTTTCAAAGGTTACTTTGATGGCAGGTGCTTTGGCAGCCCAGCAACACATTTCCTGAGGACGTGTAGATGCTGGGTACATCTCAGGAGAAAATATTTCATGGCAGTTGGTTTTTCTTTGAGTTTTAAGAACAACTAGAGACAGAAAGCTTTCATTTTAAGGTCCCCATAGGACTGGTGTTCAAATGTCAGGAATTAAGTCCTGAAGCTAAGATCAAAAAGGTCTACAGTGAGCTGTAGACAAACATATTTCAGCCCATGTGAGATCTCAAGGCTGTCCCTGGGATCAAATCCCATCCGTTGGCAGCATACATAAATCAGACCTCAAATGGTGTTGCCAAATCCCTTCTGCTGCGGGGAAGCCTTGAAAAAACTTGCAGCTTATTTAAAGGCTGAGAACTTTGTCAAATAGAAGAAAATCTGGACTTAGGTAAGAAGTCACTTTGTTTAAAGAGACTATTGCAATAGGTAGAACTCTCCATTTGTGGGATCGGCAGTTGCCTCAAAATCAAGTAGAAATACATTTATAAGGAAGGGTCTGCAGGGCCAACAGGAATCTTCGTGGAGAAGTTGGGCAATCAGGTAAGAGCAAACGGGGAATAGGTTGGTGATGGGACGGACGTCTCTTGTAGTTGCCCAATTCTCAGGCTGGGCTGTGAAGGCCAGATGTTCTTTATTTTAGGCCTGGAGATGAGCCAAAGGTGAGAAGGGCTGCTGATAGAAGAGAAGCCTGGCTAAAGATTGATCAAGCCAAATCAGGAGTAAGTGATGGGCATTTGGGGGAATCTGATCAACTTTCATGTCTCTTGTCAGCTGTGATGGAATACAGTCACCTGGTCAGCCATTCCTGTACATAGATTCCCAAGACTGGCTGCATCTGGGGATGTTATAGCTAGATAAAAAATGTCCTCTAAAGAGTTCATTTATTAATGAATGGGATGGATGAAATTGAGTTACAAGGGTTGTAACCCCAGCAGTGGATAAACCCATTTTACTGGCTTTACCTGGGAGGTGCTCCGTAGGCCGGTGGGGTGTGTGGCTGGAGATTATAGGAAGGTTTTCTCCTCCCCTGCTCTCTCTTGCCTCCATCCTCTACCATGTAAGGAGTACAGCCCATGGGTTCTCCGGTGCTCTGCCTTGGGCTGCTGCCCTGAGATCCTTAGTCCCTGGCTGCACATGGACTGAACCGGAAGCCACAAGAAAATAAATCTGCTGTTCTCTAAGCCACAGGACCATAATCTTAGGATTATGGCTGTGAGGTGCTACATTTAGGAGATAATATGCTTCCCCTTCCCTTGCCGCTGTGCCTGGAGCCAGTCCCTATTCAGGGAATGGCCTTCTTTATGGAGTCTAGAAAAATATGTTTATTTTTGTTTATTTATTTATTTTTGCAGTACTAGGGATGGAACCCAGGGGCATTCTACCTCTGAGCTACACCCTCAGCCCCTAGTTTTTAGTCTTTTTATTTTTGAAACAGGGTATCACTTGTTGCAAAGTAGTAGCTGAGGCTGTCCAAGAACCATGATCCTCCTGTCTCAGCCGCTCGAATGCTGGGATTACAAGCATGTACCACCACCCCTGTGTTTATTAGTAAAGGTAATTCTTTCCAGCACCATGGGAGTCAACTAGATATCAAGATTTTATTTTTGACTCTTTTTAGCCTTTTCTTTCTTTTCTGAGTTGTTTACTAGGTGAATTATTCCCTAAGGTGAAAATGCCTTCCTTAGTTTCAACTTCTAATATGATGTGTCTGTCACTATTTCATTATTCTGCTCTGTAGATGGGGAAGTCAGTCCCTAAAGAGCAAATATAATTTAATGGGCTCTTTATCCCAGATTTCACTAAGGTGAAAAATTGGTAAAATGCTCCACTACACAATGACTAATTATTTCAAAATATGTTTGCCCCTAAAGTCCTCCAGGGGTTGATATGTTCATCTGGAATCCAAATATCTATTATGGAACCCCAAGGTCCTGATGCGACCCCATTATGAAACCTTATTTTTAACACTTTGGAAGGAGTGTATCTAAACATTGTATATATGTTTTGTTTTCTGCTCCCTGGGTAACTGATAATATTTAAGTGTAATTTTCTTTTTTCAGCTGAAGTTTTTCTTTAAAGAACTCTACTATCTAATTTCTAGTCTCTTTTTATAAAAAAAAATCCCTTGACTAGAAAAAAAAAGTATCCAATATTTACTGGAGTTATGGCTAGGGGCGGATCTCATAGGAAGAATGAATCATATCAGAAGGGCTTCTCGCCTCTAGAAATGGTGGTAAAGTGCTGATTTGTTCTCTCTGAAACTTAAATAAATTCAGGTCTCACGCAGCTCAGTATATGTTGATACTGCATCAAAGATACAGCAGTCTGACTTCAGAAGTCTTTAAGAATAATACCTTTTTTTCCCTAACCATAACTTTTTGTAGAAGGGCAGTATAGATGCTTTATGCAGCATTCGACTCAGAAGGCTTTTCAAAATTAAATTTAGCAATCTTCTTTTTTATGCTTTAATGGCCATGCTCTCTTGCCCCAGTCCTTCCCCGGGGCTTCCCTTTGCTCTTCCTCCCAAGTCTCTCTTCCCTATAGGTGACCCTCCCCTTGGGTGCAGCTCCTCAGAATGAGTCTGGTGCACCCACTTGTCCCATCCCAGGGTGCAGGTCTGTCACCCACCCCTTCCCTTCCTTGTCCCCAGGCTTGCTCCCCTGGAAGTCAGACATTTACACTGGGTACCTGAAACTTCTGGTGGGTAGGGCTGATGGACTGAAGCCTGGTTGCATTTTATATCTGTTTATTTGTACAGCAGCAAAGGTTGTTTAGGAGCATAATAAAGCAGTACACTAAGGCTAGGGTCATGGAAGGTAGGCTGGAAGAGAGGTCAAGGGTGGAGGTTCTGGGGTCAGCAGTCTAGAATTGAGTCTCCACTCATTTACTATGTAACCTCAGCATCACTATTTCCCCTATAGCATCACTTTTCTTCAAAATGGGTATCACAGTAAGATATGTTCTGTAAAGTTGTTCTGAGAGTTAACATGGGCCCAAGATCTCATGGGTTGAAGCACCTCATCTTCTGACTGCACCTGGCTGGGCTGCACTGAGCCTTCATGGTGTCTTAGCCTTTAAAATCAATGCTTTAAGAGTTCTTTGGGGGAGTCAGGGATCCTGGGAACTAGATATCACCCAGTCTATTGAGTTGCAGAAAGGCCAGTTGCTCAAGGAAGTTCTATTGTTCATTTTTGGTGGGCTATTTTTATTCTGTTTTTAGTAATAAAATGGGAGCTAGAGTATAAGTAGGCTGTCACTTGCTTTGTTAGTAACTTTATAGCATCTTCACATTTATTAGTTTTGTTTCTCCACAATGATAATAGGCCATTGAAATGTAAAATTATACCATTGGCAAATGGCTCAGAAGCAAGAGTCAGTGCATTAAGCATCATTCTACAGTCAACCTGGGGCATGTCAAGTTCCAGGAATAAAGACTGTAGTAGTGCATGGAGGAGGAAAAGAAAACTTGTCAAACTCTTGGAACCTGCTTCAGAAAGAGTTCAGATGCTGCACTGAACCCAAGATGGAGAATGATGCCCTGCATCTGATTTCTGGATAACAGCTGTGGCCAAGACTCGCTGTATAGCTGGCAGGACACACAAAGTATAAAGGTGAGATACTCTGTGAAAAAGAAAAATCTCAAGACAGACAACAGGGTATCAATCTGAGATTGAAGCTGAATGACTACACAAGTTGCACACCCATGAAACCCATCCTGAGGGGGGCGAAGGAAATTCTCCCATGAGCACTCACTGTGGCATTTGGTGTTGTTGCACTGAGATTCAGCGGTTTTTGACTGTGAGCTATGTAAGGGTGAGACTCTGGTTATCTTGTTCACTGCTGCAATCTAAGTGCCTAGCAAAGAGGCCTGAACAGAGCAGGGAGGGAGGAGAGTGCAGGGAGACTCCTGAATCAGGTTACTGGGCATGCCAACATACCATACTTTCTTCTCCTGAAGCTCTTGTAGCAGTGACTTCAGAGTAGGGGTGGAGGTTCTTGGACATGAAGTAAGCCTTATTTATTCTCAGAGAGCTTTAATTACCTTAAAATTCTGGCAAATGTTTTAGTTGTAAGAAGTTCTATAAAAGGATGGTGACTATAAAGCTGAAGGAAAGTGGAACTCAAATTCCAAGAGATCAAAATGGGATTTGTCTTTTGAAAACATAAATGTAAAATTGGAGAGGGAGAAATAAACAAAAACAAGGCTCACACATAGAACTTGGTTTGTAAGAGAACCTTTTACAATATCAGGATATAGATTAAAAGCCAGTATCCTGCAGCTGTTGTGAAAGGGCGGGAGTATTGGCTGTCATATGGGTAGGCTAGCAAAACTTAACCTGAGAAATTTTATTTTTATGGTAATTAAGAAAATGCTTTCTTCTTCCCACATCATTAATCTAGTGCTGTATCCTGGAAGAGAAGTTTTGTTTTAATAGCCTTCCTTATTTATTTTTTGAGGAAGGTGTTGTCACTATATCCTAAGTAAGGAGTTGAAGACCAGAGAGGTTACATAACTTGCTTTAGCTCACACAATGAGTGAAAGTCGAGCCAGGTGTGCATGTATGTCATTGTCAACATGATTTACATTATGATGTGAGACTATAGTGCACCAGTAAAAGCATAACAACAACAACAAAAGAAAGTAGAGCCAGGCTCTAATTCATATTTGTTGTTTCCCAAATTTATATCTCCTTTGATGTCTTGATGCGTTCTGGAAATCCAGAATCAGTGATCTCTCTAGGTTAAGGAGGATGAAAGTCTCACTTAAACTTGGATGGAAAATGAAATACATTAGTTGTTCTTGCCTCTAGTAACTACTTCCCTTCTCATGAAAAATGCACCTGGATTGTCCACTGGAGAAACCATCTCCTTCCCAACTCTGATGTTTCAAGAAAAGTTGGCACCATATCTGATTTTAGGAATGGAGGATGAGACCTAGGCATCGGCCAATAAAACAATCCTTTTCTCCCTATCCAGTGTGTAGATAAGGGATGGACATCTGACTCAGGTTAATCACAACTGAAGAGACTCAACTGTTTGTGCCAACATTGAAGCAAACTCTTTTTCTGCTAGACTTAAAATTGAAAGGGTATGGTCTAGGAATGCTGCTGCCTCTTGGAGTCCTAGAGTGAAAACCTATTTTGAGGTAGAATCAGTGCAGAAAAAGACAGACCAGAGATATGGAAGTAAATTAATTGGGTCCTGATCGTATCACTTGAACCCTGCTCAAAGCTGTACCTGAAACCAGTACCCCACACTTTGTAGTTGTCTTAGATTGGGTTTTTGTTGCTTGAAAGAAAAGTTCTAATTCAGATTCTCAAGGTAATTAGACAGCTGATCACCCTTTCCTAATTGTCACTTGGCAAATATTCTTTTGATCTTGCTACTGGTACCCCACAGTCTCAGTCTCTCTATTTTTATCCCTGGTCTCATCACTAGATTAATCAATTCATTGATGGCCAAATGGGCTATGAGGGGTGGAGCCTAGTTGGTGGAAGGAGGTCACTGAGGGTGTGCCTGGAAGGGCTTTCTTCTCCCTACTCCCAGCCCTGATTCTTGGTTGCCAGGAGCTGAGCAGCTCTCCTCAGCCACACCATCTGCCAAGATGTTCTTCCTCATCTCATGCTCAGAACAATGGAGCCAAAATAAACTTTTCCTCTTTAAGTTGTTTATGTCAGTTATTTTGGTCACAGCAATGCAAAGCCAGAACATGCCCTTATCTGAATGTCTGTAGACATTGTTACATGACATCTGAAGGCAAAATTGCCACTGTTTGGGGAACCATGGATTGAGGATGCAAGTATTTCCACAGTGTTGGAGAAGTACCACATTACTTGGCTTCATTTGGTACAATATTCACAAAATTAGAGCCATTTACACCTTAGAGAAACCTGATGTATATTGAACATTATCAGAGTGAGAAAAATGATACTTTCAAACTTGAAGTGAATCCTTCCTTGTTTTCTTCTTGTTAATAAGAATTAAGCCCAATTACTCCTGTGCCATAAGAATGGTAAAATAGGACACCAAGCCTACCAATGGATTGTTTGTTACATGGAATGTTCAGCTTAGTTCTCACTTATTTTGTATTTAGGGACTGTTTCACTGTACAATGTATTCTCCTATGTAAAGTGCTAAGTTTACTTTAAAGAAATTAACAATCCATCAGTTCAATAAAATAACCAGGCAGGGGTATATAAAGTCTGGGCTAGATATCAGGGAATGTTTCAGGTTCTATTTGGTATTTGAGAAGTGAATAAGACATGGTTCAATTGATTTTAAATACTTATTGAGCATTTGTTATATGCAAGACTCCAAGCTAAGAGCCAAAATGAATTATTTGGCATCTGTCCTTCAGAAACTAGAATTCTCGCCAGATATCAATGAGGTAGCATTAAATTATACTTGGTTCTTTAGAAGGATGGGAGGATGTGCCTGAAAGAGAGGGATTTGATGAACAGAGAAAGTACTTAGGCATTTCAAAGCAATAAAAAAGTACAAAGGAAAAATAAAGCAAGTCATAATTCAATACGGATTAGAAAATGGATTTTGTTTCCTCTATAAAGTAATTCGAAGCATTTGATTATAACTGTTGAGTGACATTTGTTATTTCCTAAGGCTTTGGCATTGTTTATCAAGTGTGGCGGGTCATATGCATAATGCCATAAGTGGTAAGATTTGCAGTCAGCCTACAGAGGTGTGTTCATTGTTCCACTGTCAGCCTCCTTTAGAATACTTGCAAGGAGGGGGCTGGACCTCTGACAGCCAGACCATTTGGGACAGAAAAAAAAACTAGCCAACACTGAATTCTAAGAAAGTCAGTGATTTTTATGAGATATAAAGACTTTTCTGGGAGCAGTGCCATAGGGAAGATGGGAGGAAGGAAATCATATTTGAAAGCATATTATGAGGTGCATTTTGTCTCCCACATGCAAGTTAAATTTGAATAGAAAAGAGAGTAGCCTATAGGGATTGGATTGACTGAAGGCAGATTTTTCTTTTCAGTGAATTATAAAATTGCAGGACAATAGAGAAACCTGGGCTACGGCAAGGTCACATATTTGGTTGGACT
Source organism: Muscardinus avellanarius (assembly GCF_963383645.1). NCBI lineage: Eukaryota > Metazoa > Chordata > Mammalia > Rodentia > Gliridae > Muscardinus > Muscardinus avellanarius. Next base: position 33,600,770 of record NC_137801.1, read on the forward strand.
AAGGCTATTCTGTTGGGTTGTTGGCTCATTTAGATTAAAAAAAAAAGATTCTGGTACCAGGAGAAGGGGTTGAGGGCATTAGAATTTCTTAAGTATATATTGCATTTTAAATGAGTTATTGTGTGTTGAATTACTAGTCTCATTACAGCCTTCCAAAATAGATAGTTTTAGCTCTATTTTACAGTATAAGCCTCAGAAAAGCTCAAAAACAACTTGTACTTTGTGGCTTGTTAGGGAAAAAGCTTGAAATAGATCTGAGTATGTCTCATGCTAAAGTATACTCTTTTTTATAAAGAAGGAAATTGAGTCATCAGCCTCAGGGTGATGTGTTCTGATAGTTCACTTATTTCTTGTAAAGATTTTAACAGTTTATACCTAGGAACTGTCCATCTGCTTTGATCTGTCCCCTCTACCCTCCCCTTTCCTGTTTCTGTAATAGTCAGTGATCTCCAACAAGTACTCTCAGGATCAGGGTATGTGGGAGAAGGACAAAAACAGGCTATGAATGAGAAATGTTCTCAAATGCCAGCTCTGTCATTTAGTAGCCCTGTGACCTTGGACAACTTTCTTAACTACTCTCTTCTTCAACTGCAAACTAGAAGTAATGGAATACTTCCTCTAGGGTGGTTAACTGGGTCAGGTAGAGCATGTAGCCATCCTACCTGGTGTCTAGTAAACCTGGTGTCCATCAGTGGGAGCCTAGGGGAGCATTAGGGGCTGAGGAGGGAGAACAGTTCTAGCTGCGGGCATAGTGCCACTTTTTTTTTTTTTTTTTTTTTTTTTTTTTTTTTTTTTTTTTTTTTTTTAGCTTTCTCCACCTTGGTTTTCCATTCATTCTGCAAATTGTAGCTCTGGAATAATCCATTTAATGCTTTCTTGTGAACCTTGTCTCTGGTATATTTAATTACATCTGGTATCATTCAAAGCCATTTATGTCACTCAACGTGAAACAGACCATGAGTAGGAAACTACTTGAAAACAAAGTGGGATAAATGGAAAATAGAATATTTGACTCCAGTGGACCGGAGGCCAGGCTATTGCCCTGGATAGCTTGGGTGGTTTAGAGTGAGCCAGTTCCTGAAAATAGTCATTTTTGAAGAGTCCCGCTGGCTCATGAGTGTCAGACAGTATTGGAAAGCTCCTGATTGGATTTTCTTTAAAGGTTTCAATGCCTCCTGGAGATATATATGAACATTAATAAACCTGGGCCTTGGTCAATGTGTAAGAAATATATGGTAACTCTTTATCCTCTGTGTAAGGGAAACCTCAAGAAGATAAAAATGAATCTTCCAAGGTCATTCTAAGTCAGTGGGCCTGAGGTCCTGAAAAACCTGCCATCCTTACCCCTCTCCCAAGAGGCTCCATCCTGTCCGTTTCTAGCAGCCCCATAAACATCTGGGATGAAGAAGCAGTACCAAGATGACAGCAGTGGCTCTCCTATTCTCCAGAGGCAACATGCGCTACCCAGGGTCCAGGTGCGATGAAGGCCTGCCTGTATTTCTTGGGTCTCATGCACTTCTTTTAATCTTTCCACTCTCTTCAATGGGTGTTCTGCTTGAATTTTCTTCTCCGCATTATGCTTCTCACACCACCCACCATATTTCATTCATTAAAGCTCATGATCCCTACCCTTCCTTCCAGCTCAGACCCAAATACCTTAGAAAGGAAATTCTAGCTGCTGTTGCTCAGGAAAAAGGAAACTGAAAATCCTCACCCAATGCCTTTTGTGTGTATCTATGGTACTGGGGAATTAACCCAGGTGTGTTCTATCTCTGATCTACACCCCCAGCCCTAATTTATTTATTTTGAAACAGGGTCTTGCTAAGTTGCTGAGACTGATCTCAAAACTGTGATCCTCCTGTCTCAGTTTCCCAAGAATTGGGATTACAAGCATGAGTCAGCATGCCTGGCTTCAATACCCTTTATATTAATATATTTGATATAGTATCTACTGTAGGCATGCTTAATTAGTACTTGTTGAGTAAATTATGGTTAAAGTCTATTGACTAAGAGTTCCTTAGAGGATAGGAATTATGATCATAAAATTAACTCCATGTCCTTCAAGAGTCAGGTGATGGAACTTTGGGTGGGGAGGTATCAAAGGCTGAAGATGATGATGAAGTTGCAGTAGATACTCTCTAATATCCCTTATGACCCACAGCACATGCAGAGTTAGAGACAAAGCCTCAGTGTCTCAGCATTCTCTTCATGATGCTGTTCAGACTTGATTTCTCAATGTGACAATTTAAATTATGACTGGCTTAGGCCAGAAACAGCTACTTAATGAAAAGTGTTCATCATTGAATTTCTGCTCTCTTCTGAGGCTATTAATGATCTGTTTATTTTCATATATTCTATTAACCACATAAAATACCTTTACATGCCTTAAGCCTTGCTGCGTGGAGATTCTGACTTACTTGGCCTGACCGCATTTAACAGACCAATTTGGTTAATTCAGTGCAAAAATTGGCTTTTTGCTTTTATATCAATTGAGTAAGACATTGTAGTGTATATGCGGAGTCAGCAGATTTTATCTGCAAATAAGTAAAAATTCATCAGATAATAGCTGATTTCACTTTTTCTTCTTCTTTTTTTTTTTTTGTGGTACTAGAGTTTGAACCTACAGCTGTTCTACCTCCAAGCTACATCCCTGGCCATATTTTATTATGACTTTGAAACAGGATCTCACTAAGTAGGGGAGAGCCTCACTAAGTTGCTGAGGCTGGCCTCAAACCTGTGATCTTTCTCTCTCAGATTCCCAAGTATTGAATTATAGGCATGTACCGCCATGCCTGGCTTTTTTTTTCTTTATAATTGTAATAGAAAACATAAAACTCACCATGTAACCATTTTTAAGAGTAGTAGTATTGAGTATATTCACATGGATATGAAACATACCTCCAGAACTTTTTCATCTCCTCAAACTGAAACTTCTAGACCTACAGCTCCCCTCACTTCTTCTTTTCAGTCCCTAGTAACTTCCATTCTACTACTCATTTCTGTCAATTTTATTACTTTAGATATTTCATGTAAGTGGAATCATGCAGTATTTGTCTTTTTATTTCATTCATTCAGCATAGCTTAGTTCATTCAGCATAATTTTCCTATGGTCCCTCCACGTTTTACCATGTGATAGAATTTTCTTCCTTTTGAAGGCTGAATAATATTCTGTGATATATTTTTCCTATATTTTGTTATCTATTTGTTTGTTGATAGATGTTTGGGTTGCTCCCACTTCTTGGCTATGAATAGTGCTACTACAAACATGGGTGTGCAAATGTCTCGCTCAGACCTAGCTTTCAATTCTTTTGAAAGTGCATCAGAAATGAGATTTCTAAACCAGGTGTGGTGGCACATCCTTGCTTGTAATCCCAGTACTTGGGAGGCTGAGAAAGGAGGATTGAGGTTCGTGGACAGCCACAGCTAGTTAGTGAGGCCCTCTGCAACTTCTTAGTGAGACCCTGTTTCAAAATAAAGAATAAAAAATCAGGCTGAGCGTGTAGCTTGGAAGTAGAATGTCCCTGAGTTTAATCTCCAGCACCATAAAAATAAATAAATAAATAAATAAATAAATAAATAAAGTGGGATGGATTTCTAAATCAGTGATAGTTCTAGTTTTTAATATTTTTGAAATAGCTCTACTGTTTTTCATAGAGTTTGTACTGTTTTACAGCCCTACCAGTATTCCATTTCTTCTTTTTCTGTACTGGGGATGGAACCCAGGGACATTCTGCTTTTGAGCTATATCCCCAGCTCTATTTGTTTTATTATTTATTTTGAAACAGGGGCTCACTGAGTTGCAAAGGGCTTCGCTAAGTATCCGAGGCTGTCCACGAACCATAATCCTCCTGTTTCAGCATCCCAAATTCTGGGATTACAAGAGTGTACTACCATGCCCAGCTTCTTTGTAGTTTTATGGAGATTTTTTTTCTTACATTGAGAAATGTAAGATTTGAGTACATCAAATAAAACCAATTTCTGTGGGGAAAAATCAAAACTCACCATATTAAAAATAGTCTACACTGTCTGGGTCATACCAGAACCCAGAGAATATATTCTTTTAATTGAAAAATTCTAGAAGCTTTATAGTTGACCTTTGGATACAAAATGAAAGGGTTTCAAATCTCTTTACATTTCACCACCATTTTCTATTTTATTTTATTGTAGTCATCCGAATGAGAATGAAATGTTCTCTCTTTCAGCAGCACCAAGGTTGGGAAGATTTTTTCATCATCATCATCATTATTATTATTATTATTAATTATTATTATGATGATAGCATTGTATTTCTATATAGGAATTATCATATGCACCTTCCATTTTAATATAGTAATGAATACCTGCATAGGAAAACAAACTTTTCTTTTTACATTCATACCTCTCTTAATACTTCTGAATACTTCACCTCTGCTACCAGATGTAATTCCCACCCGGCCAATTCTTCACCAGTCAGGTATTCTATAATTCAATTCCCTGTAATTCTACCTGGTTTTAGCAAAGACCCTACGGGATAAGGGACCAGTACTAAAAGATAAGGGATCAATCCTACAAGACTGTTCTAATTTAATAACCTTGTTGCATATCCAGGTTGTCACGTGTGTATCTGATCAACCAGCTATAAATTGAATTTCCCTCAAACTCCTCCTTGGGTTCAATGATTTGCTAGAACATCTCATAGAACCAAGGAAAACAGTTTATTATTTCTGATTTATTATCCAGGTTGTCACGTGTGTATCTGATCAACCAGCTATAAATTGAATTTCCCTCAAACTCCTCCTTGGGTTCAATGATTTGCTAGAACATCTCATAAAACCAAGGAAAACAGTTTATTATTTCTGATTTATTACAAAGGATATTTTAAGGGATTCAGATGAAAATCCAGAAATGTTAGGAAAACATTTGGAAGAATTCTGAGTATAGAAGCTCTGTCCTCATGGAGTTAGGGTGACCACTTCCCAGGGTATTGATGTGTTTACATCATGGAAACTTTCCAAACCCTAGAGTTCAAGGATTTTTATAGAGGATTCATCACATAGACATGATTGATTATTAACTTGATTTCTAGCCCCTCCTTCATGGAGGCTGAAGGGTAGGGCTGAAATATTTAAGTTTTTATTCATGGCTTGTGACCAGTCCCTATCAATGAGCCCACCAAGAGATGACTCATTAGAACACAAATTATTATTACCTAGGAAACTTTAAGGAGTTAGGAATTTTATCAAGAACTAGAGACAAAGACTTAATATTTAGAACAAAAGACCTACCTAACTCCACTATAGTTCAGGAAATTACAATGATTTTTATACCAGATTATTACAAGGTTCTGTACCAGGAAGCTACCAAAGTCCAAAATATATTTCTCATTATAAATTGTAATATTGCAAGACCAATAATAGTATTCTTGCAAATATGCAATATATTAGAGGCAAGATGTCTTCTTACCTTTTAGGGGCTTCTTAGCTAATGATAAGAATGATCCAAACATCCTTATCCCCTCCATAAACTACACTTGCCTTTTGCATATGATAAAAATATGTTAATAAATTGGAACTCCTAGTAGTCACATGTTTAGGCAGGGTTAATTCTTTATGAGATAACCATTTTTTTTTTCATTTGGTCAGGGTAAGTAAATATGGATTTAATAGCTTCTTGAAAAAAGTTAGTGAAAATCCCAGAAAATGGTGGATCAGGCAGGAGGAATAAGGGCCAGAATGAAGATGCTATTCTGGAAGTTGTATTGGTAGAATCCTAAAGGCAAGAGAGAAATAATCAAATAGTTCCTGAAGAACAGATTTGCTTGCAAAGTATAGAGGAGCTGGTTTGAGGAATTAATGAGAAAAGGACAAGACTTGAGTCATTAGATCCTTACCACATCCTTGGGCGTTGGAAACCCATGTTCCTTGTTTATACCTCTAATTTAGTGAGAGGTGATATGGGCTTAAGGAAATGGTGGAGGGGAAGAAGAACAGTGGCCTTATATTTGTTAGCATTCTCATAGCTATAATCTAAAAGACTTGACCACATAATTTAGAGGGAAGAGAATTTATTTGCTCATGATTTAGTCCATGTGAAACTGGGGACTGTGGATTTTAGGGCCTGGCAGCAGGAAGCAGAGAGGGAGAGCACCTGGGCTGTGCTCCTCACAGGGTATAGGCCAGAAACAAGAAAGCAACCATACATAATCCCCAGGGCTGCAGCCTCAGGGATCTTTTCCAGCCACACCCTACTGATCTAAGACACCACCCAGATAAATCCATTGTAATGACTCAATTACATCAACTCCAAATACGAGTTTTTGTGCTCTTCAAGGGCCATTCTATATCTATCTATAATAGTCCCAAATGCTGCAGTTTGATGAAGAGAGTTATGGGCAGTTCATTGTATGTGATTTCAGATGAGAGATGATCAAGCCTCGTTCTGTGGATTTTACAAGGGAAAAAAAGGGGCAGGGGGTTTCATTATACCCTCTCACTTTCTGCACTGGACCTTAACAATGCCTTTACCTTGACTTCTCTCTCCTCATTTTGTCCCATGTTATTATAAAATCTCTGACAGAGAAAGCAGAATAACTGTTTCAGAACATCAGCATATCTCTTCTGCTATTTTTGCCTGGGAATAGTAAGGTTTCACCTTTAACTTGATTAAACATTATTCATCACTGTGCCAATGATGTCATCATTGTAAATATCCATGGTTTGCCTTGTGATTTCTTGATTTTTCTGCTAATTAATTTGTCTGATACTTTACTTATGCCTACTCTCTTTCACTAATTACCTTTCACCCTCTTAGTTTTTTTTTTTTTTTTTTTGGTGGTCCTGGGGTTCCTGGAAGCCCTTCTACCTCCGGGCTACACTCCCAGACCTATTTTTTATACTTTTTTATTTGGAAACAGGGTCTCATAAGCCAGCGCACGTGGCTGGCTTCGAACCTGCGCGATCCTCCTGTCTCTGCCTCCCAAGCACGGGGATTACAAGCGTGCGCCACCACGCCCGGCCCACCCTCTTAGTTTTGACATTTACTTGCAAAAAAAAAAAAAAAAAAAAAAAAAAAGAAAGAAAAAAAGTAAAAAGCCTGGCTTTCATTTAATAACACTTGACACTAAATTCCTTTAAGAAGTCTTAGTTCTGCAGCCAGGAACTTTTCTTCCTTTCCTTCATTTCTCATAGTTCTTTTGATTTTACTTTCCACGAATGGTTCAGTTTCATTTATTTCCATTTTCTGTGAAAAGTTGGCATCTTTAACCAAATTCAATAGCCCATTTTATTTCTATCATTTTAGATACTAAGCTTAAAGCTACACTTTAGAAGAATTGCTAGTATTCTGCACATGAAATTTCATACTGGTATTTATTGGGACTTAAGGAGAGAACAAATATTACCCTTCTTTTCTTTTTTGATTTATAATCAAAATGTTATTTTATTAGTGAAAACGTTGATTCGAGAATATGCTTGACCTATGGTCAACTAAATTTCCTCTTGTATTCCCCATCCAGTTTGAATTTCTCCACTCACTCATAGGCTGCTCTTCTATCTTTCTGTAGTGATCTGATCTCTCTCTTCACAGCCAGAACTTAATACTTTTCTTTCTTGACTAACAGGAACTATGCCCCTCTTCCCCCCAGCTCCATCTTGTTCTGAGATCCCAGGTGTTTTTGTCCTTCTATTCTGGGTGGGAGTGGAGGCCGCAGGGGGGAAAAACAGTGGCTGAGAAAGACAAACTTGCTAGGAGGTATTTAAAATAATAAATACCATCACAAATGCCATTTGGTCACAAGTCAGTGCCCCTCCCTGTCTGCTACCCCTGACCTCAGGCTTGCTTTCTCAGAACACATAGTGCCTACTGCTTTTTACAAATGACTTCATTTTCCCTGTTAGCTTAGGATTGGGAGGAAGGATGGAAGCCATCAGCCATGGGCCCTTCGGTGGGTCCATGGTAAGTGACACCCTGAGTTACAGGCTAGACATCTAGAGCCGCCACACCCAGATGATGTTTCTGCCTGAAGAATGAAGCTAGGAGTGTAAGTTTTTGAGGAAGTCGAATTACAAGATTTTGACAAGTGTTATAACTCCTCACAGGGAGCTAGAAAGTGAATACCCAACCTCAGTAGGAAAACAGGAAAACAAGTCCATTTTTATCTTAGGCACAGCTTGTTCACACCCGCTAATACTCATCAGGTTTAATGATGTTTATTTTCTCTCTTCTAAGAAAAAGCTAAAATGGAGAAAGTATGACATTAAATGAGTTTCACTAAGATCGGCATGTTCTTTTTCCAGACAAAGAAAATTCATGTATGGCCACAACTGAACAAACAACTTTCAAAGCCCATGTCAGAATCTCTCTAACAGTGATATCTGCTGCTGCTCAGGGCTGTAATTGAAGTCCAGAGCCTGACTCACCCACAGACTCTGCATCAGATTGAGTAGTAGTCAGCAGTCGCCAAGGCATGATCACCTGTGAAGCAGCTGCCCAGGAGGTAAGACCCACTGGCCATTCACACTCCATTTTCCTCTCACACTCTTGGTTGAGTATGCAAGCAAAGCACTGAGTAGGGAAGGTGATCTTTTACACAACTGAGTATTGAGGACAGCAGTGAAAGGGGACTTCTAAAAGAGGGAATATAGACTTCAATGCTTATGATGCTCATGGGGAATGTAGATGAGTGATTGGGCACCTAAAATAAACCCAACAGTAGCACAAGATGGTGATACAAGGCAGCCTCCATTGTGGGGAGACAAAAGGGAGTGGTGGGGACTGCAGTGAGCTGTACAACAGAAATCCTATCTGCAAGGGCCTCCTCTGTTAGCTTGGGCAGAACATTGATGTAAGTGCCGCTGGGCCTCCTGCAATCCCCCACGTGTCAAAGAATGGAAACTAATTTTAAAAACTAATGAACTCTGGACAAGCAAAATAAAATATCTCTGTAGGTGAATTTGACTCATTTGTTATAAAACGTTCCCAGTATTAAAGTACAGGAGAACTTCTGTGGATGCAGGACAATATAGGGGAAGCCCCGGAGCTTTCTGTTTCTATTTCTCTTTCTCTGCCTCATATCATAGCAACCCACAGTTTTCTTGAACCTCTAACTCAAGTTATCCTTTACTAAGACAGATAATGAAAAGACAGAGAAATGAGTGACTCAGGCTCCTTTTTAAGAAAGAAGATTTGAAAACCTTGACATCTGTGTGTCCAAATAAAAATGTGTACAGGACTCCTAGGAAGGACAGAGACATTTGTGTTTGCACCTCTGTGTCCAGAGCCCAGACACACATGACCCAAGACCTAGCTGGAGGAGAAGCTCATTTTCCACTCCATAATCTTGATGTGTTCTGTGACCTGAGAACCAATTCCATTTCTTCAGAGTATATAAGAGCTGTCTGCATACATCAGAGGTCACATGTTGTGTTTTGCAGGCCAAAGGGACTCCGGACTAGATAAAACATGTTACCCGTTTTGCATGTCCAGCCGATCCTGAGTTCTGTCTTTCATTCATCACAAGTGTCCTCCCTTTACCAACCCTAAATTTGTTTGGATTTGTGGATCCTAACTCAGGTAAGCTTTTTTGTCTGAAGATGAACCATGATGGATGTGAGCTTTTCCCTATATCCTCTTACTGCCCCCTCACCAAATGTGAACAAAATTAGATTTGCTGTAAACATGCAGTCTAGTAAAATGTAATGTTAATCACTTTTGTTGATATATTTCTGATATATTTTTACCTCCTAATGCTGCCAATTGTCTTCCCACTCTGACAACACTAACAATTTGGGACAATTTTAACTGGATGTGAACCCTAAAGATAGGAAATTTAGGTTACAGGCTAAATTTGGCCTTAATGAAAGCTTTGTTTGGGACAAGGTGCCAAAACTGTTTAAAACATTACAAAATTCTTTGTAGCTTCCTAGAAGCCTCACCAAGTTTCTAATGTCCTATAGCTACTCCAGATATGCATAGACTCTGTCTACTGCCTATAAACATCTGAATTCATAGCCTCTGCTACAATCAGAGTTTCTTCTCTACCATCACTACCTGGAGTATTTGGGACATTGCTCAGATGCACTAGGATTGGACAATGTAGGAGACCTGGAGCCTTACCAGACCAAGTCTTTCAGTTTGTCTGAAACCATGTAATCCCTTGTACTGAGGCCTAAAGAAACCTCAGGAAGTCAGCCTTCCAGAGAAGGCCATGTCTGTATTCTCTTCCTTCTTATATTACAACAATGTGGTATCTTACTGTAACACATTTACCTAACTATCATAGGGTACAAATTTAAAATTTTATTAGTTTGCTTTCTCTTTTCTCCCTCTAACTTAGCCTGACCGTGGCAACCATCTGTGAGGGTTATTAGCAAAGGCTAGAGAATATATTATAAGAGTAATGCTAAGTGAAAGGGCAAGGGCATACTCAGACATCAATATGCAAAATCAGGTTATTCATCAAGACAATAAATAAGGTTGCCAGTCATGATAGGATATTAGGAAAGAAAGGACATTCCATTTCTCTTAAGAATACCATTAAATAAGACCAGGTGGGTCACAAATAAGCAGAGTCTTCCCTGGTGTTGCTGTAGGAGAAATATTAAGTGGTTAGGATAGAAAAGCCAGTGGTTTAGTCTTCCTTGGGTACCCTGATTCTTCTGTTAGAAAGGCACTGAATTGAGAGCCAGTGGGCTTGTTAAGGGGCTGAGGGAGGACTGAGGTTCATTAATGTAAATAATACCATCAATTATGTGTACATAGGTGAATATAACAGCAACCTCACTACTCTGTATTGGGAAGGGGGAAATGGGGAGGCTTTCTGGCTGCCATGAACTGAACACCTTCCTCTGCCATACCCTGCTGCCATTATATTTCTTCCTTGGAGCCAGACAAACATGGACTTAACCTCTAAAATTGTGAGCCAAGTAAAAATTTCCCCCTCTAAGTTGTTTTTATTTGGTATTTTGGTCATGGCAAAAAACAAACAAACAAACAAACAAACAAACAAACAAAAAATCAACTAACAACCAAATTTAGTATGGAATGGCCACAGGGGACCCCTTATCCCCAGTGTCACCAAGGAAGCACATACCTGCTCCCCTGTATGCTTGGAAGCCAAGGTAGAGAAAGAAAGAGAGAAAGAGGCGGGGGCAGGCAGAGGGAACCTGGGATTCTAGATGTCCTTTCTTAGAATGTACACTATTTTAAGGAGCTATTTAAATTATTGCATTAAATTTTATCTGAAATAGATTGAGCAAAAATTAGGAGTTTGGAAAAAAAATTACATTAATGATAGGCTAAATAAATAAAGTTTAATTCAACTTCACATGTGAGTTGTAGCAAGTTAAATCTTTTGACTCTGCTCTCTCTATATGAAGATGGAAAGAATCCAGTCTCCTTCCTCTAATAAGCTAGCAAAAATTTAGGAAAATTATATGAACCTTTACAGCAAAAGACTGCCATTTAGAAAATTATTTCTCTTGATTACCACACAAAATAGTTCAAGCTAGCCATGAAATATCGCAGGTTTTTATAAGGATAGCCAGTGGTTCTTTGCTTACCACTTAAGTGGTCTTATCTTATGCAGGTAAGGTTTTTTATAGTTTATAAATCAGCTTCACATGAGAAGTCTCATTTCATCTTTTCTAGGGTAGGAATTTCTGTGAGCTAGATGAGGGTTTTCATTGTATACTCAGAAAGTAAGGCAGAGCCCTAAAATCACTAACCCAACTTGGGTTAACCCCGGTTTTCACTGAAACATAATTAACATATTTGTGGGGCACTATGTGATGTTTTAATTCATGTATATATTATATAATGTTCAAGTAAAGGTAAACATAATATTTCTTTAAGTATTTATCAATTCTTTGGTGTAAGAGTTTTCAAAATCCTTTTTTTTGTGCCCGTTAAAGGCACACATTATTCTTTGTTGTCACCTTACTGTGCATTAGAAAAACATGATGGGGGCCGGGTGTGGTTGCCCACACTTGTAATCCCTGCACTTGGGAGGCGGAGACAGGAGGATCACGCTGGTTCGGAGCCAGCCTCACTGGCTTAAGAGACCCTGTTTCCAAATAAGAAAATATAAAAATAGTTCTGGGAGTGTAGCCTGGATGTAGAAGGGCTTCCAGGAACCCCAGTACCACACACACACAAAAAAATGGTGGGGGCTATTAATAGTAATCAGAGTTGCAGTGTGTTGTGGTAGAGGTGGGGTCACATGGAGCAGTTGCCCCATCAGGAGCACAAAGGACAGTGACCAGCGGAAGCTTAGAGACATTGTCTGCTTGAAAGTGTATGTACAGTGCTAGTTGCACGTCTGGAGATGGATCCTGTTAACTTGAAAAATACCACCTATTTCTCACATATTAATCATTTCAAACCTTTCTCTTCTCAGTCTCCTCAGGTGGATGATGCCTGCCATGCTTCTCAGTCTTGAAGTCAGTGTGGCTCTGTAGAACATCTCTTCCATGCTTGGACCTTGAGCTAAGAGAAACATGAAAATGTGTTAAGCATAAAAGCAGGAGTTATGTGAATGACTCAATCCAATGAACAAGACGAGTATGAGTCTACTGGAGAACAGATCAAGGTAACCGGAGAACAAATACCCAGGCCGAGGCATGCAAGGACGTGGGAATTAGGCAAGTAAGTGCAGGGGGGATGATCCTAGGTAGAAATAGAAGATTCCAGGTAGATGATTCACAAGAAGTGAGAGGGGGAGCAACTGCTCATCCATAAGCCTGCAAGAAGGCTAGTTTGGCTGGACCATAAATCATAAAAAGCTGAGGATGAGGTATCTGGAGGTGTAAGTGGGCCAGATTGAAAGAGCCTTGGTGACTTTTTGACTGTTAAAGACATTAAAATGATATGAATCCACCCTTCCAAGAAAACATGCTATGCACAGAGAACTTTATAGATCATTCAAAGCACAAATACACCTTACTGTATCTAAATTTTCTCAGAACATAGTAAAAAAAAAAAGTATTCCTGAAGCAATATAGGGCTAGATTAATTTCAATATAAAAATCCAAATAAGAACACAACAAAAAGTAAAACTACAGGGCCACCACGCCCAACTCCTTCTTACTTAAACCACAGAATGGATGCATTTTCTTTGTCTTCTTACTTGCCATTTATCTTTGCTTCTTTCTGTGTTCATTTATCTTTTTCTTTCCAACAGCTCCTGCAGTGGCATATTTTTTGACATCTTATATAAAGTCTCAAAATGTCTTCATTGTGCCTTCACTTTTAAATGCTAGCAGAGTAAGAGAGACGATATTCCAAGATTAATGATCTTTCATTTCAGTAGCTTGGAGATATTACCACACTGTATTCATGTGCCCAATGCAGCTGAAAAATCTGAATTGGTTTCAGGTAGTTTTGGAGAAGATTTGCTTGCCTCGTGCCCTTAGGAGCCTTATGCTAATGAGTCTTAGAGGTGACTTTGTCCTTTCAAGTTTCCTTGTTATCTAAACTCTTAGTTTAGTTCTGGGAAAGTCTCATTAGTCAGACTATTTCATAAAATAACCTCTCCCCTTTCTCATACTTTCTCTTTTGTGGACACTTTTTTTTTTTTTTTTTTTTTGGTAGTACCAGGGATTGACCTTATGGGCCTTCTACCTCCAAGCTATTCTCCCAGCACCTTTTGTTATTTTTTATTTTGAAATAGGGTCTCAATAAGTTGCTGAGGCTGGCTGCAAATCTGCAATCCTCCTGTCTTAGCCTCTCAAATACCAGGAGTACAGGTCTGGGCCACCATGCCCAGCACTATTTCTGCTCTTTGTGTAGTTTATCTCTTGTCTTTGCCTGTGGCTTACCTGATGTTTTCTGGAAGAGTTCTTCAATACAGTCTTTCTACTTTTGTTATTTAACTTATTTACTCTGGTATTAATTTTTCCTTTTGGAGGGCATCATAAGAATTTTATTTAGCAAAGTGAGTGAACAGAGATAAAGGGGTAACACTCCAGAGAAATGGTCAGGAGCAATCTACTTTCTCCAAGTGGAAAACAGCCTTCTACTGAGTTTTAAATATCTTTCGTAGCTTATTTTTAAAAAGTTCTTTGGAACACCAAGTTCTGTGTGATGTATGTTTGCATCCCTTTGAACTTTACTATACTCTATAATTACAACACACCAACAAAAGTACACAGTTAAATAAATAAAAATAAAATAAAAATCATTAATCTTTTACCGGCTTTGAGTGCTCATCATTTATTTTGCTTGTCCTGTGTCTCATCAGTTCTGCTTATTTATTATGCTTTTCTTAGCTTCTTGTTCCAGTAGTGTGTCTAGATATAGACCTTTCTATTGGTTCTGCTGGTCGCTCGCAGATAGCGTAGCTGAGCCTGCCGGTCTTGCTCTGTTTTCTTGTGGAGTGTGGCTTCACAGGCAGCTGTGAAATTCAGTGCACAGAACAGAAAATTAGACATCAGAAAATTCAAGGGAAGTCCTTATGCTTTTGATGGATAATTTCCTCAGAAGACATTATCTGCTAGATAAATGGTCTGTCAGAAATGACCAGGGTATGATTAATCTAGTGTGAAGTTCTTTTGATTTAGAAAACAAAAACACCAAAAGATTATGAACATGATTGCTTTGTTAATTCCCATGGAAGAGTCCTCTATAGGGTTAAATATGCGGCATTAATACAATAAAGAAAAATAAATGTAGAACTAAAAAGTAAGCCAAAGCTATTATTTTTGATAAGATGAGAAAAACAAAAGTCTACTTAAGCTATCTGAAGCAAAGATAAATATTCTGGGGATATTAGAATGTAAAATTTGTGAAAAATCGATCTCTATAGCTCGAGTTCTTTATTAAATAGCTTGAGAAAAAAATCCATCATTTTTTGATATGTCAGCGCTTTCACTTCACAGCCTGTCACTGCCACCAACCAAACTGGGACAGACTCTCCTGAAAGCCAGCAGAAACCCAAGTCCACTGAAGTCAGCATTAGGCATCATCATTGTTTTCTGTGCCCTCTCTGCTAATTAAGTCAGAAGCATCTTCAAATAAGCCAGACACTATCATTTTAGTTCACACTCTCCTCAGTTACACCAAAGGGAAAAGCAGGAAGGGAAATCACACAGGGGTTAGCTTCACGGAGCAGCCAATAATTCTATCCGCTCTTTCCTGGCATTTTTAATATCTCCTTTGGTTTTTGTCCTCTAAGTTTCCTTCTCTTTAAAATTTATGCTTTACTTTTAAATATCTTTCCTTCTTCCCTATCCTGTAGATTTCTTTTCTAATACTCTCTTTGCCCATTTCCTACTTTGTATTAATTTCAGTAAGAATTACTTAAAATATTAGTGTGCTTCAAGTTTAGAGAAGAGATGGGAGTGAATAATGGTTTAATATTAAATAATACACTTTTGGTGTGTGTATAACATAATTCCTATGCTACTTTAAAAACTGAGCAAAAACAAAACATAGGAATGAGATGTTCTGTGGGCATCTAAATAAAATTTGGAAGGAACAAGAACTGCATAAATAGTGAAAATAAATATCCCAATAGAACTTTAGTAATTTTAAAGCATATTGATTTGTTTCTATGTTTTTCTTTCTCAATAGAAGGTGAGTACTATGAGTTCATAAGCCTTGTTTTTTTTCTACTTCATATCATAGAACCTAAGGGTTTCTCATACCTACTAGAGATTCAGTTTCTCTCCTCTCTCTCTCTCTCTCTCTCTCTCTCTCTCTCTCTCTCTGTTTTTATTTATATTTGGTAAAAGAATTGAACTCAGGGACATTCCACCTCTTAGCTACATCCCAGCATCTTTAAAAAAATTTTAAACTAAGTTGCTAAGGGGCCTACTAAGTTGCTGAGACTTGTTTCAAACCTATGGCCCTCCTATCTCAGCCTCCAAAGCCCTGGCATTACAGCTGTGCGCCACCATGCCCGACTTCAGTAATATTTAAAGATTAATTAATGATTAAAGATAGGGACTGAACCTAAAACTGTATCCTGGCTACACACATTCTGTCATAGACTGTTATGGTGGCATTGTATCAGGTCAGAGAATAGACTTTGAAGTTAGATAACCTTGAGTTTCATTCCTGAGAGTTCAATTTACTGGATGTAAAACTTAATGATTATAGCATTACAGATTACCTCAACTGTTGGTGACTATAAACAATATTTACTCTCCCACAGAGTCTGTGGGCTGGGAATCCTGTTGCGTCTTGGCTGTCTTAGCATTTCTTGCAGGCAGCAGTCAAGGTGTCTGCCTGGACCATAGTCACCTGGGCATTGAACTGAGGTTAGTTTGTTAGTAAGCTTGCCCACGTGATTATAGGTGATAATCAGTTTCTTGTGGGATGTAGACTCAAGGTCTCGTTTTGTTACTGCTCTTGTACAGAAACCACCCTCAGTGCCTTATGTGCCCTCCACCCCCAATCCAGTGCAGCTCCCGTTACAGCAACTGACTTCATGAGAGTTGGAAGTGAGTCTTTAAGCTGCGTGTGGTGGTGCATGCTTGTAATCCCAGTACTTGGAAGGCTGAGACAGGAGGATTGCAGGTTCTCCGCCATCCTAGGCCCTCTGCGACTTAGTGAGACCTGTTTCAAAATTAAAAATAAGAGTACTGGGAGTGTAGCTCGGAGGTAAAATGTAAAATGCCCCAGGGTTCCATCACCAGTACTAAAAAGAAAAAAAAAGTCAGTCTTTTATAAGCAAATCCCAGAAGAGACATCCCATCACTTTTGCTGTATCCTGTTAGGAGTCAGTGAATGCCAGGAAGGAGGGATGATCACTAGAGGACTTGTTAGAAGACTGCTTGCCACAGTAGACCTGGGTTCTCAGTAATTTACTGGAGCTCGTTTGCTCAGTTTCCTCATCTATTTAACAGAAAAAGTAACAGAATATACCTATTAGACCTGCTGTGAAAGAATAGTGATAACTTGCACACCAGCAAATTTGCAAAATGCTAAACACAAAGCAAAATTCAGAGCTATAATGTTTGGCGGTTATTTCTGTGGCGTTTCGGGTAAGCCATCTCTTTTGTACATTGATTCTTTACTTGTAAAGTAAGAAAGGGTAAGATGGTCTCAGTGGAGTCTGTCCCCCTTTGGTAGTGCTGGACATTGAAGCCAGGGCCTTCTACCAATGAGTCACTTTCTCAATTCAAGGAAACTATCGATTTTCTAGACCTATAAATCAATAGAATTCTGCATTGTTTTTAGCAGTTTGAACTTTTTTTGACTCATTACAATACCTCATTATGATCACAATTAAAAAACCTGTTATTCTGAAGGAGCCATCTTATTATTAATGTTTGGAGCAAATCAACTGTTGTGGGAACCCTACTCTGAGAGTCAAAGTTTAATGACTTTTAGCGCCTGTTCTACTAGTTGAGAGAATGTGGACAAGCCCTTTATCATTTCCCCACTTTAACTTGCATAACTCATGGGGGTGTTGAACTGTTGATCATTAGACTCCCTTCTAACTTTGAAAATCTTTGGACCCAATTTCCATTTGCTGCCTATATATATATATTTTAATTCTCTTTTCCATGTATTACATTATATACATTTACTTAGGGCTAATTTTCTAAGGTTAGTTTCTAGGCAATTATAAAAAGAAAAAACTCAATTTCATAAATTTTATAAGAGAAATATAACTATGATCATGTAATTTTAGGAAGAACTATTCAAATACAAAGAAATAAAAATTGCTGTAATAAGTAAACTTCTTGTTATTTCCATAAAATGACAGAAAAATGAAGTCAGGTGATTTTCTGTATGGATTGGGGAAAAAAGAAAAATATTTTGGAACTTTTATATTGAGTAGAATTCAAAGTAGAAAAGGTTAGAATTTTCTTTTGTAATGATGCAAGTCAATGGACATTTTCTAAGGTCTTACTTAGGCTATCTTAGAAATAGCTTTGACAAATGATGATGATATTTTGATAGGGATTGTGTAAAATGTGTAGATGGAATATTATAACCATACATGCATATCCATGTTTGTAGAAGCACAATTTACAATGTCCAAATTATGGAACCAGCCTAGATGTCCATCAATGGATGAATGGATCACAAAACTTTGATATATACACACAATTAAATTTTACTCAGCCGTAAATAAGAACAACATTAAACCATTTGAAATAAACTGGATGGAACTCACTAAGTGAGTACACCCAGTCCAAAGAACAAATAGATGCATGTTCTCTCTTATATGTGGAAGCTAGAGAGATATTTGTCAATAATAGCAACATCAGACAGATGAGCAGAGACTCCAGGGGAATGACAGAAGGTGATCAGGAAAGAAGAGGGGAGAAGTAAATAATACAATAGTAGAATTAATACTATGACTATATACAAAATTGCCAATTCTTTTTTTTAAAAAATTTTTTATTGGTGCACTGTATTCATACATCATAGTGGGATACAAACTTTTGTAGACATACATGCACACATCACCCAGTCAGCCCCCACCCGATCCCCACCCCATTCTCTCCCCATCCCTCCTTCCCATGCTTGGCTTAGTGGTTGACATCTAGTATTATAGAAATTTATCCAAAATTAAATATGATAATCTCACATAACAGTTTCATTTGTCTGATACCAAGCTTTTGATGACTTAAAGATAACATTTCAATATTTCTTTTTGCTTTCTTTCTTACCTGAGAATATTTTTTTTCTATTTTTTTTAGGTGAAACTATCATATATTTATATATTTATTTTTCAGAAAAAAATCTATCCTAATATGGAATATGGATTCTAGATACCCAAAATGATCTTGAAAAAGAACAAAGCTAGAAGATATATATATTTTCTGATTTCAAACCATATAAAGCTACAATAATTGAAACAGTGTAGTACTGTTCTAAAGGCAGATATATAAACCATTGGAGTTAAATACAAGCCTAGAGCTAAATTCTTCCCTATATTGTCAAGTTATTTTTGACAAGGTTTCCACAAACTTTGGTGGTGGAAATAATAATCTTTTAACTAAATATTGTTGAAAAATAATACTTACATGGAAAAGAATAAAATTGGACCCTTATCTAATCCCATATACAAGTATTAACTCAAAATAGATAAAAGACCTAAATATAAATCTTAAGACTATAAACTTTTAGAAGAAAATCTGGGTCATAAAACCTCACAACATTGAAATTGGCAGTGATTTCTTGGATATGATTTCAATGGCACAGGAAACAGAAGAGTATACAAACTCCCTAAAAAATGAAAAAAATTGTATATCCAAAGACAATGTAAACAGTTAAAAGTTACTAATAGAATTGGATAAAATATTTCCAAATGCTATATCTGAAGGTATATTAATATTCTAACTAGAAATCCTAAAAATTAACAACAATAAAGGCAAACAATACAATTTAGAGATAGGTAAAAGACTAACATAAATAATGAATCTCCACAGATAACCAATCTTAGTTGTCTGTTGGATGGAAAATCTTGTTTCTCTGGTTCTGGTGTGTGTTACCTATTTCTTCTTTGTAGTTAATCTCTTTGAGCATTTTCTCTAGCGCTGGTTTTGAAGACATAAATTCCTTCAGTTTCTGTTTCAGTTTCAGTTTCTGTTTGTCTTATTTTTCCATCTAATTTGATAGAAAATTTTGCTGGGTAGAAAATTTTTGGCTGGAAGTTGTTTTCTTTCAGAGTTTGGAATATGTTACTCCAAGCCCTTCTGGCTCTCATGACTTGGTTTGGGAAGTCTGGAGTGATTCTAATTGGTTTGCCTCTGAATGTCACTTGGCCCTTTGTTTTTGTTGCCTTTAAGATTCTCTGCTTGGCTTCCACATTGGTCATTTTGACAATTATGTGGCGTGGGGATCCTCTTCTCCGATCCTGTCTAAAGGGAGTTCTATAAGTTTCCTGGATCTGTGTATCAACCTCTTGCTCTATGTTTGGAAAATTTTCTGCTATTACTTCCTTGAAGAGATTGTTGATCCCTTTGGTTTCACTTTCTTTTCCCTCCTCTATTCCAATTATTCTTAGGTTAGCTCTCTTAAAATGGGCCCATATTTCTTCAATATCAGATTCCTGCTGTCGGATATGTTTTCCTAGATTAGAAACTATGCGTTCATTTTTGGAATGATCATCTTCTAAGAGCGAGATTCTGTTCTCCATGTGGTCTAATCGGTTGTTTGTGCTTTGAATTGAGGCCTTTACTTCATTAATTGCATCCTTTATCTCTTTTTGACTCTCTCTGAGTTCTTTTCGAAGCACCTCTATTATTTCAACAGTTATTTTCCTGATTTGATCTTCTAGAAATCTCTGATTTTCTGTTTTATCGGGTTCTGATGTTGTGGGGTTGTGGGCATTCATTGCTCCAGTGTTATTCCTCTTTCCCATGATTTTGGAAGTTTGTGCCTTCTCTGGGTTCTTCCCTTGGGTCACTATGACTTCGCTTAAGGTGCTCTGGATCTCGAGTCCATGGTATCTCAGCCCCCAATACTCCTTTACTGGGTTGTATCACAGAGTCTCCGACCCAGGGAGTTGATAGAGGCTGCTTTAAACTATGGGGGGGTGCCAGGTTGCACGTTCTCCTATGGTGTGATATCTCTGTCACCACCACTCCCCCACTGGGTCAAGTCCCAGGGAGTACAATACTGGGATTTCTCCTCTGTGGCCCGCAATTTGACTCACTGTTCGCAGATGTAGCTGTACTGGACTCGGTGAATTCACTGCTGCTGCCACCGGTGGCAATATGGCGCTGCTGCCATGCCCTCAGCCGTGAGGCTGGCTTATTTCTTCTTGGTTTTGAGTTCCACTCTGAGTCCCTGCAGTGTGTGCTGAGCTCAGCCACTTGGAGCTTTAGATCTTCCCTGCGCTGAAAAATCCCTCCTGGCTGTTCCGCAGCGGCTCACCTCGGCTTGCTGTAGCCGTCCGGTGAATTCGCCGCTGCCGCCGGCAGTATGGCGCTGCTGCCACATCCTTGGGCGTGAGGCTGGTGTATCTCCTCTGTGGCTCTGAGCTCTGTTCTCAGTCTGCTTTCTCTCTGGAGCCTGGTGATTTTTTTGTTTCTCTGGTGATGGTGTTTTCTGGCTATGAAAGGCGCTGATTTTGTGGTAATGGAGATTGGTTGTTAGAGGGGCTCTTAAGCCCCGCTTTTCTCGGTCGCCATCTTATCGGAAGTCCCAAAATTGCCAATTCTAATCTCAAAGATGATGGGTGTGGGGAGAGGCCCAGTGAGGAGGGCAACAAGAGTTGTGTGCATGTATTTTTCTAACATTTTGTACCACATTATGATATAAAATTTCAGTGCACCCAAATTAAATAAAAAAAAAAGAAATAGCTTTGACATTTACAAGTGGCCACAATGAAGTAAGAAAACTGGATTTAAAACCAAATCTTGTACATTCAGAGTTTCAATCATTTCCAAATAGTCATTTTTGTAGGATGCTATTATATTTTAATCATTTTTTGGAATTCCTCTTTTGCAAATACCTGTAGAATCTGAGGCAAATTTTTTGAACACACTTATTGATGAAAACTGTCTATTGTCTATTTCTTGAACCAAATCTATAGTTAAAGAAACACCACTTAAAAGCAAGAACAGTAGTTTGAGTGGTTGATCAACGTGTGCACAGAGCAACAGCAAGATGAGAGTATTTTTTTCTTTCTTGCATGACAAACTAACTTCAAATGTAGTTTATAAAAAGAATTCTTCAAATGATTCAGAGTAAGGAATCTACATGGAAGAAGATTCCCCATACTTTTATTTTGTGTTTTGAAGAAATAGTCTCAATTTGAAGTGTTATTGAATCCAATAGAAACCATCTTGGTAGGCAATTACATTTCTGGTTTTACCATTTAAGAACTGTGTAGCATTGAGAAAGACAGCTGGTGTCCCCAAGCTTCATTTTCACTTCTGAAATGAGATAATATGTCACAGAGATGTGATGAATATTAATGAGGGGTTAGGTAGTGCAGCTCACAAACACTCAGAGATAATACCCCTTGACAGTTATCAGCATTAATAATGTCATTTTATGCACAATTTATTATCCAAATCTAATGAAATCGTAAACTAATAACATGTATCATATTTCAAATGCTGATAATAGGAATAATAAGTGAAAAATTTAAGATACTATGTGCATTTGGCACCATATTATGCTCTTTAATTATATAATAATATGTAACTTAAACGTGAACATTTTGCTTCCATTTTATAGGTGACAAAGGTGAGGCTTAGAGATTTCAATTTTGCCAAACTTATAAAACTAGAAAGTAAGAGAGCTGAAGAGTTAGGTCTAGATCTGAATGACTCCCAAACCAATCCTTTTAAGCCCTTTGCTAAACTGCTTCTATTTCTCGCATATGATACAAAGAGAAAAGGAATGTACTGGCCTTTACCGTGTATCACACAAGTGATTCACAAGCTCAACTACACAAGAGAATTACTCGGAAGTTAAAGCCAAAACCAAAATCAAAACCCAGGAGACATATTAAACCAATTAAATCAAACCCCTGAGGCCTAAATCCAGATATTAGCTTTTCTTTTTCTTTTTCTTTTCTTTTCTCTTCTTCTTCTTCTTCTTCTTCTTCTTCTTCTTCTTCTTCTTCTTCTTCTTTTTTTTTTTTTTTGTGTGTGTGTGTGTGTGTGGTACTGAGGATGGAACCCCAGGGACATTCTACCTCTGAGTTACACTCCTAGCCCTATTTATTTATTCTTTATTTTGAAACAAGGTCTCACTAAATTGCAGACAGCCTCACTAAGTAGCTGAGGCTGTCTGCGAACCTGCGATTCTGCCTCAGCCTCCCAAATACTGGGATTACAAGCGTGCACCACTACACCCACCTGAGATATTAGCTTTTTGAAACACTCTTCCGGTGATTCCAATACAAGTCAAGTTTGAGACTCCTTGTATCCCATGGTCCTCTCCCAAGATAGACTGGCAGCGGTTAAGTAAGATTGGGCATGAGAGCAAGCTGATTCTCATTCCTGGTTGGTCTTTCATAAGTTGTGTGATATTGGGCAGGTTACATTCCTTTATTAAGCCTTGAAAATAAGGTTAATGGCTTTCTATATTTATGAAGAAAATGAAATAAAACTACCCATAACATTTTATAGCATATAGCCTAGAACCTGGAGAGTGCCCAGTGGTAGTAATGCTTTGCATTTCTGCTAATTGCTCCGCACAAATTTTTGGTTGCTTCTTAAACTTTTAAGCCTATGTTCTTCTCTCCTTGGGAAGAAGTAGGGGCTACTATGGCACCCTACAATATCTTTTAAATTATTAAATTTATTTATTTATTTATTTATTTATTTATTTATTTATTTTTGCGGGTCTGGGGATGGAACCCAGGGGCATTCAATCTCCGAGCTATACCCCCTGACCTATTTTTTATTCTTTATTTTGTTTTTTGTTTTTTGGGTGGTTTTTTTGGTGGTATTGGGGTTCCTGGAAGCCCGTCTACCTCTGGGCTACACTCCCAGACCTATTTTATAAGTTTTATTTGGAAACAGAGTCTCTTAAACCAGCGTGGCTGGCTTCGAACCTGCGCCATCCTCCTGTCACCGCCTCCCAAGCGCGGGGATTACAAGTGTGTGCCACCACTCCCGGCTTTATTCTTTATTTTGAAACAGGGTCTCACTGAGTTGCAGAGGGCCTCACTAAATAGCTGAGGCTGTCCGTGAACTGCGATCCTCCAGTCTCAGCCTCCCAAATGCTGGGATTACCAGTGTGTACCATCATGCCCATCTAAATTATTAAATTTAAGCTATTTACTTATTTAGGAACTGGGGATTGAATTCAGAGATGTTTTACCTCTGAGCTATAGTCCCAGCCCATTTATTTTGAAACAGGGTCTTACTAAATTGCCCAGGCTGGCCTTGAACCTATGATCCTCCTGTCACAGCCTCCCAAGTACTAGGAATATGTTGTATTACTCTAAGAGACTGACAATATTTAGCATTGGAATCAATTAATTATCCTGAGACTAACCCAGAGCACTTAGTAATGAGAAGCATATTATTTGATGCCTTGATTAGTTAATATTTGTGTTTTAGAAAAGACCACTTACGTATTTTTATAGACATTTACAATATTTTTTATGCACATGTTACCCTTTCTCCTTATAACTTGTTTACTTTCATCAAACAGGTGTAGGCAGTGGGGTCCTTTGAATTAGTCTTTTAAGTGAGTGTTTAATGAAGATGAGTAATTGCTTGCAGCTGCGTGTATCTGTAGGGATCTGTTTCTTCTAGTAGAGGACAAGATAATTCGTGAGAGAACTTTGGAAAGTGTAGTCTTGGTTGTCCTATACACTTGGGGGTGACTTTGCCTCTTGAAATGAAGGGGGAGCTTTTGTCTCCCCCTACTCACCACAAGCTATCCTGGCAGCTGAGGGTGAGGCAGCGAGTTGATCTTTAGAAGGTGTTTCCCTCTTCAATCGAGAAGGTGATCTGTATGGCTTCATCTTGAGTGAAGATTATAAGCATAAATAGTTGATGGGTTTTACAGTGTAGAAAATAGCAGTTTAATGGGCTAGGTCCTTCCAACCTAACATCTATCTATCTATCTATCTATCTAGCATATAAATTGCATATAAAATATATTTATATCTATATATTTATTTATAAATATTTACATATCATTTATATATAAATATATTTATTTATTATTTATATTAAATTGCATATGAATATATTTATATAAATATATATATATATTTTTTTTCTGGGGGTTGAACCCAGTATACTTTATACCTCTAAGGTATACTCCCAGCCATTTTTAAATTTTTGGTTTGAAACAGGATCTCAATAGATTTCTAAGAGTCTAACTACATTTCTGAGGGTGTCCTCGAACCTGCGATCCTCCTGTCTCAGCTTCCCAAGTACAGGTGTGTACCATCACACCCCACTAAAATATTTGTTAAAGAAGAGATATTAGGAACTGATACAGTTTGAATATATAGGTGTGTTCCTGGCAGAACAACTAACATTATAATTTAGGAGAAAACCTATAGATAATCTTCAGAATTTATTGAAAACTCTCAAAATACCAACCTGCAAAACAAATTCCATTCCATTGTCTGAGACTGGAAGGCATATGACAATGTGTCTTCAAAATGCAGCAGTCAAGTTACTGGGCTAGAAATATCATAGGCGATGATTCGTTCCTACTAGTGTTGATGGTTTTACAGATGTGCGGATTCACAACTACTAGATACTCTTTATCCTTAATTACCTCAGTGATGTTGCAGGACCATAGATAACACTGCCGCAGAAAATGGCAGCAAGGCTCCTTTGGTCTGGTCCACCTCAAACTTGTTTCTATTTTCTCTCTAATTAAGACTGGATTTTAAACTGTTAGCAGTGTTCAAAGTAGGTGTTGAGATCTTTCACTTGCAAACAAGACTTTCTAGAGAGCATTTCTGCGGAGGTCTTATAAAAAAGGAAAGAACAGGATTGGCACTGGAGTCGGCGAAAAGCTCACCAAGTGCTGTGTACTTGTACATTACTATAATTATGAACTAAATTGTGATGTGAGACTACAGTGCACCAATAAAAGTGCAAATAAAATAAAATAATAAAAAAGAAGGTTGCTTTCTTTTTCTTTTTTTGGTGCACTGGGGTTCCTGGAAACTCTTCTACCTCTGGGCTACACTCCCAGACCTATATATAATATATATTTAATTTGGAAACAGGGTCTCCTAAGCCAGCGAGGGATGGCTACGACCCTCCTGTCTCCACCTCCCAAGCGTGGGGATTACAAGCGTGCACCACCACGCCGGGCAAGAAGGTTGTTTTCTGAATCATAGCTTTGACATTTCCTACTTGTGGGACATTGGTGATCCATATAACATTCCTAGCCTCAGATGTATACAATGGGGTCAATATTTTTCTACATTGGCATGACCATGAGGATAAAAATGGTCTGCAATAGTTTGAGGAAATTGCATACTGTGAAGCACTGAGTAATATGTGAACATTTCACTTGTTCTGTTTTCTGGTTAGTTTGGCAAGAGAAAAAACCAAAGAAAATGAGAATATGGATGGGTAGCAAGAGTTTTAAATTAAAAGTCTTTTCACTCTTGGGCTTACTTCTTTAGCCCAATGGTCAGTTTGACTTAAGAGTAAGCCATCAGCGCTAAAATAAATTCCAAGTTAATGTTTTCCCCAACATGGTTGGGCTTACCTAAAAGAGGTGAGATTGCTTGGCAGTAAAACATGCATCTGGAATTTAGGTATCTGGGTCCCTTCTTGTCCCCATTTTCTTGTAGGGTACTTGTAGAATTAAATGAGTCAATCCATAGAAAAACTTTAGAACAACCCTTAAGATATAATTAAATATTGGTCATTATTTCAAAGGATTACTAAAAATATATGGCATGGGGGAAATTATCTTCTGGCCCTATTTTAGTAATTAAATTAAGAAAAAATAGATTGGCACTCACACTTTTCCTCCAAGTAACATTTTACCTGTAATTGACTTTCTTAGGCATATGCAAACTGGTACAAATGTATGCCCAATAATAGATATAATTTACTGAGCATCTATAGTATGAAAGAAAAAGTACATATTTTTTTCAGTGTTTCTGAGGTAGGTATTATTTTTCCCATTATGTAAGACTATAATGCACTAATAAAAGTAGAAAAATCCTTAAAAATGTACATATTTGTGTTCACAGATTGATTAATTATGTTATTTTGAATTTGTTTACACATAAAACAAATGAAAGGCAAGTAATTAAATGAAAGCTTTTTGAAAGTAAAAGGGCTTTATCCTGCTTATGTTTGCACATTAAAAGAACAACTTGCTCACTATTGGAATAAAACTCCAGTTTTATCTGAACTCAGAAGAAGACAAAGAAGAAACCAATGTATCACACAGTCAAGTGACTTGACCAAGGTCCTCAACCAGTGGCACCTAACATCCGAAATCCTCCAACCCATGTGCCCTTTACTCCACTCAATTTCTTAAATGCTCTTTCCCCTATAGAGAAACAATCATCCTGTATCCCTCAATAGCAATGGAAACCCATCCACTTACTTAATGCCAGAAGTATTCCTGAAGAGTGATGGCCAAAAAATAAATAAATAAATAAATAAAATAAAAATAAATAAAATAAAATAATCAACTGTAAATCAAATCACATTCCAAATTTAAAATGAATATTAATACTTAAACATTTAAAAGGCGCTCTACTGCTGATCTTTTTAAATTTGATTTTGTAAGTATAATTTAGGTATTACTCAAAATGAGCAGAGTCATGGTAGATAGCATAGCTAATGATGTTGCTCTAATGTGTTAGCCTTCGGCAGCATAAAATATTAATTTTTGTTGAAAAGAAAGAATTAAAATTAATAATAAAAATCAATAATTAATTTTTGTTAAAAAGATTCATTTTGGAAGTAGTTTTTGATGAGAGTGCTTCAATTTGACAGCACACAAACTGACCAAGCAGTTCTGCTGTGAGGCCAGGTATTTATTTGGTCTTTCCACTAGAGGGTAGCATTGGCATTATAATGACACAGAGAAATTCAAACTCCTTCAAGATGAGAAAGAAACTGCCTTCGAAATACAGACTGTTTCCAAATTTAGAGCATATGAAATAATGTGGTGCAACAATTTCCTATGACAGGAACACCGTGTGATTGTCACTGGATTCTTCTGTATTATCAGCAGTGCATCCTGAAGGGAATCCTTATGGTCTCGTGCTTGTGGTTTATGGGGTGATCACTGCCTGCCCCAAGCCAGCCCTGTGCATTCGGGACTGAAACTCTTACTTTTCCACTTCAATTCCTACTTCACTTTCAATGTGCAAAATTGTAGGTATGCAGGAGGTTTCCAGGGTGGATTGCCTCCCTTTCCTTCAAATTGCAGCCCTGAGCAATGCAGAAGTTGATGCCTCACTGACTAAGTCTTGAATTCAACATCATTTTCCTTTTCCTTATTTACAGCCCCATGAGGTACCTGGGATTGCTGTCCTCATGCCCTTTCATGTAAAGTCATCCTGTGGGTCCAAGCCTCCCTTCTGCCTGCCTGAGGAGCTGGGTGCACATTGCTCTGCACCCACTCAAGTTGATGGAGCAGATTCCAGTGGTGAGCAGGGACTTGCCAGATGTGTGGGCTTCTAAGCCCTAGTCCTTCATGATGCTCCTCAGTACCTTCAGAGCCTTCAGACTCGAGTATTAGGTACCTCAGATGAGATACTTATTATTTATAAAATATTTATATATTATATTTATTATATATTTTAAGAGAAGGAAATAGTTTATTACAAATTTTATTCATGTTTTCTCATGTAACTTGATCCCCTCTATTCTTTAAATTTTTTATTTTGAGGTTGTGTATCTTATATAATAATATTATACATTGTATAATATCAGGCAGTTGGAGAAAATAGTGAGGAACAATACTGTGTACCCTAGACCTAGTTTACTACAATGATAACATCTTGCAAAGCAAAAAGTACAACATCACAGGCAAGATATTGACATTGATACAGTTGAAACACACGATATTTTCATCACCAAATAACCACTCATGTTGCCCTTTTATAGCTGCACCTCCTATTTTCTTTCCTTTTACTCAACTCCTGCCCACCATTATTCTCTAAAATTTTTATAATTTTGCCATTTCAAGAATAGCATCTAAGCCAGTCATGGTGGTGCACACTTGTAATCTCAGTACTTGGGAGGCTGAGGCAGGAGGATCACAAGTTCACGGCCAGCCTCAGCTTCTCAACGAGGCCCTCCAAACTTAGTGAGACCCTGTTTCAAAATAAAGAATAACAACAACAACAACAAAAATAGGAATGGAGGTGTAGTTTGGAGGTAGAATGTCCCTGGGTTTCATTCTCAGGTACTGAAAAAAAAAAAAAAAAGAAAAAGAAAAAAGAAAGAGAAGAGAATAGCATCTATAGTGTGTATCATTTTGGGATTGTCTCTATGTGTTCAGTGTGTGTGTGTGTGTGTGTGTGTGTGTGTGTGTGTGTGTGTGTGTGTTTTACTGGGAACTGAACTCAGGGGCATTCTACCTCCGAGATACACCCCCAGACTTTTTAATGTTTGTTTTGAATGGGGTCTTGCTATGTTGCTGAGCAGCTCACTTGGTTTCTGAGGCTGGTCTAGCACCTATGATCTTTTTGTCTTAGTCTTTCAAGTATTGAAATTACAGGCATGCAATCCCAAGCCTGGCATTCATCTGGATATTTATCTCTAAGTTGTTAAATTTATTAATAGCTTATCCCTATTTATTATTAATATCCCATAGTATGAATATATTAGAGTTTAACTATTTACATGTTGAAGAACATCTGGGTTATTTCATATTTTGGGCAATTATGAATAAATATACTTATAAACATTCATGTCCAGGTGCTTATGTCTATATAAATTCACATTTCTATGGGATAAATTCATGAAGGCAGTTGCCAAGTTGTATGTTAATTTTATGTTTAAATTTTATTTATTAATTTTTTTTGGTGGTACTGGGGTTCCTGAAAACCCTTCTACCTTCAGGCTACACTCCCAGACCTATTTTATATTTTTATTTGGAAACAGGGTCTTTTAAACCAGTGCGGCTGGCTTCGAACCTGCCCGATCCTCCTGTCTCTGCCTCCCAAGTGTGGGGATTATAAGTTTTATGTTAATTTTATGTTTAGATTTTATTTATTAATTTTTTTTTTGGTGGTACTGGGGTTCCTGGAAACCATTCTACCTCTGGGCTACACTCCCAGACCTATTTTATACTTTTATTTTTTTTAAATTTGGAAATAGGGTCTCTTAAGCCAGAGAGGCTGGCTTTGAACCTATGCGAACCTCCTGTCTCTGCCTCCGAAGCGCGGGGATTACAAGCATGCGCCACCACGCCTGCTATGTTTAGATTATAAGAAAGTGAAAATCCAGCCGGGTGTGGTGGCGCATGCTTGTAATCCTTGCGTTTGGGAGGCCGAGACAGGAGGATCGCGCTGGTTTGAAGCCAGCCGCGTGTGCTGGCTTAGGAGACCCTGTTTCCAAATTTAAAAAGTATAAAAAATAGGTCTGGGGATGTAGCCCGGAGGTAGAAGGGCTTCCAGGAACCCTAGTACCACCAAAAAAAAAAAAAAAAAAAAAAAAAAGTGAAAATCCTTCTTTCTTTACATTCTCACCAAAGCATAACTGATCTGGTTTCTTTGAATCCGCAACAGGATTTGGCATTGTCACCATTTTTTAAATTTAATTATTCTGGTAAGTATGCAGTGAAATCTATCATTGTTTCAATTTGTATTTCTCTAATGGCTAAAGATGTTTTTATGCTTATTTGCCAACTGTCTACCTTTTTTAGTAAAACATCAGTTTATGTTTTGCTTTCTAATTGGATTTTGACTATATATGTCTATATATGTGCATAATATAATCTGTTCATGGATTATTATCTGTTAATTTGAATTTGATTATATATAATACAATCAATTTGATATTGTATAATATAATGTATTCGTGTTTCCACTATATAATGTATTTTAAAATACATATATTTGTGTGTGTGATACTAGAGACTGAGCCCAGGTATGTTCTACCACTGAAATATATCCCCAGACCTTTTTACTTTTTATTTTGAAACAAGGTCTCACTAAATTACTGCATGCTGGTCTTGAATTTGTGATCCTCTTGTATAACCTGTGATCCTCCTGTCTCAGCCTCCCAAGTACTAGGATTACTATACCCCTAGCCATTCTTACAATTTTGTTTTAAAACAGGGTCTCACTGATTTGCTAAGAGTCTTGATAAATCTCTGGGGCTGGCCTCAAACTTCTGATTCTCCTTTCTCATCTTTCCAACCACTAGGATTACAGGTAAATGTCACCACGTTTAGCTCCACTTTATATTGTTTTTAAATTGTTTTAGCTATTCTGGTTTTTTTTTTCTTTTTCATACTAAGTTTAGAATAATCTTGTTTATATCTACGGAAAGTTTTTCTAGGATTTTGATAGACATTTTTAATTTTTTTTTTAATTTTATTTTATTGGTGCACTGTATTCATACATCATAGTGGGATACAAACTTTTGTAGACATACATGTACACATCGCCCAGTCAGCCCCCACCCGATCCCCACCCCATTCTCTCCCCATCCCTCCCTCCCATGCTTGGCTTAGTGGTTGACATCTAGTATTATAGCAATTTATCCAAAATTAAAAATGATAATCTCACATAATAGTTTCATTTGTTTGATACCAAGCTTTTGATGACTTAAAGATAACATTTCAATATTTCTTTTTGCTTTCTTTCTTACCAGAGAATATTTTTTTCTTTTTTTAGGTGAAACTATCATATATTTATTTTTCAGAAAAAAATCTATCCTGATATGGAATATGGACTCTAGATACTCAAAACACTCTCGAAGCAAAAACAAAGCTAGAAGATGTATATTTTCTGATTTCAAACCATATAAAGCTACAATAATTGAAACAGTGTAGTACTGTTCTAAAGGCAGATATATAGACCATTGGAGTTAAATACAAGCCTAGAGCTAACTTCTTCCCTATATTGTCAAGTTATTTTTGACAAGGTTTCCACGAAGATTTGGTGGTGGAAATAATAATCTTTTAACTAAATATTGTTGAAAAATAATAATTACATGGAAAAGAATAAAATTGGACCCTTACCTAATCCCACATACAAGTATTAACTCAAAATAGATAAAAGACCTAAATATAAATCTTAAGACTATAAACTTTTAGGAGAAAATCTGGGTCATAAAACCTCACAACATTGAAATTGGCAGTGATTTCTTGGATATGATTTCAATGGCACAGGCAACAGAAGAATATACAAACTCCCTAAAAAATAAAAGAAAATATTGTATATCCAAAGACAATGTAAACAGAGTTAAAAGTTACTAATAGAATTGGATAAAATATTTCCAAATGCTATATCTGAAGGTATATTAATATTCCAACTAGAAATCCTAAAAATTAACAACAATAAAGGCAAACAATACAATTTAGAGATAGGTAAAAGACTAACATAAATAATGAATCTCCACAGATAACCAATCTTAGTTGTCTGTTGGATGGAAACTCTTGTTTCTCTGGTTCTGGTGAGTGTTACCTATTTCTTCTTTGTAGTTAATCTCTTTGAGTATTTTCTCTAGCGCTGGTTTTGAAGACATAAATTCCTTCAGTTGCTGTTTGTCATGGAAGCTTCTTATTTCTCCATCTAATTTGATAGAAAGTTTTGCTGGATAGGAAATTTTTGGCTGGAAGTTGTTTTCTTTCAGAGTTTGGAATATGTTACTCCAAGCCCTTCTGGCTCTCATGACTTGGTTTGGGAAGTCTGGAGTGATTCTAATTGGTTTGCCTCTGAATGTCACTTGGCCCTTTGTTTTTGTTGCCTTTAAGATTCTCTGCTTGGCTTCCACATTGGTCATTTTGACAATTATATGGCGTGGGGATCCTCTTCTCCGATCCTGTCTAAAGGGAGTTCTATAAGTTTCCTGGATCTGTGTATCAACCTCTTGCTCTATCTTTGGAAAATTTTCTGCTATTACTTCCTTGAAGAGATTGTTGATCCCTTTGGTATCACTTTCTTTTCTCTCCTCTATTCCAATTATTCTTAGGTTAGCTCTCTTAAGATGGGCCCATATTTCTTCAATGTCAGATTCCTGCTGTTGGATATCTTTTTCTAGATTAGAAACTATGCATTCATTTTTGGATTGCTCATCTTCTAAGAGCGAGATTCTGTTCTCCATGTGGTCTAATCGGTTGTTTGTGCTTTGAATTGAGGCCTTTACTTCATTAATTGCATCCTTTATCTCTTTTTGGCTCTCTCTGAGTTCTTTTCGAAGCACCTCTATTATTTCTACAGTTATTTTCCTGATTTGATCTTCTAGAAATCTCTGATTTTCTGTTTTATCAGGTTCTGATGTTGTGGGGTTGTGCACATTCATTACTTCAGTGTTATTCCTCTTTCCCATGATTTCGGAGGTTTGTGCCTTCTCTGGGTTCTTCCCTTGGGTCACTATGGCTTCAGTTAAGGTGCTCTGGATCTCGAGTCTGTATTATCTCAGACCCTACTACTCCTTTACTGGGTTGTATCACAGAGTCTCCGACCCAGGGAGTCGATAGAGGCTGCTTTAAACTATGGGGGGTGCCAGGTTGCACGCTCTCCTATGGTGTGATATCTCTGCCACCACCACTCCCTCACTGGGTCAAGTCCCAGGAGGCACAATACTGGGATTTCTCCTCTGTGGCCCGCAATTTGACTCACTGTTCTTGAGTACGTAGATGTAGCTGTACTGGACTCGGTGAATTCACTGCTGCTGCCGCCGCCGGTGGCAATATGGCGCCTCTGCCACGCCCTCGGCCATGAGGCTGGCGTATTTTTTCTTCTCTGCTTTTGATTTCCACTCTGAATCCCTGCAGCATGTGCTGAGCTCAGCCACTGGGAGCTTTAAATGCTGTCTGCGCCGAAAGATCCCGCCTGGCTGTTCCGCAGCGGCTCTCCTGGCTTGCTGTAGCCGTCTGCTGAGTTCGCCGCTGCCGCCGGCAGTATGGCGCTGCTGCCGCGTCCTCGGGCGCGTGTGTCTCCTCTGTGGCCCTGAGCTCTGTTCTCAGTCCGCTTTCTCTCTGGAGCCTGGTGGTTTTTTTGTTTTTCTGGTGATGGTGTTTTCTGGCTATGAAAGGCGCTCTTTTTGTGGTAATGGAGATTGGTTGTTAGCGGGACTCTTAAGCCCCGCTTTTCTCGGTCGCCATCTTCCCGGAAGTCGCCGATAGACATTTTTAAAATTGCGTATTATTTTGGGAAGAATTGGTATCTTTACTATTATCCATGAACATTGTATGTCTTTTCATTTATTTAGATCTTCTCAACTTCAAGTTTTTCCATCAGCCCTGAATAGTTTTCAGCATAAAAATTCTGTTATGGTTTGTTAAATTTACACTTTTGGGTTATTTTTGTTATTTTGAGCAATAATAACTGGTATTGCATTTTTAACTCTCAGTGCTCATATGTTCATTGCTAGTATCTAGGAATGCAATTGATTTTTGTATGTTTATCTTGTATCCTGTGACTTTGAGGGCTCACTTATTATTTCTCAGAGAGTTGTTTATTTGATAGATTTCTTGGAATTGTTCGCATGCAGATTCCACATGTCATCTTGAATCAGAGATAATTTATTTTTTCTATTCTACTCTGTATTTACTTTATTGTTTTATTGCACTGGCTAGAACTTCCAGTATAGTAATGAATAACAGTAGCAAGAATAAATTCCCTTGTTTTGTTTCTAATCTTAAGGGGAAAACATTCATTTATTTTTTACCTTTAAATACCTTATTAATTATAGGATTTTTAGATACTCTTTATCACATCAAGGAAGTTCTTCTATTCTTACTTTTTTGAGAGTTTTAAATATATTAGTAATGGATGTTGAATTTTGTAAATGCATTCTCTGAATAATTAATGGGTCCATGAGACTTTTCTTTTTAAACTTGTTATTATAGTTAAAGTACATTGATTTTCAAATATTTAACCAGGCTTGGATCTCTGGTATGAACTCCACTTGGTTATAGTATCTAATCATTTTTATGTATTGCTGAATTCTATTTGCCATTGTATTTTTGAAAACTTTTGACATCTATATTCATGAAGAATATTGGCCTTTGATGGTTCGTTCTCTCTCTCTCTCTCTCTCATTCTCTCTCTCTCTCTCTCTCTCTTTCATCTTGTCTATTGTTTAGTTTTGGTATCAGACAATATTAGCTTCATAAGATGAATTGTATTTTCTTCTCTTCTATTTTTAAATATTTATGTATACTTTTTGTGATGCTAGGGATTGAATCCATGACCTCATGCAAGCCATTTTCTATGTTTTAGTATATACTCTATAAGACTAATGTTAATTTTTAAATGCTTGGTTTCTCCAGTGAAACCATCTATTCTGGTAATTTCTTTTAGGGGAGTTTTAAAAACATGGTAAGTATTTTTAACGATTATAGGATTATTCAAGTTTTATATTTCCCATTAGTTAAACAGTGGTAATTTGTGTATTTCAGGAATTGATCCATTTTTATCTAAGTTGAAAATTTTATACACACAGAGATATTCCTTGTACTTCTTTAGTATTCTTGTGATGTTTGCAGGGTCTTTAATAATATCTCCTTTTTCACTCCTGATAGTTGCATTTTGTAACTCCTTTTTTCTTACTTTGTCAGTCTTGCTTGATGTTCTCAATTTTATTAATTTTTCAAAGAATAAATTTTGTTTCATTGGTTTCACAGTTTTTATGGTTTTTTTTCAGTATTGGAGATGGAAGCCAGGGGCATTTTACCTTTGAGCTACATCCCCAGCCCTATTTTTTATTCTACATTTTGAAATAGGGTCTCAATGAGTTTCAGAGGGCCTCACTAAGTAGCTGAGGCTGTCCAAGAACCATGATCCTCCCCAATGCTGGGATTACATGCATACGCCACCACGCCTGGCTAGTTTTTATGTTTTTAATACAACTTATTTTTCTTCCTTCTGCTTGCTTTGAGTTTATTTTGCTACTTTTCTTTTACAGCTTATTGAGGTAAGTACTTATATTATTATTATTATTATTATTATTATTATTATTATTATTATTATTATTATTTGGTGGTACTGGGGTTCCTGGAAGCCCTTCTTCCTCCGGGCTACACTCCCAGACCTATTTTATATTTTTTGAAACAGGGTCTCTTACGCCAGCGCGGCTGGCTTCTAACCTGCGCGATCCTCCTGTCTCCGCCTCCCAAGCGCGGGGATTACAAGCGTGCACCACCACGCCCGGCAAGGTAAGTACTTATATTATTGATTGAACACTTTTCATTTCTTTTTTAGCTTGTGCATTTGGTGTTCTTTTAGTATGGTTTCAGTTGTGTACCATAAGTTTTAATATGTTTTCTTCATTTTAACTCAGTTCAATGTAATTTTGAATTTCCTTTGAAATTTCCTCTTTGACCCATGGATGATTTAGGAGTATATTTAGTTTTCAATGTTTGGAGGTTTCCCTATTATCTTTATATTATCATCTTATTGATTTCTAGTTTGTTTCATTGTGGTTAGTGAATCCATATAATTTAAGTTCTCTTGAGTTTGTTGAGGTTGTTATATGGCTCAAAGTATATGTTCTGTAAATGCTTAAAAGGAATGTGTATTGAGCTATTGTTAAATGGACTTTTCTATATTGTTGATTATATCATGTTGGTTGATAGTGTTATTGGGCTCTTCTATATCCTCGCTGATTTTTTGAATGGTTATTCTACCAATACTGAGATAAGTGTCCAAGATTGTGGATTTTTCTCTTTTTTCTTTCAATTCTCTCAGTTTTTGTTTACATATTTTGTGGCTCTATTGTTGGGTGTATACACAGAATATTGTGACTTCTGAATGGATCATCTCCTTTATCATTATATAACATCCCTCTCTGGCTTTATATAGTAAGTTTTTCTACTCTGAAGTCTACCTACCGAATATTAATATAGCTACTTATGGTTTCTTTGAATAATTGTACTATATTCTAAATATTTGTGTCCCTTCAAAATTCATATGTAGAAATCTCATCACCAGTGTGATGATATTAGGAGGTAGATTTGGGAATTGATAAAATCATTAGGGCAGAGCCCTTGTGAATGGGATTAGTGACCTAATGGAAGAGACCTCACAAAACTGCCTTCCTCCTTCTACCATGTGAATAGAAGCTGCAAGGTGCCACCAAGAACTACAAAAATAGGCCTTCACCAGACACTAAACCTGCCAGCACCTTGATCTTAAACGTTCTATCTTATATGAGAAATAAGTTTCTGTTGTTTATAAATTGTCCACTGCATGGTATGTTGTTATAGTAGTTTTAATAAACCTGTTGTGTCCATCATTGTATCTTTGAAGTATATTATTTGTCTTTTAATTTTACAGAGGTTCACAATTGAAATAGTTTACCTGAAGTTTCAGAGTAGACTGAAAAATTTGGGCTATTGGGAATGAAATGAATGTATTTTGCATTGTGAGAAGGATATGAACTTTGCTGGACATGGGAAAGATGCTATTACTTTGCTGTGGTTTGTCCCCCAAGGGTTCATGTGTTGGAAGCATGGTCCTTCGGGTGGCAGTTTTGGGAGATAGTGTGGAACCTTTGAGAGGTAGCCTAGTTGGAGGATTTAGGTCACTGAAGAAGCTTCCCTCAGAAGGGATCAAGGTAGCTCTTGTGGGATCCCTAAGCTCCTGAAAGAGTGAGTTGTTATAAGAGTAAACCCAACCCCTAAATTGCTCTCTGGTTTCTCACCATCGCTCATAAGTCTTCATCAGAGCCAAATTGATACCAACACTATGCCCTTGATCCTCCAGCAATAGGAGCTAAAAAACCTCATTCTTTATGAAGTTATCTTTCCTTGAGCATTTTGTTATAATAACAGAAAATGACCCAATACACTATATGACTTTTTGTTTTGTCTGCTAGTTCACTGGTTATTTTCTCTCCTCTGTTCTGCTTTTGAGATCATCCATCAAGTTTTTAATTTTGGTAATCATATTTTCTTTATTTTTAAAATTTCCACTTTGTTTTTTATTTTCTTCTATTTTTTTTTTTGCTAAGACTTCTACAAGTGTGTTTGCAATTGGTCTTTGAAATATTTTGACATTCCTTACATAATTTTAGCAACTTTGTCTTTTCCCATTCAGTCAGTGATTTTTCTGGTTCTTTGTATGAAGAATAATTTTTTATTGAAACGGGTGTTTTTGTTATCATGAGACTTTGAATATTAAGCCTTCTGCATTAAGACACTTCCTTTGCTACTATGCTGGCACTGCTTCAGCAATGTTAGGAGGGACAGAAATCCACATTTCCCACTTGGCTTCCTACACCTCTGGGTTGGGGGAAGGTGCTGCTCCTCATTAAGTCTTTGCTTTTACCTACTCTGACTAGGAGAGGTAGGAGTGCCTTTTTACTGATTCCCATGTGGCCTCCACTAATGCCACGGTGGGGGATGTCCTCGTCACTGCTGAGAAGTAATGAAAGTCCTCTCTATTGGGTTTCTTAAAATGCCTCCCTCTCCCACTGTCAGAATGGCTTCCTCCATCTCCTGAAATGGACATTGTGAAAATTCTGTAAGACTTATCTCAGGCCTTCCTTCTTCAGAGATGAGCTTCTGAATCTTTGCATTCTTAGGATTTTTATTACTTATAATACTCATTTAACTCATGTAACACTTATAAGTGTTTTGTTTTATCTTAACTTCCTAACTATATTTCCAGCTCCTGGAAGACACAGCTCATATCTTCTATCTACCAAAGCTCTGGAAGAAATTTAAAAGATCATGAAGAGAAGGGAGTTCCCTATTTGATTATTGGCATCATCTGGGAGTTCTTTAAAGATGCAGATTTCCAGTCTCCATCTTGAATATACTGTGTCAAGTTTTGCATGTTTGCATGTGCTTGAGATGGCAGGGTAGATTAGTGGATGTGAAAGAAAGCTTTGTTTTTGTTATACAAAACTTACAGTCTATAAAACTCATAGGGTGTTTCCCGATACATTTGCGTGGCACCTATTGTGTACTTCTTAGTTTATGATTCCCCATTTGACATGGAACACTGAAATTTCAATCACTTTTTTTGTGGTTCTATGAAAAAGGAAATCTTATAGAAGAGCAAACAAGACAACCTAAATGAGGGGATGGGAGTGGGGAAGAAGGACATTCTCTAAAACACACAATGTACTTAAACATATCGAAGTCAACCACTAAGCCAAGCAAGGGAAGGAGGGATGGGGAGGGAATGGGGTGGGAATTGGGTAGGGGTTAAATCGGTGATGTGTACATGTATGTACACACAAGGTTTTTTTTTTAACCCAAATATGATGCATGAATATAATGCACCAATAAAAATAAAAAATAAAAATAAAAAATAAAAAAAAGAAATTGAACCCTGGAACATTCTACTTCCCAGCTATACACCATCCCTATTTTATTATTTTAATTTGGAAACAGGCTCTTGCCAAATTGATTAGCCTGGACTTGAACCTTTGATATTTCTGTATCAGCCTCCTAAGTACTGGGATTATAGGTTTCCTCCACCAAACATGGCCCAATCATTTTTTATGATGCTACTTAAATTCTGAAAACAGGGATAATTCTATATTCTGAGAATGAAAGGAAAGCTCAGTTTGGTGCCTGGCTATTCTGCTGTAGGTTTTTTGCTCACATACTTGGACATATAAGTCTGCAATAGTGGCGGGCTGGAAAAGTAGGATTCTGAATTTTACTGTTTTTTCTGAATGAAAGTATTGGAAGTCTACACTATGTCTGGATTCTAAGTCTATTATAGAACATATTCAATATGTGTGTTGCTAAATAAATTTGATGAAGGATGTAGTTTTATTTAAAAAGATAATATCCAGCTAATGAAAATAACACTTTCTTTTACATTTATTTTTCTCCTGCAAACTAAGACATAATTTTGGCATTTGATATCAGAAGTTATTCAGAAAATACAAGTTAAAGTTTTATAAGCAAGGATTTTTATTCCTTTGTAAATCTCGTGGAAAATTAATCATACAAAATATGATGGTGCCAAGAAAGCATTTGTAAGAGCACAGATGCATGAATATGAAACATTACATTTTCCAGGCAGTGCACTTCTTATCAGAGCAAACTCCTGCATGACTAAAATGATCATTATCCAAAAGCAATGGCTGACAGAGGCTCGTATTTTCTGTGTTTTAATTATCCCCTTGGAATTGACTATGGATGCAGGAGATGTAGGAGGAACATGCCCCTTGCTTTGCAGCACGTGTTACATACTTCTGGGGGGTCTCTCTCCTGCCCGCTTCAGGGAAGTATCCATGCCAACAGAATTGAATATTGACATACTTGGCATCCTACACTCCAACCATCTGTCTAATAAAGTAAATTGTCATGTTGATTAGCCCGCATTGGCATTATGTGCAAGGAGGAAGGAAAAAGCTTGAAAGCTCTTGTGTGCCTTAGACTGTTCAGGATGAACCACATTTCTACAGAGTTCAGGAAACTCACTTCCAGAGCATAGTCAGACATGACACAGCCTCAAGGGGAGCAGCTCATGCACAGAATTTCAGTGGCTCGAACTCCCAAACAACCACGCTTACTTGTTTCCTTGGAAAAGTGAGCTTTTATCTTCTGTCACCCAATGAACTTTAATTTATGTCATAGTTTTAATGATCACAAACTGTCTCTTGTTCCATGCATTCTTTTTGATTTTATAAAGCTTTCCATTCTTGTAATGTTTTCAAAAAATCTTTTATCTCTGAGAGCATAATGGTAGTTCTTTGCAAATATTTTTTTTTCTTGCATTAGCTCTGCCTCTTCTTTATGTCTTTTTTCCCTCTGTGTTTTGGTAACTGCCTTTGTTTTAGAGGTATTTCTCAAACATCTGGTGATCCTTGGCTGGTTGTTTTGAGAGTCGAACATTTTAAAAGGCTTTTGGAAAATTTCATCTGAGCATGAGGTTTGCTGACTTTTATCTGAGCATGAGGTTTGCTGACTTTTGTGATCAGGTGCAACCCTGATTTTTCATTGTAATGGGGAAGAAGTAAAATGTCATATACGTAGACTTTTCTCTTGAGTTGTTTTTCTTGGAATTATTCAATATGCTCTCTGAGGAGCCCAGGCCTGGCTGCTCTGCCTTCTGGGAGCTAAATTAGAAGAGGAACTAGAGATCTCATATTTAGCACGTGAATCCTCATGGAATTGCCACATTCTCAGAGGTGCTTGGTAGCTCCAAGGAATTCCTGAGCCTGAGAAATTTGGCCTGCTGTTATAAATAAGGTCCTTGGAAATAAATTTACCACAATTTTAAAATGGGGCTGGGAAGAAATGAAGATAAGTGTATGTTCAGACATGTTTAATGAAAAGCCTAAAGCTTATTTTCAGATATATGGAAAATTCATTTATATCAAATATAATTTCTATAAGAATACGTAAGTACGAGTATCACCTCACCAGAATGAGCAGCAAAAGGTCAACTAGCACCAAAGAACTTTAAAGTTATTAAGAAATAACGCTGAGAGGGATGATTCATTCTATAGACCTCTGGCCAGGGATATGTGGTAATATGTTTTAAAAAATATATACTAAGAATATAGTTTGGGATATCAAAGAATTTGAGCACGTTGCTACCCTTTGTGAGGTATGCAGGGACTTGGGTTTATTTCAATCTGCATTGCCTCCAAATTATTTAGTCTTCAGCTTTCCTTTTTAGAGGAGCTGAGGCAGTCCTTTACACTCGTCTAAGCCCTTCACTAGCAGAGTGTGGTGGTCCACACTTGTAACCCAGGCTAGGGGTGTAGCTCAGAGTCAGAATACCCACGACAATCTCTAGTAACACACACACACACACACACACACACACACTCACATAAGCCCTTTTATATTAATTTAGCCTTCAGATTTTTTAAATTATAAGAGACAAGTCATATATTCATAGTTACTTTTGTTGCCACAATATTTAAGAACTCAGGCCTGGTGTGGTGACTCATGCTTGTACTTGGGAGGCTGGAACAGGAAGATTACAGGTTCTCATTCAGCTTCAGCAACTTAGCAAGGCCCTCAACAACTTAGTGAGACCCTGTTTCAAAATAAAAAATAAAATATTGCTGGGGGTGTAGTTCAGAGGTAGAATGCCCCTGGGTTCAATTCTCAGTACTGCAAAAAAAAAGAATTTATAAATATTTGATATGTATCAGTCTTATGTGACCAACACTCTTTAACAGTAGGGTAGGTAGATGTCAGAACAAAACACTCTCATTTTAGAGCTTCAACAGGAGCAGCTTCTCTTTACCCAGAGAGTCACCATCACTGTATTCTTGGGCCATCACCATGTCCTCTTTGGCTGGAAGTTCCTTTTCTGGATTTCTGAAGGGTTGAGCTTTCTTGATCCCGAAGAGTGAACGTGTTTGACTTGATAATGTAGAAGTTTGTCTCTATAGCAGAAAGGATCTCATCTCAGGAGAATGTTTCCCTTAGAGCATGCTTCTTTCCTGTGCACAGTCATGCAATCTTGCCTTGGTCCTGGCTGAGTTCCTGTGCATGTGTGCCAGCAGCTGCTGATTATGGAGCGGCAGCTGACACCCACCATGGCTGGAAACATGTGGGTCTGATCTTCACATCATGTGGCCTGAATCTGAACACAGGTAGTTTATTAAAGTCACCAACCTTGCTTTATTCAAGAGTGAATAAGCCAGAATTGGGGGGAAATATCCTATATGAACTATTGTGCATTTATGGTCCACTCTACAGTAGGTCATAGAGTAAGATCCCGACCCAAGGTCTCCCCCTGCAGAGGAGAAGCAGGTCTGTAGGACTGCGAAGTCAGGAATAAATTTCCTTGTTTTTGTAGGCCTTAAGAGAAGGTGGAAGAGGGAGGAAATGGGGTGGAAAATGGTGTAGGAGCTAATTGGGTGATGTGTGCATGTATGTCTCTACCATCTTGTACCCCATTAAGATGTATGACTACAGTGCACCAATAAAAACATTTAAAAATGATTAGAAACTTGTTGAAAAGTGGGATGTGTTCAAGGACACCCCACTGGGCTGTATGTGTGGTTCGTAATCCTAAAACATGAGCCAGATGGGAGCATAATTGTTATGAATCTCTTGAAGCTGGATGTGGGTCTTGGCTTGGGTTTTGTGGGCACTCTATCTAAAGGCAATTTCAGTTTTATAGACTTATTTCCTTTCCTTTCATTGTATTCTACCCCAAACATCAATGATATCTTGTTGACCTGTTCTTTGTTATAACTGGGACTGTAGGAAGTTTCTAGACTCAGGGTTCAAAAGAAGCAGTCCAAGAGGGAGAAGCTACTTATGAAACCTCTATGGATGTGGCAGCAGGTCATATGTGCCAAAGCAAACGATGATCCAGAGAGAGGTCTGGAGCCAGGCAGGGGCAACAGGGATGGACTTGGAAAACCTTTCACAGGGAGTCCAGAATCCTTGAGGAAGGAAATATGAAAGACTAAACTCATCCAGCCAACGGGATAGAGTCTAAGATACTACAATTAGATCTAAAATATCTAGATATTGGGGAATAGGGAGTCATAGACGTGTACCATGCTGGTTACATTGCTGAGACAAATTAGTGTGTAGTTATTATCTATCCTCTTTTTCTTTTTAGTTAAAATAGTCTATTCTTTTGATGTATTTGAAATCTTTACTGAACAACAGTGTCTTGATTCTCAATGGCTTTCTCTCTCCCTTCTTTGTTGAACACATCCTGTTTTTCCCCCTTCTATCTGGTCCCACTGTGTGCCTCTTTGTTGAACACATCCTGTTTTTCCCCCTTCTATCTGGTCCCACTGTGTGCCTCTCTACCTTCACCTTTAAAGAAGCTCTGTCCGCTTCTTTCCTATTCCCACCATCCCCTTCTCTTGAGCAGGTTCTGAAACCCACTATCTTTTCTCTAGAACTTTATTGGCCTTAACAAAAAATGTATTATAGAAAACATTCTGTGCTATTTCTCCTCTTTTGTAATTCCTAAGAGTTTTTGAGATCTTTCATGAAGTCCCACTAACTCTGCAAACCCAATGACTTGAATGAGCATATCAGTACCCACAGGTTGTTGTCACAAGTCCATGCTGGATTTCTGGCCAATCGTCCTTCTCTGCTTCTCCACGTGGCCCCTTTTGTTCTGAACCTCTACTGGCAGCCCTTCATCCCTAGGCTTAGGAACACAGAAAGAAGCGCATCTTTCACAAAACATCTGGAGAACACCAGCCCAGCTACTCCATTTCCTCTCTCTAGGTATAAACCTTTTGATTAATGTTTTCACATATCCTTCTCTTAGTTTTTCTGCATCCCCTATTTTTAATTTCCATATTTCTAGCTCATAGGACAGTGTCTAGTATACTGTAGATTTACAGCAAAGTTTATAGAATGAATTAACCTAAACCTGACCAGAATCATCACCCCAATTCCAAATTCTCAAGGAAAAAGGGGACCTAACTTTTTAAAACATTCCAGAATTGATCAGGATCCTCTGGCACTCTTCCTCCTTTCTTCTCTGTATTCTGCTGTCTCTTGCCCTGAAAAATTCCATGTGTCTCAGACATGTCCAGCAGCATCCTTCAACACCTGCATCTTTCATTTCTCAGAATGAATGATTATCTAGCATCCCTCTCTGCTACGCATGGCATGGGTGCCTTGCAGATACTATTTAGTGAGATTTCTGCAATACACCTATGAGGAGTTGATATTCTACAAGTGAAGGAACTAAGGCATAAAAGAGACTAAAATGGCCAAGGTTTCACATTTGTGACTCTTGTTAGGATTCTGGATTGAATATAGGTGGATTAAAGCTGGTGTTCATGAACATCCCGGCTATGCTATCATCTCTTTCTG
Organism: Muscardinus avellanarius; assembly: GCF_963383645.1. Taxonomy (NCBI): domain Eukaryota; kingdom Metazoa; phylum Chordata; class Mammalia; order Rodentia; family Gliridae; genus Muscardinus; species Muscardinus avellanarius. The sequence continues at coordinate 33,645,035 of NC_137801.1, forward strand.
TCATAGATTCTAGAACCCTCTTGCTTTCTTTCCTCTCTTTCAGAAGGCTACCTTTTTCTTAGCGTCAATGTTAGGACAACTATGCAATCGATGCAGGAAGGGTTGCTCCCCAGCCTACCCCTGGCCCTTCACAGCGCATGCTCCTGTGTACCTCTTGCTTTCCTGGCTATAGAGGGACCAGCTTTACCTCTTTCATGATTTTATTTTCTCAGGCTACACAGCACTATCTAGGCAGAGATGATAGTGGTGTAGCAGTGAGAGGTGGAGAAGAGTGTGGGATGCTTGGGAAACTGCAGAAATTTTTATTTTTATTTTACTGCCTTCTCCTTTATTTTAATCAGGGGAGAGCATCACACATCTTTCCAAATAACAATTAGTTATAACTGCATCTATTTTTCTAGAGTTTCTTTTATCCTTCTTTTTCTGGAAGGATATCTACTCACCGTACAGTAAAATTCTCTGGAAAACAGAAAGAATTGGTGACAGGAAATCCTCAATTTATGGCAAAACTCACCACTCCATGAAGGACGAGTGAGCTTCCTGGAGCCCCCAGGGTCAGTCACAGAGAAAGTGGAGACGCCACTGCAGCCCCTGAATGTCCTGGATGGGGTGCCACTGTTTCAGAAGCAACCAGCTGATCCTTGTCTCACCCTGGTCCCCTGAGGCGGGATGGGGAAGTCTAAATTCCAGGCCTGAATGGAGAATCCTGCTGCGGTATCCCTTTCCTGCATTGTTTCTGTGGCAGGGGGACAGGATAGGGAGCCATTTGTATTGTCCCTGTGTGTAACCAACCCAGAAATATTTAATTTAACTTCATACAAGATGCAGCAGTAAAGAATCATTTCCCCTAAGTGTTCCTCTTACATGCTTTAATTCCTGTGAATCACATTAATGAGGTCTATGTACAGCACAGATCATAGGAGATATGATTTGTTGGCAGTTTTATTTAATTTCCAAACTAGATTTCATATACGCTTGGTTTTTACAGTTCCATGCTTAGGTTCAACTGGAAAACATACAAATCAAGCAAGTATTGTTTTTCAGTCTGTCACTTCTCATGACTCAGCTGCTCTAGTCTGGGTGAGAGTGAGAAATCTGAGTGGTGCATCAGAAAGGCTGGTAATGAGAGCAGAGGAAATGCTGCCTTGTGGCTTCCCACTGTTATCCAGGAACATCTTATCTGGCTCTTGCTTTTACCAGGACAAAGGTAGAGCTGTAAAATGGGGAAAAAATGCCAGTCAAAAGAATCATGTCGCCCTAGCTTCCTTTCAGGGTCATCTGAGTACTCTGCCTTTGATTCCGACTGCTTTTCCTCATGGTCTCCATATTTGGTGTGTCCATTCTCTTTGCTGAGGTTGTCCATTGCTGCACCCCCCCAAGGTGAGATGCTCCTTCTGCTTCCCCTCTCCAGAGCTCCCTGTCCTGCTGTGAGTACCAGTCACCACAAACCATGTAGTCACCAACCCTGAGTACAAGGCCACAGTGTGGTCTAATAGTCAGGCCAACAGAAAAGAGCAGAGCTTAGGGCTAGACAGAGACAGTCAAGAACCCCAGAGCCAGCCATGTCTGAAACCAACTCTTCATTTGCCATGTCTGAAACCAACTCTTCATTTTGGCTATTGTGCTGCCACTAGCTAGCTTTATTACCCTCTATTTTTTTTTTTATGGCACTGGAGATTGAACCTGGGGCATTCTACCTCTGAAGCACACTCTTAGTCCTATTTTATCTTTTATTTTGAAGTAGGGTCTCACCAAGTTGCTGAGGCTGGCCTCAAACCTATGATTCTCCTGTCTCAGCTTCCCAAGTATTAGATTACAGGAGTGTGGTACCATGCTGGTCTTACTACCCCCAAATATCGATCAATAAAGGTTCCAACACATTGTCCCAGGGCTGTGCTCATAGAAAATCTGACTCTTTTTCTGGATATTGATACATGCTTATCTCTTGCTAGGTCCCATGATAGTGATGAGAAATGCAAAAGAATCTATTTTCGGATCAAGCTCTTTCTATTGACTTCATTATTGGGCTGTTTCCATATGTCATTATAAAAGGCTACTAGATCTCAAAACTGGCATACCCCCGACTTTAGTGCTGCAGAGAAAGAAGATATTTTTTTCTTAGAGCACTGGTGGGAAGATCCCAAAGAGGATCCCAGATGGTGGAGCTACAATGAGAGACAGATCTACTAAGCAAGCATGAACATTACATGTATTAGTCTACTTGTATTAACAGAACACCACAGAGTGAGTGATTTATAAAGAACTGGCACATGTGTCTCAGCTCTGGAGGACGGGTAGTCTCAGATCAAGGCACTGGGAGCTTTGGTGTCTTGTGAGGGCATGATCCATGGATGGTATATATGATGGTGATGCCCTCTCATGGCAGAAGGTAGAGGAGCAAAAAGAGGGGCTAAGCTAATTATCTTTAACCCTTTTATAAGGCATGAATCCATTCAAAAGTGGATCCCTCAAGGCCTAATCACCTTCTAAATTCCCTACCTTTTTTTTTTTTTTTTGGTGGTGCTGGAGTTCCTGGAAACCCTTCTACCTCCGGGCTACACTCCCAGACCTATTTTTATATTTTTTTATTTGGAAACAGAGTCTCTTAAGCCAGCATGGCTGGCTTCGAACCTGCACGATCCTCCTGTCTCCACCTCCAAAGCTAGGGGATTAAAAACCTGCACCACCAGGCCTGGCTAAATTCTCTACCTCTTAATACCAACACAGTGGGGATTAGGATTCAAAATGAAGTTTGAAGGAGACAAAGTCAAATGATAACAGTGGGGGTTTGAACTCAGTGATGTTCTCACTTAACAGAGGGGAAAAGAAAAGGAAAACAAGATGGTGGTTTTCTCCACGCTATTCAACTAGAATGTGGCAAAACTGAAACTATTCTTGAAAATGTCTGACATCTATTCAAATTACACTGCATTGCCTCTGCTAGTTATTTAAGTATTTAAATAGCAAATGACTAGTAAGCACAGAGGCATGAGTCATCACAGTTTCAAGTATAAACAATGCCTCATAGTACATGGGGATTTGTAAGTTTTGTGATAATAGCATATTGTTGACTATAGACTCAGAGTAGTGAGTTGTGCAGCAGGTGATACATTTATTGTCAAAGAGCATTTGTCCTCCTGAAAGCAAAAAAAAAAAAAAATACTAATTGTGATTTCTTTAGAAAATAATTACATAAAATACAATTAAAGCAATTAACACCATATGTAATCTTTTTTGGCTTTAATTTGTTGTGACGATCTTCCCATATCATTTAATAGTCTCCAACTACATCTTTAATTTAATGGTAGCAATATCATTGTATGGTTATATCATATCATCTTTCACTAGTTAATTATATATGGACATTGATTTTTCTAATTTTTAGTAGTAAAAATAGTTCTTCATGAAATGGCCATAGAGATATATCTTTATGAAATTCTGAATGGCTTATAATAACTTTCTTATGATAAATTTTTGATTTAAAAACTATGTAGTTTTATACATACATATATATATATATATCAGTACAGAAAAGTACCTATTTTTATTCCCTTGTTATGCATGTTTATTATAATTTTATATCTGCTTATTTAATGGAAGAAAAAAATATAAAGCCTCATTTTAATGACCTCAAGAAACATTTCTACTGAAGGAAAGGAATTCCAATCCAAGCAAGGAGTTAGACTTAACATGTTTATGTGACCCTATGTACGCTCATTGTGGAAACTTAAAAGTGAGTTCCTTTCTTATACCTAGCATTTTGCAAGGTGAAGTCTATCTTCTCACCTTTTGAATCTGGGCTATCTTTAAATCTTATTTTGATAAAAAAATATAGCAATGATATTTTGTTGTTTCAGAGCTCAGACTCCAAAAGGTTTGCACACTTTTGCTTGCTCTCTTGGGTCCTTGTGACCACCATGTGCCCAGGCTGCCTACTAGATGATGAGAGACACCTGTCTCAGGTATCCATCACCCCTGCACTTATCCACTTAATCACCAAAACTTTTCTGGCTGTCTGAGAGTACAGCATAAATATGTAAGTGATACCAACCAGGACCCAAACAGCTCATGTAAATATGCCTTGAATTGGTGAGAAAGATAAATGATCATTATTTTACTGTATTTTATTTTTTGTGGTACTAGGAATTAGACCTATAGATATTCTACCTCTGAGCTACACTCACAGCTTTATTCTATGTTTTATTTTGAAATTGGGTCTCACTAAGTTGCTGAGGGCCTTGCCAAATTGCTGAGGCTAACCTTGAACTTGAGATCTTGCTCAAGAACTGGGGTTACAGGTGTTGGTCACCATGTCTGGCACATGATCATTAGTTCAAATCATTAAATTTTGGGATAGTTGGGAACCCAAAAAAGGCTAACTTAAGTATGTATATATTTTGGTGGAAATAGTACATTCATGTATTCTGAAAAAATTTCTTAATTGAAAAATAGGAAGAATTTACCTATTAAAATATCAAGTCAGCATAGACATAGTAATATAATTTATAAAGTGACAGAAATGAAAATATAAAGTCTTGACTTCTACAGTTGTTAAAAGTTAATGAACCCATGTCTCCTATAAAATACTTTTCAGAACTGTTACAGTTGAGCAGTTCTCAAAGACTGTAATTTAGAATGAAGAATCCTTTGGCTGAAAATGTAACTATGGAGGGTTTAGTTTTAATTATGCAACTAGAAAGCAATGTGAGTTGGGCAAGAGTTTGCTTTATTTCAATGGACCTCAGCTTTTGTAACTCCAAAATGAAGAACTTTTAGTAATAGCAGCAGTAGCTAAGATTTATTGAGTACATATTATGGCTAGATCCTGCTCTATGGACTGCATATGTTATCTCATTTCTTATAGCTGTGCTTCAAATTTCTTGATTGTAAAAGAAATGTAATAATAGTACTTTTTTTCGTGAGGTCCTAAATCATCTCTTGGGTCTCATACTAATCTTTTTTTTTTTTAAATAAGGCAACATGATTAAATAAATCCTTTTTTTTTGTGTGTGTGGTGTTGGAGATTGAACTCTGGGGCATTCTGCCTCTGAGATATACCCTCAGCCCTGTTTTATTCTATATTTTGAAACAAGGTCTCACTAAGTTTCAGAGGGCTGCACTAAGTTGCTGAGGCTGGCTGTAAACCTGTAATCTTCCTGTCTCAGCTTCCCAAGTACTTGGATTATAAGTGAGGGTCACCACACCCAGCTAATACAGTATATTTTTTTTGTTGTTGTTGCTGGTACTGGGGTTCCTGGAAGCCCTTCTACCTCCGGGCTACACTCCCAGACCTAATTTTACATTTTTATTTGGAAACAGGGTCTCCTAAGCCAGTGCGCGCGGCTGGCTTCGAACCTGCGCGATCCTCCTGTCTCTGCCTCTCAAGCGCGGGGATTACAAGTGTGTGCCACCATGCCCGGCTACAGTATTTTTTTTTATTAAGCAAATTTATTGCTAAACAATTAAAAAGTAGATATTTTTGCAGGAGATCTTTTTTTACTCACAGGTGATCTTCTGGGACTGAGTTTCTTATGTAAATGTTAATAAATCATATACACTTAAATATTTAATACATAATACTACCTTATACATAAAGGTGAATGGCACATCAGTTATACATGGATAACTTGAAGGTCTAGGCCAACTCTCAGCTGAGCTTTGAGAACAATCAAAATTTTAAAAAAATGAGTCATACAAAGAATTGATTATTTTGAGTGACTTTCATATCAAAGATGGTATTGTGATAGCAATTTTGCACCAGAGGCAGCTCATCAACTGCTGGGTTTCCTGCAGGACACACAGCCTAACCATGATGGATTTATTAAAGTTAAAAGCTTTTGTTTATCAATAAACTCCATTAAGACAAATCACAAAGTGGGAGGAGAAATTGGTACTTCCTACAGAACTGGATATTCAAGGCACATCTTAACTCCCAAATGGCAACATGAAAAAGATGTGTAAATAGAAAATGGGCAAAAGACTTGAACAGGTGCTTAAGAAAATGTATATCCAAAAAGCCAATAAACAGAAGAAAATGTGCTTGAGCTAACCAGGATCCAGGGAAATTACATTAAGTCACAATAACCAGAATGGCCAAATTGAAAACAACAGTACCAGACGTTTGCAAACTGAAACTGGAGGGTAACTGGAACCCTCACACACTGTTGATAGGAATATAAATTGATTTAATAGTTTTGGGAAACTGCCACATCTACTAAAGTTTGACTTGTTAGTACCCTCTCACCCAGTTATCCTACTCCTATTTATACACACAACAGGAAATGTTCTCCAAAAGACGTGCATGGAGATATTTATAGCAATGCTATTTGTAATAGATGGAAAAAACCAAATGTTCAGCAAACATAGATAGATGGTAATGTGTTCGTACAATCAAGTACTGTATAGTAATAAAGAAGAATAAACTGCTACATGCAACAATATGAATGAGTCTTATAAGAGTTGTGTTCAAGAAGCCAGACGCAGAACAGGGGTATGCTGTATAATTCTAGACATGAAGGGAAGAAGCTATGGTGTCAAAAGTTAGGTACAGGATTGTTTGGGGGAGAGAGGTGATGAGTGGAAAGGGCGAGCCACTGGGGAGGACTCTTAGGGGCTGGGAGAAGAAAATAAGGGGTTCGTGAGATGTTGGTAATGTTCTCTTTCTTGTCCCAAATGGGAATCACACAGGTGTGTTCACTCGGGATATTTATTGAGCTGCTACTGATCTGTGGACTTTTCAGTAAATCAAACTTTAGTAGATAAGTTTATTTATTATAAAATGAATCCAGCCTGGGTGCTTTTCATAGAACAGCTATGGATTTGCGGAGAGCAACACCACCTGGTTTTAGCAAAATCATGGGGTGCAGTTCAGAGATAAATAAGCAAGCCAGTGGGTGCTCAGGTTGAGTGGTCTTGGGTGGAGTGATCCAGAAGAGGCTAGGGCACCTTGGCCCTGGCTTCAGGTGCAGTATACGGGCAGGCCTGGGGAGCTGTGGAAGAGAAGGTAGGTCAATCCTGTGAATGCAGAAAGTAACAGCACGGTCAGAAGGACTTGTCATAAACCAAAGGGAGCAGTCACAGGATTTGAGCAGGAGAGCTGGAATTGGCATTCAGATATCCAACACAAATAAAAAGACATGGACAGGGCTCAGTTTTACACATAAGCAGGAGTTCCTATAGCAGGAAACAGGTGGTGGACAGGGCTTAGGCCTGGAGGTTAGGAAGAGATGCTGAGGGCTTAGGCCTGGAGGTTAGGAAGAGATGCTGAGGGCTTAGGCCTGGAGGTTAGGAAGAGATGCTGCCTTCAACTGTTGGTTTGCCTACTGAACCACCGACAATGGCTGCCTCCCCTGGTAGGTGTGAAGTCTCCTTCTTGGCATGGACAAGGCTATCTTGTTCCTAAAAGAGAGGCCAGACTCACTATGAACTGGTGACTGAAGCAAAGAAAGAGGGCGGGGGCCACTGGAGGAACTTACAGTTCTAATGGTTGTGGTGATTCAGGAAGGAAGGATGATTATTTCTTACAATTTTGTTAGTGGCAAGGAAGAACTTGCTGCTGTGTGGGTGCTGTGCAAGATAATTAGAAGCAAAGCCATGTAATTGGAAGATGTCCTGCTTTAGCTGCCATGGCTTGTAGGATAGGAACAAACAACAGTTGGTCCTCAGATGCGAATCGTGATGTGGCTGGAATCCCTCTCACTCAGCTTGAGCTGAGCATGTGTCGGGGACCAGCAAGTAAAACACTAGTGCCGAAGCAGTGCTTATTTTATGCAGCACTATTATTCTTTTCAGAGACTTTTCATAAATATGATCCCATCTGAAACTCAAAATATCCCCGAGGGAGGCAGAGCCTGTATTCCTACCCTCCTAACCAGATAAGTAAGTAAGCTGGATCCCACAGAGGGAAATAAAATGCATAAAAGGGCAGGTACCTGGAGAGCCTGCCTCTCCTTTGCCTGGTTCAGTGCTGTCCTGCCTGCGCTGTGATGCTTACTAGATATGAGAGCTAACTAACGCTGGAAAGGGATATTAGGAAAACATTTTAAAGTTATATTTAATATGTCACAGAGCAATGAAATGAAATGAAAGGTTGACACCTGGATCCTGATTCTTTTTTTTTTAAAAAAAAATTGTTTTCTAAGAATAAGCAATATCTGAATCTAGTAGAGTTCCAAGACTTGCTTGTGCTTTCACGGATAAAGGCCTACAGTCCTTCAGTGGAAAACTTATCATGCAGAATAGTGTTTCTCCCACTTTCATGTGCATACCCGTTACTTGTGGGGTTGGTGTTGCAATGCACATTATGATTCACTAGTGCTGGCAAGAGGAAGCCTATTGTGCATTTCTAACCAATTTTGGGTGATGTTGATAACGCAGAGCTCCTGACTGGTGGAGCAGTAAGTAAGAAAGTATGTGTTCTTGCGATCAGCGCAGATGGAGCCTTTGAGTGACACCAAGACTTTTAGAGACTGGTATCTTATCTGTCAAGAAACAGACCCAGTCCCCTCTCATGAAGCTATATTTAGGATAATTCAGGAAAACCTTTGTAATTTCAGAATCTACTGTAAAAAAAAAAGATTTTAGAAAATTTGATATTACTTTATTTTCCCCTAGTTCACAGGAAACAAAATTATGATTCTGGATGCTTCATTTATTCATTCATCCATCCATTTATGATGTGCCAACTGTCTAGTAGGCACAAGTTTAGACACTGAAGTTAAAGCAGAGAGCAAAATCAAATCTGTCCCTGCCCTTGTGAGGTTTGCAGTCCTGTGGTGGTGTGAGAAATAGGAACAAGCCAGATGAAAGTGAACATGTGCACAGGATGGTAATAAGTGATGTGAAGTAAGACATTTTAAAAAATGCAGAGAAGGGAGATATGGCAGAGGATGAGGGGGTTACAATTTTAAGTACAAAGACCTCAATGAGAAAATGACATTGGAATAAAAATAGGAAGGCAGCAAGAAAGTAAGCTGTGAGGGTGTTTGGTGGAATAAACTTCTAGGCAGAAGGATTCATGGGTACCTAAGCTCTGAGATGAGAGCATGCTTGTCAACAAGACTCAGGTCATCCGAGTAGAGGAGCAAGGGCATCCCTGAGATGAAGGTAGGAGGAAAGGCCTTCTGGACCATCATATGGGCTTTGACTCTGAGGGGTCTAGGAGCCCATTGGTTGGTGTGGAGCAGAGGAGTAAGAGTGACAGGCTCTGACTTAAGTTGAAAAAGCATCATTGCAGCACCTGTGCTAAAAATGTAGCCAATAAATATGAAAGGAATGAGGCCAGTTGGGGGCCATCTGTCGTCTAGGTGAAAGATGAGGTTGCCTTGGACCCTGATGCTTGCTGGTCTGGTAATGAGAAGTGGGAAGATCTATTTTAGAAAGCTGTGATTTTCCTGAGTGATTCTGTGGGTCGATGGGGAAGTAGAATTTATTAATCTAGGGGCTTGATTCATGACTCCTTGCAGTTGGTGTTAGTTATAAGGGTGTGGTTTTTAAGTACCTCACTTTATTTTGTCTCTGTTTTTATATTATTATTTTCTTATCATTAAAAAACAGGAAAATGTTAGAAACAATGGTATTTGGGGTTAACTTTCACCAATACAGACTTTAGAACAACTTAGCAGCTTGTTTTCCATTTTTAAGTTTTATACCACAGATGGGTGCCTTTCCATTAAAAAAAATAAATCAGGAGTGGCAGCAATATCGTCACTGTTATTTTCTCCTTATAATTCTAACTCGAGCTAAATTAAAGGTAGAAACTCTTCAGAGAATTCACTATTCTGGGATGGCAAATATGCAGCCAGCATTGACATTCTCCTCTTTCCCCAGCAGTGGCAGACATTGCTAAATGATCACAGCATTCTTTCTCATTGAGCCCTGACGGAACATTGAGATCTTTATTAAACAGTCACCATTAGGCTAGGCTTGGCATGAGTTGAAACCCATTTGCCATTCCTGTGAGTAAGCAGTCTTCCTGAAAGCTTAGTGAGGTTAGACAGGGAGCTTTATGCACAGTGGTACAGAGACTTCATCTTTGTCTTGTCACTTACGACCTCCATCACTTGTTACCTCTTTGACCCTGACCCTGTGACTTACCATTTCTAAGCGTCCATTGGTCTTCTCATCTGTAAGATGTATGAAATGCTAATGTGCGGAAATGCGGATAACTGTCTGATTTATAGGAGCTAGGAGAATTAAATAGAATACTATGTGCAAAGTGCTGAGTGCAGTGCCTCACTGGAGTCATTGCAAACACTTAATTCATCTCAAACAACAGTATTTGGATTGGAGTTTAATTAATAGACTGATTTCTTGAGGATAACGATTTTATAGAACTATCCTGACTCTGTTGCCTTGCCCCACCCTCTTTTCTTTTAACTTTTTAGCTTAGAAAACCGATGTCTTTCAGGAAAGAAACCCTTCCTTGCAGACATTGCAACCCACACTGGTGTTATCATAGACCTTCATCCTGATGGTCTTCTTTGGGTTTGGGGATTGGCTGTGGTTCAGCATCCAGGCTCAGAAAAACCGAGAGATGTGTGGTGTAGTGGGAAAGCAAAGGTTGGAGGAATGGTCTTTAGTTTTATGATACTGGACCTTTCATTCCACATGGGAATTGTATATGGATATATCCACAGGGTTAAGACAACACATTGATGGTGCTCTGTAGTCAGTGATGTGTCTTCTATTTCAAGTTAATTTTTGATGATGGAGGTTTTTTCTTTTATATTGATTTGAGGGCAAATTATTCTTTGTTATTTTTATGAGAAAATCTGACCAAGGTTTCAAAGGAATTTATGCACTTTATGGTATTGTGATCACAAAACAACCTTCCTTAATTTGGAGTTTGCTTTTATGAATACAAAGATAATTGTACTTTACTATCTTTGCACATAAATACCAGGCCATTGTCAAGAAAGACAGAGAAAATTAGGGCCAGTCTGGTCTTAGCTCTCCTGAGTTTCATCTTCAGTCTCTATACCACAGGATTTTCTCAATGTCCTTTCTCCAATTCAAGGAAAGCATGTTTGGGTGCTAAGTATGAGGGTTTAAAGGATGTTCTGGAAGATCCTTTCAGCAGTGCTAATATCAGAATTTCCTTCTCTCTCTCTCTTTTTTAACCGAGCACAACTCTTTTCAAAGGCATATTGTATGTATGTTAGTTTGTTTTCTTGAATGACCTAATTCAATAAGCTAAATTGTCCTTATTTTTTTTCCATAGAGAGGTATTTTCTGCTGTGGGGCAGTCGTGTATCACTGGGCCTCACTGTGGCCCAGATCTTGGATGGACGGCGAACATATACACTGGAGTTTTTCTTCTTCTGACAATGGCAGATGGCACTAATTGATTAAAGGCCTTTTTTTTCTCCTTATAAGGCATCATGTACTTTACAATCCTTCCAGGGAGACATAACTGGGTGATGGATGCTGGCAAACAAAGTGAAACCAATTTGTCATCTTTGGCCTACATCAAACATTATTTTTAATTCATTCCACTGGGATTATATTCTACTTTTATTATTTTTTTAAATTAGTGCATCATAATTATATGTGATAATGAGCTTCAGAGTGATAGAGACATACATGAACACAGCGCTCAATAAGCCTCCCCCAACTCCTACCCTGGTCCCTCACCCACTACCGCCCCATGAACAATACTGAGTTTTTGGCATTGATGATTTTGTGTATGTACATTTTTGTGTATGTACATCTCCCCTCCGCTACCCACCTCCCTTCCTTAAGCCTTTTCTATTACTCCACTAGTGTTTTTCCTCTTTTGTATACAGTCTCTTTTTTTAATCCCAATTTCTCCCTAGTTTCTACATATGAAGGAAAGCATCTGACTTTTAATTTTTTTGTTAATGGCTAATGTCACTTAGCATAATGTTCTCTAGTTTCATCCATATTCCTACAAATGATATAATTTGGTTCTTTGTGGCTGAGTAGAATTCCACTGTGTATGTATCCCAGAATTTTGTAATCCATTGATGGATATCTAGGCTGTTTTCCTAATTTGGCTATTGTGAATTGTGCTTCTATAAACATAGACATATGTGTGCTACTATAGTAGTATGGCTTTAATTTGTTTGGGTAGATACCCATGAGTGGTATAGCTGGGTCATATGGTAGTTACATTTCTATTTTTCTGAGGAACTTCCACACTGATCTCCAAAGTGGCTGCTCTAATTTAAAATCTCATCAACAATGTATCAAAGTTCTTTTCCCCCACATCCTCACTAGCATTTATTATTGTTTGTATTTTTGATAACTGCCATTCTACTTAGGGTTAATAGGTAAAATTTTAGTGTAGTTTTGATTTGCATCTCTCTGATACTGATGTTGAAAATTTTTTCATTTATTTATTGGCCATTTGTATTCCTTCTTTTGTGTAGTGTCTATTTAGTTCACTTTCCCATTTTTGAACAAGGTATTTGTATCTTTAGTGGTAAGTTGCTGAAGTACTTTCTATAGTCTAGATATTAGTCCTCTATCAGAGGAGTAGCTGGCAAAGATCTCCTCAATTCTGTCAGCTTATTAAGGTTCTTGATGGTTTCCTTTGCTGCACAGAAGTTCTTTACTTTAATGCAATTCCACTTATTATTGCTATTTTAACTTTTTGTTCCTTGAAGGGTCTTATTGAAGAATTTCTACCAGTTGCTTATATGTTGGCTCATTGGTCCTATGTTCTCTTGAGGCAATTTCAAAATCTTTGGTCTAATTTCTGGGTCTTTGATCCATCTTGAGTTGACCTTTGTTCAGGGTGAGAAGATGGAGTCTAATTCCATTTTTCTACAAATGGATAACCAATTTTGCCAAAACTATTTGTTGAAAAGACTATATTTTCTCCAGTATATGTTTTTGGCCCAATTATAAAAATAAATCGATTGGCTGTATGTGTGTGGATTTGTTTCTGAAACTTCTATTCGGCTCCACTAGTCTTTTTGTCTGTTTTTGTGCCAATATCACGCTATTTTTATTAACATAGCTCAGTAATCTAGTTTGAAGTCATGTGCTGTGGTGCCTCCTGAATATGGTTATTACTGTTGAGAACTGTTTGGGATATTCTGGGTCTTTTGGTATTTCATATGACTTTTAGGACTGAATTTTTTAGTATTGTGGAGAATTATTGTGGTTTTTAATCAAGATTGCATTGCATCTTGATTTTGATAGAATGGTCACGTTACTGATATTCTGCCTATTCAAGAGCATGGGGATCTTTCCCTCTTCTAAAGTCTTCTTTAATTTCTGGATTTAGCATTTTATAATTTTCATTTGTAGAGGTTCCTTCTTAAAGTATTAAAAAATAAAAAAAGACTACCTAAGAATGAACCTGCAAGAGTCACACACACACAACTTGATATTTCTATTTTCTGTACACAGAATCTCATGTTCTAACACATTCTATCCCCCAAATCCTTACACTTCAGAATACCAGTCATAATGTCAAGAGATTTTGTTTTGTTTTGCAAAAAGAGTTTCAGTTTCATTTAGCTGCATTGAATGTCCCTTGCTTCCAATTCGACTTAAGTAGTATTCGTTTGTTTTGTTTGTTTTTTGGTACTGGGGATTGAGCCCAGGCATCCTACCTCTGAGTCTACCCCCAGCCCTTTTTATTTTTTATTTTGAAACTCAGTCTCATTAAGTTGCTGAGGGCCTCGCTGAGTTGCTGAGGCTGGCCTCGAACCTATGATCCTCCCATTTTAGCCTCTCAAGTACTGGGATTACAGGCATGTACCACCACATCCAGTTCAAGCAGTGTATTTTTGAGAAGCAGGATATTCTGAACCAGTTGAACTAAGCACAGATGAATCTAAACTGCATTGTCCTTGGGGATAGTCATTGAGCACCTAAGCAAGGAAAGTGTTTCGTTTTGAATGAACAGATTCAGTGTGAGGATATAAGGACGAAAAGGAAAGTTGGAAAAGGATGTGCAGAAAGTAAGGTCAGAAAAGCTGTTCCATCCAAAAGGCTTCCCATGGGGGTAAAGAAAGGGATCCAGAACGGCAGCAAGGTTCCCTAAAATTACCTGGCACTTTCATTTATAGTTAAATGCTGGAGGTTGTCCTAGTGAACTGCGGGGTTGAAGGCACAGTAAGGAATGTAATCTTAAACTTTGTACCCACTGCTCCGAGCAGACTTAGATTGTAGAAACAACCCAAAACAGTCTCAATTATTTCAAGAATGTTTATTGTGATCGTGACTAAGACAGGTTCTTTGTTAACAATCCAGAGACAGAGCAAGAGAGAGAGGAAGGCTAGAGATCCACATGGCCTGGAAAGCAGGTTGGTGCTCCGCACTGGGTATGCTTGAGAGCTACTCCTGCGTGTTGTACATCCCGTCCTGGTGTGATCCTCCATGCCCCTGTGTGCTGCGGAGTTTGCGTGTGTGTTGCACATCCTGCTCTGGGGTGGTGCTCCCCCACGTCTTTTCTTTCTTTACGTGTGCTCCATACAACTACCATGGACACGAAAGGCCTAACTCTAGACTAAGTCTCCCAGGCATTTCTTCCCTGTTGAGCTTCCAGAGTGTCCTCTACTTACAATTTACCTGTGTGTTCAAGGCTTTGGGCATATCGTTGAACTGAAATTAGTGTGTATTGTGTATGTACATGCTGACATCTCAATAAGAAAAATATTCTATGGTATCTAATTAAAGAAAACTAATAAACAGACATGCAAAAATGAAAGAAGAACACAATAAAACACCTAAGAAAGGCCCAGAGTACCAGGACCTCCAGGTATGCATATGCAGATTAGGTCTCTAACCCTGCTCAGTGTTAACTGCTTCTGCTTTATAATTGTTCTGCTCCAAGTGTTTATATAATTACTCCATTCTCTGCTCCGCGTGTTTTGGTTAGATAGTTCAACTAAATGTTAAGACATCAAATGAATAAATAGAACTGCAATAGACTGGGGATGATGCCAGCGCTGAGTATCCTTATTAAGGTTATAGGTTTCAGCAAAGATGGGATTAAATGCTGATGCTGATTATATCTAAATACTCTAGTGGGAATGTTATTAAAAGGTCTTTGGAGAGACTTTTTTTGACATGTGGTATGTTTTTGTTGTTTTTAATGACAATGTTTCCAAATGGGTTGCTCAATGTGAAAGGATATTACCGTGAATTTAAGTTTTGTATTTTTTTTTCCCCCTGGGGGAAGTGGGAGGGAAGGAGAGGTGGATTTGGTATTTTGCTATTAATTTAATTTAAGAAAAAGAAAATGCAAAAGTAATAGTTTTAGAATAAGATTTGCATAGCAAAGTATATTAAAAATGTATTTAATTTGATTAATTTTCTTACTTCTAGAGAATGAGCTCGGCCCAAGGAATAGATGACTGGGAAAGTTGTAGCTAAAGGATTTTGCCAAAACTCCAAAAAAACAAACAAAATCATCAATGAGCAAATGTAGATATAGAATTTTTGAAAGATAACTATAGGAAGAAAGACTAGAGTGCAAGTGTTATATTTTGCAAAAAATTAAAAATAATGCAACTGAAAAGTTAGAGAGAAAGAAGAAAACAGAATAAGCATGTTAGTTGTTGTATAATCCGTAGTGGGAATTAAATGTAACAGTAAAACCGTATCCTATAGTCAAAGACAAGGGTAGAAAGAATCCCCAAATCCCTGGAGATTAAATGTATTAAACAAGTGTAAGTACAATGGTAAACACCAGAACAAAAGATGAGCCTTTTAAGTACCTTAAAAAGTAAATTAAGAAGCAAAGAGTCACATATGGGAAAGAAACAGCAAATATTACAAAATGTGCATAAGTATTCTGCCATAATTAGTGTTACTAGTATGTTGTTCCTTTTGCTCAATTCAGGGAAGAAATTATGAAAAGGCAAAGTACTGTGTGTGTGTGTGTGTGTGTGTGTGTGTGTGTGTGTGACCAGCTCATATAAGGTTGTTTAGTTTTGTTGCTGGAGATTGAACCTAGGGAGTTTCTACCTCTGAACTACAGCCCCAGACCTTTTTAAAATTAATTTTTCCTTTATATCAACAATTTATTTTTAATACTTTTCTTGGTGCATTGTAGTCTCACATTATAATGAGCTCAAAGTCTTTATTTTGAATTTAAATTTAATTTTTTGTTTTTTTTTTCATTTTGAAACAGGGTCCTGCTAAGTTGTTGAGGCTGGACTGGAACCTGTGGTCCTCTTGTCTTAGCCTCCTAAGTACTGGGATCACCATGCCTGGCATCATCCGAGGGTTTTGTTTTTTTTTTTTTTTTCTCAGTTCAAGATGGAAATCACAAAGGGACAAACGATACCAACTGAAAGAGGCTTTACTGGGACCTGTGCTCAGGCACAGGGAGGCAGTGCACAGAAGGTTCCAGACTTCACTGAGGATTCGAGGAGCGAAGCTTCGATAGAAGGGCGGTGCCAGCAGGTGCGCACTCGGCTATTTTGCTGCATCTCAGGATTTCAGTCCTTTGCTCTCAGTACAGATTTGGTGATCTGTTCATACTTGCTGGGTCCATCTGCACTTGGCTCATGAAAGACACGGAGGCACTCTCCACCGTCCACTCCTGGAAGGTCACATATAGGTCATGTTTAGGCCTATTGGACATGTAGGGGCTTTCAGGAAAGCTTTTGGAGGAGTCAACAGCTCTTGAACTTGATCACTGGTGGAAACAGTTCTTTAAAAGCAGCTAAGCAGTGCATAATGGCACACACCTGTAATCCCAGTACTTGAAAGGATAAGACAGGAGGATCACAGTTTTCAAGGAGAGCCTCAGCAGTAGTGAGACTCTTATCAACCCAGAGAGACCCTGTTTCAAAAATAAAAATAAAAAATAGGGCTAGAGGAGGTAGAATGTCCCTGGGTTCAATACCCAGTACAAAATAAAGGAAACTTTGTGAGGGATATTGGACCCTCATTGGATAAAATGCATCGGTCTTATCAATAAGCATGAATGGATTTTACTCACCTACTGTTTTGGGTAGCATTCTTACTGATGTGTTCTAAAACAACTGACAACCACAACTTAGAGGAAGAAAAATTTATTTGCTCACAGCTTTAGGAGATTTTAGTTTCAGTGCATGTTGGGCCAGGTTTGAGGAGCTCAGGCCATGGCGACAGGAAGGAGAGAAAGAGAGAGAGCAAGAGCTCTGTGCTCGCATCATAGAGACCAGAAGCAAGGTAGCAACCAAAGAGGTTCAAAGACCCTGGCACAGTCCCTAAGGCCACACCCTCAGGGACACACCCCCTCGAGCCACACCTCACCTGCCTAGGTTACTACCCAGTGAATCCGTGATGACCCTCATGACTTAATTACATCAGTTCTGAACATTAATACATGAGCTCTTCAGGGGACATTTTATATGTAACTATGATATCTACTAAAAGAAAAAGATTTTCAATTTGGCTTATAAAATTATGACCATTTCTAATATTCTTAATACCTAATTCTGGTAGGTACAACATAAAACAGGAAATAAAATACTATTGTTATTTATGAATGCAAAAATCATAGCAAAGAAAATTCAACATCATGTTAAGAAAATAATATATAATGACCAGGTGAGATTTATTCCAGTGTTGGTTTAATATTAGGAAATACATTAATGCTGCATTTGGTATTAATATATGCAAGGGAAAAATCATATGATTATTTCTATACATATTGATAAGCTTTATTGATGAAAATAAAAAACAATTCATGACAGAAACATTCAAAAAAGCAGAAATTTAGTGGTACTTTCTTGACATGTTAAAATATATTGATTAGTTCTAAAAAGTCTCTTAACTAAAATGAAGCGGTAGAGAAATTTTTACAAAGATGGAGAATAGATGTCATAAATACATGATAATGTGCATTTATGAAACTGTCATAGTGAAACTCATTGATTTTTACCATTCATACATGTTAAAAATGGATATCATAATCAACCATAAAAGGGATGAATTCCTATCATTTGCAACAACATGGATGGAATGGGAGGTTATTGCATTGAGTGAAATAAGCCAGTCACAGAAAGACAAACACCTCATGATCTCACTCCTCTGTGCAATCTAAAAAAGTTGATCTTACAGAAGTTAAGAAAATACTGTTTTTCAGAGGCTGGATGAATAGGGGATAGAAAGGGATGAGAAGAGGCTGATGAATAGTTCCCAAATAATAATTAAGGGAAATAAGTTTTGATGCTCTGTTGTATAGTAGAATGACTACAGATTTGAATAATGTCTTGTTTAAGTCTTCTAAAAAAAGCAGAAACAAGGATTTTTAATTTTTTACATATAAAGTCCTTAGTGTAAAAAAATTAAAATCAAGGAACAATGAACCAAAAAATCCAACAGAAAAGTGGAAAAGAGACAAATCAGACAATTAAAAAAATAGAATGTATAAATGAGCCTTAATTTATCTATTTATAACACAGGGATGATATTACCCCATTTTTGAGCTATTATGAGGTAGATAAAGTATATATATGACATAAATTAGCTTTACAGAAAGTGCCAAGTCCTTTCCTCCAATATTTATATCATGTTTTCATATCTCTGCATTCATTTTTTCTCTTTTGTTTCAGACCCCATTCCCCTTTGCTGCTCAGTTGCTGGAATTCCTTTGGGTTGGTTACTTTCTTTATTTACTCTTCTTTCCCCAGAGAGCTTCTCCCTATCCATGGTTTTAACTAAGATTTTCCTTTCCTGAGCAGAGGCAATAACAGTATTAACATTTGTAGAGCTGGGCGTCATAGTGGCGCACGCTAGTAATTCCAGCATTTGGGAGGCTGAGACCGGAGGAACGCGGTTCGCGGACAGCCTCAGCTCCTAAGTGAGGCCCTCCGCAACTCAGTGAGACCCTGTTTCAAAATGAAGAATGAAAAATAGGGCAGGGGCTGTAGCTCGGAGGTTGAATGCCTCTGGGTTCTATCCCCAGACCGGCAAAAAGGAAAAAAAAAAAAAAAAAAAGAATTTGTGAACTGTTTATATCAATGAATACCAGAGAAGAATGTGGTAAAACAATATTGATTTCCAATTTATAGATCATTAATTTCACTATCTAGAAAGGCCTCCTGTGCATAAGGTATCACCTTCCACACTTTTGAAAAAGACTGGTGGTAGCTGGGCACGGTGGCACATGCTTGTAATCCCAGCATTCAGGAGACTGAGACAGAAGGCTCTCTGACAGTCTCAGCTACTTAGTGAGGTCCTTTGCAACTCAGTGAGATCCTGTTTCAAAATAAGAATATAAATAAAGGGCTGGGGGTGTAGCTTGGAGGCAGAATGCCCCTGGGTTCCATCCTTGGTGCCACAAAAATAAAAAAAGAGAGAGAAAGAAAAAGAAAAGGATTTGTTGTAAATCAATTGTAATAAAGGCAGAATGCTACAGATGAAGGAGAAATATATAACTCATGCTACAGGGCAATAGAAGAGGAGCACTTGGTTAGGACCAGGAAAATCTTTGCAAAGAAGTTTAATGTAGAACTTCTTTGCAGCCTAAAGGAATAGAAGAATTTCAAGAGGAAAATTATTTGTGAAGTTGGTTATTTGGCGATTCAGCTTATTTTTTTCAAAGCATAAGAAAGGGGGAGAGCAGAGAACAAGACCTAAGCCAACAAGTCATATCATATTCCTCATTTTTAATATTTACTTTGGGGAGAGGTTGTTATAGGGCAGAGAGTTGTGATAAAAAGCATTTTCTTCCCACTGAATCATTTACAGGAAGTCCTGGGGGAAAAAAAAACACTATCAGGAAATTACTTCTTCTTTTATTGAGACTAGTTAAGGACTTGGTTTAATGAAAACCACTCATTAGAGAGATAAAGGAAGTAATCTCAATTAAGATCATCATCATCATCATCTTGTTATGTGGGAAAGAGAGAACACTGAAGTGGAGCTACAGACAGAAGGCTGGTGGCTAAAACTTAGATTTCATGTTGACAGCAAAGTACATTAATAGCCGGGCGTGGTGGTGTACACTTGTAATACCAACATTCAGGAGGCTGAGGCTGGAGGATTGTGGTTCACAGACAGCCTCAGCTAATTAGTGAGGCCCTCTGCAACTCAGTGAGACCCAGTTTCAAAATAAAGAGTAAAAAATAGGGCAGAGGGTGTAGCTCGGAGGTCAAATGCCCCTGGGTTCTACCCCCAGACCCGCATCAAACAAACAAACAACAACAACAAAAAAACAGGGACAGGACAGGGGGTGTAGTTATAGTTGGAGGTCAAATGCCTCTGGGTTCTATCCTCAGACTCACACACATACACAAAAAGTACATTAACCTAAAGACTAAAGACATAGATATTACTAAAGTTTGAACATTTTCTATCTGTCCTGTCAAAATGATTATTTCTACTTATATACTATATTCCCAGTTATTCTTGATCAAGCTATTAGAAACTCTCCATTCTTGTTTCTCTTGCCTCTTGTCCTCATCTTTAATAAAGATGAGGAGTAAAGAGTTTACAGAACTAACATTAGTTAAGTACTGTCAGCTGTCAGGTACTATACTGCATGGCTTATACATGTTGCCTATGTGATTCTCACAATATCCTTAGAACAAAGTGAGGTTCAAGGAGGTTGTAACCAGCCCAGCAGCATGGAGGTTGTATTTATATAGCACAGTTATTTCAGCTCTATCTTGGGTTTATCTTACTCCAGATCCTTGTCTTTTCTGTTACATCCTTTCACATCCTCAGATGCACTGTCTTGGAATTCTGCCTTCAGGAGCTCGGTGTAATATTAGAGCAGTTACAATTCATAACAATGATCACTGCGTGATCTTGGGTTCCTGTCAGTGCTTATATTGCTGGAAAGGACTTCAGAGCTCTAAACTGTTGTTTTAAAGAAGATGTAATTAAGATCCAGAAAGGTTAAGTGACTTCACTGAAGCCTTAGGCTAATTAGTGGCAGAACTTTGGCCAAAAATCAGGTCTTGATTTTAGTGTAGTACTTTTTCCCCTCATCTTTTTTTAACTAGCCTCGGGAACTAGAACAAAGTGTGAAAATATTTTTAAAAAGTTAAAAAGAAAAAAGAAACAGAATCCACAGGGCAGAGTTCTTGAATACATCAAGAAGGTGTCGGTCTTTAAATGAAATTGATTCTTTACTAAACTCTTAGGATTAGAAATACTTTCAGATTTTTTTTTATGATTTATCATGGGTCGGTATGCTTCCAAAAACTGTACTGGTTAATTCTGTGTGTGTTGTCTATAGGGAATTCCTTTGTGGGAAGAATAAAGTTGTTAGGCAGAGCAGCAGGATATCTTCATAACAGATTCCAAGTATTAGAGAAAGATTCCCTGAGCCTTGTAGAGAAAGAGCCTCCTTGAGCCTCCTTGAGGACTCCGGCTGACCAAGGAAGTATGGATTTCAAGGCAGTGGAGCCCAGGATTTCAGAAGCAGCAAGTAGATCTCACATACCTGATCTTCACCCTGCCTTCTCCTTCCTCGATTCACTCAGTTATCCCAACCGTGGTCAGTTAACTTTTTCATTCACCTCAACTTTAGGGAGCTCTGTCATGGTCTTTATGATGTTTTGAATTTGACTCAGTTCATAGTTCATAAGGGTTCTTTGCCCCTATCCTCTTCCCTCCCAATAAAAACCATTTATACATTTTTAGAAGTGTTTTTTTTTAATTTACTTTTGTTACAGTTAGATATAGAATGGCCCCTTGAAGAGCTTATAAGTGGTGCTTGGAGTTGATGTAACTGAGTTCTGAGGGTTGTTATCCCAGCTGTGGATAAAACCGTTGCAATGGATTTATCTAAGTGCTGGTCTGGGCTGGTAGAATGTCTCTGGAGGGGGTGGATCCCGGGGGTGACACCTTGAGGATTATACATGGCTCCTCCTTTCTCTGCTTTCTCTCTTGCTTCTCTTCTCTTCTCTCTTCCTCCATGGTGTGAGGAGCGCAGCCCATGTCCTCTCCCTCTCTCCCTCTCCACTGCCTCACCCTGAGATCCACCACCCCCAGCCTCACATGGACCGAACCCAAAGCCACAAGAAAATAAATCTTTCTTCTAAGTTACATGGTCAATCTTTTAGATTTTAGCTATAAGAATGCTTACCAGAACAACTTTCTTCATTGAAAGTTAGGAGGTTGTTAATTCTGGTTTCGGGCAATTTTGCAGGCAGTGCTAGGGAAGGATGACTTAGTAGGGAAAAATATCTCTTTCATATCAGTCTTCCAGTGTTTTTGGAATAGATAAGGATAGTGTATCAAAGTGGTATCTTTATTTGAGCACATTGTCTTTATGACAGAACAAGAGAGTTTTGGATTATTGATGGATTTACATGAATATTTAGATTAAAGGCACACATTGTAAAGAGATGATTTCAGTAAATGCTGTCTTTCCCACATATTAGTCTAAGGTAAAGTTGTTTGTTTTGGTTTAAAATAGTGATTATTTCAGAAGACTAGATATGTGGAATCATGAACAGTATTTATCTGGTGAGAATTTCAATATTCTCTCTTTTTCTTTCTTTTTTTTTCTGGTACTGAAGATTACATCCAGAGACTCTACCTCTGAACTTTACCCCTAGCACTATTTTATTTTTAAATTGAAACAGGGTCTCATTAAGTTGCACAGGGTCTCAATAAATTGCTGAGCCTGGCTTTAAACCTGCAATCCTCTTACCTCAGCCTCCTGAGTTGTAGAATTGTAAGTGTATGTCACAATGACCCCCCCCATGCTTCAATATTCTGAATTAATATTATTCAATTCTGTTCATTTGTTTATTTTTATTTAGAAAGGAAGACAACATTCTCAAATAGATGGGGAAACTGAACTCCCCTCTACAGCACATATGCCACAGTCTTTCCTGCCCTTGTGTCTACTCCTGTGCTAATTCTTCTACCTCTGGTATGGGATTCCTGCCCTGCCAGCTCCTCTTCTATAAATTCTACTCAATCAATAAGTTCTACTTAATCAATAAGTTCCTAAAGTTTCCAGAAAGCCCTTGTCAAATCCACTGTAATAGATGTCCTAGGAGATGTTCTTCTGAACCATCATGAGTTAATATGCTTCTAAGAGCCCTTTACTGATCAAATGCTGTGAGTTATCAGAATGTAATTTTTCACACGTATAGAATAACATGGCTGCAATTCCTGGCTGCACCATGAACATTAATTTTCTACGTTGTAATAGGGTCTTAGAAAGGCTGCCTTTGCTAAAAGCAGCTACTCTTTCCTTAGGCCTGCAGATGCTCAGTGGTGAAATGAAAACAGGATGAAGCTTGGCATCTCAGCCTTCATCTTGTCTCTATTTCCTTGATTACCTTCAGCTTTGGGTCAGGTCCTTGCTCATCTCTGCAGGGAGGCATTTTCAGCATTTAAGGAGTGTCACCTGAAAACTAGAAATACAAGGCTTTCATAAAGAAGAACAAAATTATATCATTTGCAAGAAGATGGAAAGCCCTGGAGAGCATCATGTTAAGTGAGATCAGCCAAGCACAGAAGGAGAAGATACACATGTTTCCTCTAATATGCCCAAACTAGAAAACACAAAGGATACCAGTGGGACTCCAGATATTAGAAGGGAAATACTAGCTAAGTTTTAACGGAAAGATAGGAGAGGAGAAAGGCCGATCTTGATTAATGAGGGTCTATACCTGAACATGTGTAAAATTATGAATAAGACATGGTTAACCTGGACAACCATTGGTGGGAGGGGGGAAGAGAAAACGGGGGCAGGGAGGAGAGGGCACCAAATATAGTGTAAATGTATACTATCTATGTTCAATAAAAATTGTTAAAAAAATAAAAATAAAAATAAAAATAAAAAGAAATACAAGGCTTTGCAGCTCTAAAATCACCTAACCTGTCTTTCCCCCCTTGAAGATGGAGGCAGGACGTGCAGCCTCCTGTTCAGACTCCTGCAGTGATGCCTGGAGGGCTCTAGTCACTGTCCCCTTCCAGGATCAAAGGTCTGATGGACAAAAATTCTGAGCAACAAGTAGAGAATTGCCTCTTCAAGTGACCAAGAACTTAACCAGAACCACTTTACAGAGCCAGAACCAAGGCAACGATGGGCCAAGCCACAGTTTGACCAAGACTGGTCATGCACGCTTCTCTTACCACCTGCCCCAATTCTTCCTCTGTTTAAACCTAAAGCTCCTGCCAGACCTCGAAGACAGGCCTGCAATGCTGACTCACTTTGCCTTCCATATATGACTGATAGATTAAAGTTTCTTTCTCTGCTTTTCAATGTGAACTTTCCTGCTCAGTTTTTTGAGGCAAGTGACCAGACCTGATTTGTTGGGACCTCTGGAGTCTAGCATTTGCATAACTCTTGTAGGTAAGTCCAATTTAGCCTTTGATTTTTCTTTAATTTTTGAATGTTATTTTTATACCTACATTTAGATAAAAATGTCTTTATACATATTTATTAGACACCTGCTATGTAAGACACTGCTTGGTTCTGTGGGAGAAATGGTCAATAGTGGTTGTCTGATGAGTGGAGGGGCCAGGGTTTGAGGTCAGTAATGCTTTGTCCATTTTCTTCACACTATGGAACAGACACTTGCAAGGAGATGTAGCACGGGATAAAAGCATTAGGCACCATAGTTATGGTGGAAACAAGGAGCGAGGAATATTCAGAGGAGTCTCCTGTATTGTTTTGTCATTGATCAAATGGCATCCAGTATGGATGTTAAAGAATGCTGAAAAATAAAGCAAAACAATAATCATAAATTGCAGACAAAAAGACCAAATGCATTTTATACAATTGTATGCAGATTTTGTATATATTAATTTAAGTATTTTTTTATATTTAAAATTATGTGTGTGTGTGTGGTACTGGGAATTGAATCCAGGGGCACTCTACTTCTGGGTTTCACCCTCAGCCCTTCTTATTTTTTTCTTTGATTTTGAAACAGGGTCTCACTAGGCTGCTGAGGTTGGCTTTGAACCTGTGATCCTCCTGTCTCAACCGCTCAAGCACTGAGATTACAGGCATGTGTCACCACGCCTGGCTTAAAACTTTCTATAAATGTAATTTTTACAGATCGTATTATGTTCAATTGCTTAAATGCATCATAACTTAGTTATCCACTCCATTAATATTGAATATCACTCAGTAATTTCCATATTTTCACTTACATGCATGACTACAAAAAAATCTTATGATGGACATTTATATTTATTTGTCTATGTCTGTTTTAAAGTATGGTCTCTAACTTCTTAACCTTCCTATATAGAGGTAAGACTTACCTTCTTGCCTTTCAGTCTAGGCAGAAGGATGCTGTGTCAGTTCCTGGGTCTAGGCCTTTCACTTCCTGTCTCTTGGTGGTCTCACTAATCGCTGTAAGGAAGCACCAGCACCCTGTGGAGAGGCTCACAGGAGAGGAGCAGGGCAAGTGGTCCTCAGCTGACAGCTGACCTCAACTCAGCCTCCTGAGTGAGCCACCTTGGGGGTGGATCTTTCTGCTCAAGCTGCCCCAGCTAATAACATACAAAACACAGGTAAGCCTTCTTGTACAGCCCGACCCCAGTTACACATTTGAGAGCAAAATATGTGCTTACTTTTTTGTTTTTGTCTTTGTTTTTGGTGGGGAGAGGGTACTGGGATTGAACACAGGGGCATTGTACCTCCAAGCTACAACCTCAGCCCTTTTTACTTTTGGTTTTGAAATATGGTCTCACTAGGTTGCTGAGAGTCTGGCCAAGATGCTGAGGCTGGCCTTGAACCTGTCTCAGCTTCCCAAGGACTGGAATTATAGGTGTGCACCACCAAACTTGTCTTGCTATTTTTAAAGCAGTTATGTTTTGGAATTTGTTTCACAGCAATAAATAAACAGAATAACTTCTTATCGTTGTTTTGCAGTAAACTCCTAGAAAAGGAAAAACTCTATAAGAATACAAATACTTTAAAGTTCCCTGCTATAATTTCCTCTCAAATGTCTAGAAGGGTTGTATTAATTTCCACACCATCAACCATGTATGAGAGTGTGTTTCAAGTGTGTTTGTTAGCATTGACTATTATATTAAAAAAATTTTTGGCTTTCATTTTTTAATGCTAGCTTGTTAAATTACCTAATATAATTCAGTAGGTATTTCCTTATTCTTATGGAATTTGTCTATTCTTTTTGATGTGCAAATCTTTAATATCATATTATTTTGCTTTTGTAATACATTAGCCTTTCTCCATTTTTGTCACTGTTATAGGTAAGTTTATAGTGAACATTTTTGTGCTTTTTCTTCCCCATGCTTATTATTAGCTTTTAGGTTCATTCCAAGAGGTGAATTTGTAGGGGAGAAGCCTATGAACTCGGTTAAGTCTTCTAGGGCCCAGAAGATGAACTACAGGTGCACAGTTAAGTGCAGAGATGTGCAAGAAATGTGTGCAGAGAACCAAGTGCCATATTGAATTGGGGTGCTCAGGACTTGTGGAGCCAGGAGTTTAGTGGATGACCTCCCAAAGATTGCTTGCACAAGGCCACGATTTTGCTGAACTATCAGCGTATGGGTCTTCAGAAGCAGCAAGGGTTCTGCAGAAGACAGAGACAAAGTGCCTTTGAGCTCTCTGCAGGGCTAAGACAGTTCTTGCAGCATCAGGCCTGCCAGGCTGTGCTGATGTATTGGGAGCCCCGAGTGCCTCTGTGGGGGCACAGGCAGACACACAGGATGGATGGTCAGTGCAAATCATCCCTCTAAGCTCTGGGGCTAAAATCCTCCTCCAAGAGTTGCTGGAGGCTGGGGGGCTGGAGGCAATTTATTTTCAGTAGGAATTTGGTTTGTATATTATATGGAGCATTGTAGGATTTGTGGCAAAATTTGCACATTCACCTTTTAATAGTCCTGATTTGTTTGGCGAAAGATGATTCTTTTTTTCTCCTATAAACAGTTATTCACAGCCTCCACCTGGAGCTTACTAAAATGCATGATTCTGGTGCTCCCCTAGAGACCCTGATTCAGTGGGTAGAGGTGGGGCCCAGGAATCTGCCTTTCAGGTGATGCTGTGGCGAGAAGTTGTTGAATTAGAGGTCGAGAGAACCTGACCTGGGGGCTGTGAGGGACAGCGAGAGACACACTGGGGTCTCCCTTCTAGGATGGAATGTTGTCCCAAGAGGTGGGAACAGCATCAGCAGACAGACCTACAGCTCTTGGCCCCTGCAGAGACAGCCTGGCTGCACAAAGCCACCTCACCCCTCCTCACCTTGGTGACTGCTCTAGGTGAGAGTCCAAAGTCTGCCTGAGGGTGTTCTAGTCCAACGGGCCCTTTCAGGTTCAGTGCATCCCATGGGGTCTGTTGAGGGTGCCTGTTTTGCTTTACACTAAAGCTCTGCTTCCAGTCCTGCTTCCTCTTCTCCCCTTCAGCCAGAATGAACCAGAGGCATTCTCTGTTAAATTTCCTGCACATTAAATCCATCTTGGATTCAGCTTCCCAGAGATTTGATGGTAAACAGGTCCTCCTCCAGGCTCTTCTGCCTTGTCAACCAAAAGAAAAGGGTGTACAAGAAGGCTGGTTGTGAGAAATATAGCCCCTCTACGTGACCCCAGTCTGGCTGCACGGCCTGCCCTCTGCCGCCCGCTCCCTGCTGCAGACTCCCCAGCTGGCCTTGGCTCACTCAGCTGTGGTGAACCTCTGCTCAATAGGTTTTAATTTTAATCAGATTTTCCCTGTTTATAACTGTTGCAATCTGGAAGAAATTTGGAGACTACAATGAGATTTGTTCCAAGATTTCTTTCTCTCCAGAGAGGTCTATAATTCTTTCTGAGTTTGGGATATGGGTCACGAAGTGGACTACTTCTTTGAGGGCTTGAGTCTTATTTTTTCTTTTGCTCCATCTCCTGTGTGGCCACTTCTTACCCATCTCACCTATCATTCAGGGTGCAGGGTAGGACAGTAGGAGCAGAGACTTCAGTGTCAGACTTACCCAAGGTCACTACCGCACTTTAGGGCTTATGGAAAAGGCGCTTTTGAGCACATCACTTAAGGATCATGTTCCACATGTCTAAAATAAGGCTAATTGTGGAACATAGTCTATTGAACTGAGTCAATATAAATTATCTTTATTCTTCCAGATACATAGTAAAAACTCAGGGACAGTTGAACTAATGTTTATATAGCACTTATTCTATTCCAGATTAAATATACCGAATCTTCACACAGTCCCTTGATGTAGATATTATTATTATTATTGTAATAGTTATGCTATTATTAATTCCATGCTATACATGAAGGAATTGAGGTACCGAGAGATTAAATACCTTACAGTTTACATAGCTAGTAAGTGGCAAGAGTCGAGATTCTATAATTCCTCAAATAAAATGATAATTATGCTTGGTAGTAACAATGCAAGTACTAGGGAAGCACGATCGCTGATGATCACATGTGGAAAGCAACTTCCTTTTCCTCTTACTAAACATTTCCCAGTGCTCTCAGAAATAGGCTTGATTTGGAAAGTCAATGAATGAGACTCATCACGGGAGCAGAGAAAACAATGGTTAACAGAGAGAGCAGGATGGGTAGGTTAGGGAGGTGTTGGTCAAAGGATATGAAACTTCAATTAGATAGGAGAAACAAATTCAAGAGCTACATTGTACAACGTGACTGCACAACAATAATATATTGTATGTTATGGTTAATAATAATATATGTGTTCTTAAAAATCACTATGAGAGTAGACTTTAAATGCTATTGCCCCAACTCCCAAAATAAATATGTGAGATAATGCATATTTAATTAGCTTGTTTTGATATTCCACACTGTATACATGTTTCAAAACAATGTATCATATACAATAAGTACATTTTTAAATTGTCAATGTAGGTCTAATATAGCAATATACATTTTTTTGTGTGTATGTATGGTACTGGGGATTGAATTCAGGGGCACCTAGTTTTGACTTACACCTTCTGCTCTTTTTATTTGGAAACAGGATATTGCTAAGTTGCTAAGAGTCTCACAATATTACTAAAGATGGCCTCAAACCTGTGATCTTCCTGTCACAGCCTACCAAGTACTGAGATTACTGGAGTGTACCACCAAGCCAGGCTTAGCAATATTCATTTTGAAGGAAAAATGCAATACAGTCTACTTTCAAGATGATTGGACATTGGTCATGTTCCCAAGGGCTTCATTCATATTTTTAAATTTATTTTTATTTTTATTTTATATTTTACATATTTTTATATATTTTACATATTTACAGATTTTATATATTTTACATATTTTTGTTTTTAATTAAACTAATGCTAATTAAACTAATCATTCATATTATCCAAATTATTATGATTTTTCTAGGTAAACTCATCATTTTAACAATGTATACAATTAGTTCATAGGCAACTAGTTTTTCCACATTACCTAACATGTTTCCCACAGCTCCATCCTTCTTCACGCAGGTTGCTTTCTGTGGATTCTCTGTAACAGGCCTCCCCTCTAACATCTAAACATTCCTGGGATATTGATGATGGATTGGAGTCTCAGCGTTGCTCATAAGGAAAACAGACTTTAGGACTCCTTAGTTGGCTGCTCTTGGTTTATGTTTTCATTCTCTTAGCTCATGTCCTTATTTACACCAGGCCTGGAAAAAAAGGGAAAAAGCCAAATTCTGAAGCAAAACTTTGGAAATGAGATAAATTCCAGCTGCTTCAGCAAAAGGAAGCAGCTGTATTCTCGCAAAGCGAATGATAAAAACTGGATTACCCTCCCCGGCTGAGGACCAAAAGAGCTTCAAGATGCTTAGGACAAAAATGGAATTATTTCTTTGATTTTAATTTCAGTTTAGCTTAAAGCATCCTCTGACATGCAGATTTTTAAATTTTTAATTATTCTTCCACAGAACCAGAATGAGATAGACTTTTTGACAAGTGGCCTTTAATGTGTGTGGAGAAAAGAGAAGATGAAGGCACAGGACACTTTTTTTTATTAGAAGTGAAATAAACATTTTATATATCTCATCCCCAAGTGTTGGAATCATTGCCATCACACCATCACAATTAGTGATCAGTTACAAAATGTGTGGATACTCTATTACCACCTTACCGTAGCTATAGTTCTCCTGTCTGACCCAACATTGCTCAGTATAAGTCTTTGCTCCCTTTTTAAAATTTATTCTTAGTTATAGTCACTAGTTAATTTTATTATTCAATGCATTCACTTGAGTATTAATGTATTCATCCATTTATTAAAATGGTTGGGTATCTAATATGAACGAGCATGATCGTAGGTGCTCACAGCCTAGCAGGGAAGATGTGCCTATCAGCAAGAATCACAGTGCAGAGTCCGATGGTGGTGCTATGAGGAAGTAGGAGGTGGCCACTGCTGCTTAGAAAAATTTATAGGCATTAGGGGCGTCTTATGGGAGTAGAGAAGGAGGGAGTACTAAGTATATACATACATACACACACACACACACACACACACACACACACACACACATATGTGTGTGTGTGTGTGTGTGTGTGTGTGTGTGTGTGTGTATGTATGTAGTGGGGATTGGGTGTTCTACCTCCAAGCTATACCCCCAGCCCTATTTTTTATTCTTTATTTTGAAACAGGGTCTCGCTAAGTTGCTGAGGGCCTCATTAAGTAGCTGAGGCTGGAAAAGAACCTGTGATCCCTCTGTCTCAGCCTCTCAAGTATTGGGATTACAAAGTAAGTATATTTTGAAAGAGGAGAAGTTGTGTAGGTTTTGCTCTATTCTCTTGCTTCTTAGGCCTTCAACTCTGCTCAGTCATGTTGTAGAGTGTCTGACCAGGCCCTAAATGCGACAGTAGGTCGCATTCCTATGACTTGGCTTTACCTCCTCACTGTAGTTGATTAGGTTAGGGATAAATTTCTCATCAGTAAGATTTTCTTTTAAGGCTTTTTTTTTTTAAATAGACATATAGGCTCAAGTTCAGGACTAGTTGGCTCTCGAGCCAAAAGATCAGGAATAAAATAATTTCAGATAAACTTCTCCCCTTTTCTGCAAAATTTGGTGCTATTAGGATATTGTGTTGGGACATTACATTTAGATTCAAGTAAATTGACAAATGAATCAGTGACAGAGTTCTTAGCTAACAAAGAGGAGATTAAAGATGGGAGAGTGGGGGATCGAAAGCTGCTTCAGGTGGCATAGTTAGGGGAGTCTTCTCTGAGGATGTGACATTGCACCTGGGACTGACAGATGGGAGAGAACTCTGTGCAGGGATGAAGTTCAAGGCAACGCAGGTGGCAGTGTAAACACAGTCCTGCAACAGAGGACTCGGGTGGCTGAGCCAAGAGCGAGGAGGGGTCCCGAAGGAGGTTGAGGCCAGGAAGAAAGCTTGGTCAGGTGATGACGAGATTGTAGGCATCCAGTATTTTGTTGTAGATGCCATCAGAAGCCATAAATGAGTTTTAA
Source organism: Muscardinus avellanarius (assembly GCF_963383645.1). Classification (NCBI taxonomy): domain Eukaryota; kingdom Metazoa; phylum Chordata; class Mammalia; order Rodentia; family Gliridae; genus Muscardinus; species Muscardinus avellanarius. The sequence continues at coordinate 33,676,315 of NC_137801.1, forward strand.
TCCAACCAGTGACACAATATGATTTAAAGTGGCATTAAACCAACTAAATTCAAGCTCCTCCATAAATGATCTAGCAGTTGAAATTTCTAGCATAGTATATACTAGTGGGGTCAAGGTGCCTGCTTCACATGTCCATCGACTTTACATGGACTAGTCTGGTCCTTACTCTTTTCTCTCTCTCTCTCTCTCTCTCTCTCTCTCTCTCTCTCTCTCTCTCTCTCTCTTTAAAATCTCCATCCACCCATTATTCAGAGACAAAGAATTCAGTGGTGCAGGAAGTTCATCATAATAATGGGAATATTAGCTGGGTGTGGTGGCGCATGCTTGTAATCTTAGTACTTGGAAGGCTGAGACTGGAGGATCTCAGGTTCCAGGACAGCCTCAGCTACTTAGTGAGGCTCTCAGCAACTTAGTTAGAAATTGTTTCACAAATAAAAAATAAAAAATAGGGTTGGTGGTGTAGCTTGGAGGTAGAATGCCCCTGGGTTCCATCCCTAGTATTGCAAAAAAGGGACTATTTATAGGTTACTTTTTATTTGTCAGGATATAAATACTTTAATATAACTTGTTGAATCTCATGCATCAACTCTGGGTAATTGGGAATTATCATTCCTGTCAGGTAGAGAAGTTCCAGAATTTGTCCAACTATACAGAAAGGAAGCAGAAGAAGTGGGATTTGGGTTGGCCAGATGGTTAGCCACCCTGTTATCCTTTCTCCTGTTCTGTGAGAGTTGGCTGTGACAGGCGAGCCAAGTCTTGTTTAATACTCTCTTTTTAAAAAGAGACCGTACTGTAGCTCTCAGACAGTATTGATGGGATGTGCCCTGGGGTTTCATATACTGGTTCTAGTTGCTTCAATTTTGTCCCAAGAATCTTTCTTTTTGTCACCCTTATAAGGAAGGCAACCCACTTTTATATGAAGGGTAAACCAAAATTACTTCACTAAAACATTAAGAAGGGAAAATGATTGTCTGCCAGAGTGAGGCCAGACGGTATACCATGAAAAAGTTGCTCAAAATCACATGGCTCTTCACTTGTCCAGAACAACAGGCATCAAGAGAAAGAATTCCTACAATGATGACTACCGCAACACTCTCGACTATTCTGCATCCTTTTTTTTTTCTTTACCAAGAAAGCACCTAGTAGAGTTACACCCCTCGCCCCTTCCACACTGGCTTTTCATCTGTCAACATCAGTCACATATAACTTTATTTGAATGCTATCAGATCTTATGTCTCATCTTCTTATGGCAGAGGAGGGGTGAATTGTGAGGGTCAGAATGATATAAGGCCAGTCCTTTCCTGTATTAAAGATCTATACTATGTTAATAGGCAAGCTGGGTGTGGTAGTGCATGCTTGAAATCCTAGTACTTGGGAGGCTGGGTTGGTAGTAGGATCATCGAAGGTTCAAGGCCAGCCTCAGCAACTTAGCAAGATCTTCAGCAATCTAGGGATACCCTGTTTCAAAACAAAAAATAAAAAGGGCTGGGAGTGTAGCTTGGAAGTAGAATGCCCCTGGGTTCAATACCTACTACCACCGGGAAAAAAAAATAAGCTTAAAGAAATGATAATAGGCATTATATGAGGGGAAAAATAAAGTGCACTATGGGATTTAGGCAAGGCTAAGCTTATTCAGTCACATAATTAATGATAATAATAATTTATTATAAAAACCTGAGTTTTTAATATATGCTTTAATATCAAAGAAATGTAACATTTCCCAAATGTATTTTCCCACGTAATCCTTTTCTCAGGATATCCACTAGAACTTAGAGAACTGTAACTGCTGTCCAAATCTCTGACCTAATTCTTAGGTACTTAATCTGTAACAGCTAAGTTTACTCTATATAAATAAAACCTGCTTCAAGTACAGCAGTGAGATTCCTCATCCTTGCAACTCTTAACTGGTTTCTTAGCCTTAAAAAAAAATCTCCCAGCCCTTTTTAAAAAAATTTTCAGTTTTTCTCCTTTTTAGTATAAACCCATGATAACACACACACACACACATGCGCGCGCGCGCACACACACACACACACACACACACACACACACACTGATTAATGAATTGATTAGAGGTAGAAAAATATGTAGTCTTTGCATTCTAATTTCAGAGGCACAGAAAAGCCACTCTGGTTTTAAACTACATTTCCATTAGTTCAAGACTTGATTTATTTACTTAGAGATTCATTTATATAGCTTTATTAGGGTTGCCTTAAAAAGAACATCTATCAGCCATTGGTGGCATCTGCAGAATTAGATTTTCTCACTTTCTAATTATTTTTTCACTCAAAAGTTTTCATAGGTTGGGTTTGAGAGAGTAAGAAGATTGACAAAGGATGCTGAAACCTGCTGCATTCTCTTTCTGTAGCTTTTCCAGCCCAGCCCTCTGATTTCCAGCCCTCCCCTTCCTTGACTGGGGTAGTTTTGATTATTAAACCCACATTTAATTTAATTAATTAATTTATTTATTTAGTTAGTTAGTTATTGCAGTACTGGGGATGGAACCTAGGGGCATTCTCCCCCGAGCTTCACCCCCTGCCCTATTTTTTATTTTTTACTTTGAAACAGTGTCTCACTGAGTTGCAAAGGGCCTCTCTAAGTAGCTGGGCTGTCCATGAACTGCAATCCTCCTGTCTCAGCCTTTCAAATGCTGGGATTTCAAGCCACCACACCTGGCTCATTTTCTTTTACTATGTTATTCGAATTTTAAAGTCAAGTTCTCACTATGTTGCCTAGATTGGCCTTGAACTGCTTGGCTCAAGCAATCTTCCTGCCTGAGCCCTCTACACGTAGAGGACTACAGGTATATGCTACACGCCCTGCTTAACCTGCATTATTTTCATTCTAGAAAGTTCCAGGGCAGGTAGCAGAGGCCTGAATACTCCAGCACTTATTGAGTGTTGAGCAGGGAAGAAACATCTGCATGTCATTTCACACAACATTTATTTTAACACAACCTGATTTCACATGACTCTTAAAAGTGTCAGGAGGCAAGGCAGGCATGGTGGTACATGCCTGTAACCCGGTACTTGAGAGGTGGTGTCAGGATAGTGAGTTTGAGGCCAGCCTCAGCAATTTAGTGAGGCCCGCAGTAACCCAATGAGAGCTTGTTTTTAGAATAAAAAAAGATGAAATAGGGTAGGGGGTGTAGCTCAGAGGCAGAATGCCCCTGGGATCAATCTTCAGTATCTTCTTCCCCCTTATAAAGTCTTAAGAACCATGGTTTAAGAGATACATTTGAACATTATACTTTTTTTCTGAGGGTCTTTGGGATGCCACCAGGTAGCACAGACCTGTACATACCCTGGCCCAGTGTGAGCCTTCTCACTTCTGGTTCTACTACATCCAGATCAAGAAGGGAGAAAAAATGAAGGACAAAATGAGTGCCTAGTTGGGTGGCAGAGGAAGAAACAGTTTATTCAGTCTCCCGGGAGTCGCTAGATTGTGTAACCAGAAGGGACCTTTACAGTGAGTCTGCTTGTTGTCTTCTAGAGATGAGCCAGAGAGATTAAGTGACCTGCCTAGACACTCAGCAGTTAGATGAGAGCTCAAGCCCAGTGCTCTGTGCTCTGTTCTGCTTGACTCCACAGCCAGTGACCTGCAGGCTGGGGCCAGGTCAGAAGACCTCAGGGCCAGGAGAGCCTGTGGGCAGGGTGCCTCTGCTCTGCCCCTCTGCTCTCCTGCTGCCTATTCGACATTTTCTTGGTCCCGTTTGTCCTTCCTTTTACCCCTGTGTGTCATAATATCACAACCTTCCCCCTCTTTCACTGCTTATTTTACTTCTTTATTGCATTTTTTCAGCCTTCTCACATTCCTTTCTCTTCTCACAATTTAACCCAACTCATTTCTGTCCTGTATATTTAATGTTTCGCCCTACAATGATTTTCTCCTTGTTCCTTGGTCTCATTCAAGGCAACTCACAATTACCTTCAAGCTTAGGCCTGCACAATTCCTTTCCCGCACAACTCTAAGGGGTTCCATTCACAAAGTCCTTAGCCTGACCCATGTAAGCCTCGTGGACCAATTCCAAGAACTTGATTCATGCGTAACAAAGTGAAAACAAAACAAAACAAAACAAAACAAAAAGCCAATGAGCAAACTTCCATTAGCTAAGGCAACTGTCCTCTAAGGAAGACTGGAGCCTTTCTGGATTTGAGGAAGACTGTTACGTGTGGTTGAATGAAGGTGATCTGGGGCAGAGCTGAATGGTTTTGCACAAATGATAGGAAGCAATCACATTCTCCATGAAGAAGTGGGTGAGATGAAGAGTTAGGAGATTGAACAAGAAAAAAAGATGCCAGAAACATCAGGTGAAGCTGGTTTTGTAGACAGGCACAAGGTGAAATGAATGAAGCACATTTAAGAGCAGGGATGCATAAAAGTTGTGCTGCCACATCCTTCTCTCTCTCCCTTCATCTTAAGTTCATTGAATTACAGTAAGACCTATCTTGAGAATATGTTTGTTTGTTTGTTTGTTTAATTAGAAATTGTGAACTAAGCCAAGTTTGACTTTTGAAATAAATTTAGTGCTGCTGAGCAGAGAGTAAACTCACAAGAACCAGGAGCCTGGAAGCAGAAAAGACCATTCCTCATCCTCATCCTCATCCTCATCCTTCTGAGGCTGCTTGGGAATCCACAGGAACCACTGGGAGGAGGGCAGATGTTCTAGGCTTGCACCAGGCATGCGAAAGGGATTGGAGGTGATCTTGTCTACATCTCCAGGGGCCAGAATACCTTGACCAACATCTGGTTTATACATAAATGATTAGAACACTGATGGGTTTCCCAAGGTCCAAATTATAACCACATTGCATCTGCTTCTCATAAGCTCCTCAGAGAGGTCAGAGAGGCTGTCATCCAAGGACAATGGCATGTTTACTTTTCATTTAGAAAGGAGGCCTTGGAAAAAGTCAAATGGATAAACTTGTTAGTATAGCAAATGTGAAAAGCCTGAAAGCGTCTCTTAACTGATAGCTCGCTTCCAGCTGGAACATGGCCATTGCCTGAAGACTTGGAGGAGGGCTGGCCTGGGCGGAAGATTAGAAACCATTTCCACTCATACTGATCAGGGATGCCAGGTAGGAAAAGTGCTGACTCTCACGTTGGGAAGTTCCATTGACCCAGATGGTTCTGGGCTTCCCACGAGCCATCATAACTTCTCTGATAAAAATACAATAACTACTAGGGAGCCGACTGGATCAGCTACTGGCCAGCGAGACTCAGTGTCCTCATCTTATTCCAGTTCAGACCAATGAGATTTTTTTTCTAGCAAAGATGACATCATTAAATAAATGATGATTATTACATGCACTCATACATGATTAAAACATTTGCGAATAAAAAATTTATACACCAGGTGCAGTGCTAAGAACATGCATCACATGCATCACTTAATTTAATTCTCACAAGAGGTATTATTTGTGGCTGGTAAAAGTCCTGTGGTTTCTCTATTTGAGCAACTATTGACTTTATAGGGTTTTTGATACTGACTGCGAACAATTTGTCATCACCCCTATTGATTGACTAAACATCATGTCATTTTTACTATAGTGTCCCAGCTCAAAGAACAAGTCAAATATCTTATCTTTTGTAGCTAGTAAGCCATAATTTTTAAAAAAGATATGAACTAATTCATCAATTACTTCTAGGTTCTTGAGAAGTAGGGGAAAAAACCTACTATTGAGGCAAAGTCAGGAAACTTGTGAACTTGGGCTACGCAATCTTGGATAAATTAACAATACTTTTTCATCTCAGATTTATTATTTATAAAATAATTTTGGAATAAAAGATTATTTCTGGCCCTTTGAACTGAAAAAAGTTCAAAGGGCCATTTTGATTTTATGGTATAAAGCCCTGAGAGTTACCGCTTCTTCTTCTACACTGGTTTATCTGGTTCCTGACACTGTTGCTTATAAGTAAAGGCTCAAGTGTGGATTGAATCAATCAACCGAGGATGAGGATACCTGACGTCCCTGAAATCAGCCCAGCAGTTGTTTATTCTATTAGTCTCACTTCTCAATTAAAAATAGAAACGTCCCGCCTCTACTTTTTTAAAGTGACAATAAATAGGATACTCTTGGTTTTATCGCGTTCCATGTAATAGAGTCTATGAAAACAGAACATCATAGAGAACATAAAGCTCTCAAACTTCTTGTGGCAGAAAATTGCATTACAGAATACGTATACTGTAACGGCATTTATATGACATGTAGAACAATCTTGTGTGTGTGTGCAAACACACCAGTGCATAAAAATGATTAGGAACAGTAGTCAACAGGAATTCAAGGTTTAGCTAGAATATTTGCATTTTAATAAGAGAAAGATATTATTTGATTTGATAACAAAATCAGTAAAACTATCTGCAATTTTTGTTGGTGGTACAGGTTTGCTGGTTTTAGATGGAAATTGTATTACTTAGTGTTTACAAATGGGCCAACAGGAACAGGTCACCTCCAGAAAGAGATCTGGTTGGTGCTCAGTGGTGAGAGGATGATGGGTTTTGAAAGCACATCATAAGATGGACAGGAACTTGAGTCCTAACTTTGATTTTTTTTGCTGTTTCTTGATTTATTTCTAAGGTATTTTATTTCTAAGGTATTTGCTGTAGATCATTTTGAAATGTGGGCTTTGTCTGGACTCCCCAGAAACTCATTGGTATGATTGACTTCATCTAAGCCCTGTTCGTTCTGGGAGGTTTCACCTCCCCCTCCTCCCCCTGAGAGCCTCCATATTTAGTGAATTCTATAGACACAACTACTTCAAATAAATATCAATGAAGTCAATCCTTCAGTGTCTCCAGAGAGTTGTACTTTAAGGGAAACAATACTGTTTTAAAGAAAGAGACTGAGAATGTTTTTATTTTGAAAAGATAATTTGGTACCTGTGAAATTTAAGACAGGCACTGATGGGGGGGCACGTCTTGTGTGGTGTGTATTTGTTGGAGGTTGAAAAAATCCTATCCAATCCATAATTATTTATTTAGATTCTAAAGTAATTAATTGCTCAATGTCTTTAGAAAACTTCTGTATTCATCATTTCATTTCATCATTGTAACAACTTATGGATTAATAGACTCAGTTTTAAGTCGAAGAATATGGAGCTCAGAGAAATTAAATGCTTTGCCAAAGGGTATTTAGCACAAAGGTAACAGAACTGGACTTGTCCCCCAGCTAGCCACATCATGAGCCTCCAGATGCTGAGCCCTTCGGCAGCTGTCCAGAGGCATGGCCTCATAATATCTGCCTATATTGGTGGTGGGTTACAGAAAGTAGGATACAGATACTGCTCAGCACCATGCTTGCCATATGATTGGTCCATAAGAAATGGTGGGCATTATTGTAATGTGTATTGCTCTAATTATTTGAAGTTTAGAAAATGATGAAGGACAACCCTCCGGACTTTGATGAGACCTTTTGACATGGTTCTGCAAAGTCTTGCCCTTCATACCACCTGACACCTATTTCACTTTACTTCGGGTGCCTTGATGAGCATGATTTACATTTCAAGCTTTGGTGGCCTCCACCAGAGACATGCTGTAGAGTTGCCCAGATACTTGGGAGTCCCTGACAAAGATTGAGGGTTCTGGCCTTAGCTGCTCCAGCAGGCAGTGATGTGTGTCTGAATAAACTTGGCCTAATCGCATGGAGTTGTGGTTGGTGCAGTTTATCAGTGACATGACTTCAAATAAATAAATGACTCCTGGAAAAACAGCTCATTCTAAAGCCAGCTGCTTTTATTGCTGAGCTCTGATTTCACTGTGATTAATGAGAACATGCTTCCCCATATTTGGAGATGAGAGAAACTTCTCAAGGCCTCCCCTCCCAGTACTGTCTGGCCATTAATCTATAGGATGGTTCCATTTCATGAATACTCCTTGGCTTGAGAAACAGTTGTCCTGCATGGATAAACAGAGTGCTTCTAGTCCTTGGGTCATCTTAAAACTCAGTTGTCTACTGAGAAGAAAGTGGTTACAGGAAGAAAGAAATTCTCCCCAATGCCTCATATCCTTTAATACTCTGAAGTGCCTTGAAAAAAATTTACTGGTACAGAATAGGGGAGACATCTATCTTAAGAATTCCTAACTTCTCCACATACCTTGAGGCCTAAGCCTCTTTGGATTTTACCTTTGGGTGTCCAACTGGGATTGGCCCCATCATGTTTCTCTTTATTATGATTTTTTTTATTACTCAAGTAATATCAAATAAACTACTCAGATAATACAGACGTAGACACAGCAAAACATAGAAGTCTCTCTCCTTTCTTCTCCATTTCATTTCTTACTCCAGAGGCAGCCACTGTCAGTCGTCCATATGTGTCCTCCAGGCCAACATTAATGCACTGTATATATGAATATGAACATATGAAATACAGATAATAACAGAATAAATATCCACATACCACCTAAGCTTTACTAATTATGCACTTTGCTTTATTTGCTTCATAAGATTTTAGTAAAGTTACATGTTATATATATATTGATGTTACTACTATACGTTTCCCATATCTCATCCCCTTTCAAAAGTAATACATTCTGAATTTGGTGCCTATTAATTCACATGCGCTCTTAGCTTCACTAAATATGTTTTTAAGTATAAACAATTATATAGATGGTGAACTGTACCTATCTTTTTCTGCAACTTGTTATTATTTACTCACCATTACGTTTACTCATGTGGCACAATTCCATTTATTTTCTTGCTGTATGGTGTTCTTTTCTGTGAAAATATCACAAATTATTTAGTCATTTTCCCAATTAAGGATATTAATAGACTCCAATACTTGCTTTTGCAAGTGAAATTGTAGTTATCATTAACCTGTATATTGTCTTGTGCAAGATGAGTTTTTTTTTATATTACTCAATCATGCATGGAATTGGAGGATTGTAGTTGGTGCTACTTAGCCTTAAGAAGTATTTCGATTTGGAGATATTGCAGTTTTGTAAAAACTTTTGTTCCTTAGTGTTTGGTATTATTTGATGCCCTATAATTTATTCTTTATTTTGAAACAGGGTCTCACTGAGTTGCAAAGGGCCTCACTAAGTTGCTGAGGCTGCCTGTGAACCGCAATACTCCTGTCTCAGCCTCCCAAATGCTGGGATTACAAGCGTGCACCACCACGCTCAGCTCTTGCCTATTACCTTTTTATTTAACTTGTATTTCCCTAATTACTAGTGAGTTTAACACATTTTCTCATGCTGGGCATGGTGGTGCACACTTCTAATCCCAATAATTAGTATTTAGTGAGGCTCTCCACAACTTAGTGAGACACTGTTTAAAAGTAAATAATAAGCCAGGCGTAGTGGCTCACACTTGTAATCCCAGTGCTTGGGAGGCAGAGACAGGAGGATCATGCAGGTTCGAAGCCAGCCTTGCTGGCTTAAGAGACCCTGTTTTCAAATAAAAAATATAAAATAGGTCTGGGAGTATAGCCCGGAGGTAGAAGGGTTCCATCCCCAGTACCACCCAAAAATAAAAAAAAAGGGAAATAATAAAAAGTAGAGCTGGAGGTATAGCTTGGAGATAGAATGCCCCTGGGTTCAATCCCCAGTACTGAAAAAAAAAAAAAATGCACATTCTACTTCAGTGAATTGCCTATTCATAGCATTTGACAATTTTTAATTTTCAGAACAACATTTAATACCTATAAAACACTTACTATATGCCAAGGAAAATTGTAAGGGCTTCCAATATAGTAAGTCATTTAATCTTTTTTTTTTTTGGTGGTACTGGTTTTTTTTTTTTTTTTTTTTTTTTTTTGGTGGTACCTGGAAACCCTTCTACCTACGGGCTACACTCCCAGACCCATTTTTATATTTTTATTTGGAAACAGGGTCTCCTAAGCCAGCGCGCTCGGCTGGCTTCGAAACTGTGCAATCCTCCTGTCTCCGCCTCCCAAGCGCGGGGATTACAAGCGTGCGCCACCATGCGCTGCTCATTTAATCTTCATAAGAAACGTGAAAGAACGCGACCTAGCTTACATAGGCAGGAAGTAGTAGAACTAAAATTTAAACCTGTCAGGCTGGTTTTAGAGTCTTTGCACTTAACCAGTATGCTATCTGGGAAGGTAGAAATTTCACTGTTTTATTGTCCACATTTTACTTTGGAGGTCTATGGATAGTCTTGGCCCTTTGGTTGTCCATAGCAAATCAGGATTACATGCTTATCAGAGTCCTCCAAATTATTTTGATTACATGAAAATTATAGTTTAATTTGGAAAGACCATATTTTCACACTGTTGTTTCTTCCCATGAATGTGTTATCTCTCCACCTATTACATTTATTTCCTTTAGTGATTTTTAATAACTTTCCAAATACTTTTCTATGTGAGAAAGTCTCATTCATTCATTCATTCATTCTCTCTCTTTAAATTTACTCCTAAAAGAATATTGTTTTTGAAACTCTTTAAATGGAATCCATTTAAACACATTTTTATTTTTAAAAAGGTCTCTCTATATAAAGTTGGGCATGGTGGCTCACACTTGTAATCTCAGTACTTAGGAAGTTGAGACAGAAGGATCACAGGTTGATGGCCAGCCTCAACTACTTAGTGAGGCCCTCTGCAACTTAGTGAAATTCTGTTTCAAAATAAAGAATAAAAAACAGGGCTAAAGGTATAGCTTAGAAGTAGAATGTCCCTGGGTTAAATCCCAGTACAAAACAAAAACAAAAACAAAAAACTTGATATAACTAGACATGATAGTATTCCATGCTTACAAACTCAGTACTTGGGAGACTAAGACAGGAGGATTGTAGGTTTGAAGCCAGTCTCAGCAACTTAGTGAGAGAACCCCAGTAACTTAGTGAGACCCTGTTTCAAAATAAAAAATAAAATAGGGCTGTGGGTGTAAGTAGGAAGTAGAATGCCCCTGGTTTGGCCTCTAGTACCTACAAAAAAAAGTCTATATAAATGTGCAATTAATTCTTGTACATTACATTTTAGTAGGAAAATTTGTACTTTTCTCATTACTTTTAGTAGTTTGAATAGAGATCATTTGAATTTTTGAAATTATATATATAGCCGGAGTGGTGGCACACTCTTGTAATCCCCATACATGGGAGGCAGAGACAGGAGGATTGTGCAGGTTCAAATCCAGCCTCGCTGGCTTAAGAGACGCTGTTTCCAAATAAAAATATAAAAAATAGGTGTTTGGGAGTATATCCTGGAGGTTGAAGGGTTTCCAGGAACCCCAGTACCACCAAAAAAAATTATAATATATATATATATATATAAATATATATATGTATGTATATATATTTATTTGATAAAAGGATGTGTTTCCTCTTTTCCAAACCTTTTGCCTTCATTTAATTTTATTGTCTTATGACTACTTGCTTTTTTTATCATCCTTATCTGAATTTGAAATCCAGCCGTTATTTGTATTTACTTTAAAATTTTTTTCACATTCTGTAATACCAGAGTTATTTGTTCCATTAATACTTGGTAGAATTTGTTTAAATAGTTTGGGACTTTCTTCTTTCCCTAGTAAACAATTTAAGGTCTATTCTCTTATTTTTAATTTCCATTTTTTTTTTTTTTTGCGGGTCTAGGATTGGAACCCAGGGGCATTCGACCTCTTAGCTACACCCCCTGCCCTATTTTTTATTCTTTAATTTGAAACCGGATCTCACTGAGTTGCAGAGGGCCTAAATAGCTGAGGCTGTCCGCGAACCGCGATCCTCCAATCTCAGCCTCCCAAATTCTGGGATTGCAAGTGTGCACCGCCACACCCGGCTCTATTTCACTGTTTTATTTGATGCTGGAGGTTGAACACAAGGGGCATTGTACCTCTGAGCTGCACCCCCCAGCCTAATTTTTTATTTATTTTTGAGATAGGGTCTTACTAAATTGCAAAGAGCCTAAGTAGCAGAGGCTGGCCTCGAATCCTGATCCTCCTGTCTCAGTGTCCCAAGTACTGGGATTACGTGCATCCGCCACCACTCTCAGCTTTCTGTTCATTTTGATACATCACATGCTCATCTGAAAACTGTGTGCCTCCTGTGTGTTCAAATTTATTAACAAATTTTCTTATGTTATAAATTTGACTTTAAATTAGAAAAATTAAAAACTTGCTGTGAAAATACAGACAGAACAATATGGCCGTCATATAAATGCTATCATTTTAAACAAGTTAGTGAATATTTGCCATATTTGCCCCAGATTTCTCTTCCTCTCTATCTCAATGAGAAAAAGAGAGAAGATGAAATGAGGCTGGAAGGGGTAGAGAAAGAAAGGAAGGAAGGGAGGAGAGAAAAAAAGAAGTAAAGAAGAAAACATCACAGATACAGCTAGTAATACTCCATCCCGGTCCATCCCAGTCTTCTTTCCTGAGATGACCACTGTCTTGAACAAATGTGCATCACACTCCTGTAGCTTTCATACTTTCACTATATACTCATACATGTATCATTAAATAATGTATATTATTATCTTGCATGTAAGAGTCAGAAGGGAGGATTTTCTAGCATTTAAACCAATACCATTTTCCAAAAAAAGTTTGTTTTTATCAAATATGACTATATCCCTAACAATATAGTGTTTAATTTTCCTTATAATTAGCCCTTGGTATTATTTGTATATATATGTATGTATATATAGTATTATACGTGTATATATATGTGTGTGTGTATATATGTGTGTATATATATGTGTGTGTATATATATGTGTGTGTATATATATACATATATATATATATACATATATATTTCTTCAACTTGCTTTTGTCACGCAAGTTTTATTTCTAAAAAAATTTATATTTTTTTGCCGGGTGTGGTTGCGCACGCTTGTAATCCCTGTGCTTGGGCGGCGAGACAGGAGGATCGCGCAGGTTCGAAGCCAGCCATGCTGGCGTAAGAGACCCTGTTTCCAAAATATAAAATAGGTCTGGGAGTGTAGCCCGGAGGTAGAAGGGCTTCCAGGAACCCCAGTACCACCAAAAAATATATATTTTTTGAATATTTTCACTTCTACATAATATTTTTGTGTGTTTAGATTTAGGTATTCTTTTCCATCTTTTTGATACTATGGGTAATATAAAAGATACTATCTAGTATCAAATATCCATTCTCTTTCTTTCTTCTTGCCCTCTTTTTTTCCCTCTCTTTTTTTAAACAATCTCATTTGTTCTTTTTCAACACAGCTTTAGTGATCTTGTTAAATGCAAGTCACATTTTATTTTATTTTTTTTTGGCAGTACTGGGGATTGAACCCAGGGGCATTCTACCTTCAAGTTATACTCCCAGCCCTTTTTTTAATAGTCTTTATTTTGAAACAGAGTCTCACTGAGTTACAAAGGACCTCACTAAGTAGCCGAGGCTCTCTTTGAACCATGATCCTTCAGTCTCAACCTCCCGAATGCTGGGATTACAAGTGTGTGCCAACACTCCCGGCTCTTTTTTTTTTTTTAATGTTTTATCATGTTTTAAAAATTTTGCTGCATTGTAGTTTTACATTTTAATGGAGTACAAGATTGTTGAGGCATACATGCACATATTACCCAATTAGCCCTTACCCAGTTCCCATCCCATTACCTCCTTTTTCCTCCTCATATTTGGCTTAGTGAATGACTTTGATCTGTTTGTGAATGTACATCATGTACATTAGATAATTTACTTTTTCTCCTTCCACCCCACTCAGTTAGGTCCCCTTATTTGTTCATCTATAGTATTCCCTTCTTTGTCAAGTGTTCCTCCTATAACCCATTCTCTCCCTAGCTTCAGCATATTAGGGAGAGCATCCAATTTTGAGAGGGAGAAATGGGGAGGGAGAGGGGTGGGAACTGGGTGTGAGCTGTCTGGGTGATGTGTGCATTTATGTCTACACAAGATTTTTGCTTCATTATGATGTATAAATACAATGCACCAATAAAAAATTAAACAAAAAGCATGCAGGAAGAATCACAATACCTGACTATAAACTATACTGCAAAGTCATAGTAATAAAAAAAAAACCTGCATGATACTGGCACAAAAACAGACACATAGACCAATGGAACAGATTAGAAGACACTTAGAAATTAGACCAGAGATCTTGAGGGTCCTTGAAAAGGGCATAGGTCCAACACAGTATCACATGGGCACAGGTAAAAACTTTCTCACCAAGACCCAAAGGCACAAGAAACTAAAAGGTGGACCAATATGTGGGATTGCATTAAACTGAAAAGCTGTTGTACTGCAAAAGAAACTATCAAGAACCTCAATCAAGAGCCATCAGAATGGGAGATGAATTTTGCCACCTACTCCCTCAATAGAGGACTAATGTCTAGAATATACAGAGAACTCAAGAAACTCAGCACTAAGAAAACAAATACCCCAATCAAAACATGGGCAAGTGAACTAAATAGACACTTCACGAAAGAAGAAATTCTAATAGCCAATAGATGCATGAACAAATTCTCAACATCATTAGCAATTAGAGAGATGCAAACCGAAACCACCCTCAGATTTCACCTAACTCCAACTAGAATGACAATCATTCAAAACACAAACAACAACAAATGTTGGCAAAGATGTGGAGAAATAGAAACTCTAATACATTGTTGGTGGGGTTGCAAATTAGTGCAACCCCTTTGGAAAACAGTATGGAGGATCCTCAGAATAATGGGAACAAACTTACCATATGATCCAGCAATACCACTTCTGGGTATCTATCTGAAAGATAGGAAACCAAACTTCCAAACTAATGCATGTGTATCTATGTTCATAGCTTCACAATTCACAAATGCCAAACTATGGAACCGGCCAAAATGTCCATCAACAGATGAATGGATTATAAAACTATGGGATGTGTACAAAATAGGATTTTACTCAGACATAAAGGAAAACACAATGACATCATTTACAGGGAAATGGATGGAACTGGAGAACATTATTCTAAATGAGATTAGTCAGTCAGATAAAATAAGAAATTAGATGTTCTTTGTAATATGCTGAAGCTAGGGAGAAAATGGGTCATAGGAGGAACTTTTACTTCTCTTTATCAAAAATATTTATCAAATATTGATATGCCAGCCTGGCATGGTGGCACAGGCTTGAAATCCCAGTATTTGGGAGGCTGAGACAGGAGGATTGCAGGTTCAAGGACAGCCTCAGCAAACAATGAGACTCTCACTAGCCTAGAAAGACCCTGTTTCAAATTAAAAATAAAATAGGTCTGGGCATGTAGCTTAGACATAGAATGCCCCTGGGTTCAATTCCCACTGCCTCCAAAAAAATATTAATATGCCAATGTCTATTCTAAAAAGTGAGTATGTACCAGTGTACAAATAAAAGATGCCTGTAACTTAAATTCTAAAGGCAAAATTCCTAATAAACAAATGGATAAGTAAAATATATTGTCTATAACATGGTGATAAACACTAAGGAGAAAAAATACAGCAAAGAGGGGAGAAAGGAAGTTTTGGAGTAAAGAAACTATAATTCTGGAAAAAATGCCAAAGAGGTCCTCATTGAGAAGATCCTCTCTGAGCTAAGACCTGGAGGGATTGCCGGGCATGTACCTGGGGAAGGGGCCAAGGGCCCTAAGGTGGGTGCGCATCTGATATGCTTGAGCCGGCAGCAGCTCAGCATGTCTGGGACCAGCAGGGTTGGAGGTGGAGAGCGGGCAGCCAGAAGTTTGGAGAGATCCAGAGTGGGAGGGGTGGGGAAGGTGTGGGCCTTGCAGGGCCTTACAGGACACATGAGGGTACTGGCTTTCACTGAGTGAGATGGCAAGTCACCTCACTTCTATTTCCAGCAGGATTCCTCTAACTGTTGGGTTGAGAAAAGCCCACAGGACAGGGAGTTAAAAAGCAGAGACCCCAAAAAAATAAAAAAATAAAAAAAATAAAATGCAGGTCATCCTCCGTAAAAAAAAAAAAAAAAAAAAAAAAGCAGAGACCAGTTAGGAGTCCAGGTCTATTGCTGGAATCCAGGTATGTTATGACGGTGGGTGGTTTAGCGATGACTTTATCTCACTTATTTTCACAATAGCTTTATTATTTTTTTCGGGTCTGGGGATGGAACCCAGGGGCATTCTACCTCCAAGCTACACCCTCAGCCCTATTTTTTATTCTTTGTTTTGCAACAGGGTCCCACTGAATTGCAACCAGCCTCACTAAGTAGCTGAGGCTGTCTGTGAATCCGGATCCTCCTGTCTCAGCCTCCCAAATGCTGGGATTACAAGTGTGTGCCATCACCCCGGCTACGATAGCTTTTTAAGATGTATATTATACCTATTTTACCAGCCAGGAATTGAAGCTCAGAGGGGAGTCAGTAAGCCCTCTAACTCCCTATCACATGGCCTGTTTATAGCAGAACAGATCTTGAACCTATGTCTAACTTTACTTATGTTCCAAGAAATATTTCATGCTTTGAAGCAAAACTATTTTGCATTACTTAAAACCAAAAATACCAGCATTGCATCTAGGCCAAATAGACTTTGAATTTTGTTGAGAATCCTAGCTATATTGTTTTAGCTCTGAGATATGCATATCTCTATAAGAAAGAAGTATTAGTGAAAGGAAAACGTAGCTCAAGGTGTATCTGAGATGCCATTAGGACTCTGACAACTACAGTTGCCTGCAGGCGCACCCTCAAAGATCACCTGTGACTACAGGATCATAATTGATTCATTGGGGAACATTAGGTATTTTTTCCTGTTGACTACACTCAAACTTTTAGGAAGGGCCATGACAATTTGCTGCTCCCAGGTTCAATTTTTATAATTGCCCGTTAAAGGTAATTGCTAACATAATGTTTAATCAATAGATTATAAATATGATTTTGTGTTTTAGGGTACAAAGGCTTTTATAAATTTTAGGAAGTCATTGCTACATGGTATATTTGATAATGTGGCACTTTCACTGTGAATTCAATTGTTACCATAAAGACTTAAACAGGAAGGAAACAAAATTACTTAATGGATTCCTCTTTTTTATTTGGGGGGGGGTACTGGTAATTGAACCCAGGGTATTCTATCTCCCAACTATACTCCCAGTTCTTTAAAAAGAACATATTTTTTGTTCTGAAACATGGTCCTCCTAGGGTTACCTTCATTTTATAGATGTGCAAATTGAGCAAAGATGTGAGGTACACTAGCATCTTGGGAAGATGGTCTTGTACATCAAAGGAGCTCGGCTGCCACTCTGAATGTGACCTTGGGGATGCTACCTAGACATTATTTATTTATTTATTTATTTATTTATTTATTTATTTATTTATTTATTTATTGCAGGTCTGGGGATGGAACCCAGGGGCATTCTACCTCTGAGCTACACCCCCAGCCCTATTCTTTATTCTTTATTTTTGAAACAGAGTCTCACTGAGTTGTGAAGGGCCTCATTAGGTAGCTCAGGCTGGCCAAAAACCATGATCCTACTGTCTCAGCCTCCCAAAGGTTGGGATTATTAGTGTGTGCCACCATGCCTGGCCTACCTCAACTTTCTAAACCACAGCTTCTCCATTAGTAAAAGCTAGGTTAAAAACTATCTTGCAGAGTAGCTAGGAGAAATTCTAGTGTATTAAAAAAAATCCCAGGTAATGTCTGGTATAAGGTAAAGGCAACCATAAAATTTAACTTTTTTTTTTTTTTTAGCTCAACAGTCTTTTCAAGTCAACTTTCTGAACTACTAACCTCTAAGCCAAACTTTTAGCCTCGTCAACAATTGACAAATAAAGCATCCTTAATCTATCTTGATATATTCTTAGGTAATTTAGAAATATCATTATGAAATGATGAGTTTTCTGAAGGATTTAGGTGCCAAAAAAGGGGAGTAAAGGTGTCTAGATACTAATTGCACTTTAAGGCATTCAGTGAAAGAAATAAAGGAACAAAGCCTTCTTTCATTAAAAAAAAAAAAAAAAAAAAAAAAAGCTTTCTCTGGAATCTCACACATGTGCCCAACAAGAATCCTTTTGCTTTCCTGCTGCAAGTATTTGAAGTATCTTGTTCTTTCGAAACAAGTGTTCAGTGTAATGCAGAGCATTTGATTCAGAGTAGGCACATTTCCTTTGGGTGCTAGGAAGAGAAGTTATCGAATTTACTAGTTTGAAGCACACTTATCAAGGCTTCACAACAAAAATGACTCCTTGTTGTTCTAACATCTGCCTTCAGAAGCACTGTTGTTCAGAACAAAGCGTAATTGTGATAGTGGGTGATGGATTTGAATGATCTGTGGAGAGCACAGGATGCTGTTAGAGGAAGTCTGAAAATTGAAGAGCTCTTCAGGCAGGGAGAACATTTTGTTTTTCTCTGCTTTTAAGAAGAAGGCATTGCTGAATGAAGCCTCAGCCACAGCCTCCCTGGATGTTCCTCGGTGGGGAGGCTATGGCTGAAGGGCAAAATAGAATTTTATGGATTCAGTTTGCCCAGTGCCCGAGGCTCTTGGGAAGTAGTGATGCACTTGGGAACCTTTGTGGAGATCAGGGTAGACCCGGAGGTTGATAAATTGATTTACTGTGGTGCAGATGCCTTTCCGATGACTAGAGTGTTCTGTATAGTATCCAGAATATATTCTGGATGTCGTGATATCTGGTATACCACGCTAATAATTATAGAGTTGCTTTGAAACCATGAGGTAAGAACCCAAACCAGAAAATTGCCCTGAAAAATACATACGAGTTATAGATAAGTAGAATGAACCATGAACTGCACCTACACTATAGCAGATAGAATGTTACTTTTGATGGCAATGTATCTGCCCAGGGATATATTTTAAAAGCCTCCAAGCAACACCACCCTATATCATGAACACAATGTTTCTTCAGACAGGTCAGGGGTAAAAGGGTTCCTTTATAGCTTTTGTGAATCACTGGCAGGCTATTCCCATCTTGAGGGGTCCTCAGATCTTTATCCTAGCTGTGTGTTTGCACACCACTTCTGAATTGAGACTGTTGAATTGCCCCACATACTGTCCTCCTCTAGGGATGACTTTACCTTTAAATTTGGGGGACCTGTGTTTACTCTAGAAGATTAAATTCTTTGCTGAGCCCCAACATGCATGCAAGTCCTATATTTGGACATCATGATGATATTATTGTAGCTTTGAAGTTTTTGGATCCAAACACCAGAAATAGTAAGATGGCATGAGTGAAGACACATGGGCTTTAGGAACAGTAAACTCAGTGACTCCAGGTTGAAGATCTCTGCTAAAAAATCTCCAAAATGCTTCAAACTCTGAAACATTTTTTTTTTTAGAGACAATGTGATTACCATATTGGAAAATTCCACACCTGACCTCATGAGGTCAAAGTCAATATCCTGACTCTCTAAAGATATATAGCATCACCTTCAGGCTACATGTATTGGGTGTATATAAAACATAAGTGAATCTTATGTTTATACTTGGGTATTATCTGAAGCTATCTTATGAATATGCAGATAACCAGAACTTGAAAGAAATCTTAAACACTTATGTCTCAAGTATTTTGGATAAGGGGCACTCACCTTGTCTTCTTTTATTGACTATTAGCTTTATGTTAAACCATGAGGAAGGTCTGTCTCAGGCTTAGCAGTTGGCAGTAATATGCTCAGGGAGCATCCATCTATTTTCATGGTAAATTTTAACAGAAGCATCTTGGGACAACAGAGTATTGTCATATCTTTATAGAACCAAGGGATATCATTGGCTGGAGCCATTCATCTTTTGGAGGTCCAAAGAGCTGAGTTTGAAACCCAGTTAAACGATACATTTGTTTTGTTGTTGTTGTTGTTGTTGTTGTTGTTGTTGTTTATTCGTGATGTGTGTGTGTGTGTGTGTGTGTGTGTGTGTGTGTGTGTGTGTGTTACTAGGGATTGAACTCAAGGACATTCTGCCCTGAGCAATACCCCCAGACCTATTTTATTTTTTTATTTTGAAACAGGGTCTCACTAAATTGCAGAGGGACTCGCTAAGTTGCTGAGGCTGGCTGTGAACCTGTGATCCTCCTGTCTCTGCGTCTCAAGGGCTGGGATTATTCTTATATGGCCTTTTTGTCCTTGTGGAGAATCTCTGAATTACTTCAAAATTTAAACAAACCAACACTAAAAGAAATATACCTTAAGTTTGATAGTCCTAGGCCAAAGTGAGAGGAAATGTCCTAGTGACAAGCAAAATAATTAGATCAATACAACTATGGTCTAATCACCCGTGTTGTCACTGTGCTGGTGAAAAAACGACCAGTACTTAGAAATGTTGAAGTATCAATTGAGGAAGATTTCTAGTTAATGGTTGAATTTTTTGGTTCGTTTTATGACAAATGACCAGATCAAAGGACTCTTTAGTGCAGCCTAAAGAGGATCAATGATTGTGAAGGACAAGTAGTATCAGGTCACAAACAATGTGATTTGCATTGTAATGTGTCACGGACTGTTCATCTCTCCTACAATTTAAGAATTATTAAAATCGTCACTGCTGTTGTCTCCTCCAGAGTGGTGTCTTGCTTTGTGATAGTTTCTGGCTGTGCTGTTGAGGGATAATGGGCACAGTGGGGTGGGTGGGCTACTGGACTGTCTTTGATTTCTCTCATTCCATATCTCATTGCTTTTCTGCTTTCTTGTTTTAAATGCATCACCATAATTAATAAAAATTTAACCCATTCTTAATGATTCCCACCTGATAAAATATAAGCAATCTATCAAATTCTGCCAAAATTGCATGCATATTTTATTTTATTATAGACATGACAAGTTCTAGATACTAGCTTGAGGATTCTCTCGTGGAAGGCCAGATATTCCCAAGGTCTGCTTGGAAGCAGCAGAGCATGTTAAATCTCAGCTCTGTGTCCTTAGGCAAATGATTCGGCCTCTCTAAATCTTGTGGGTAGCAATAATAATTTATTTACTTGGAGAATGATTGTGTGGATTAAGTGGTTTAGTAGAGGTAAGCCACGAAGTATATGACTATCTGCATGATAGATGTATACTCCGCACATCTTCTCTTTGAGAACTACTGTTCCACGCAGGCTCCCAAAGTTGGCTAAAGGCCATCAAATGAGAATGTACAAAGCAAAACAAAATACATCTCTGAATATTCTTATTGCTGAAGTCCAATCATGACAGTTGCTACTCTTCCTTTTAAGATATGGTCAAAACCACATTAAGACAGCAAAACCATTTGGGTGGTATAATTTATTATGTTTTGCATATTTTATAGTAAAACAAAAAATTGCTTTTTGTTTGGTTTAAGCTATTTTGCAAGGCATTAGGAAAAATCACCGCTTGCCTGGTACCACCTAGACCTCATTTTAGAATGGTCTGTAGATAATCTATCGTGTCACATCCAACACCACATAGGCTTATCTTTCCTTGGGGGTGGGGAGAGAGAGAGAGAGAGAGAGAGAGAGGGAGAGAGGGAGAGAGGGAGAGAGGGAGAGAGAGGGAGAGAGGGAGAGAGAGGGGGAGAGAGAGAGAGAGAGAGAGAGAGAGAGAGAGAGAGAGAGAGAGAGAGAGAGAAAAGAGAGGGAGGAGATGCAGTGGCAGAGGCTTTCTGTTCCACATGTGGGGTTGTCTTCTTTTCTCCAGGTGAACCCTCTTGGCTGATTTCAGTGACACCTGGCAGTGGGTGGGGATTCCCTGTTTAAGCAGGACCTTTACTTCCACTTGATGAATCTTTCTTTCTCTCTTTTCCAGTTTCACTTTTGTTTTAATTTTCTTCTGGTCTTTGTCTTGGGTTTGGGGATTACGAAGAGAAGGGAGTAGAGAAGAGAAGAGACAAATCCTGAATTACATGTTATCTGTTTCCCCCTATTCACTTACAGTAGTTGAGAATCTTGCTGATGGCTTAGCAGAATCGGAAACAGACAAATTGGGCATTTTTAAGCTTGTATCAGCACAGGATCAGCCATAAGGTTGGAGAAATATGACCACTATCCTTTCCCTTTCTTTCCAGCTCAAATGTTAAATTACATAGCATTGTTAACATTAGTTACAATTTAATTTGGATACAAAATGCATTTTCTTAGGCATCTTAGAATCTTTCTGAAGATTTGTATCTTATTAAAGAATGAAAAGTCAATACAAAAGTTTAGACTGCTCAATTCAGCAAGAAGGCTAGGGTGAATATTTCAAGTGTTAATAACCAAGCGGCTCAAAGGCAACCCAAAAGGACTTTTGGGTTCGGTTCTATCTTTTCATTCATGTGAGCATTAATTTATTTTCCAGGAATATTTGAAGCGATTTGTTCTTTAATGTAATTTTCACAGTTTGAGATGTAATTGAGTAAAGGAAAGTAAGCATTATCTTCTCAGTAAACTCTGTCCCAGGTGGGCATTTGAGGAACATGTAAGATTAGGGACAAAGACAGTTTGAGAGCTGCTATGTAGGAGCACATTCTACATCGCTTACCTTTTGGCTGACAGAAGTCGCTCTATCAAAAGTTTCTCCCTTAAAAATCATGGTTTTATATAAAAGATGGCCAGGCAGCAGCTCTCTGTAACAGTCAACACTGTCAAGTAAAGAAGACAACGTTATTGAGGCGTTCTTGGAAGCAGCTATATGTAAGCTGCAAGCCAGGACCAGAGAAGCCAAGGTTTTTTTTTTTTTTTTTTTTTTTGGGGGGGTACTGGAGTTCCTGGAAGCCCTTCTATCTCTGGGCTACACTCCCAGACCCAAATATATATATACAAAGGAAGAATTATATATTTTTATTTATTTTTACAATTAAGTCATTTATTTAATTTATTTTTTTCCCACCCCATTCCCTCCCCGTCCCTCACTCCCTTGCTTGGCTTAGTGACTGACTTCGATATGTTTAAGTACATTGTGTTTTTTAGAGATTTTCCTCTTTTCCCCCTCCTTTCTCCTCCTTTAGGTTGTCTTGTTTGCTCCTCTATAGGATTTCCTCTTTCAAGAGTTCCTCCTATGACCCATTTCTCCCTAACTCTCACATATTAGGGAAAGCATCTGATTTCTTATTTTTTGTGACTGACTAATCTCACTTAGCACAATGTCCTCCAGTTCCATCCATTTCCCTGAAAATGATGTAATTGAGTGTTTTTTTATGGCTGAGTAAAATTCCATTGTGTACATATCCCACAGTTTTGTAATCCATTCATCTGTTGATGGACATCTTGGCTGGTTCCATAGTTTGGCTATGGTGAATTGTGCAGCTATGAACATAGATACACATGCATTAGTTTTGTAGTTTAGTTTCTTTTCTTTTGGGTAGATACCTAGAAGTGGTATTGCTGGATCAAATGGTAGATTAGTTCCCATTCTTCTGAGGATTCTCCATACTGTTTTCTAAAGTGGTTGCACTAATTTGCAATCCCACCAACAATGTCTTAGAGTTCCCACTTCTCCATATCCTCGCCAGCATCTGTTGTTGTTTGTGTTTTGAATGATTGCCATTCTAGTTGGAGTTAGGTGGAATCTCAGGGTAGTTTTGATTTGCATCTCTCTGATTGCCAGTGATGTTGAGCATTTTTTCATGCATTTATTGGCCATTTGGATTTCTTCTTTTGTGAAGTGTTTACTTAGTTCATTTGCCCATTTTGTTATTGGATGCTTTGTTTTCTTAGTGTTGAGTTTCTTGAGTTCTCTGTATATTCTAGATATTAGTCCTCTATCGGTGGTGTAGGTGGCAAAAATCTTCTCCCATTCTGTTGGCTCTTGATTGAGGTTCTTGATAGTTTCCTTTGCTGAACAGAAGCTCTTCAGTTTCACGCAATCCCATGTATTGATTCTCCTTTTAATTTGTTGTGCCTTTGGGGTCTTGTTGAGGAAATGTTTGTACCTATGTATTGTAGTGTTGGACCTATGCCCTCTTCAAGGAGCTTCAAGGTCTCTGGTTTAATTTCCAAGTCTTTGATCCATCTTGAGTTGACTTTTGTACAGGGTGAAAAAGTGGGATTAATATCCAATTTTCTGCATATGGTTAACCAGTTTTGCCAACACCATTTGTTGAAGAGGCTATCTTTTTTCCAGTGTATGTTTTTGGACCCTTTGTCAAAAATCAATTGGCTGAAAGTGTGTGGGCTTGTTTCTGGGTCTTCTATTCTGCTCCATTGGTCTATATATCTGTTCTTTTGCCAGTACCATGCTGTTTTTATTACAATGGCTTTGTAGTATAGTTTAAAGTCAGGTATTGTGATTCCTCCAGCGTGGTTTTTGTTGCTGAGACCTACTTTGGCTATTCTGGGCTTTTTGTTATTCCAGATAAATTTAAGGACCGATTTTTCTATGTCTGTGAGGAATGATCTTGGTAGTTTAATGGGCATTGCATTAAATCTGTAGATCACTTTTGGGAGGATGGCCATTTTAATGATATTTATTCTGCCAATTCATAAACATGGAAGGTCTTTCCATCTTCTAAGAT
The DNA here is from genome assembly GCF_963383645.1 of Muscardinus avellanarius. Taxonomy (NCBI): domain Eukaryota; kingdom Metazoa; phylum Chordata; class Mammalia; order Rodentia; family Gliridae; genus Muscardinus; species Muscardinus avellanarius. Next base: position 33,700,584 of record NC_137801.1, read on the forward strand.
CTTCTTTGATTTCTTTTTTCAGTGTTTTATAATTTTTTTGTAGAGCTCTTTTACCTCCTTGGTCAAGTTTATTCCTAGGTAATTTATTTTTTTGTGGGAGATCCTGAGTGGAAGCGTTTTCTGAATTTCTTTTTCAGTGGATTTATGGTTGGTGTACAGGAAAGCTTCTGATTTTTTAAGATTGATTTTGTATCCAGATACTTTGCTGAATTTTTTTGATCAGTTCTATTAGCCTTTTGGTTGAGTTTGTTGGGTTTTCTAAATATAGTATCATGTCATCTGCAAATAGTGAAAGTTTGAGTTCTTTTCCTATTTGTACTCCTCTGCTTTCCTTTTCTCTACTTATTCCTCTGGCTAGGGTCTCTAGTACTATATTGAAGAGAAGTGGTGATAGTGGACATCCTTGTCTCGTTCCAGTTTTTAGGGGGAATTCTTGAAGTTTTTCCCCATTTAATATGATGTTGGCAGTAGGCTTATTGTAGATTGCCTTAATAATGTTGAGATATGTTCCTTCTATTCCAATTCTCTGCAGTGTTTTTATCATAAATGGATGTTGAATTTTATCAAATGTTTTTTTCAGCATCTATTGAGATGATCATGTGGTTTTTGTCTTTGATTTTGTTTATATGATGAATTACATGGATTGATTTTCATATATTGAACCAGCCTTGCATCCCTGGGATGAACCCTACCTGGTCATGGTGAATGATTTTCTTGATGTGGTTTTGAATGCGTGATGCTAGTATTTTGTTTAATAGTTTTGCATCCAAGTTCATCAAAGATATAGGCCTGTAGTTTTCCTTCCTTGAACTGTCTTTATTCGGTTTGGGTATTGGTGTGATGTTGGCTTCATAGAATGTATTTGGGAGAGTACCGGTTTTTTCTATTCTGTGAAATAGTTTGAGTAGTATTGGGGTTAGCTCTTCTATAAAGGTTTTATAGAATTCACTTGGGAAACCATCTGGTCCTGGGCTTTTCTTTGTTGGTAAGCTCTTTATTGCTGTTTCAATCTCTTTGATTGTTATTGGTTGGTTTAAATGTTCTATATCTTTTTGACTCAGTTTAGGAAGGTTGTATTTATCTAGGAAGTTGTCGATTTCCTCCAGATTTTTCATTTTGTTGGAGTATAGTTTTTCAAAGTAGTTTCTGATAATCCTCTGGATTTCTACGCTGTCAGTAGTAATGTCTCCTTTTTCATCCCTTATCTTCATAATTTGGGTTGATTCTCTCTTTTTTTTAGTTAGGTTGGCTAGTGGTTTATCAATCTTGTTAATTTTTTCAAGAAACCAGCTTTTGTTTTTGTTGATTTTCTGTATTTTTTTATTCTCTATTTCATTAATTTCTGCTCTAATTTTAATAATTTCCCATCTTCTGCTGGCTTTGGGGTTCAATTGTTCCTGCTTTTCAAGGGCTTTGAGGTGTGTCGTTAGGCTATTTATTTGAAGATTTTCTGTTTTTATGTGAGCACTCAGTGCTATAAATTTTCCTCTTAATACTGCCTTCAAAGTGTCCCAGAGGTTTTGATATGTTGTTTCTTTATTTTCATTTGTTTCTAGAAATTTCTTGATTTCACCTCTTACATCCTCTATGACCCATTCTTCATTCAGAAGTGTGGTGTTCAGTCTCCACATGTTTATGTTGTTTCTCTGGATCTTCTTATAGTTGATTTCTCGTTTCATTCCATTATGGTCTGAAATGACACAGGGAAGTATGTAACATTTTTAAAATTTGCTAGTGCTCATTTTGTGTCCCAGGATGTGATCTATTTTGGAGAAGGTTCCGTGAGCAGCTGAGAAAAATGTAAACTCCGCTGTAGTTGGGTGAAATATTCTATATGTGTCCAACAAGTTCATTTGGTTAATGGTGTTCTTTAGTTCTGAGACATCTTTACTGACCCTTTGTCTGGAAGATCGGTCTAGTATTATGAGAGGTGTGTTGAAGTCTCCCAGTATTATTGTGTTGGGATTTATGTGTGACTTCATGTCACAAAGAGTTTGATTTATGAAAGTAGCTGCCCCTATGTTTGGGGCATAGATGTTGATTATTGTTATTTCCTCTTGCTGGACTATTCCTTTTACCAGTAAAATGTGACCTTCTTTATCTCTTCTAATAAGTTTGGGTTTGAAGTCTAACTTGTCTGATATCATAGTTGCTACTCCTGCTTGTCTTCGAGTACCATTAGCATAGATTACCTTGCTCCAGCCCTTTACCTTGAGTTTGTTCCTATCTTTACTTGTAAGGTGTGTTTCTTGTAAGCAGCAGATGGATGGATTCTGGCTTTTAATCCATTTTGCCACTTTATGTCTTTTTATTGGGGAGTTGATGCTGTTTACATTCAGTGTGATTATAGAGAGATAATTTTTAATTCCCAACATGTTAAGATCTTATTTCTGTTTGAGATACTGTTTATTCTTCTTTGCTTAGTTGTCTGCTGAATGGGAATTCTTGTTTCTTTGTTTCTGGCGTGTATTACCCATTTCCTCTTTGCAGTTAATCTCCTTGAGTATTTTCTCTAGCGCTGGTTTTGAAGACATACATTCCTTCAGTTCCTGTTTGTCATGGAAGCTTCTTATTTCCCCATCTAATTTGATGGATAGTTTTGCTGGGTAGGAAATTTTTGCCTGGAAGTTTTTTCTTACACAGTTTGGAATATGTTACTCCATGCCCTTCTGGCTTTCATAACTTCGTTTGGGAAGTCTGGAGTGATTCTAATTGGTTTGCCTCTGAATGTCACATGGCCTTTTGTTTTTGTTGCCTTTAAGATTCTCTCCTTGGCTTCCACATTAGTCATTTTGACAATTATGTGGCATGGGGATCCTCTTCTCTGATCCTGTCTAAAGGGAGTTCTATAAGTTTCCTGGACCTGTGTATCGACCTCTTGCTCTATGTTTGGAAAATTTTTTGCTATCACTTCCTTGAAGAGATTATTGATCCCTTTGGTTTCACCTTCTTTTCCCTCCTCTATTTCGATTATTCTTAGGTTAGCTCTCTTAAAATGGGCCCATATTTCTTCAGTGTCAGATTCCTGCTGTCAGATATTTTTTTCTAAATTAGAAACTATGAGTTCATTTTTTGAATGATCATCCTCAAGAAGCGAGATTCTATTCTCCATGTGGTCTAATCTGTTGTTTATACTTTGAATTGAGGCCTTTATTTCAATGATTGCATCCTTTATCTCTTTTTGACTCTCTCTGAATTCTTTTTGAAAGTCCTCTATTATTTCTAAAGTTATTTTTCTGATTTGATCTTCTAGAGATCTTTGGATTTCTGTGTTATCAGATTCTGATCTTGTGGGGTTGTGGGCATTCACTGCTCCATTGTTATTTCTCTTTCCCATGATTTTGGAAGTTTGTTCCTTCTCTGGGTTCTTCCCTGAGTCACTACGAGTTCACTTAAGATGTTCTGGATCTCGAGTCTGTGGTATCTCATTCCCCACTACTCCTTTACTGGGTTGTATCACAAAGTCTCAGACCCAGGGAGTCAATAGAGGCTGCCCAGACCGTGGGGGGTGCCAAGTTGGGCATTCTCCAGCGGGGAGTTTTGACTATGGTGTGATATCTCTGCCACTGCCACTCCCCCACTGGGCTGCACTGCTAAAATCTCCGACCCAGGGAGACTATCTGCGCAAGTCCCTGGGAGTACAGTACTGGGATTTCTCCCCTAGGGGCCGCAATTTGACTCACGGTTGTTGAGTGCACTGATGGAGCTATAGTGAACTCGGTGAATTCGCTGCTGCCGCCACTGGCAATATGGCACCACTGCCATGCCCTCAGCCGTGATGGGGCATATTTTTTCTCTGGTTTTGAGCTCCACTCTGAGTCCCTGCCAGGTGTGCTGTGCTCAGCCCTTGGGGGCTTTAGATGTTCCCTGTGCCGAAAAAACTGCTGACTGCTGCCCAGCTGTTCAGCACCTGTTCACTTCGTCTCGCTGTCTGCCCCTCCTCTCTGGAGCCTGGTGGCTGGTTGAGTGCTTTGGTCTTCAGCTGTCTGGTGAACTCGCCACTGCTGCCGGCACTAAGGCACTGCTGTCGCGTCCTCGTTTGTGAGGTTGGCGTAGTTCTTCTCTGGTTTTTAGCTCCGCTGATCCCGGCTCTTGGGAGCTTTAGATGCTCCTTGTGCCAAAAAAACTGCTGACTGCCGCCCGGCTGTTCAGCACCTGCTCACCTCGGCTCGCTGTCCACCCCTCCTCTCTGGCGCCTGGTGGCTGGTTGAATGTGTTGGTCTAGAGCCGTCCGGTGAACTCGCCACTGCCCCCAGCAGTAAGGCGCTGCTGCTGCATCCTAGGCCGTAAGACCGGCATACCTCCTCTCTGGATTTGAGCTCCATTCTAAGTTTCCCTTCTCTCTGGATCCTGGTGCTGCTAGGGAAGATGTAGGCCATGCCGCTCCGCACCGCAGCTCTGGCCGCTCCGGCTGCTCCGGCCGCTCCGGCCGCTTCGTTCCGTGGCTCTGGCTGCTCACGGCACTTCGGGCTGGTTTCTTTCTGGTGTCTTGTTTTTCCAGCCATCTTTTTCTCTGTCCCTTGTATTTACAGTTTTTATTTCTTTGCTGGTGGTGTTTTCTGGCTCTGAAAGGCGCTGGTTTTGTGGTAATAGAGTTCGATTGTTAGCGGGACTTGTAAGTGCCGCTTTCTTCTGTTGCCATCTTCCCAGACCTATTTTATATTTTTGAAACAGGGTCTCTTACGCCAGTGCGGCTGGCTTCGAACCTGCGCGATCCTCCTGTCTTCACTGCCCAAGCACGGGGATTACATGTGTGCGCCACCATGCCTGGAGAAGGTTTGTTTTATGGTCTCTTCTTCGCCCCTCCTTTGCCATTTCTATAAGGTGTCCCCATCCTTAGCCCACCCCTGTCTTCAGTTCCATGGATGGGTGAAGTTCTGCCTGTCTCTTGGTCCATACCCTCTGTCCTTCCTAATGACCTACTTCTCACTGCTCTCTGTCTACACCCCTCACACACTGTTTCTGCCCTCATTCAAGTCTGTGACCTTGGTATGCAGGTATTGCTAGCCCATCTTGGATTTGTTCTGCTCTTCTTATTTAGGGATGTGGTATCTTTGCTAGGAAGACATTGCTGTTTTACTAGTATAGGATGGTATATTTCCCAATGTTTTAGGAAATCCAACCAAATTTGTCCTTGTTATAGAGGCAGGAGAGGTAAGACTACCTTAATATCACTCTGTCCTGAGTCCTTGGAAGCTGAGAGCACCAAATTCTTCTCAATTTTTATGAGAAAATTTTGGCTTCCTGGCTCATGAAGAATTTTTGCATCTGAGTGGCTGGATATATTGGGGAAGGGAAGAGAAGAGGTCAGAAACCTACATGCTAAAGATGGGGTAGGGCCTTATGAAAGGGTCATTCGACCACTCCTCCACAATACAGAACTAGGAAGGCCTTTCTACTCTGTATGAAAAACTGAAGGCCACAGTGTACTCTTTCCCAAGGAACTCCATGTATTTTCTCTTCCTTCCTTCCTTCCTTCCTTCCTTCCTTCCTTCCTTCCTTCCTCCTCCTCCTCCTCCTCCTCCTCCTCCTCCTCCTCCTCCTCCTCCTCCTCCTCCTCCTCCTCCTTCCTCTTTTTTTGAGTGCACTACATAAGTTATTTCAAGGTTGATTTCAGTTAGCAGTAAATCCCTGCTCAAAAATTTCCCCTGAAAGATGCCTGGGGTCCTCTGGACAAGAAAGGCCTTATGTTGTGGTTTTCAAAGCCCTGAAAATTGATGGAAACTTTATATTCTTTTCCTGCTTTTCCATGTTTCTGCTATTCGGTTTCACACAAGGAATCTACTGGAATTGACATGCCCTTTTCCCTTAAAGTAGAACAAAGCAGGAGAACAGGCTGCTGCTAACACATGTATATATTTGCTATTTCCTCTCAGTGTAATCATGAAGTAATCCTTCTCGGATGGATGCCTGAGTCACAGCAGCAATACACCTTTCCTGGAGCTTGTGGTGGCTGTAGCGAGGGCATATTTTTATACAAGGGATCTGTGAAATCTCTTATTGCAGTGCCCACCTGCGGCCCCATTTACCACTGGAGCATTTTGTTCTCTTGTATTTTCTTGTGGGTTTGCTAGAATTTCCATCTCTCCCCCTCCCCTTACTGACATCGCTGCAAATTCTGTTTTTTTCGTTCCACAATCTCGTTTTGTGGAGTTATTTTCTTGGTTAGTTTTTCATGAGGAATTTCTCAGCCTATATTTGTAAGGACTTCTCATTTACTTTTCTTGACCTATTAATTGTCTTTCCCATTCTGCTCTTTCCCATTCTTTCCATTAAGGCAGCTAGGCTTCCTATCTTCCTTCCTTCTCTGCTTTATTCTTCAATCAGTCCCATAGGCTCCCCCAGATCAACCCACCAGCAGAATGATGATGATAATAATAAAACAGCAGCAGCAGCGACAGGGGCAACTGCTACTCTGGCCACCCCTGGTACCATGTTCCAGTCGCTACTCTTGTAAAACACACTAGGATGTCTCTTAGAAAGCAAGGTGGGTATCTAACAAAACTTGGAGATGCTAATTAGTGTTCCTAAGTTGTGTGGTACTAGGTGGCAGACTCCAGATTCAAACCCATAGCTCTCTGGCTTTGAGCCTGGATTCCTTTCTGCTCAATGCTGTCTGACAAGAAAGGTCATGCAGAGTCATATGCAATGACAGAAGCTCTTTTTTGAGTTCCCAGTCACTGTTCTGTTGAGAAGAAACTGTGGCTCAAAGAGGTTAATTAATACCTTCAGAAATAGAAGGCATGTATGTGGCAGAAAATCCAGGGTGAACTTGGATCCGTGTTCTGTATCCCTCCCCCATGCTGGATAAGGAAGGCATTTTTGCTCTTTGATTATAGATACTAAGAGCGAGGTGTGGGTGGCTCAAATACAGGTTTATAATTAGCTGCAAATTAGGTAAACATAATTAGAGAAATTACTAAAAGCTTAGTTTTGTTTGTGTGGTGTGTATGTCTGTGTCTGTGTCTGTGTCTGTGTCTGTGTGTGTCTGGGTGTTACTAGGGATTGAACCCAGGGATACTCTACTACTCCCAGCTTCTTTTTTTAAAAAAATTTGAGCTGGGTGTGGTGGTGCATGCTTATAATCCCAGCATTTGGGAGGCTGAGACAGGAGGATCGCGGTTCGCGGACAGCCTCAGCTACTTAGTGAGGCCCCTTGCAACTCAGTGAGACCCTGTTTCAAAATAAAGAATAATAAAAATAGAGCTGGGGTGTAGCTCGGAGGTAGAATGCACCTAGGTTCCATCTCCAGTACCAAAAAAACATTTTTTTTTTTTTTTGAGACAGGGCCTCCCTAAGTCTCCCAGGCTGGCCTCGAATTTATGATTCTTCTGCCTCAGCTTCTCAAGCAACTGGAATTACAAGCATGTGCCATTGTACCCAGCTTGTCTTTACATATTTTAATGTTTTGCATTTTTTGTCCTAACTTGAGGCAAGAGATATTAATTTAACTGGCCCTCCTGCACTGTAGTGGTAGGTACAGGGCTCAAACTGTACCTACCACTGATAAGGTTATAACTCATCAGTGATACGTTTAACCTCAGGTACAAAAATGTCAGGATAATTAATACTCACATATGGCAAGTTTTCTTTAATGAGACTAAAAGAACACTGGAAAGGATGTTTATGATAGGAAAAAAGAAGTAGAAGAATATACATAAAAATGCAGTAAGTCAGCAATGTTAAACATCTAAGCCCTGAATATTTGTGAATGTTGCACTTTTGGGGTCCATCTTCATTCTCATTAGATTCAATAAGAAATATTCACTGTGAGCACATCCCTGTGCTGCACAGTGGGGTACACAGAAGTGGAAACAGTCCCTGCCTTCCTGGGTCAGGCCTCTGAAACTGTAACTGCTTTTCTTAGGACTTGAGGATACAATCTTTTTTATACCCACTCTATCTTCTGAGATGACTTGTATTTTTTTTTTTTAGATGAAGCATGATTATCCATCATCTATTGCTTTCTAATATAAGATATTGGTATTTAAATATTGCCCTTTGTCTTAGAACAATGGTGGCAGTTAGAAAGGATAGAGGGATATGAAAAAGTAAGGTGGTATTTAGAAAAGAAGAGATGATATATAAAATACATAAGAAAGGAGAAATGCGTTTTTTCAGTTGTTTGAAGAATACTGCTTTTAGCTCATTATAGATGGGCCCAGTAACAACTCTCGTTGGGTCTTTATTATTTCAGTCATTACTCATCTATTTGACTGTTCTCAAGTCTATGATGGTCTTAGTCAAAACAAGAAGAAAATCCTGTCAGTCCTTTGCTCTAAAATCTTAAATCCCAAGTTGTTGCTGCTAAATCTGGAAAATATAATGTGGAGAGCAAAATTCAAGTTGCAGAAGTGATATTCACAGTAGAGTGCTATTTATATAACTTAAAAAACAGCTAATACTATATGTTGTTCTGGATCACACGTAAGTACACAAAAAGTGTCCTGTGGTAGGCTGATAACAAATGCAGAATAGTCTTTTGTTGTGGGGGAGGGAAAGTAAGAAAATGCAAATGAGAAAAGCATCTACCTGTTAATAATCTTGTTTCTGAGAGGGGAGGTCAACGCAAATGAGGAAGGCTCCATATGCGTTTAGATTTTATTTCTTAGCTAGTGAGTGCACAGATGGTTCATTATATTATTCTCTTAACTTTTTTGTACATTTCAGTTTTGAAAGATTCCACGTACAAAAAAGAGTGAAGATCATAGAGTGCGTTGGGTTAATGCATGTGTTAAGACTTTGCTTAAGCCAGGGCCCTTTCGTTGTTCTTCATCTTTACTAGAGGTTCATGTGAGAACCTATTAAACCTAGTTTGAATGATGTTGAAAGCTGAGCTCTGAACAATGTCAGCTTCCTATCAGCCTCAACCCCAGGATGGTTGGCCGCGTGATAATACTTGTGAACACTTGCTGGGTGGCTGCTCTGTAAACCTGCTGGCTGCTTTCTTCAGGGCTGACTCTGCATCTGCTCTCCAAGGGACAGTTACTTGGGCCAGGAAGCTATAATGGAGCTCAAAAGCATTTTGGGGGTGTAGTGATGGTAGGGATTGAACTCAGGGGCATTCTACCTCTGAACTATACACAAAGCCCTATTTATTTATTTATTTATTTATTTATTTATTTATTTATTTATTTTATTTTAAAACATGTCCTTACTAGAGCCAAATGTGCTGGCACACACTTGTAATTCCAGTACTTGGGAGGCTGAGACAGGAGGATTGCAGTTCACAGCCAGCCTCAACTACTTAATGAGGCCCTTTGCAATGTAATGAGACCTTGTTTCAAACAAAAGAATAAAAATGGGGCTGGGGGTGTAGCTCAGAGGTAGAATATCCTGGGTTCCACCCCCCCACACACACACATGACCTTGCTGTGTTGCTAAGGATCTTTCTGAGTTGCTGATGCTGGCCTCAAATCTGCATTCCACCTATCTCAGCCTCTCAAGTACTAGGATTACAGGTATGCACCACCAGACCTGGGGCCAAAAGCATTTATTTTATTTTATTTTTTTATAAATTTCTATTGGTGCATTGTATTCAAACATCACAATGGAATACAAGACTTGTGTGGGTATCCAAGTACACATCATCCAGTTAGCCGTTGTCCAATCCCCATCCCGTTCCCTCCTGCTTCCTCAATCCCATGCTTTATTTAGTGTTTAACATTGATATATTTGTTTATGTACATCGTATGTTTTAATGAGATTCCATCTTCTCCCTTCCCATCCCCTCTGATTGGTCACCTTAATTTCTCCTCCATAGGGCCCTTTCTTCCACTAGATTCCCTCCTATTACTCATTTCTTCCTAGTTTTTGCATATTAGAGAGAGCATGTGATTTTTTATTTTTCTTTGATATTTCTCTGTATATGCCACAATGCAAGTTCTGATCATACTCGCGAAGGCCCCGGCACTGGCCTGGTCACCTGGCAATTTCTGTTCTGGGCCTCACTGGCTCCAGCACTGGCCTTGCCTCATGGGAGGCTCCGATCCCAGACTCAGAGGCCCCTGCACCAGCCTTGTCTTTAGGCAGGTTCCTATCCTGGCCTCGCTGGCTCCATCTATGGCCACACCAAATGGCAGGCCCTGATCCCGGCCTCTCTGGCCCTGACCCCGACCTAACCCCTCAGCAGGCTCCAATTCTGGCCTCAGAAGCCCCAGCACTGGCCTTGTCTTTAGGCAGATTCCTATCCCGGACTCACTGGCTCTATCTATGGCCACACCAAATGGCAGGCCCCAATCCCGGCTTCTCTGGCCCTGACTCCGACCATACCCCTCAGCAGGCTCCAAACCCAGCCTTAGAGGCCCCAGGACCAGCATTGCCTCATGGTAGGCTCCGATCCTGGCCTCGCTGGCCCCAGCACCAGCCTTACCCTTTGGCAGGCTCCGATCCCAGACTCAGAGGCCCCAGCACTGGCCTTGCCTCATGGCAGGCTTTGATCCTAGCCCCCCTGGCCCCAGCACCAGCCTCACCACTCAGAAGGCTCGGATTCCAGCCTCAAAGGCCCCAGCATCAGCATTGCCTCATGGCAGGCTCCGATCCCGGCCTCACTGGCCCCGGCACTGGCCTCACCCCTCAGCAGGTTCTGATCCCAGCCTCGGTGGCCCCAGGACTGGCCTTGCCTCACAGCAGGCTCTGATCCCAGCCTCACTGGTCCTGGCACCAGCCTCACCTCTCGGCAGGCTCCAATCCCAGCCTCAGAGGCCCCAGCACCGGCTTTGCCTCATGGCAGGCTCTGATCCAGGCCTCGCTGGTCCTGACACTAGCCTCAACCCTCGGCAGTCTAAGATTACAAGTGTATGTCACCACATCCAGCTGCATTAAAAAAATTTTAAACCCACTTTGTTTTACATACTGTAAACATTGGAATTAAAACCAGGTAAAAACTTTCCCAGGAAGAAAGTAACTATTATTCTATCACCCAATAAAATAAAAATTATGGGATGAACACATATGGTCTTTTTTAACCCTCAAAGTACTCTTTAGGAGAAATGGGGGCATATTATTGATGAACAGAATCATCTGAGCATAGAGGGCTCAGCCTGGGCTGGGGTCTCTTAGAATGGCCAGTCCCCCAGCAGCACTTTGCTCATTACTATTGGAGCTTCCAGGAAAGTCTTGTCCCTACAAGGAATGGGGGAAATTCCATATTCTTAGGCAACGCACAATTAAGAAATAGATTGAGAAGCTCAACTCTGGCTATTGATTAAGCCAAATTCTTTAGTTGAGACTTATCAGGAATGTTGTTGCCATTTTCATTACCTTTTGACTGGTTCCTGTTTCTTACCAAATGGGTCCAAACTTGTCATGTGGAGAGCCATGTAGTTAATGAATATCTTTCAATACCAAAGACTGCCATGTGCAACCTGCCTATGTGAACAGATGGAGGGTAAGTAGGAAGGGGATATAGTACTATCTACGTATTTTTTTTCCAGACCAAAAACATTAAAAAATAACCCTGTGTTCTCTATACTTGGAAATCTTTTCCACCAGGTTTGCCTGTTTCAGCACTACTGACATGTTGGACCTGACTGATTCTTTGTTACAGGAGAAAGCCTCTGCATTATAGGGCCTTAGTAGCATTTCTGGCTTTTATCTTTTGGAAGTCAAGTTCTGACAAGCCCAAGTACATTGTGGTATGGCCAAATGTCCCCCAGGGAACAAGGTCATCCCTGAATGAGAACCACTGCTCCCTCTATAACTCAATAATTATAGCTTATTTTTGTAAGCTACTCAGGTGAAGAAGAGCTTTCTTCAAAATCTAAGAGTGTTGCAGCCAGATATATTGGCATTTCACATACTTTTCATTTAATACACCAAAATAGGACTAAAGAGGCCTCAATTCTAGTCTCAGTTTTGCCACAAAAGAGCTGTACCACCTTGGATAATTTACCCCAAAACTTCCTAGATGTAAATTTTTGTATCCATAAATTAGCACAGATAAATGTTGCATCATACATTCATCTTGTTTTTTACTTTTACTGTTCTGCATTTGGAACTACACTCCAGTTCAGTAATTCCATTTCAGGTAATTTACCCTCAAACAAGATTCACACAGATGTGTAAACATTTATATATTGATTTGCTCATTGCAGTGTTATGTTTAATGGTAAATAATAACTCTCTTGCTCATCTTAATAAATTATAGAACAACTATGCAATTAAACACCAATGAATCACTAATCACTAGAAAGAATAAGACATATACCATATACATGTAATACAAAAATAAATATGCATGTGGATAAATGTGAAGACACACTATTCATTGATAAGTGGAAAATGAAAACACGGAAATACAATAGATGTAGCAATCTTATTTATATATACAAAATTATCTATGTATACAAATACATGAATAGAAAAATCTTAGGTTTTGCAGAATACACTGTTAATATTTGAGAAGGAATAGGTAACTGATGACTTTCTTTTTCTGTACTAAACTTTTTGTAGTGCTTATAATGTTAATTTTTAAAAAGAAGACATTAACAAATTATATTTTTAAAAAGAATGCACGTTGTCTTCACACTGGGCTGAAGGCTGTAAAAAAGTGATATTTACCTAATCATGGTTCCCAGCTGGAGGCAATCTTGCTTCCCTTGAGTCATTTGGTAATGCCTAGAGGCATTTTTAGTTGTTACAACCAATGGCAGGGTTGGTAGTGACTAAGTAGGAGCCAGGGATGCTATAAACATCCTATGCAGGCCAGGCCCCCAAAACAAAAGATTATGAGTTTTAGCCATTTGATTAAGAACACCTGGTTTTAGCCATTGGATAAAGAACACCTGATAAGAAATGTGCTGATTATGATATAGTACTTGCTTGAGAAAATTACCATTAAAATTTCAGAGAGTATCATAGTTGAGCCTGGTATATTTACTCATCACATATCATGCCCTTATTCTGTTACCTTTTTCTTGTACTATTATAGAGAACAAAAAACAAAAACAAACAAAAAAAGCACTCCACCAGATTTTACTAAAATATTCTATTTTATTTAAAAAAATGAAAATGCTTTTATTCCTTACATTCTTTCCCTTTTGAAAAGACAGGGCTACAGTGAATCATTTATACTTTCAGCCCACTGGCTCAATGGTGTCTTCAAAGTGCCATGGTCCTTCTAGGACTAGGGTTGCTCTTCTCCATGTCGGCTTCATCCTCAGCCTTATGGCAAAATGGTTGCCACTTCTAGGTGTCATAGCTGAACATAGAAATATCCAGAGGAGGAAGAGAAAGAGCTTTCTTCTGTGGCTTTGTTTTAGAAGCTACTTAGGAGATCTGCTCTCACATCTCACATGTTCAGAACTAGGTCACAGGCCAGTCGCTGACATCCTGAATAGTCCTCAGGGGAAGAATTATGCACCCACGGAGCTTGGTCAGCTTCCTCTGAGGTGTATCACTCATTACTAAGAGCGGTGCAGGTAGATAAATGAACAGAATTTGGGCTCTGTGGGAAAAAAATGAATGAAGAAAGAAGAAAAAAAGAAAGAATGAAAGAATGCATGAAAGATAGCTTTTTGAGCAGCCAATACAATGTCCACCTCTCAAGTGCATTCCTGTATGTTCTGAGTCGTTTAATGACCTTCTGTTCAAGGACAATCCAATCTGATTAACTCCACAGTGAGCTGAGTTAGTTCTGGATCATAAACTCCTTGAGAACAGGGATAGAGATTTGTTCATAGATTTATTAATTATTTATGCCTTGTCTGCTTTCAAAAGAGATTCGAAATGACTTATAATAAAGATGTGTACAATAAAAGGCTTAAAACCATGGTAACATAACTAGGGTCCTGTTATTAAAAGATGGGAATAAAATTCATCTTTTTCACATTTCTTGCCACCCAGCTTAGTGCTCTGCACATTTAAAATGCATAGGAATAAATATTTAATTAAATAAATGGCCGTGCTCACTCTTCTCTCTTGAAATACTGAGAGAATCGTTTCACTACTAGCTACTATTGCTTTCTGAGGAAGGACATCAGAGTCGCTCATCAGGCTAAGGTTGAACAGATTTTTCATGCTAAGGGCAAACAGTACAAATGATGATTGACCTTGCCATTGGCAACCACAGATGGATGGATTGGCGTCCTTATACTGATCTTCCCAGTGAGGCACTCTCAGCAACAAAGATCCATCCAGACAGCAGCATCTACAAAACACCAGGATTAAAAAAAAAAAGTGTGTCTATGTATAAACTGTTTTATCCCTGTTATCTGTATATCCCAGAGGTTCTTTACTCTAGCTACACTGTAAGTTAAAGCACCCAGCATTTCCTTCTGTATTCTTGAACCTCAGTCCCACTGCTCAGGAAAGAAGAAAAATGTGTATTTACTAGTGTTTGGATTTCAAATTGGAGGGAAGTTTTCAGCCATAAACAACTCTCCAATGGTTTGATTCCAGGCACTGGGAATTCTGCTTCTGGTAAAGGTGACCTAGGTAGCTGGGGCCAATGTTTCCACTTCAGGTTTGTCTCAAGTCTCGCATCACTGGGTGATATGCCAGCCTGGAAGTATGGTGGTGATGGTGGAGGAAGTTCTATTCTTAAAGTTTGGTAAGGCAGTGGGTAAGCTTTGAGCATTAAGGCAAGCTTGAAACTAGCCAAGGGAGTTGGGAATTGTTCAAGCAAGTTGCAAGAAACAGCAAAATGTGTAAACATCTTTAGGTCATAAATGGCTATTGGAAGGACAGTTGAAGATGTGAGAAGACATGGAAAATCATTTCAATGGGCAGGTCTTAGGGAGAAATGGACGGATACAAAAAGGTCATCTTATCTTTTTCTCAGAAGTCGTCCTTTAGACTTTACCTATGAATCTTCTTAATCCCTGCAATTGGGAGAATATGGTTATTGCAGGATAGGGGGACCAATTTCAACAGCATTATGATTGCTGTTAATAATTAAAACCAGCCTTTGAGACTGACTTTAGCAGTCATTACTATGATATGATCAGCAATATAGTTCAACATAATTAATGCTTTTAATCATTTTAATAATGGCCTATGATATTATTATTAGCATGATAACTTTTATCTTAATAGGGCCTTGACGTCCCCTCTGCAGCGGTGCCTGTTTTGAGTGATTGGGGCCAGACGGCTGAAGACAAGACAGCCTTGGTCCTTATGGTCCTCCCTCTCCCTTCAGCTCAGCTCATCTGCACTTCAGGTTTAATTAAATTCTACTTTCATGTCAGCAATCCCTCCATCTAGTTTATGAAAACAATAAGGTTAATTCATTTGGGAATTCTGTTACATTGTGGTTGCTCATCGTAAAATTAAACACTATTTGGAACAAAAGGGAAACATATTTTATGGCTGTGGGAGTCATGAGGCAACTTACAGACTGGTTCTATGCCATCTTCTTGCACTTCTAATATTTATCAGAGCCAAATCCTCCTGATAAGCCTATTGAATTGAATCCAAAGTCAAGTATCTGAAAGAAGTAGCTTTGGGACACTAAATTAATTCCATCCATCCATTCCATTAAATTCTGGCATATTTTTAAGGTACCAATGAGCCATTTAAGGAAACCTTCAGAAAGTCTTGTATAATAAAAAGATTACATTAGTCATTTAAATAAACCTTCCACTCTTTCCTCCAGCCCATAAGTTATGTACAGATTTTGGGTTGAAATCTTAGAATCTCATAAATCAAATTTCTCCTAAAGTGAGGAATGCTTTTACCATGACACATTGCTCAGGAGATGTCTTTCCTTTGGGTCATGTATTATTACATATTTCGGCCAAGGGTCTTACAATGGGTGGAAAATGGAATGTGTCTAGCTAGTATTTTCATCTGCTAAATAGTGAGATCATAAAAAAAAGAGAGAGAAAAGGAAATTATCCTGGACAGTCAGTATTCTATGCCATCTGCATTGAATCCAGCATGCTTTACCAATTTTTCTATCCTAGACACTCACATGGCATCTGAAGTAGACAAGGCCAATAAAAACATCATCCCTTTTACTGAAGTCCCTATTAATGAGAGGGAAGATAAATTACATTGAATTTGACTCCAGTCTCTTCAGACTGGCCAGGATGGTCATTGAGGTATTTACTGACATGTCATGGCATGGGTAGATAGAGGCATGCACCTTTATATAATTCTACTCAAGCCAGGCGTGGTGGTGGCACACACTTGTAATCCCCGTGCTTGGGAGGCTGAGACAGGAGGATCACACAGGTTCGAAGCCAGCCTCTGCTGGCTTAAGAGACCCTGTTTCCAAATAAAAAATATATAAAATAGGTCTGGGAGTGTAGTCCAGAGGTAGAAGGCCCCTGGGTTCCATCCCCAGTACTATATATATATATATAATTCTACTCATTTTCACCAGTCACTTGTCACCAAATCCAAGATCTATTCCTTAAATCTTCATTATCATCTGTAAACTAGATCTTTACTTCTCGCTAGAACACGTGAACTATTAAAACATCAATTAGATTCACTAAACATTCAATACTCACAAACTAGCTAGGTTCAACAAACACTTATAAAGTTATATTATACAATATCTGTGCCTAGAGATGAGAAAGTATAACATAAATATGATTGGCATGGCGCTTTCTTTTATGGAGCCATTGAACTTTGCACACACGAAAACAAAACAGAAAGAATTATGCTTTTTAATGATCCTTGAACAAACAGACCCACTCTTTTCTATCCAATAGTCTTTCAGTAAGAAAAGGATGACATTCTCAGGCCAACTCTATCCTGCGAGTCATAAAAGGAATTAATTCAGCATCTTACCCCAGGGCATTTCTGCCAGGACTGTCTGTCACATCCACTTTTTTTCTAGAGTAGCCAGAGCTGTCAGAAGAGGAACCTCTAAGAAACTAATATATCACAACAGGAAACATTTTCCTCAAAAAAAATGCTGACTCCAACAGACACCAGTGAGGTCAAACCAAGTCAGATAGGTAGGCAAATCATGGTGCCATTGAAGCAACTTCATTTTGTTTTCCCTGCCATTTTGTAACTATGGAGTTGATTGTGCAAGGATTGAGACCTGTGACTCTTGTTGTCTATCTAACCACAACATTCTGCTTGGCCTCAGGAATCACCATATATGGCTCGCAGTTGTGTGTTCCCACCCTAGGCCCCTATTAATGGCTAATTGGCTTCTGTATTTGGCTTGTTTGCAATAGCTTGGGTGGTGATTGGGTTAATCTGATTTGCCCCTTGTTATTATAAAAGGTTACTATTGCCTGGCCTTGGTGTACCCCTCCAGTCAGATTTCTAGACTGAGGGTACCTCTGCTGGCCAGCTAATAAAAGCTTCAACTGGCACATTCTCTTGAACTCTTGAGTTTCTCATTTCTTGCTAAACCTGCATACAACACCATGAAATCAAAGATAGTGAGTTTCTTGGCTGACTTCCCTTGGGAAGAAAAGGTGCTTCCTGAGGCAGTCTTGGGAAGGAAATGGACTATACTTGGAATAGGGTTGAGCTCAATTTTTGAATCTGCTGCTTGAGAACTCTGGAAGCTTTAATTTCTTCAGCTGTAAAATGGGGATAATAAAGCATACCTAAAATGGTTATTGGATATTAGGGATTATATACATAAGCACAGAACACAGAAATAGCTCCAAGTAATAACAATGATGATGATGATGACAATAACTACTGATGAGGAAGTGGGCATCATTCATAGAGTCAATCATAGATTTGTACCTGCCTTTACCTGGAATTTGAATAAGTCACAAATAAGCTCATTCTCTGATTACTCATAAATTTACTCACACCAGCTTTGCCTACCATAATATTATTTGGGATAATATTTGGGATATTATCAATTCCATGATCCTAAAGGTTGTAATTAAATTCATTTAATATATTTTTATTGAGGCCCTACGACGTGCTAGACACTGGTGATTCAGTGAAAAGCCAAACGACTGCTTTTACTGCACTTAGCGCCTGGCAGAGGGGAAGGAGATCAATCAAATCATTATCCAAGTAAATATAAATATATAGCCAGAATAATTGTTATAAAAGGAGCTAAATGTTGCTATGAGAGCTAGTAGAGCCTGTGTCCGGGAGCTGACATCTGAGAACAGGAAGTTATAAATTACTGGGCATTGTTAAATTATGTGGTTGTAGCAGGAGTTTTGACACCCTTACTGTTTTGTCTGGCAGTGAATAGGAGGTGAAGTAAAATATATTCACCAAACACCATACTCTTGTCAACTGCTTGTGATGTCATCAAATTTTTCAATTCTTTAGTGCGTTTTTCTGAATAAAACCTGTAGATTTCAAGAATTCATCTCATGTATCCTTGTCCTCAATGCTGTAGACTACCAGAGAATATACTAGTACTAATCCTATTTCTATGTTCTAACTTTAGAACATGTGTGAACTGTTTTGGATGGAGGGTGCTGCTCCCAGAGCTTATGATCCCATTAGGGGAGTCTGAATGGCTATCCACATTGGCTCCATGATGCCCACTAGTTTAAGTGAATTGGCTTGGAAAGAGTGATATATTAGCCTTAGTTTCTTCAGCGTTCATAATCTAGCATGGCTGTTAAGCAGTTGGCAATTGTGTTGAATGGCTTAGCTCTTATTCCTTGACTTTTTCTGGTTTTGACAGACATGGCTTTGTGCACCTTCTAGATTGTGAGAGCTCTTTATTCAACTGCTCTGTTTCTTTCCCCTGGAGCTTGCAATGTCTTTTTATGTACAAGTCTTTCTCCTTCAAAAGCATCCTGCAAAGACATAAGCAAAAGAGGAAGTGAAAGTCCTTTGGCTTCTTTGAAACCAATGTAACTTGCTATTTTCAGACCCACAGGTCTAAAAGAGAAAAGCTAAGTTGGTCAAATGCTAGCAGGAAGCCCACTTCAAATCTCTGCTGGTAAGAGGTTTTTGTTTGTTTTGCTAAGTATTATACTGCAGCATTCCAAAGAGTACCTGTTACATAGTAGGGACCCAATACATATTTGGTGAACAAACGAATAACAAACTCCAGATTTGATTCAATCTTTTGCTCTTTGCCAACTTTCACTTCCTTTCTTTGGAATGGTACATAGAGTTCTCAAACTATGATGCAACACAGACATTTGCTCTCTTCCTCTGTCTCCAGCTACTTTGCACTTTTTCTCACCCATTCACCTTCATTGATCCTCACTTGTGAATCATGTCAGACTTTCCACTGTCCTTGGTTGCTTCATTGACTTGCTCCTTATTCCCTCATTACCCTATACTTTCTCAGGTCGAACTTAATCTGGGCAGCATTTCAAGCTGGCTTACCTGAGCTAGGAACTGAGAGGGTACTGGCTTCTAAATAGCACGTAGAGATAAAGGTTGAGTGAGGCTGGAGGGTGCAGAATCAGGATGCCAATGGCTGGAGAAAACCTGGGAGTCTGTTTTTGAAGACAGCTTTAGTTAAGATTCAAGAGCAGCCACTGCTGCTAGTGTAATTACTATCAGTGAAAATGGCAACACCCATGGTGAATCAGGCCTTGTTTCCCTGAATAGCTGAGATTCTAATTGACAACACATGGAGAAAACAAGCAAATAAGGAAGAACGTCATTAATTTTATAAACTACATAAACAAAAATGAAGAGAAGAAAAACAAGGTGTGTGTGTGTGTGTGTGTGTGTGTGTGTGTGTGTGTGTGTGTGTGTGTTACTGGAGATGGAATCCAGGGACATTCTACCTCTGAACTACACCCTTAGCCCTTTATGTTTTTGAAATAGAATCTCAGGCTGGTCTTGAACCTGCGATCCTCCGGTCTCATCCTCCCAAGTACTAGGATTATAGGCATGCACCACCATGCCTGGCTGAAAAATGAGCTTTAATAAAAATACATGATCAAAATTGGCTTATTACATGTCACTTATTATGTCTTAGTGAAACAGGGGTATCTCCTCTGATAGGATTCTTGTCCAGTGGATTTTGGTTAATAAAGTCCAAAGACTAGCAAAGGGTATAGAAATATGAAAGTTTATTTTAAGTCAAGGAAAGATAAAAGACAAAAGAACTGCACCTGCCCCTCATGGGAGGTCTCTAAAAGAAAGTAACCACCCAAGTCTTGGGAGGTAAGCTTTGAAACCCTACTAAGGTTCCCCATCTGTTCTTTTAGAGTGGCTAGAATTGGGTTTTGTGGAACAGATATCTTTTGCCAAATTCAAGAAATTGAGGCTTAGAAAGTTTAAGTGGTAAGGGATGGAATGGTTACTGAATCCCAGTACTTGCCCCAATTTGCAGAATTAAGTAATTGGGACAAGTATTTGGGAAGAAGGAAAAGGAAATTTATGATTTGATAGCAAACTAGAGAAACCAGTGAATTTAAGAGTTCAGGAACAATCTCTGGGTTCTCCATAAACAAAGGAATCAAGTTCTTTAAAAGAGTGAGCTCTTCAGGGTCATGCTGGTGTCTTATCAGAAGGGACATAAATCATGTTTTGGTTCTTCCTTGAGTCAATTCTTTTGAGACCCATAGGTTCCAGGTCCCCTTACATGAGTAAACGGGTAACAACATGTTATTTGATAGTAGGGGGTGAAGGAAAGGAGGAGGACAAAAGAGAAAGAAAGACATCTTTGAAACAGGCCATTCATTAGCTGCCAGGGTTGGAAGCAACCCTGTTACAGAACCAGGTCCAAAGCCTAAAGCTTTAGCCACTCTGCCTTTTGCATCATTTCCTTATCTGGGTACCAAATGCTGCTGTTGGTAGTTCTTTTATTTCAGTCTCTTCTTATCACTTATGGAGGATGATGTACTTGTATATATTTTTGTTTCTTTTCAATTCAGAGTGGCCTTTGTGTTTGACTTTAAAGCCAGGTATTCGAGCAAAAGAATTACCAGGACATATTTACTAGTTACTTTGGATGTCTTCTTTTAAACAATACTGGGTAGAGAAAATAGCATAAAATTTAGAAGAAGGGGAACCAAGTTTTATGGTGCTTAACACATGATAAGTAGGTTCATCATTAAATATAAGTACAAAACTAGACAAAAAAACTTAAATATTTTCTTTTGACTAATAAGTCAGGTCCCTCCCTACCCCCTTGGGATCCTGCAGTGGGGACAGGAGGCAGAACCCCAGAAGCCAGAGCGGAGATGTCATGAGACTCCAGGTATCGTTAGACTCCAAACATCACGAGATTGATGCCAGGTGTTGCGAGACTCTGGATGTCAGGAGAGAATCAGCATTTCCACGCTGCTAGCTCCACCCCAAGACCCCTGCTATAAACAATCATACTTTCTCTGCCACGTGACTCTGCTGGCCGCATGGCTCTGTTGCTTGGCTCGGTCATTGATCCCTTCCCCCACGGTTGACAGATCTCACTCGAAGGTGCCTATTGATTAAAGAGGCCTTTAATAACTTGACTGGTGTTTATCTCCTTTGCAACCCCTGACTCAATTTCAACGTTACACTGAACTACCTCTTGGAAAAAGTACAGATAGGAGTAAGAAAAAAATAAGGCAGAGGTAATAACAGCAGTAGGAAGGACAAGAAGAAAAAGCAGGAAAATGTATGTCTAAGACACAAATCTCCATCAGGCAGGAGGTGAGAAAAGTGGTATAGAACATAGTCCAGTGTTTGTTCTCTCAGAATTGACCACATCCCGCATGCTCCAGAGGAAGAGTGAAAAAGAGATCTGGGTGGGGAAACTGAGAACACAGAAGAGAGGAGAGCTTTGTAGGCTTTGAACTTTAGCAAAGTTCTAAATCAACCCCATGCTTTGAATTTAGTGAGAGATGAGAAGCATTTTCTGAAAGTTACATATTTCACCAAGTTTTTGAGACTCTTTTCTGGGTACTTACAGAGAATATGAAAATCACACTCACCTTTATTTTTCAAATAATCTACTAGGTCATAATGAGTTAGCTTAAATACGAAAATAAACACCTCATACTTGGGTCTGACTCCAATGTCCAACCTATTATGGACTTTCCTTTCCTCCAGTCAGGATACTTTCTTGCTTTTAGGATGCCAAGCTGAAGGACTTGAACTACATGCTAGTTGTGGAGCAAAGGACTGGCATGAGCAAAGGACTAGTGCCACTGGTGGTACTCGGTGTTATTAGGGATGCAGAAGATAAAGTCCTGTGTATTTCTGATTGCTTGGTACTTGTTGATCACTGAGGGAGTGACTGTAGTTGCCCAGAGATACACTGCCAAGGATTTCTTTTTTCCTCTTTTCTTTCTTTTTTTCTTTTTCTTTTTCTTTTTTTTTTTTTTTTTAGCACTGAGGATTGAACCCAGGGGCATTCTATCTCTGAGCTACACCCCAAGCCTTTATTTATTTATTTATTTATTTATTTATTTATTTATTTATTTTTCTGTACTGGAGATGGAACCCAGGGTCATTCTACCTTCAAACTACACTCTCAGCCCTATTTTTATTCTTAATTTTGAAACAGGGTCTCACTGAGTTGCAAAGGGCCTTACTAAGTAGTAGCTGAGGCTGGCTGCTAACCTTGATCCTCCTGTCTCAGCCTCCCAAATACTGGGATTACAAGTGTGCACCACCACACCTGGCCTTATGTTTTATTTTGAAACAGGATCTCACTAAGTTACTAGGGTCTTCATTAAGTTACCGAGGCTGGCCTTGAACTTCAGTCATCCTGTCTCAGCTTCCCAGGTACTTGGATTATAGATTTGTGCCACCATGGACAGCTTGGACTGCCAAGGTTTAAAGAATGATACTATAATTAAACCTCATTCAATTTTTCTTTGATGAAAGCACTTGAGGATCATGCAATTAGTGCTCTGCTTCATCATTATTAATATAAATTCTCATTGTACCAGAAAATTATGAAAGCCACGGCTCATAGAAAGCTCATGTTGAGAGAATGTCAGTGAGCCACTGTTTACTCTCTGAGGTTAGCTTATTCTTGTGGAGATGCTGCTGGTGGCAAAGGATGTGACTCTTCTAGAGGGGATGGGCAAGGAAAGCAAAGTCTTTTTTTAATGCATATCACCTAGGTCATTGAAGTGGTGCCCATCTGAGTCAATTTGTACACTTATATCGTTGACCCCAGACATTTGTGCTCCTGAGTACTGTGGTGAGTTATAAAGTAGATCTACTACTCACCTTTTAAGGTCACACTTTGGTTGTGCTGCAAATTGCACTTTAAGGATTTGGTTTTGAATCCATGCTAAAGCTGGCTTATATAAGGGCGACTTCAAGATTCTATTAAAGCAATGGTGAATTAAAATTGAACTGGAGTCCACAGGCATTTAATAAGTGTGTTCAATGTGGGAAAAACTCTCTGCTTGGTGATGTAAAGGTGCAGAGGTCAGAGATGAAGGGTAATACTAGGTAACCAGGGATCAATAGTTATGTGAATTATCTTAACTTGGTCAGTGAATTTGACAAACTGGGAGAAGCGACTCAAGGAAGGGAGTAAGCTGCTATAAATTGTATGGAAGAGCACGACCCACTCAGCGATGAGGGCAAATCTCACTGAGACTTGCTGAAGTTGGTTGTGGTATTCCTGCCAGAACTGTCCTACAGAGGATGGAGAAAAGGCGAGACACTTATCTATTGACTCCCAGCCCCTATCAGTTGAGAGTTGGCTTCCAGGATTGTCGGATCTATGATATTTCCCAGTGGCCAGGGCTTAGAAGGTTCTGTGGGAGCTTGAGAAAGCTTTTTAGCAGAGGTGAGAGAAGCAGAGGCTTAGGTTCAAAGCCGGCAGGAGGCTGGAAATTGTCTACTCCAGCTGCTGGTGAACTCACCTCAACCTTGGTGGTGGTTGTTTATTTATTTTAACATTTGATTGTTTTTCCTACAGAATGTTTGGAAAATAGAGAAATTCATAAACCCACATCTTAGCAATATCCATTATTACTATTATGATGTATCTCCTGCCCAATGTGTGTATGCTCTGTACATGTATATTGGAAGAATTTTACTTTGTTTTGATTGAAATTTTATTTTGTTTTTCTTGCTGTTTCTCTTCTGTTCAAAACAATTTTATCTTTAGTATTTACTTGTCTCAGGGAGTACTGAAGAAATGAAAGTAGACTATTCTAGAGAGGATGGCCAAGGGAATTCTTGAGATCAGTGTACCTTTCTGTCTTTTGTAAATACCTAAGAATGTTTCAGAAATTATTCTGGAGAGGAAAAGAAAGTTGAAAGGGATTTAACCCAAGAGTGGAGGACTGGTAGAAGATTGAGATTCCCACATGCATTAGAGACTCTACCAGTATATTACTATGCTGTGGGGAGGTGATCATATTTTGGAAGGGTTACTCTGTGAAGATACTGGACCTGCAGCACAAGGACTCTTGATCTGGCACATACTTCTCTGTGTCCCCATGTGAGGCACAGAAGAAGCATCTCTGCCCTGCCAAATATCTTGAGCAACCAGACAACAGTATCTAGGGATGGGATGATGGACCACACAGACCAGTGATAATGCCTGACAATCTATACCTTCAGTCTGGTGCCTGATTCTGTATAATGTGCTGAGACTTTTGCTAAAAAAGGGAACCCCCAGAAATTACAAATGTGAGTCATCTTTCATTCTTTTAGATGCAGGTCTGTACTTGCTTTTGGTTTGATTAAGAAATAAAGGAGCCGGGCGTGGTGGCTCACGCTTGTAATCCCCGCGCTTGGGAGGCTGAGACAGGAGGATCGCACAGGTTCAAAACCAGCCTCAGCTACTTAGTGAGGAGCTCAGCAACTTAGTGAGACCCTGTTTCCAATAAAATATAAAATAGGTCTGGGAGGATAGCCCGGAGATAAAAAAAAAAAAAGAGAAAGAAAGAAAAGACTCTGAGGTGGGTCACATCAGTCTAGATATACAACCCTTTCTTTGTTTTCCATGAAGCATAAAAATGACACTCACTAAATATTTCACCTGGTCAGCCTTACTGAAGACTTGGGGTCATGTGGAGAGAGTGCATTCCTCTGCCTTCCCATCCCTTACACTTTACTATTTTACCTCTTTTTACATCTTCACTTTCTCACCTAGGCAAGAATGGGCCCCTGTGTCTACACTGGCTCTTTAGGCTGGTTCTTGTTCTCATTGGTTCATTCTGATTGTCAAGTATTTTTTAACCTATTCTCCATTTTTTATCATTCTTCTGAGAAGCAAAACAAATTCTTTCTCTTTTTATATTATTACTAATTAGTAATTTCCTTCTGGAGCTTGGTCATGTCCTTGGAGGTCTCATGCTCTCCTGTAATTTCCTTTGGGAAGTAGTTCTTCCAGTTACAGACAATGCTTTTTCTAAGAGGCATCTGTTGAATAAAGTTCTATAGGATATATAAAGCAGCCTCTTCAAAAATTTTTGGTTTGAATGTTTGAGAGCATTGTGGGAGAGACCCCACATCCTATTTTGTTTTTCTCTTAAGGTCATGAGACACCATTTTCTGGCTTCCTTTGTAGTTAGGTTGTGACCACGTGATTAGTCTGAGCAACAAGCCATGGGCAGAAATAAAGTGTGTCACTTCCAGGATGAAGTATTAAAAGCCAGTGTGTGTAGCCGGGCGTGGTGGCGCACGCTTGTAATCCCAGCCCTTGGGAGGCTGAGACAGGAGGATTACACAGGTTCAAAGCCAGCTTCTGCTACTTAGTGAGGCTCTCAGCAACTTAGTGAGACCCTGTTTCCCAAGAAAATATAAAATAGGTCTGGGAGTATAGCCCGGAGGTAGAAAGCCTCTGGGTTCCACCCCCAGTACCACCAATAAATAAATAAATAAACAAATAAATAAACAAATAAATAAATAAAAGCCAGTGTGTGGCTCTCCATCTCTTTTTCTGTGCCATGGTGACCATGGAAGCTGTATCAAGACAGTTGGTTTATAAATTGGAAGCCATCTGGACCACAGAGCATTTGCCCTGGAAAGTTGCCCAACTGAACTGGACTTCATGGTCCAATTGAGAAAGAAATAAGCCACTGTTCTAGGCTGTTGAGAAATGGGTGTTCCAGCTGTGATATATCCAGAGTTAATGTGGAAGCTTTATCCTGATTAATATGACCAACTCTGGGATCAGTCTTTCTGTTTTCCATTGCATGCTGTAGTCCTCCCTATCTGTTTGACCTTGGGAAAGTTACTTAATCTTGCTAAATCTCAGCTTTCTCATCTTTACAGTAGTACTTTACTCAAACAGTTGAGTAGACAACCAAGTCAGGGGAACTTAAAATACTATCTGGCACACAAGAAGTGTTTGAAAAGCATTAGCTTTTTGATGATGACAGTTATGATGCATAATGATGATTAAATACTAAAACAAAGCTATTAGGCTAAACATATAAGTATTCCCAACAGTTTCAAACTCCATGTTTTGTTTATATTTAGAACTAGTTATTCATCTAAAGTACGGGCATTGGAGAAGTTATTTGTTGAGTCAATAGATGTTTATTCATTGAGAACAGTAATCCAATGTAGGAGCCTTGGGTTCTCAGATTTGCTGTCACAGAGTGGCATTTTATAAATCTTGCAATCTTTTGTAACCAACCAACTCATCTGTCTACAAACGGGTGGGTGGCCCATCAAGCCTTCTTCATGTCAGTCCACGTCAAGTCCCATGATTCTGCCCACTTACTGTTACTTGTGCTGTTATAAGGTGCTGGGGAGGGAAGGTGAGGATGAGATGCTTCTGTGACTTAATACTGAGTTGGCTTGGAGTTTGGCAGTAACTTTCGGGAAAGGGAGGCAGCATCTAGCTTTGTGCCCATAGCGTGGGTGCCTTGGACAAGTAGGATCGGCACAGAGTAGGTTTTTTGTTTTGTTTTTTGGTACTGGGGCTTAAACCCAGGTGCATCCTACCTCCAAGACACACATACCCAGCCCTTTTTATATTTTATTTTGAAGCAGGGTTTCACTGGGTTACTAAGAGTATTTCTAGGTTGCCAAGGCTGGTCTCCAGCCTAACATCCTTCTGTCTCAGCCTCCCAAGTACTGGGATTATAGGTCTGGGCCACCTTGCTGATAGCCCAGAGGAGTTTTTGTCATGTGAATTTGTGGTGCTAGCAGAGCATAGAAGTCAGAGACATCCTGTAGTCTTTGGGGGTAATGCAGAACTTGAATTTTGGAAAGAGTTTGCTTCTGTTTCTAGGAATTATTTACTTTAAAATGGAAAATTTTAAAAAGGAGATTGAAATACAAAAAAAAAAAAAACCACAAAAAAACCCCCACACAGATTCTCCAACTTAAGGCACAAGAAGGATTCGGAACCAGCTAGGAGAAAAGAGAAGAAATCATGGTAAGAAGACTGCTGTACAAGTCAAGGAGGATACTCTCTATGAGACTGTCTGGCACATGGCAGACACTAAATAATCATGAAATGACTGGATTCACACGACTCAACTGTGTGGAATGGTGCAGGCTGTGCGAGAAGAAGGCAACAGAACCAGCCTCGCTCCTGGGCCCGCTGCACATCTGTTTGTATCCATCACTTTTATTCCTTGCTTTGTTCATTTGGGTTTTTTCCTTCAATTTAGTTGTAAATTATTTTACCTTGCTGCCTTCATTCATTTTAGAATAAAATGAGATATTTATAAAGACTTTTATATTATATAAATATCTGATGTAATATATTGAGTTTTATTCATTATGAATCATTATATATTATATTAATATATATTTTAATGTTTATATTATTAAGGTATTTATTTGGAAGCAGGATTTGAAAAACTGAAGAACATATCTACCATTTTCATCATGGGGAAGTATCTACCCAAAGAATTTTATTATAAAGCTCCGAGTAACCATGTTATCATAAGACTCTACCCCAAATGCACTGGTCATCATTATAAAAATAGGGGATTTTCTTTCACAAACAATTTCCACACAACTTCTACCCTAATGTGTAGTACCGTTACATAAGGATCTATTTTAATGCTGTGTTAGGAAAAGAGTAGTGTGGGTAAAAAGTGATAGTAGAGCTCACAGTGCTGTGTACATTTCAGTTATAAATCCTCACACACAGCATTTCCTCAAGGAACCAACCAGGGAGACACACTTGGCTGTGCATTAAGAGCTTGACGGTTTTCTTTCGTGGATATTAAAGAGGTAAGGATTTGGGTTTGTGTTGATGCCAGTCCAAGATCTTTATGACTCTCCATTTCACAGCTATCTCTCCTGCCTTTTTTGACTTAAAACTGAGGACCTTGCCTTCAGCCAAGTCCTGTGAACCTAGTCTCTTCACGTGGCTGCTGCCCACAGGTGACAGCCCTGCGGCTGCAGGCTGCAGAATTTGTGACTTCACCACTGGAGGTCGCCAGGCCCCTCCATGGATCTCTAGCTAGGAGAACATGCCCTCTGCAGCCAAGGGCAACTTCTCTTTTGAAGCCTTTCAAAGCTTCTTTGGAAGCCAGATCCAGATGTAGGCAAAACTGATAGTGAACATGGGGGGGGGGGGGTGGAGGAGAGATGGGATTATTTGGGGAGAGAGTCAATTTGCTAAGACAGCTTCAGCTGCACCCACTCGGCCTCTGCATATGAAGTGGTCCCACTGGCCTGAATACTTTCATTTGCTTCTCATATAAACAGCAGGGAGAGAGCTGGAGAGATCAAACTCGGCCATGCATTTTCCGCTGACAGCAGGCGCTACACTTCTATGCTGTTTTGTGTTTACAGAGTACTGTCCACAGGCATTGTCTGAAATAAATAGTTTCTACCTCAACCTCTCAGTTCCATTCTAATGCAAACAGATAGGGATGAGTAGGTACAGGAGGCAGGGTGAAATGAAAAGTATTTTGCAAGTCCTAAAGATAGGTATAATCCTCCCCCCTCCAATTTTGAGTGTTGGAGGGATAACTGGTACAGAAAAAAAAAAAAAAAACTACTCAAAATGAAAGAAACACGCTTGAGTTATTGCCAGTCAATCACTCCAATTCCATGAACTTGAATTCCTTAGGCCTTTATCCTTAGGATCTTCCTGAATTTTAGATTTCAATTGTTGCAAACGCTTGCTAAATCACTCTCAGTCACATTTGCCACTAGGCACATGCGTGTGTATGTGGGGGGCATGCATGCGTGTACACACGTATAGCTATAAATTTCCAAATACAAGCAAAGTAAATGACACAAGCTATTGCTCCCAAAGTTCTATAGTAATGGGACGCTGAATGTGATAACTGAGCAGCCCCTATTATAATTTAATTTATGAAAATTCCTGGACTTGGCAGTCATTTACATGTTTATTTCATGTTTCTGTACTTGGTAAACAGCTGTTCAGCTTTCACATAGTACTTTTGGAACTCATAAAACAGTGCCCTTACCTTGTAGATGTGTCCTTTCATTTTTAATCTATTCTGGTTGGTTGAATAGCCTAATTGAAAGCTTGGAATAGCAATGATATTTAATTTGGCAAATGATTCTTTTCATACCTTCCACAGAAAGTGTGCTTTTTCTATAACATTTTAACTGACTTTATTTTTTTTCTTCTGAATTCTCTGGATCTTTTGTTGGCTTGCAACTTACCTGTCCCTTTGTTTTGGGTCTACTTTTTTTTTCAAGCTTTTATAATACTTTTTATAATTTTTAAAATAATTTTTATACTTTTTATAATACCGTGTAAGTGCCTTTTTCTTTCCTTTTCTTTGATATTCTTTTATTGGTGCACTGTAGTCTCACATCATAATGTACTTCAGAGTGAGAGGGACACACATGCCCACAGCACTTGGTGCGCTTCTCCCTGGCTCCCTCCTCACTCACCCCTTCCCCAAAGATGATACTGAAATTGGCTTCTGTAATTTCACACAAGAATATAATGTCAATAAGTGTTTCTTTCATTAATTCTCTCTCCCACCACAATCTTTCCTAGAACCCCTCCATTGCTCTACTGGGATTTCTTCTCTGTTATCCAAAGTCTCTCTTGTATCCAGATAACTCTCTAACTTCCACATATGAGAGAAACACATAATACTTTTCTTTAAATATAAGGTATTTATTAAGTTTTCATGAGTAAAATTTTATTAATGTGAAAGAAGAAGAGAAAGGTGGACTGGAATCTGTTTGTGGTGAGTGGAATGGGCTCAAAATCCCAAGGAATTTGAGTAAAGGATCAGCTCCTTCTGATTTTATCTTTCAGGGTTTCTTTTGAATCATTCTCCTCTTCCTCCTTCTTTCTCTTCTCGTTTTACTTATGCTGTACCATGTCTACCTTTATAAACTCTGATAATATAGGGTTGACTGTGTATGATTATCTGAGAAAATCCAAATACTCAATAGGAAAAAAATTACGATTTGGATTTTAATTTTATGGTTAAATTTGAATGCCTGTGTCTAGAGCTCTGGGAATTCTTGGTATTTCCTAAAAAATAATGATGTCACCAACCCAAGAAAACACTAGGGAATAGTCTGGTTCCCTTAATGTCACCATTTCTTTTTAGCACATTCATTCTTTCTCATTGTGCTGAGATAGATTGTACTCATCTCAGAAATAATGCAAGAATCTGTCCAAGTCCAAACTGATCTGTAGTCATTTTGCTTTTTTCCTCATCTCCATCCCAATTCAGCTTTTTACTGGAATAGGGGAGAATATTAAATACAGTAGAAGTCTGGGAAGGGGAAGAAGATAGTATTAGAAATTATCCTTCCATAAACCACCCATAATGGGCTATTCTCCCTACCCCCCAAAAAATAACCAGTGCCGATTGGAAGAGATATAGATATGATGTTAGCCAAAACTAAGTAAACAAATATCTGATAAATAACTGTTATGTAAACCAAGAATAAGGATAGAATTATCTTTAGGATCCAACATCTAACAAATTGTTCTTTAAAAAAAAAATTAACTCAGAGCCTTACAGTGAGAATCCCAGCAAAGAGATTCCTTACTTGGGGATGGCCAAAGTAGATACCAAGGTTCCTGCTTGCCTCTTGGAATCACCCACCTCAATACTCACTGGATTAGACCAGGAAACAAATGTGAATTTTTCCTACTTCACCTAGTACTCCAGATAACAATAACCTTTAGAGATATTTAAAAACATAAATATCTTTTCATCTCTACCATCTCTGTGCCTACGCATTGTATGTATTATTCTTATGATCATCCAGCTGGCACCTCATGTCCCATTTGGCCAGAAAAACTGAACAATGATGGCATTCTTCCATTTACTGAAAATGAGTGATTTATTATTTGAAATTCAAATATTTTAATATGCTCTCCAAGAAATTATCTGGTATAAAATATCATGAAGGGAAACTAGAGGAGGAAAAAGAGGAGGACAATGATCATGGACGAATTTTTCTGACATGAAAAGGTGAGAAAAAAGCTGTGTTTTCCTTGAGCAAGCTTCTCTAATACTGACTCGGGAAATGGGTGACGAACCTTTGTTCTCCAGTCTATCCTGGTCACTGTGGCAATTTCCCAAGCCACAGCAGTTAAATGAGGTTCGGTGGTCCTCTGTTTCCATACCATTTCCATGGTGAATGGGGAATTGTTTCCAGCCCTGGGAACCCTGGTTCCAGGATCCTGCCTCCCTGTGCATGCCTGGCTATGGCTTCAGCATTCAGATGTGAGAGGAAAGTTCCTTGTTGAATTCAGGACGCACAGACCTTTCTCTCTACCTCCTAAGCTCCGAACACCTCCTATTAATCTGGAGCAAGTCCCGCTTTCTTCATGTTTTTCTTCAAGTATTCTTTCTCTTTAAATATTCCAAGTCACTTAGCAGAATCTCAATGAGGTGCTAATCTCTCTGACTTAGGCTTTTTCCTATAAAATCCTGGAAGGATTAAGTTGGATGGTCTGTATTGCTTCCTTCCTTGTTGCAAATATCTTTCAAGGCAGGAAGCCCCTGGCCTTCGGTGGGGTTAGATAACCAGTAACCTGTGATAAGCAGAACAAGCGCCCCTCGAGATGTCCCCATCCCAGTCCCTGGAACCTGTGACCTACACAACTTTCAGATGATACATCTGTACTGTTTTAAGTCAGTAAATTTGTGGAAAGTTGTTTTGGCAGCAATAAGCAAATAATCCACAGCCCATATATTTTTTCCCTGAGTTTGGAGCCATCTGAGAAATAAAACATAGGAAGCAGATGGATAGAGATAAAAACATTAGCTTTACTACTGAGAAAGTGACTTTTTATTTGTGTGCATTGTGGTCTGTGTAATTCTTCACCCTTGAATTAGAAAGATTTATGCATCCAACCACAGACAGAGCTCTACTAATATATTCTCTGTGAACTTCCGTGTAGGAATTCCCCTTGGGAGCCAGCAGCTAATGTATGCATTTTGAGATTAGATAGAACCAACAGAGAGGGAAAGTAGAAAACACTAAGCCACACATTCACTGACGTCTCCCAAGCTCACCAATCAGATAAGTCATTCTGACTTGGGCCTCCCCAGGATGGAGAGTCTGGAGCCAAGGATGTTGGAAGTGTTATAGAAATTTCTCAAATAAGGGATGAGGCCAGGGAACCAGAGTCCTTCTCTAATAGCTGCTACCTGCCTTACTTGGTGAGGAGAACCTAGAGGGAGAAACTTATCCTTCTGCACGCTTAATGAAAATAATAACTTTTCATAATATGTGCATTAAAATAGTAGCCAAGCACAGTGGGGGCATGCCTGTAATTCCAGTACTTGGGGGCCTGAGACAGGAGGAGTGAAGGTTTGAAGCCAGCTATAGCCACTTAGCAAGACCCTCAGCCACTTAGACCTTGTTCCAAAATAAAAGATAAAAAACGGCTAGAGGTGGAGCTCAGAGGTAGAATGCCCCTGGGTTTGCTCCCCAGTGCCAGTATACATATATAATTTTTGTCATTAATTCATCAGATTCTTTCTTACTGCTTTATAATAAATTCTGAGCAAATACTTTAATAAATATAATTAAAAGAGCTTGAAATCACTAACCTTCCTCCATATTGCCTGCCTCAGTTTATATCTGCTTTAATCTACTTCTTTCTTTCTTTCTTTCTTTCTTTCTTTCTTTCTTCTTTTCTTTTCTCGTCTCTTCTCTTCTTTTCTTTTCTTTTCTTTCTCTCATACTGGAGATGAAACCCAGGGGCATTCTATCTCCTAGCTACACCTCCAGCCTTATTTTTTATTTTGAAACAGGGTCTCACTGAGTTGCAAAGAGCCTCACTAAGTAGCTGAGGATGTCCGCAAACCTGGATCCTTCTGTCTCAGCCTCCCAAATGGTGGGATTACAAGTGTGTGCCACCACGCCTGGCTAACTTATCTACTCCTTTCTATGTACTTCTTTGAGTCTCCCCTCCTCTGTTGTAACCTCCTCTGTTGTAAACCCAGACCTTACTTTCTCTTCTTGCTCTCATTCATTTGCCATCAAGAAGTCTTTCTCAATGGTTAATAAACTCCCCTCTATCTCTTAGCTATTCTCTTAAAATTTTCTATACCTCCTGGTTGTGGCACAACACCAACTCCCTCCTGAGGATACTCCTTTCCCTGCCATATCCCACCATTTATCCCAGGCTCAGAGATTGCATGGTATGATCTTCATGCCCTAAGGCATATAGATGATCCTTCTGCCATCTTGCTTCTTTGGGACTCAGGAGTTTAGATTCTGTCACTCTTTAATCTCTCCTTTCTGCTATTATCTAATGACTCCCCACTCACTCCACCTCATTCAGCTTCCATTCCTGACCACAGTCTCTTGGTATTTTCAAGATCATCATCATCCTGTGTGGTTGTCATGCTCTATGAACAACCCATACACATTTTAGACTCAATTTGTTTCTCCCCAAGGATTCCTTGTCCTTCTGAGTTTTGGCCTTCAAGCCAAAACTGTTAAAATTATAATCCCATCTTATGCCTCTGAGCTTGCTGGCTCAAGACACCTGTTATCCCACCACACCGAGATGTTCTTCCCATGGGTTTACTACTCATCACTCTTACCCAGCTTATGGGAAATACTCTGCCATTTCAACTACCCTCTTCCTAATAACCTAAGCTCCCATCCTTATGTTCACTATAACAACCTGGAGAAGCCCCAAATGTGGGATGAATCTAGCCACCCAACTTTTCAATTTTCATGTTCTGGTATCTGGTTTATTGGGATCGATGAAAATTTATGCTTCCACACTTGTAGATACCCTCCCATCCAAGGGTGTAGTATTATCTAGAAATCCTTTCCTCAGTTCATTCTCCCATTTCAAACTGTCTCACCATCCTCACATTTATGAAGCAAATACCCCAGCCTTCCATGAAGATGATGGACCTCCTCTTTAGTAGAGAAGAGAGAGCCATCACACAGGAACCTCCTCAGGCTTGCGCTCCGAATGTGCAAAAGTCCCTGCACTCTAGTCCTATTTCCCTTCCCTTCTGCTGCATGGGCAGGGGTCTCTCTCCTCTCATCTTAACTCAGTCTTTGCATCTCATTCATTGCACAGAGCTCACCTTTTTGTTCAGTTTACAGAGCTCACTCTTTTGTTAAAATTCTCCAAATTTCAATGGTTATAGAGGTCTCCAAATCTGCATGAATTCAATTAAATTTGTATTATTTAAAACAAAACAAAACAAAAAGCAACTAGACAGATTAGGGATGAGAGTGGGAGGATAGTATAATTTACATAATTGCTGGAGGTGGGGGCTAAACTTATTTTGGGGGGTACTTGGGAACAAACTCAGGGGCATTCTACTAGCCTCCAAGCTCTACCTCCAGCCCGATTTTATTTTATCTTCATTTTGAAACAAGTTCTTGCTAAGTTGCTGAGGGTCTCACTGAATTGCTGAGGCTGCCCTCAAGTCTACTATCCTCCTGTCACAGTCTTCCAAGTACTAGGATTACAGGCGGGCTCTAACACACCCAGGTGAGCTAAACTTTAAAAGCGTGTCTGGAGAAAATCTCAAATAGCTGGTTCTCTTTCTTTGGGAATAACAGCCCACAATCTTTTTTGTTATACCTTGGGCCAACAGCAAGGTTTCCCTGTTTCCATTTATTTCCCCCTCCAGCTGCTCCATAAGGGAGTTGTGCCCACCATCTCTGATTTTAATTTCTTACTCCTCCACCTGCCTTAATGTGGTTCCACACCCATCACTGCATTGTGCCACTTTTGCCAAGGCTGTTCATGACCTTCCTATTGGTAAATGTCAAGGATGGTTTTCAGTCAATACCTTATTTGACCTCATGGAAACATTTATTATTGTTGGCCATGCCTTTATTTTTTTTATATAAAACTCAGTTCTTTCTAGGCTCTCTGCTTATTCTTTCTTAGTTTCACTTGTCAGTTCTCAGTAGCTCTCAGATCTAAGCGCCCTCTAAGTTGTTAACGGAAGTTGGAAATTCTTAGGGCTCCACTTTCCATTTTATGCATTCTTTCTGGTCCATTTTGCTTAATTTTGAACTCTCACTAAATAAGCAAATCCATCTCTGATCCCAGTCAAGATCCAACCACTTGTATACAACTTCTTGTTTGTTTTATCCACTTGGATATTTCAACTCACCTTGAAATATTTTGGAAACATGTCCAAGACTGAGCTCATCAACATCTTCCACAAACTTGCTTATCTCTCAGGATTTTGCAAAACTGCATTCTACAGTAGCTTAACACAGAATCTTGGCATTCATTGTTATTTCTTCCTACCTATCCCTCATGACTCCCTATCTAATGGAGGGTCTCTTACAATTCTTTCAAATCAGTCCATTCTTTCCATTATGGCTGGCATCTTGGTCCATGTTCTTTTTTTCACATTTGAACTATGAGAATAACATTCTTTTGTATTTTCCTATTTACTGTTTTAATGCCTTAGCCATAGTGCGTAGAAAAGCACTTGACACCACCAAATGTACAATCCATATTTAATGAATGAATGAAGTTATTCATTCTTGCATTTTTAAAATCTAGCCTTTGAGCTACAGCCAAAATATTGTTTGAAAACTGCAAGTTTGATTCTATTATTCTTCCTGTAGTTGTAAATTAAATGCTTTTGATGGATATATTTGCTCCCAAAATGAGTCTAAAACTTGGTTAAGCAGCCTGTTGCCTATGCCCACCTTCCCAGCTTCATCACACCTTGCTCCCCTTCATCTGTGTCTAAACCCAGGGTTGCCCTTCACTTTCCCTCTCAACTCCAGGCCATTAAACATCCCTTTCCTGCGACTCTGCGCCCTTTTAGTTTGCCAGTTCCTATTTAGTTTTCATGTCTCATCCTAGTAATCCCTCCTTTAGACAGGCCTAATCAGAGAACCTCAGGGTGACTTTTCCATTATATTTTCTGCATCACATTTCATAGCTCAGCTCATTCTACACTAGCATCAACACTGAGCCTCCTGTTCATTGGTTTCTCTAGTACATATAAAAGAAAACATCCCTGAATGAAAAAATGAGTGAATAAAACAAAAATCCATCAATGTCAATGATTTACATCCTCCAATCCCATTAGGAGTTGACTGTATATTCTTTTTGTTGTTCTTTTCTCTTTAGTACACTTCTTAGTTCTCATTTTTTCCTGTCTAGGGAATAAGAAACAAGATCGGGGAGACATGGAATTGAAGACATGACATCTGTTTTCCTGTTAGTGGCTAGGATTGTTTTGATTCCGTCTAAATCCTCTGAATATCTCTTCTGACCTTCGGAATAATCAGATCTGGAAGACCATGAAGTTTGTATCCTGGTTTCTAATACAAATCACCTTCGAGCCTTTTGTACGTGGTTGGCAAACCAAGGAAGTATACTTGATAAGCTAATACATTTGAATGTGCTTTAGATTAGATCATTCCCTGGAGGATTCACTTTTATTGCTGGTTTCATCAGCAATTGGCAAATTTGTCCTTATATTAAACCATGTAAAAGCAGTTGTAAAGGAACTGACTGCAAAGGCCATTTTAATATTTTTCTTATGAGAAGAAATTATTGGCTGCATTTAACAAATCAACATCTGTAATCTGCATCTTTAATGTTACCTTTGGAGTACTTTAAAGAATAAGGACCAGAAAAAAACTTTTGAAGATTATATAAATTATTTTTTGGCTTCTTGGAAATGAGAGAGGGTTGAAGGAGAGAGCGAGGGAGGAGACAGAAATTGGAATTAAAGTAAGAGCAATAGGAAAGTGGAAGGGGGAAGGGATTCGTGTGTGTGTGTGTGTGTGTGTGTGTGTGTGTGTGTGTGTATTTTTAGTAGCTTGCCAAATACCTTACCCAATACTTGAAGTCTACTTTAAAAATGTTATTTAATTTAATCAGCATGCGGGTTTGTAGAAGGATTTGGGGTGAGGGTACTTTCCTTGAGGCTTTGACACTTACTTAGGGTTAAATATGGAGAAGTTCGTGTGCTATTGCCAAGATGATATATGACTTTAGGGAAATCATAGATGAGCAAAGTTCTCCCAGCATAGCTTCATGTCGAATCTATCACAATGGTAGGAGTATTATATTATTTAATTCCCTAGGCTCAAAGGATTATGTACTTAAAAATCTTTGAAAATGCAATCTCTTGTGTGAGGTCTCAGATATGCTCATGCATGCACACACACACACATACACACCAATCAGTTATTCACACTAATTAACTAAATACATATTCTTAAGAGGGAAAATAAAACCAGGGAGGAACATTTTGATCAGTGAGTTGGTTAGCTTACCGTGTTTCCTTAGATGTGAGAAGAATAAAACCCTCTTCATTAGTAATAAATTGTTGGAAGGAGATGTTGATACTCAGCATCAGAGGAAGAGCAACCAATCAGGCCTAAGGACAAAGCCATGGCAGATCTAGGAGCTTAGGCCAGATGAGTAGTTTCCAGTGCCTCAGTTTCTTCAGTGGGGAGACTTGGAGACAAGTTTAGTGCCAAGTTTATGAAATTTTCATGAGAGTAAAATAAGTTAATACTTATGAAATGTTTAATAAAGTGGTGGGCACATAGTAAGAGTGCTTTGTAGCTCCCTAGAGGTTATCTCTTACCTTAGGGGAAGAAGCCCTTAGGGGCTGCCAGTGAAAAGACAATAGAGTGAAGGTGGCAGCTTGGGCCAGAGATGTGGCCATGGAGGGGATGAGAAATAAGCAGACCCTGGTCTTGTTTAGAGGATAGAATTCCCACTGTATTTGCTAATTGGTTAGTGTAAAGTGCAAAGAAAAGAGAGACTTCATGGTTTCAGATGAGAGCAAATGGAAAGTTGGCAATTGCTGTTTATTAAGATGGAGAAGATTGGATCAGATAGTCTGGTTTTGGATATGCTATTATTAAATTTGATAAGAATGAAGTTTAATGAAAAGTCTATTTGACTTGTAAGGACAGATGCCCACAAGTCATCTGTATACAGAAGTATGTGTGCGCCACGGGGGTCCAGCCTCAAGTGGGAAATATAAAACAGCAAGCCAAAAGAAGACATGTAGAAATTAAAATAAATTCCTCAGTGCTTTCAAGGGAATAGATGACATTAATGAATTTCCTTTGACATTACTCATTCTGTTTCCTTTGCCACTAGCCAAAGCCTAAACTGGATTTCTTTGCCTGCTTGGATAGTTTACACCTTTATTCCAGAAGTTTCTGTGCCTTTGGTAGAACTGCTTATAGTAAATTTGCTGCCAGTACTGCTACCATTTCCTGTTGGAGGTGGTAGAATGAGGAGGTACCCAGAGGATCTTCCCAGTAGGATTGGCTTTGTGCAGTTTTCCCAGGGGAAGTTGGAAAAATGGGGCCACAGGAAAGTACTTTAGGAGGAAGAAGTGTCAAGAGTGGGGAAAGATGAAGAAAAAGAGACAGGCTTTGTCTGTCTCACTGATCGTTACTCATTCTTTCTTCAGAGGCCTGAGACATCCTAATCTAGACCCACTCCTCGTGCACAGGAGTCCCTGCTGCAGAAATTGCAGGTATATCTGCCTCACCCTCCTCCCGTTCAGTACATAAGGTCAAAGTGGGGTGCATTTGGACTCTTCTGCTATTAATTTTCATTACCCAAAGAGTTGTTAAATGGGAACTCAGCCCAGGGTATTTTTTTTCCTGTTCAGCATTTATTACCATCACCTGACTAATTATTAAAAAGCAAGCAAGCATCAATTAGTTCCAGACACATACATAGCAATTACACTGGGAGACGCAACAGGGTTGAACAGCACATCCCCTTGGAGTGCAGAATAATCTGGCAGAGACCAGACCTCTGTGTATAAGCAAGAAATGCGTCTAATTGACTTCATGGGAAATAAGGTCCTCATGTCAAAACATCTGGGTATAATTTTCTGGGTATTTAAACAACTCTCCGGCTCTGGGAGGCATACAGTTGGCCCAGGGCTGCATCCTGCCTGGATTTAATCACCCCCCATCCCTGTCTTTATTCCTACTCCTCTCCACTCCTGGCCACATAATACTCCTCTCTTTAGCTCTTGGTCATGCCCATCTGTGGTGGTTTGAAGTGACAAAAGCTTTTCTTCTCACATCTTATTACCCAGTCCTCTGCAACACTGAATTCCTGGCCATTGCATTATCAGGATGGACAACAGGGACAGATTAGGCACGTTTGCTCCTTATTTTGATGCAAACTGTGTGCTTATTCTTCAATTCCTAGCCTAAATGTCATGAACTTAATGTCAATTTTACTGATTTCCCCCAAGAAATCAGCTGCATCTTTCTCCAGTTTTCTACTTCCTATCTCTGGAGCAGTACTGTCAGGGTGAGACGGATCCATTCCTCACCTCGGGAAATCAGGGTGGGTGGGGTCCTTGGCTTCCATGGCAGAAAAGGATTTCAGCTTTAAACACAAAGATAGAGGTTTATTTAGGAAAAGTGGGGATACACATTCAAGGGAGAACATGAGCCACCTCAAGAGGGAGAGAATGCTCGAGGGCTTTATAGTCTTTCTTTTAGGAGACCCTGAGATGGAGTGGCTAGGGGCACATGGTAGGGTTGGGGTGACATGGGATGTCCCGTCTCTTTTTTTTTTTTTGATGCTCAAGTTCCTGTCATTTCATTGGTGGGTGCTGGGTGACCCCTGGGCTTCAGACACTTTTTTGAAATTCTTTGTTTGTCAAGCACCCCAGGAATTACAAGTATGAAGATGGGGCATTATGAGTAAAAAATATAGGCAAGCTAGTTGTGGTGGCACAAGCTTGTAATTCCAGCATTTGGGAGGCTGAGACTAGAGGATCGCGTTGCGGACAGCCTCAGCTACTTAGTGAGGCCCTCTGAAACTTAGACTTTGTTTCAAAATAAAGAATAAAAATAGGGCAGGGGGTGTAGCTCGGAGGTAGAATTTCCCTGGGTTCCATCCCCAGACTCGCAAACAGAAAAAAATATAGGCCAATTGAGGACCTTTGTCTAAGAAAAGAGAAGCCAGATAGGACATTATGATTAAAAGTATGGCCTATTAGGGGTTTTTGCCTAAGAAAGAACAGACCCTGTAAAATGAAGTTAAGGATTAAGAAGTTTTGAGATTTTATAACTATATTTTCTCTTTCATCTCCTTTTATCTCCAGTTCATCTTTGTACCTAATACTTTATTCCTGTCCATCCTCCATACTTAATGGACTCATGCAGTAATTTAGCTCTCCACGCATCTGTCTCTTCAATTAACATGCGTGCTGCTTGGGTTTAGGGGACATGCGATCCTGAACGTAAAGCCTCAGCTCTGCGTTCATGAGCGTTCAGTGGATGTTTGTGACATTAATGAGCTGATTTTCACTTGATGAGCTAAGATAATTAGGTTAGAAAAGAAGACTGAGAAAAGTGTTTTGCTCAATAGTTGGTACTATTTGCAAATAAACAAGATGTATTGGTAGTTTTTATATTCTCCATAGGTTTGGGGGAGTCATTGACTCTATATGTGACCTGTGATGACGCAGAGTGGTCAGAGACCATCAGAATTCCTGGGTCCTTGAGGGGAACTGTCAGAAAAAAAAATTCTGTTCTTTATAAAGTACCTACTTTGTGGTATTCAATGACCACTGCACAAAGGAGATTAAGACAATATCTAGCCAGGCAAATTGTCTTTTTATGTTTATTATAAGTCAACTCTCTACATCTTTACCCTGAACTTTTGCCATAAGTGAATATTACTTCTTATAAGAAAAGCAGGTAGCTTTTCATAGGACAGAAGAATACATTAAATGCAAATGATGAGGCATATGATCTTTGTTTGCTAAA
Source organism: Muscardinus avellanarius (assembly GCF_963383645.1). Classification (NCBI taxonomy): domain Eukaryota; kingdom Metazoa; phylum Chordata; class Mammalia; order Rodentia; family Gliridae; genus Muscardinus; species Muscardinus avellanarius. The sequence continues at coordinate 33,741,516 of NC_137801.1, forward strand.
AACCAAAAACAAACCCAAATAACAAAGGAAGAAAGCCGATCCCTAGCGAGAATCAGACTTGTTAAAATATAGTAGCAATAGCCATGAGGTAGAAGCAACCCAAATGCTCATTGGTGGATAATAGAGAAACAGAATTCAGCATATAAATACAATTGAATATTATTCAACATTAAAAAGGGAAGAAAATTCTGTCACATTCTACAACCTGGACAAAACGTTAGGATATTATGCTAAGTGAAATAAGTGGTCACAATAAGTCAGATTACAATATAATCCCACTTATCTAAGGTAACAAAAACAGTCAGGTTCACAAGAACCAAAAGTAGAATGTTGGTTCTAAGGACTGGGGGGAGAAGGAAAAGAAAGTTGTTCAATGGATGTAGAGTTTCAGAGTTACAAAGTAAAACATTTCTGGAGACCAGTTTTACAACAGTATAAATACACTTGCCACTACTGAATTATATACTTAAGAATGTTGACATACTAAATTTTATGTTGTGTGTTTATTTTTTTTTGCCACAATAAAAACTGACTAGACACACACAGAGAAACATACAATTCACTTAAATTTTATAACCCTCTGAGGATAAAAGTTATTTAAACCACTTTAAAAGTGTGAAAATTAGGTTCAAAGAAATAAGGGGATTTGCCAAAGTCACACAGCTATGTTCATAACAGAATTCAGATTTACATGAAGTTTTCTGATTCCAAAGCGAGCGTCCTTCCTACCAGCTCATTCTTTAGGCGTGGACAAGCTCATTAGAACAGGGCGCTTTAGGCTCATGGGAGGAAACATTCTTTCCCCAAATTCATTTATATTTACCCACTCTTGTGCTTCTCCTTTGAAGTCGACTTCTTTGTTCATCTCATCTGTGAGTAATTATGTAGGCTGATGAGTTTTAGACTTGAAGATATATTTGAGCATCTAGTCCAGAGTTTTCTGTCTCTCTTTTGTGTGACTCCAGTGACGAGATAATTAGAGGCCCCACCTAATATCTCCTGGAAAAGCTCAATTTTTACCTATTTAATGTATTGGAATTCTGTGTTAAATTTCTTTCTCTAAAAGAAAATTATTATGGTAAGAAAAGTTATCATGAGATCTACCCTCTTTTTTTTGCAAGTCTGGGAATGGGACCCAGGAGCATTGTACCTCCAAGTTACACCCCTTGCCCTATTTTTTATTCTTTATTTTGAAACAAGGTCTCACTGAGTTGCAGAGGGCCTCACTAAGTAGCTGAAGCTGTTTGCAATCCGTGATCCTCCTGTCTTAGCCTCTTGAATGCTGGGATTACAAGCCTGTGCCAACCACGCCTGGCTGAGATCTACCCTCTTAATAAACTTAAAAGTGTATAATCATGTTGTTGACTACAGGAACAGTATCCCACGGCACATCTCTAGAATCTTACAAAATCTAGATTCTCGGCCTGTTGATTAGTGTTGATTAGTAACTCCCCATATCTACCTCTCCTACGCCCTGGCAAGTACCATTCTATTTCCTGACTCGGCTGTTGACCATTTTAGGCACCTCATATGAGTGAGAGCATGCAGCACGAGCCTTTGTACCTGAAATATTTCACTTAGCTCAGTGTCTTCAGGGGCCAACCATCTTATTGCATATTACAAGATCTGCTTCTTTCTTAAGGTTGGGTCACATTCCTTTGTATGTGCTATTCACATTTTTCACCCACTCATTGGTCAGTGGACATTTAGGTTGCTTCCACATGTTGGCTATATTCAGTAAATACTGGAATATTAATATCGTAGGGATACTGGAATATTAATATCGTAGGGATGCTGGTTTCAATTTTGCTAGATAAATACCCAGAAATGAGATTGCTGCATCATATGTTAAATCTATTTTTGGATGCATAATCATATTGTTTTTATTTATTTACATTTATTTATTTACATTTATTATTAATTTATTTATTTATTGGTAGTAGGGATTGAACTCAGGGGTGTTTTACTTCTAAGCTAAACCCTGAGCCCCATTTTCTTTTCTTTTATTATTTTATTTAATTTGAAACAGGGCCTTGCTAAATTGCTGAGGCTGTGATCCTCCCATCTCAGCCTCCCAAGTACTAGAATTACAAGCATTTGCCACCATGCCTGGCTCATACTGTTTTACATAACAATTATACCATTTTGCATTTCCGCTCACAGTATAAAAGCGGTCAAATTTCTCCACATCCTGACCAATGCTTGTTTGTTTTACAATAGACATCCTGACAGGTATGAGATGATGTTTCATTGTGGCTTTGATTGTATTTCCTTATGATTAGTGACATTGAGCATTTTTCATATACCTATTGGCCCTTCCTATGGCTTCTTTGCAGAAATGTCTCTTCAAATCTAATATTTTATTTATAAATCATAAAAAGCTATAGCTTCTAGGAAACTAATCTAATCACTCCACCCCTCAGTAGGTTGACTGATGCCCAGTATGACTTGTGAGGGTGAAATAACTAGTGAATGGTAAAACCACGTTTAAAAATCTTAATTTCTACTTTGCAACTCCCTGGAATTCTGTTTGCTAAAACCCTGTCACTCTTTGGCCACAAATGTGGAACTATTCTATTCTTTTTGTCCTGATTTTTGTGTATCTGTTTTATTTCTCTTTCTAATGTGTACGATCTTCAAAAGCATATGTCTCCTCTTGGTGTCTGCCATTGTCTGAGTTATTATGGGATGTTTGTACACTCACCCATTCATTTAGCATACATTGTGGTCGCTCTCTTTGTACGTACCAATTATACGAATGAATACAGCAATTATGGATTTTAAGCCAAGATAGTCATTAATCTTGATCTCTTTTTTTTTTTTTTTTCCTTTTCAGGGGCAGAAAATACAAGTACGCCTTCAAGATCAGGTTCAAACATAGAGAATTTTTAAAGTGGTTTCACTGTTAAAAGTATCGTAATATGATTGGAGTATGTTCTTTTTTTTTTTTTGGTGGTACTGGGGTTCCTGGAAACCCTTCTACCTGCGGGCTACACTCCCGGACCTATTTTATATTTTTATTTGGAAACAGGGTCTCTTAAACCGGGAAGGCTGGCTTCGAACCTGCAGGATCCTCCTGTCTCCACCTTCCAAGTGCGGGGATTACAAGCGTGCGCCACCACGCCTGGCTTGGAGTATGCTCTTATGATGCACATAAAGCTTTGCTGCTTGCTTGTCTCTGTGGCTCTTGGTCTTGGTGAAAGCAGAGGGAGACGGGTAGAAGCTGAGGATTCTGGAAGATTCTCAGTCGGCAGAGGCAGAGGGCTCAGGGTCTGGTCAGACACAGTTGCTCTCTGGGTACATCCCACCTCCCCAATACCTTTTGCAGTGCTCGAGGCTTGGTGAACTGAGCATGTCTTTTGCTAACTCCCTTTTTTCCACTTGCTTTTCAAGTTCTGTGTACTTAAGTATTAACATCTGCTTCATATTCATTTACACTTAACTCATCTTAATGTTATTTGGGGAGAAAGAAATCCAAGCACTCTTTCTTCTGGATTAAATTGACATAGATTGATCTTCAACCTCAGAAAGAAAAAGTTATGAACAAATAAATCCCAGGATCATTTTCTCATAACACAGGAGTCCTCTCCTTTCGTCCTGGGTAACCTGAGTACACGAGTATGTAACCTTTAGTTTCCCTGTGCCTCCTGCTTCCCCATCACTTGCTTTCTTTTGGTGCCTGGCTTTTGTGTGTCCTTTGTATGTCCTACAGTCTTGAAATAGTGCTCCAGCTCACCGTTCCAAACACAGTTCCCCTTGTTTTGAGTAACTTGTTTTATTGTTTATCTGAATTAAAACTAAGATGTTCATGGGAAATATGGGGATGAAACTAGCAATAACAGAACTTTATTGAGAGTTATCTACATGCCAACAACTGGACTCATTTATCATCTTCATCACCACCTAAAAGGAGGCAGTATTATTATTTTCCTTGAAGGATGGCACTTGGGCGCAGAAAGGCTTAGTGTCTTGGTTGTGTAGCTCCTGCACTACGGAGAAGTTGAAACTCCGGCCACTCATCCCCAAGGCCCACATTGTTACCACCATGTTTATTGTATCCTGTTTTATGTATGTAACACCTTCTCAAGGTGTTTGCATTTAGGTGACACTTGCTAGGATACTGTAATCTTAAGGACTGACTCTAATGGTGGGAAAGAGGGCTTCATAGACTAGCCATTCAATGTTTGTGTTATTTTTTCATAACACAGGAGAAGACTCCTGTGTTATGAAACAATGATCCTGGGCTTTATTTGTTCATAATTATTATGAAGATTGGGAGCTACAAAGCAACTTTTCAGGATTCTTGAATCATAAGGTTTGATGGGTGGGCAAGTAGGAGAAATTGTTCCACTTTTATCTGAGGTTTGTTTTTGAAGTATACAGACATACTTGCTTCAAGAATTTGTCTTGGTACCTTCAATGTAGATGGTAAAAATATTAAAAATGTGCACTGGGTGCCATGTGTGGTGATCCAAGCTTGTAATCCCAGTTTGGGAGACTCAGACAAGAAGATCACAGATTTAGGGCCAGTCTCAGCAATTTTAGTGAGACTTTCAGCAACCTACCAGACCCTGTTTCAAAATAAATAAATAGGAAGAAAGAAAGAAAAAGAAAGAAAGAAAGAAAGAGAGAGAAAGTGAGAGAGAGAGAGAGAGAAAGAAAAAAGAAAGAAAGAAAGAAAGAAAGAAAGAAAGAAAGAAAGAAAGAAAGAAAGAAACTGGAGACAGAGCTGGGAGGTAGAATGTGGATTCAATACTTAGTGTATATATATGTATATTTTAAAATATGCACTGGACTTTCCAGGCAGTGTGAAGTTCTCCAGCCCAAATCTGCCATTTCTTTAACATCACAAATGTTGACATCTCTACTTGCATCCTCCTCACTCCTGTCTCACCAAGCCTGAGCATCTCAGTGGTGGTGTTCTCAAAGTGTGATCTCCAACCAGGAACACCTGGGAACTTCTTAAAAAGGAAAGGTCTTGGGCTTTGCCCAAAACCCAACTGACTTAAAAACTCTGAGACAAAAACCCATCAATCTACTTTATGATTTGATCCATGCTCACGTTTGCAAACCAATTTCTCTGTGGATGGACTCGGTGAAGAGGAAGATGTCCTCCTATTAACAACAGGCTGTGATAAGAATGGTGGAGCAACCAAAAGATAACAGAGTTCAGCTCTGTCGGCAGCAAACATACCTTAAAACACAAAGCCTCAAATATTAAGAGTCTAGGAAGAGACATCAAAAAGCAAGTAAAGAGGCAGATAAGCTTTAAGAGCTGGATGGGGTGGCACATGGCAGTAATCCTAGTACTTGGGAGGCTGAGACAAGAGGATCACAGGTTTAAGGCTAGTTTAAGCAATGTAGTGAGACCCTCAACAAGTTTGTGAGATTCTGCTTCAAAAACTAAGAAATAAATAGGGCTGGAAATGTACTTAGGAAATGGAATGCCCCTTGGTCCAATCTCCGGCACAAAAAAGAAAAATAGGTAGAAATACAGAAAGAAAGAAAGAAAGAAAGAAAGAAAGAAAGAAAGAAAGAAAGAAAGAAAGAAAGAAAGAAAAGAAAATAAGAAGGAAAAGAAAAGGAAATAAAAACTTTAATAGCAGTAAAATGTAAAAGATTGAACACTCTGAGGGACCTTGTTAGGAAAGAACAAATCTTACATTTGACCCCAGTTACTCAAGATGGAGAAAAGGTGGTAGTATATGGATAAAAGAGAAAGAGAGAAAGAAAGAAAGAGAGAAAGAAAGAAAGAAAGAAAGAAGGAAGAAAGAGAGGAAAGAAAGATAGGAAAGGAAGAGACATAGACATAACAAAACACTACAACCTGGTAGAAACACCTGTAGGTGATTTTCCTGCCTGAATTAGATGCTGACCATTCTGGATCCGTCCACTGCAGGAACCAGCTCCCTCTTCCCACAGTGGAGGGGCCACTTGTCAGGGGCAAAGAGTGTGAAGCCAATGTTTTATTGTCTGAGTCTCAGTTTACTCATCTTTAGAATGAGAATAATAATTCTATCTGCCTCCAAAGACAGTGCCTGTGGTAAGCCTGTAAGGAACACAATCCCACAGAAGGGTCAAAACTGACCATGGCTTAAATGAGATTCTCCTCCATCCTCAGCTTCAGCCTCACTCCATGTCTGCATTTTTAAGGGGTACCGAGGTCTAACACTAATGCAAACTATATTGTATATGTATGGGGGGACAGAACATGGTCACTTCTCCAGAATGCAATTTTTTCCCCCAGCTGCTTCTAGAGCTCTTGAGAAACCTGGATGAGTAACCAAGTTGCTGGGTGTGTTGCTAGAGTAAAATTTGCTGCCTCACCAATATTCTCTTTCCCCTGGAGGCCCCTACTTCTCTGCTTGCCTTTGGCGTGGAGACTGACTTCTGACCTTGCTTCACTCTGGCTGTGCTGTGAAGACAATCAGCCATCATGATGAACTTCCTCCAGGCCTTGTTCTTGCAGGAGTTGGCTGTTGCACTCTATTATATCAGCCTTCAGGTACTGGGCCATTTTATCATTTGAAAGCAGCATGATTTTGCTGCCTCTAAAGCTATAGGCCCAGTCAAGAAAGACAGTAATTTCCCAGGGTCAGCCAGTGAGACTAAGACCGCACTCAGATTTCAGAGAGACCCATTGAGCCATATTCACCCCTTCTCCTTTCACTCTTCTTTCTTTCTGCTGCCTCTGTGCCATTCCCCCATCTTATTTCAGCCTGGAGATGGAGCTAATACTGACTACTGACCTTTGAGGTCGTGTAATCGGAGATATGAGGGTGATGCTATTTGTTCATAGGAGACACAGCAAGGGAAGAGCATTTGACTTTGGATTCCCCAGTTTAAATCTTGACTTCATTACTTGGAAGGTATGTGACTTTGGACTAGGCCCTCAACCTCTCTGAGAAAGCAATATGGAATTCCTAATCTTTCAAATGATAACAGTGCCTGCTTCCTGGAGTTATTGTGAGAATTAAGAGAGGTAACATAAATGTAAAGCACACATGTAAGATGACTCACATGATGTTTTATCCTAATTTGGTGATAACGATTTCAAGCCAGACTTGGGCCATAGCTGGTGCAATCTCAATGGAGATCTGGCTCTTACTTGGTTGTATACAATATGACTATTACAATCATCAGCCCACAGCTAAGGGCTCAGCTGCAAAAAGCTCTTTGCTTCAGCCCTGCACCAGCCAAAACTAAGGCTCAGATTGCTGTTTTTCTTGAGAGATGTCACTAACCCCTTGCAAGTCTGACCAGTCTCTTTGTGAGGGTCCTTTCTAGAGGGCCTACAGACCTGGAGGGTGCCCCTGACCATGTGATCATTGGTGAGCAATGACTGTCAACTCTGTGTTTGTCTGTAATCCTACTCTTCAAAATCCCAGATCTCTAAGAGCAAAAGCAGAACTGTTGGGGTGAGCCCTCAGCTCAGGAACTCAGGGTCTGCAGGGTCCTTGGTTAACATGACAGAAAAGAATTTCAGCGCACACCAGTCATGGACAGAGGTTTATTTGGGGTAAAAGGAAGGAAATGCACATTCAAGAGAGAATGCGGGCCACCTCAAGATGAGGAAGACATTTTGGGGATTTCAGGGTTCTCTTTTTATAGGGGACTTTCATGAAGGGTGGGCTAGAGAAGGTATGTGAGGATGAGCTCAGTTCAGTAGTCCGGAGGTGCTTCCTGGTGGTCTGGTGGTCTGGTCAGCCTTAGGGTCTTCAGGCTGATTGGGGTCCTCATTAGCTGATTGACAGATAAGCTGGAATGTCCTAAATTATAGGTTTCTGGAAATATCGTATTTTTGTCTTGTTATCAATGCACAGGGCAATTATAGTTTCTTTTTGTTAAATCTAGATCTACAGGTTTCCCAGGAATTTTTGGGAGAGTCAGGCCTAGGAAAGAGAACTGGTTTGTGGACTAGAAGCTGAAGCACTTCAGCTCCAGGTTCTTATATCAAAGTTATTTTTTACTTTTCCTTCCTGTATGTCTCCTTTCTACCTACTTATTTCTTCTATCTTAGATCAGGACTGGGAGATCTTGAAAGACGAGAGGGCATTTGTAGGCATCATGTAGGGTGAGCCTCTGTATCCCTCAGAGTTTGTTTCCAGGCATGGGGCCACATCACAGGAGAAGGTTTGATTCTACCAAGGTCCAGAGGAGTTTCTAGTAGCAGATTGAAGGGAACAAAACTCAGGATCCGCAGGGTCCTTGGATAACATGACAGGAAAGAATTTTAGTAAGTCAGAGTCAGAGACATAGAGATATTTATTTAAGAAACCAAGAATTACACATTCAAGGGAGGATGGAGGCCATCGTTCAAGTGAATGGAATGGCTTTATTTTATAGGAGACATTGTGCGGGGGCAAGAGGAGGTATGTGATGGCTACATCAGTCTGGTGGTCACAGGATGATTTAGGCATTTAATAAATATTTTTATTGGTGCATTGTAGTCAAATATCACAATGGAATACAAGATGTGTGAGGATATACAAGCACACATCATCCAATTAGCCTTTATCCTATCCCCATCCCATTCCCTCCCCATCCCTTGATCCCATGCTTGATTTGGTGATTAACTTTGATATATTTGTTTATATATATCATGTGTTTTAAAGAGATTCCATCTTCCCCCATCCCATCCCCTCTTATTGGTCACCTTAACTGCTCCTCCATAGGGCCCTTTCTTCAACTAGATCTCCTCCTATTTCACATTTCTTCCTAGTTTTTGCATATTTGGGAAAGCATCTGATTTTTTATTTTCTGTGATATTTCTCTATGTATGCCACATTGCAAGTTCCGATATCACTCCTGAAGGCCCTGGCGCTGGCCTGGCCACCTGGCAGACTCTGATCCTAGCCTTGCTGGCTCCAGCACCAGCCTTGCCTCATGGCAGGCCCCAATCCCAGCCTCGCTGGCTCCAGCACCGGCCTCACACCTCAGCAGGCTCTGATCACAGCCACAGAGGCCCCAGCACCAGCCTTGTCTCATGGCAGGCTTTGATCCTGGCCTTGCTGGCCCTGGCACCAGCCTAACCCCTCAGCAAGCTCCAATCCAGGCCTTGGAGGGCCCCACACCAGCCTTGTCTCACGGCAGGCTCTGATCCAAGCCTTGCTGGCCCTGGCACCAACCTCACTCCTCAGCAGGCTCCGACTCTGGCCTCAGAGGCCCCAAAATAGGCCTTGCCTCACAGCAGGCTCCGATTCCTGCCTCACTGGCCCTGGCACTGGCCTAACCCCTTGGCATGCTCCGATTCCATCCTTGGAGTCCCCAGCACTGGCCTTGCCTCATGGCAGACTCTGATCACAGCCTCGCTGGTCCCGGCACCGGCTTCACCCATCGGCAGGCACTGATCCTGGCCTCGGAGGCCCAGCACTGGCCTTGCCCCATGGCAGGTTCTGATCCCAGCCTCGCTGGCCCTGGCTCCAGCCTCACTCCTCCACAGGCTCCGACTCCAGCCTCAGAGGCCCCAGAATAGGCCTTGCCTCATAGCAGGCTCCAATCCCATCCTCACTGGCCCCGGCACTGGCCTCACCCCTTGGCAGGCTCCGATCCCAGCCTTGGAGGCCCCAGCACTGGCCTTGCCTCACGGCAGGCCCCAATCCCAGCCAGGCTGGCCCCAGCACCAGTCTCACCCCTCGGCAGGCTCCAATCTTGGCCTCGAAGGCCCCAGAATCAGCCTTGCCTCACGGCAGCCCCAATCCAGGCCTCGCTGGCCCCAGAACAGGCCTCACCCCTTGGCAGGTTGTGATCACAGTCTCCAAGGCTCCTACACGGGCCTTGCCTGATGACAGGCTCAGATCCCAGCTTCGCTGGCCCCTCCATTGGCCTCACTCCTCGGCAGGCTCCAATCCTGACCTTGGAGGCCCCAGCACTGGCCTTGCCTCACGGCAGTCTCCAATCCCAGCCTGTCTGGCTCCAGCACTGGCCTAACCCCTTGTCAGGCTCTGATCCTGGCCTCGGAGGCCCAAGCACTGGCTTTGCCTCATGGCAGGCTCTGATCCTGGCCTCACTGACCCTGGCATCAGGCTCACCCCTCAGCAGGCTCTGATCCTGGCCTTGGACGGAGGCCCCAGCACTGGCCTTGCCTCACAGCAGGCTCCAATCCCAGCCTCCCTGGCCCCAGCACTGGCCTAGTTGCCTGGCAGGCTCCTATCCTGGCCTCAGAGTCCCTGGCACCAGCCTTGCTGTGCATCAGGCTCTGGTCTCTGTCACTATGAGCAGGTTGTCTACAGATGTTCCCTTTTTTCTTTCTAATATTTTATTTATTTATTTATTTATTTATTTATTTATTTATTTATTTATGGTGGTACTGAGGTTCCTGGAAACCCCCTCTATCTCCAGGCTACACTCCCGGAGACCTATTATATATATACAAAATTTTGTTTTTTTGGAAACAGGGTCTCTTAAGCCAGAGTGGCTGGCCTCAAACCAGCGCGATCCTCCTGTCTCCACCTCCCAAGCGTGGAGATTACAAGCCTGCACCACCACACCTGGTGTTCTTCATTCTTTTTTTTTTTTTTAATATGAGAAAACAGTACATGTATTTTGCAAAAGCTGGGACCCCAAATACCTAGTGGCAATAAATTTTGTCTTCCCTCCAAAGGCAGAGGTCCATAGCTTCGCTTCAGAAAGCAGGCTCTACTGTTCCACGTGCACCCTGGCCTCCCACTCTGCGCAGAGTGGTCATGAGGGCTGATGACTCCCAGAACATGCAACATGTAGGCCCATCCCGGCTATGAGCAGCTCCCTCTGATACCTCCCAAACCCTTTTGCTACTTAGCATGTTGTCCAGACTTCTTGAGCATGTGTGGCAAGTGCAGTCAGTCTACTTTTGGGGAGATTTCCTCAAAAGCTGAACGTGGACTGGACTAGATCTGTCTGCCACTCCAATATCTACCTTTGGGGCAATTTCTTCAGAAGATCAAGGTGGGTTGAATCAGGTTTCTGCCTCTCCAAAATAACAGCCTCCACTTCTGCTGCCGGCACTAGCACTCACGCCTCTGTGCTGCCCCTCTGCCGGCGTTGCCTTCCTCCTGGTTCTCTGCTGAGCTCCTTCATTACATGATATTATGTCCAGAATTCTTAAGCATGTGCAGCAAGGGCAGCCTCCCTTCGCAGGGTTTTTTTCCCCCAAAAGTTCCAAGTGAATTGGATAGAGTTTGTCTGCATATCCTGAGTCCTGGCTGTCGCTGCCGCCATCTTGGCCCCTCTCCAATATATATAGTTTTTATAATAAAAGAAGACAGTATGTGTGTTTTTAAGAGGTTGTGAGATCGAGCATTCGGCAGCAATGAATTTTATCTCTCTTCCAAGAGTGGCGGCCCACAGTCTTATTGCATAGAGCAGGGTCTGCTGTTCTGGGTGCACTGCGGCCCCTGGTGCAGCACGGTGGTGTGCGGCGGCTGGGTATGCTGAGGTCCAGGGACGTGTGGCTCGGCTCCCACCCGGCACTGCTCAGCTCCCTCCACCATGCCCGGCTTATTTTTCTTACAAGGTGTGTTGTTAAGAGTCCCCAGCATGCGCAGCTGAAGTGGTCTTTTCTCTAATCCCTTCTGAGATGTTCTTCCAAAAATTGCTTTTCTTGCGTGGCGTGTGCCTCCTTGTCATCTTGCTTCCAACTCTGCCGTTATCCACTCGCTCTCCTGTATTCTAGATGGGAAGTCGCGGCTGGAAGTGTCTCCTTAAGTTGTCCCAATCCAATATTAAACCAAAATTTGGTGTCCAGGGCTTCCCCGAGAAATGCTTGTCCTGTTCAGCGGCCACGATTGCCACTGCAACTGCGGCCGCCGCCATCTTCCTTCATCCCCTGATTTAGGTGTTTTGATTATCTACAGGGCTGTGATGGGGCCTGCACTGTCTTCTCAATAGACATCTCTTTTTGTTTAAACAATACCAGAATAGCTAATAGTGCCCCCCCAAGTGCTTCTCTTTTGTTTAAACTATTCTTAAGGGCCTCATTAAGTAGCTGAGGCTGTCCTCAAACCACGATCCTCCTGTCTCAGCCTCCCAAATGCTGGGATTACAAATGTGTGCCACCACACCGGGCTTCTGCTCAATTTCTACTGGCCCAACTTATCTTTCTTTTCTTGGTTTCATAGGCCAGACTTTGGATCAGAATTTCCTGTTGCTATCAGTGTGGCACACAATCTATCCATTAATCCCTAGCAAAGGAGAAGAGGAGCAGGGATGATCTCTAAGGTCACTTCAGGTAGCAAGAACTCGTGGGGCTAGGGCTACAGTTTGGATAAGTGTCTGTCAGTAGCCTATGTGTTAAAAGTTGATCCCCAACCTGTGGCACTATTAGGAGGTGTTGAAACCTTTTTTTTTTTTTTTTTTTGGTACCAGGGATGGAACCCAAGGGCACTATATCTCAGAACTACAACCCCAGCCCTATTTCATAGCCTTTTTATTTTTGAAACAGGGTCTCACTGAGTTGCAAAGAGCCTCGCTGAGTAGCTGAGGCTGGTGCTGATTTCCATTTTCCTGTCTCAGCTTCCCAAATGCTGGGATTACAAGCCTGTGCCACCACGCCCAGATAGAGGTGGTGAAACCTTAAAGAGGTGTATCTGGTAGGATGTCTTCTGTTCGCTGGAGTGTCCTTCAAGGGAATATTAGGGCCTCAGCCCCTCTTCTTCCTCTCTAATTCACACTCTGGTGGTGAGGAGAGCATCTTTGCTTTGCCGTGCACTTCTACCACAATGCACTGCCTTCCACAGGCCCAAGAGCATGGGCATGTGCACAAAATAAACTGTTTTCTTTCTTTTTTTTTTTTGTGGTACTGGGATGGAGGAGCCCAGGGTCATTCTACCTCCAAGCGACACCCTCCTCCCCAGCCCTATTTTTTATTTTTTATTTTGAAACAGGGTCTCACTGAGTTGCAAAGGGCCTCACTAAGTAATAGGCTGGCTTCATCTATCTCAGTTTTTGTTATGGTAACAGCAAAATGATGAAAAAAGTTGGCTACTGCTATTACAGTCATACTGGACATGGAAATATATCATTAAGATCACTTGTTATCCCAAGAACTGGACGGTGGGGAACACTATACTATTGTCTGCTGAATAACCTTTCTATTATTTCTTGAAGGCTAAAACCCAGGGCCCTTTCTTAGTTATGGAGTTATATTGACTAGCACACAGGACAGGGATGGTGTGGCATTCTATAATTTCTGAAGGCAAAATATCAAACTTTTGTGTTAGAGTGTACATGTTTGCATGTGTGTGTGTGTAGAGGGGGTGCACAATGGGGAATGAGAGCAAGAGTCTGAAACCATCTTTTGCTTACTTCGCCCATAGAGAATGGCCTTCACCTGCCACACCTTTGCCCAGCATCCTGATGTGGCCACCCATCCCACAGAGCTAACATGGACAAGCCTACATTTTGTCTGCAATCAATTGATACTCTCCAAAAGATGTCAAGGCTGCTGTATTTCTTTTTTGTTATCTATGTGGCTGCTGGTGTGTGTGTGTGTGTGCGTGTGTGTGTGTGTGTGTGTATAAGTGATAGTGGGGATTGAACCCAGGGGCATTCTACCTGTGAGCAAAACTCCAGAAATTTTTATTTTGTATTTTAAATTAGGGCCTCACTAGGTTGCTAAGAGTGTTGCTGACTTGCTATGTCCTCCAACCTGTGATCCTCCAGTCTCAGCCTCCCAAGTACTGAGGCATGTCCCACCACACTCAGCTTCCCTGTGGAATTTTGATGAAATCACAACTCTCTACCCTCTGCAAGAACTGGTCAGCACAGACAAGTATCCCTGTCTTTAAATCTACTAGGAAGAAGATGAAGAAGAAGAAGAAAGGAAGAAGAAGAAGAAGAAGAAGAAGAAGAAGAAGAAGAAGAAGAAGAAGGAGGAGGAGGAGGAGGAGGAGGAGGAGGAGGAGGAGGAGGAGGAAGAGGAGGAGGAGGAGGAGGAGGAGGAGGAGGAGAAGGAAGAGGAGAAGGAAGAGAAGGAGGAGGAGGAGGAGGAGGAGGAGGAGGAGGAGGAGGAGGAGGAGGAGGAGGAGGAGGAGGAGACAATATCCTTACTTAACAGGGGTCCTTGGAATTGTATCTTACAGGTAGAAAAACTGACCATCTTTCAAAGGCTCAAATATGGCTCCCAAATTCCCTGACAATCCTTTACCACACATCATTTATCCATCCTTTATAGCAGATGTTAGGCAAAAGAGTACTCACAGCCAGTCAAGAACCAACTGGGAATCATCGACTGTGACAGACCCCCCCTCCGAGGACAGTAGTAATCCTAGTCTCTGTTCTCCTTTCTCCTCTAGAAATGTCTCTGAATTTAAGGTTCTGAGCAAACCTTTCAATTCTAGCCCTTCCACTTACCGTATTATATGGTAACAATCAAGAATATTAAATGCTGGCACTGTTTATTTGTAAAGACGTTAATATTCAGAGTGGGGAATATTGATTAAGTTAATGCAGACTAATGCTAAGAAGATTTCCCTCCAAGGCAATTGCTTTCTTATGTAGAAGGCCTCAAAATACTGTTTCTTCCCCCTCCAGCTCTCACTTTCCCTGAGTAGAAGGTGCTTAATCAGGAGCACCTCACATCTCAGGGCTGGTGATGCCCTGGAGACCAGATGTGCCAAGATGCAGGGAACTCTCTTCACCTGGCTTCATAATCTCCAACTCCTACAGATTCCATATGTTGTAAATACTTTTCCAGTGCTAAAGAATCATATTCAAAAGCTACTGAAGAGTAATGACCAGATATTGTTGCAGGGTGAGGGGCATTAAAGGTTGACTCAAATGAAACTACTTTTGTTGGAAAATGTGACTGTGCTGCACAAGCAGAGGGATCTGAGGCTCCATCTGCCTACAGATGCAGGCTCCTTGTCAGCAGCTTCTCTTCTCAGGTTTTATATTGTGTATTACAGCATCCACCAATTCCGGGAAGAGCTGTTAGAAATCAAGTCCCTAAAGAAATTTACTGTAAGAAGGAGCAAATGCCACAGGCCAGATAAATGGTGTTACTTATCTCCCTACAGGGAGGTCTTAAATCCTAAAGAGTCTCTTCTTGACAGAATCCCTTCTCAGGTTTCTAGAAATCTCAAGAGGGATGAAGGTCTGTATTCTTCTCTTTAAGGTCTGTATTCTGCTCTGGGATTGCTCCCTAGCTGAAGGCAAGGGGAATCAAATTTAGAAATGTCCAGAAGGAAATCTGGATGCAGGCTATTATTGGATGAGAGGTGAGTTGAGGTTGGATTGGCAAGGTGCTATCAAATGTACCTGAATTAGAGAGACGGTCTTAAAAAAGAGCTACATTCATGAAAATAGGAGGAATAATGAGCCTTCAAAACTTCTACTCTTCAAAGGCCAAAGCAACAACTGTATCCTATATATAGCAAGCCTAATTTTATAAAATGATAGAAATGTAATCTTATTTCCAGGAAAGGGCAGAAAACTAGGAAGAAAATAAAGTCAGTTGTCTTTGAGGGGATGTCTTAAAGTTTCAAACAGTACCATTAAAGAAAAACAAAAAAAGTCAAAGAATATAGGAAGAATAATACTTGTAGACTTTTTGTCTGAGTCATTATAGTTAATTGCAGCCCAGACTTCACCTGGAATTTAAAAATCTTTCATCCACTGGTCTTACCTGACCTATGCAACCTCGCTGGATCCTAATGCTCTAATTCCAGGTTTGCTTGATAGATACTGTCTTAGTCAGCATTCTCTTTGTTATAATTCAAAAAAACTGACCACATGCACACCACTTAAAGGAAGGAAAATTTATTTGCTGATAGTTTTGGAGATTTCCAGCGTCAATCCTTGTCAAGCCAGGCCTGTGGAGCTCAGAGAATGGTGATGGGAAACAGAAAGAGAGAGAGAGAAGAGAGAAGAGAGAAGAAAAGGCTGTGCTCTCACATCATGGAGGCCAGAAGCAAAAGAAAGAAAGAAGGGGGAGAAGGGACTATATATAATCCTCCCATTCCCTAGGATCCCTTCTCAACCAAGATTCACCTAAAACATGGTCTGCTCTCCTTAAGGTCTCAGGAGGCATTATAAATCCAAACCATTACAGACATGAACATTATTCATCAGAGATTTTAAGAGATGGCTAACTTTCACAAATAGTTAATATTAGAGTTGACATTAGCAGTGAAAACTCCAATGAAAGTATATTTGCAACATTCTGTTATTTTAAAAAATCTTTAATTAAACTATTTCCACGTGCAAGTATGTGCATGTTTTCATGCCTGGATTATAACTATGTTGATTTCTATTTTCTTTATTAATTGTTTAATTGTCTATATTTTCCTCAATATATTTGTAAGACTATTCAAAAGTTTAGGAAATTAATGAAAATGGAAATTTAGCGGCTCACATGACTGGTGAGTTTAGGGACCATTTCAGAAACAGTTGAAAAGGAACTCAAAGCAAGATACTCATCTTAATTATATTTCTTGACCTTGTTTCTCTCCAAGAATAGACCTCATTCTTTCCCCATGAAGATGAGCTTCCTTCATGTAACAAAAAACATGGCTAATGGCAATCATGGTCTTTGTTTTTCTCTTTCTGTAACCCTGAGAAAAAAAAGTTTCTCCAGAAAGATTCTTTTTTTGGGGGTACTGGGGATTGAACCCTGGGGAATTTTATCTCCGAGCTATACCCCAACCCTATTTTTAATTCTTTATTTTGAAAAAGGATATCACTAAGTTGCAGAGGGCCTCATTTAGTAGCTGAGGTTGGACACAAACCTGCTATCCTCTTGTCTCAGCTTCCCAAGTATTGAGATTACAATTGTGAGCCACCACACCTAGCTTCCAGAGAGATTCTAATGATCCCCTCTTAGATCACATGACCCACATGGCTTCATCATTCTTCAGAAAAGGAGATACTTTTACATGTGTCTCTCCTGTGGCTGTTGAACGGCACGGCAGGCACCCCTGGTGAGATTTATGGAGTCAAGGAAGGATTATTTCACAAAAGAAATAAAGCCAAACCATGATCTTATCATAATATGTATTGGTTTTGCATTCTTTTGCAAAACAGAATATGGTTGTTTGGGGAAGAAAATAGTCTCCTGACTTTATGGTCTCTTCCCCTTATCCCACCAAGCCTTCCAATTTACCATCCTTCCTTCTTTCTACTCCCACAGCACTTACCCCTTTCTTTGGGTAATGCTGGGATTTCTCTCTCATGGAAATGGCTTTCTGCTTTTTGAACATAGACCTAAGTGGAGATCTGGCTCTAGTCCAACTGCTGCCATTCCCATTTTGTGCGAGTCTTGACTATAACACCATTGCTTTCAGTTCTCTTAATTGTCTCAATACAGGGTAGAGGGAAGAACCCAAGTGACTAATAAATAAACAAGAATGAATAGGAAAGGGCATCAGATAAGGTATCTCCCACTTTCTCACTGGGAGGTACCACAGGCACACATGCAAGAGGTTTGTGTAATTATAATATGAACATTTTTCAGTATACAAGTGAATGTCAAAATATATTCTTTTATTTATTTAGTTATAACACATATTTAGATAGCATATTTTAGAAAGAATCAGTAATATACTATTTTCTAGTCTCATCTTTCATAAATAATGTTATTGAAACACAAAAAATATTCAGCATTTACATCCTCACCAGCATAGCCCTTGTTATCTAGCAATTTTCCAGAGCATATCATTTTTCATTTTTATCTAAGTTTTAAAGACAGGTCTCTTTTAAATCTGTATGCCACTAACTTTAATGGAATTTATTATCGTTTGTCACAAATACACATTAAAAGAGCACTGATATACGTGATTAGTATTTTCACTTGTGTGTCTGTGATAGCCACAATGTAACTGATCATGTTGTTGATTCTACCTCTGAGCTATATCCCCAGCCCTATTTTATTTTTATTTATTCTGAAACAGAGTCTCACTAAGTTGGTGAGGATGGTCACTAAGTTGGTGAGGCTGGTCTCAAACCTGCAATCCTCCTGTCTCAGTCTCTAAATACAAGGATTGCAGGCATGCACCACCATGCTTGGGTTTTTAAATTTTTAAAAGACTTCTTATAGTGACATTGACATTCATAATTATAATCTTATATCCCTGGAATAATAACTACTTCTTTGTTAGATTTCTTGCTTGTTTTCTACAACTTAACCCATCATGTGACTTCTAGAAACATCCAAACTAACATTGACCATTGGTATTTCATGCTAACATGCTCATCTAAAGATACTTTGCTGTTTCAAATAAAGCTATATATAGTATGCCCATGTTTTTAGACTTTGTAAGGATGTAGATGAATTCCTCTTTCCCAAGGGCTAAACTTGGGAAAAGACCAAAGTATTGTGATGGCAAGGGAGGCAAGAGCAATAGCTAATTAAAGCCAACATTATAGAATGTGCGCAGGGTAGAAGAGAGGCAGGGGTGGCAAAAAGGGGCCTTTGTCGTGGTAGAGGATGACCCTTGGTGGCCTGCCCGAGTCCCTGGCAAAAAGAAGGGTAGCTTGTGCTGAGCCAGCAGGAGTCTACAAAAGAATCGACTTAAGTTAGGGAAAGAGGAAGATGGTATGTTTGGAATAATATCTCTGCATGAAACAAGAGCAGAAGGAGAAAGAAACCATCCATTGCACCTCAATTTTCTTCAATATTAGCACTTTACAGGTCCTTTCTCTAGGGAATTTTGTTATTCATGAAATGTCACATTTCCAATCTGAAACCATCTAAAAACTGTTGAGAACTATTACTGGGGAAAAAATGAGTAGTGAATACAATAATATGATGTATAAGTGACTTTGTTGCTGAGAGACTGTAGGGAAAAAAAAAAAAGGTCCCTGGATGTAGGGGTGAGAGAATCAGCGTCAGCACCCACTATAGCTGAAACTGGAAAGGTGTGCCATCTTTAACATAGATGAGAGAGCAATGAGCTATGCTTGTTTTGGCTTATTTGCACAGGCAGAGAAAACACTTCAGTGACACCTTAGTCAGAAGACGTATTATTAACATGTACATCTAAACTCACGTTGGAAAGTGAGTCTCAGGGAACCAGATGGTCGATATCAATGGTCACATTTGTTGATGAAGCATTTTTGTGAACATGACTTCATTTGATTATACAAACTTGTGAATTGTTCAGGTATTATTCTAATTCCTCTTTTACAGATAAACCAAAAACAGAGGTGCAGAGGGGCTAAGCACTTAAATCTATGTTGGTGAAGAAAGCCCAAAGAAGGTTTGGCTTTTTCAGTGACGATGCTCTCAGGCTGAGAGATCTGAGACCACTGGGTAGCCAGGCATCCTAAAGGAGGTTGCAGCAGCTTAGCTGCTGAGAAAAGTCTGCTTTACTTTCCAAAAAATGCCTGCATGCTAACACTAATCCAGAGTCACAGGCAAAATAATTATTTTGATTCTCTATTTCTTTGTTGCTGTTGCTCTGGGTTTAGTAAAAAATAAAATGGATGTGGCAAGTTTTGAATGATAGAAAAAGAATGCAGTGAAAAGCGTCTTTGTCTTCTGTACTGCTGACCCTTTGCTTTTCAGTCTCAGTCCCAAGAGATAACTCCCCAAATGCTTTTTAGGGTATGCTTTCAAAGAAACTCTCTGTAGATCCAAGACATCACTCTTTATTCTTTCTGCTTGTATGTTTATTTTTGATGCAATGGTGTCATATCAAATTCTGTGCCTTCTACTATGTTTATCTTAAAAGTTTTTTCAGATCTTTATGCAAAAACTGTCCTTCTTCTTTTAGAGGTGGCTTAGTCTTTTGTTCAATAGATATGATGTGATTTATTTGTGGACATTTGGTGTCTCAGTCAACATTCTCACTGATATAATCCAAAACTGACCACACCGCTTATAGGGAGGAGATTGATTTGCTCATAGTTTTTTAGGTATTCCAGAGTTCAGTGTATGTCAGGCCTGGTAAGGCAGGGCTCAGGACATGGTGGCAAGAAGCAGAGAAAGGAGAGATCAAGGGGTCTGCTCTCATATCACAGAGGCTGAGGCCAGAGAGCTAGCAAACAAGGGAATTAAAAAAGAAAAGCTCAGTCCGTAAGGCCACACCTACAGGACCCACCTCCTCCAGCCTCACTCCACCTGCCTAGTTTACCACTTAGTGGAGCCATCACAGTGGGTTTACACATTGATGAGATTACAGCCCTTCTGATTTATTACATCAGCTCTGAACATTGATATATGAGTTCTTCGGGGGGCATGCTGTATCTAACCATACATTTGGGTTCCTTAGCAATGCTGAACCATACATGTTTCATAAGTCTGTGCACACATATTTCTGGAGAGAGAAATATGTAGTAGTATAAATGCCATGCCATTTAAAATTTGAAAGATATTGTTAAATTGGCATTTAAAGACAGTAGACTGAGTTTTAATCCTACCAGATACAAATGAAAGTACCAGTTTCCCTCATCAGTATGATAAACAGCCAAAGTTTTGATCATGGCCAATTTGTTATGTGAAAATTTGTAGTTTTGATTTTAATTTTTATTATTTATTGTTGAATTATGATTACACAAAAACATAGGATCCATTGTGATATATCACACATGCCTGTAACATAATTTGGTCAATTTCATATCTAAAAGTCAGTATATATGGAGATATATTTCATAACATTGCAAACTCATGGTTACTAAACTGCAGTTAGAGATGGTTAAGGTTGTTTTCAAAAGTCAGTGTCAGTTTATATACATTTATGCATTTCAGCCCTACTTATATTATTTGTTTTGTTTTCTTCATTTTTTTCTTGGCTTGATGCTCTTTTCCTTATTGGTTTGTAAGAACTCTTTTTATAGTAAGGAAAATAGTCCTTTGCCATATGCTTCAAATATTTTTCTCAGTTTTAAGTTTTTACATATTTTATGTTTTTTATATAAGATTAAATTTTTGTATATGTAATTCAAGATACAAATTTACATTTTCTTTTTTTGTGTGTGTGGTACTGGGGTTCCTGGAAGCCCTTCTACCTCCGGGCTACACTCCCAGACCTATTTTTTATATTTTTATTTGGAAACAGGGTCTCAAGCCAGCACAGCTGGCCTCGAGCCTGCACGATTCTCCTGTCTCCGCCTCCCAAGCGCAGGGATTACAAGCGTGTGCCACCACGCCCGGCTCAAATTTACATTTTCAAAACATTTGTTTTTTATCTTAGAAAATATTTTTACAATTATTTGTCATTTTTAAATGATATTTAAAATTTAAAACATCTAAAATTTAAAACAAAACTTTTAATTTTCTGTACATCTAAATCCTTAATCCATTTGAAATTTGCTTTGTTGTAGGGTACAAACAAGATTCACAGTTTTCCTTGATGAACACATAGTTATTCCGATGTACTCTATTACATACTCAATTTTTCCCTTCACTGAGTTCAAATACCACCAAATTTCTATATGTAACTGAATCTATTTCTGGACTCTAAATTTATCCAGTTTATCATATCAACCTCTCTATTCCTATACAAGTCCCCAAACTGTTTTTTAATGTGATTTTTTTTTTATGGTACTGGGGATTGGAACCTAAGGGCAGTCTACCTCTAAGTGACACCCTCAGCTCTATTTTTTATTCTTTGTTTTGAAACACGGTCTGACTGAGTTGCAAAGTGCCTCACTGAATAGCCGAGGCTATCCTTGAAGTTCCTCCTGTCTCAGCCTCACAAATGCTGGGATTATAAGCCTGGCTCTATTATTCTGAATATTTTCATGTGTGTGTGTGTGTGTGTGTGTGTGTGTGTGTGTGTGTGTGTGTGTGTGGTACTGGGGTTCCTGGAAACCCTTCTGCCTCCGGGCTACACTCCCAGACCTATTTTATATTTTTATTTGGAAACAGGGTCTCCTAAGCCAGAGCGCACGGCTGGCTTCGAACCTGCGCGATCCTCCTGTCTCCGACTCCCAAGCGTGGGGATTACAAGCGTGCACCACCACACCTGGCGTCTTCTGTATTTCTCTCTTTTTAACAAATTTCTTTAAATCTACAAAAAAATTTTTTTACTTAGGCCGGGTGTGGTGGCACATGCTTGTAATCTCCGCACTTGGGAGGCAGAGACAGGTGGATCGCACAGGTTCGAAGCCAGCCGTGCTGGCTTAAGAGCCCCTGTTTCCAAATAAAATATAAAAAAAATAATTCTGGGAGTGTAACCCAGAAGTAGAAGGGTTCCATCCCCAGTACCACCAAAAAAAAATTTACTTAGTAAAACATTTGTTTTTATGTTTTACTGGTTTGTTAAATGTGAAGGTTAGTGCCCTGCCTCTTAGGTAGAAACGGAATCCCCGAAGTGATGATAAGATGTAGAGCCTTCAAGAGGTCACGAGTGTTCCTCCCCTGTGAATTGATCAGTGTCCTTATAAGAGGGATCAAGCAAATGTAGAGACAAATTGGTTCTTCTGCATTTCCCCTAGAAGAAGACACAGTAAAGTGCCATTTCGAAGCAGAGAGCAAGCCCTCGCTAGACACCGAATCTGCTGACACCTTGATCTTGCGGATCCTGGACTTCCAAGCCTTCGAATCTGTGAGAAATAAATTTTATAATTTGTAGGTTATCCACACTATTTTGTTATCACAACAAGAATGGACTAGGCAGTTAAGATTTGATATCAATTTGATATATGACTAGGGCATTGAACTTTATGCAAATCTTCTTTTAGGCTCTCTATTAACTCTCTAGTATTTAAAAATTATAACACACATAAACTAAAATAATAAAAAATAAAGTACTAATAACACACATAAAGTAAAATAATAAAAATATTATCAAAGAATGAACACACCTACATAATTTCTGCAAGGTCAATCAACAGAATGTTACCAGCTTTACTGGTAATAGTCTATCTCATAGATGTAAGTGGCATTTACCTCCCAATTACCATGCCTCGCCTTCTTATACTGAAACTTATGTTTGTACAACTCATCAAGTGATTGTGAATGGCTTTAGTTTGTTCATTTTCATTTAAATATTCTAAATAGCTGGGCGTGGTGGTGCATGCTTGTAATCCCTGCAGGTTGAAGCCAGCCTCAGCTACTTAGTGAGGCTCTCAGCAACTTAGTGAGACCCTGTTTCCAAATAAAGTATAAAGCCAGTTGTGCTGATTTAAAAGACCCTGTTTCAGACCCCTGGAGAAACCGGGCCCAGTAAGACGCTGGGTTCTGGGCGGGGGTCGCGGGCGGGGCATGCCAGATGGGGCCCGGGTCGCGGGACTCTGGGCCCCAGGCCGAACTGCGAGTAGCACGCCAGACCCCTGGAGAAACCAGGCCCAGTAAGATGCTGGGTTCTGGGCAGGGGTCGCGCGCGGGGCACGCCAGCTGGGGCCCGGGTCGCGGGACTCTGGGCCCCGGGCCGAACTGCGAGTAGCACGCCAGACCCCTGGAGAAACCGGGCCCAGAACAGAAAAAGATAAAGAAAAATATCAGAGAGGAGGTAAGAAAGCTGTTATGGATGCCAGGACACTGGAGATGCAGACAAAACTTATCTAAATGCACTGGAACTTATGGAAAAATTCGCCGTGAAAGAGGACTGCTATTTCTCTATATTGTTAAGAATCTCAGACATCACATATAAGGAGAGAGTTTAGCGGAGACAAAGGAGAAATGCGGTGTTGAAAGAGTTCTCTGCGATGGTGGTGGAGACTTGTATTCAGGAGAAGCAGAAACCGGATCTTACCAACTTTATTTTTTTGGAGAAATTACACCAAATGTCGAATGCTACCATCACGCATGCTTAGGAACACTGGACAACATTCAGAGTGGAAAAAGAGCCTGGGAAGGATTTGAAACAGTGGAGGCAGTGGCAATGCCAGTGGCCAATATTCGGGGGAGGCAGAGATCTGATACATTACAACTGGAACCTTTGAAATAATAACCACAGAGACAGTGATCGGAACCTGCTGAGGGGTTAGGCGGGCGCCGGGGCCAGTGGCCGACATCGGAGCTTGCTGTGAGGCAAGGCCACTACTGAGGCCTCCGTGGCTGGGATTGGAACCTGCAGAGGGGTTAGACCGATGCTGGGGCCAGCGAGGCCAGCATTGGAGCCTGCCATGAGGCAAGGCTTGTGCTAGGGCCTCCGAGGTCGGGTCTGGAACTTGCTGAGGGGTTAGGCCGGTGCTGGGGCCAGTGAGGCCGGCATCAGAGCCTGCCGTGAGGCAAGGCCAGTGTTGGGGCCCCCAAGGACGGGACCGGAGCCTGCTGAGGGGTTAGGATGGTGCTGGGGCCAGAGAGGCTGGCATCAGAGCCTGCCATGAGGCAAAGCCGGTACTGTGGCCCCCGAGGCCAGGATAAGAGCCTGCCGAGGGGTTAGGCCGGTGCTGGGGCCGGTGAGGCCGGCATCGGAGCCTGCCTTGAGGCATGACCAGTGCTGGGGCCTCCGAGGCCGGGATCGGAGCCTGCCGAGGGGTTAGGCCGGTGCTGGGGCCAGTGAGGCCGGCATCGGAGCCTGCCTTGAGGCATGACCAGTGCTGGGGCCTCCGAGGCCGGGATCGGAGCCTGCCTTGAGGCATGACCAGTGCTGGGGCCTCCGAGGCCGGGATCGGAGCCTGCCGAGGGGTTAGGCCGGTGCTGGGGCCAGTGAGGCCGGCATCGGAGCCTGCCGTGAGGCATGACCAGTGCTGGGGCCTCCGAGGCCGGGATCGGAGCCTGCCGAGGGGTTAGGCCGGTGCTGGGGCCAGTGAGGCCGGCATCGGAGCCTGCCTTGAGGCATGACCAGTGCTGGGGCCTCAGAGGCCGGGATCGGAGCCTGCCTTGAGGCATGACCAGTGCTGGGGCCTCCGAGGCCGGGATTGGAGCCTGCCGAGGGGTTAGGCCGGTGCTGGGGCCAGTGAGGCCGGCATCGGAGCCTGCCGTGAGGCAAGGCCGGTACTGGGGCCTCTGAGGCCAGGATAAGAGCCTGCCGAGGGGTTAGGCCAGTGCTGGGGCCAGCGAGGCCGGCATCGGAGCCTGCCTTGAGGCATGACCAGTGCTGGGGCCTCCGAGGCCGGGATCAGAGCCTGCCGAGAGGTTAGGCCGGTGCTGGGGCCAGTGAGGCCGGCATCGGAGCCTGCCTTGAGGCAAGGCCGGTACTGGGGCCTTCGAGGCCAGGATAAGAGCCTGCCGAGGGGTTAGGCCGGTGCTGGGGCCAGTGAGGCCAGCATCGGAGCCTGCCTTGAGGCAAGGCCGGTACTGGGGCCTTGAGGCCAGGATAAGAACCTGCCGAGGGGTTAGGCCGGTGCTGGGGCCAGTGAGGCCGGCATCGGAGCCTGCCGTGAGGCAAGGCCGGTACTGGGGCCTCCGAGGCCAGGATAAGAGCCTGCCGAGGGGTTAGGCCGGTGCTGGGGCCAGTGAGGCCGGCATCGGAGCCTGCCGTGAGGCAAGGCCGGTACTGGGGCCTCTGAGGCCAGGATAAGAGCCTGCCGAGGGGTTAGGCCGGTGCTGGGGCCAGCGAGGCCGGCATCGGAGCCTGCCTTGAGGCATGACCAGTGCTGGGGCCTCCGAGGCCGGGATCAGAGCCTGCCGAGAGGTTAGGCCGGTGCTGGGGCCAGTGAGGCCGGCATCGGAGCCTGCCTTGAGGCAAGGCCGGTACTGGGGCCTTCGAGGCCAGGATAAGAGCCTGCCGAGGGGTTAGGCCGGTGCTGGGGCCAGTGAGGCCAGCATCGGAGCCTGCCTTGAGGCAAGGCCGGTACTGGGGCCTTGAGGCCAGGATAAGAACCTGCCGAGGGGTTAGGCCGGTGCTGGGGCCAGTGAGGCCGGCATCGGAGCCTGCCGTGAGGCAAGGCCGGTACTGGGGCCTCCGAGGCCAGGATAAGAGCCTGCCGAGGGGTTAGGCCGGTGCTGGGGCCAGTGAGGCCGGCATCGGAGCCTGCCGTGAGGCAAGGCCGGTACTGTGGCCCCCGAGGCCAGGATAAGAGCCTGCCGAGGGGTTAGGCCGGTGCTGGGGCCAGCGAGGCCGGCAGCGGAGCCTGCCGTGAGGCATGACCAGTGCTGGGGCCTCCGAGGCCGGGATCGGAGCCTGCTGAGGGGTTAAGCCGCTGTTGGGGCCAGTGAGGCCGGCATCGGAGCCTGCCGTGAGGCAAGGCTGGTACTGGGGCCTCCGAGGCCAGGATAAGAGCCTGCCGAGGGGTTAGGCCGGTGCTGGGGCCAGCGAGGCCGGCATCAGAGCCTGCCTTGATGCATGACCAGTGCTGGGGCCTCCAAATCCGGGATCGGAGCCTGCCAAGGGGTTAGGCCGGTGCTGGGGCCAGCGAGGCCGGCATTGGAGCCTGCCATGAGGCTAGGCCGGTGCTGGGGCCTCCGAGGCCAGGATTGGAATCCTGCCAAGGGGTTAGACCGGTGCAGGGGCCAATGGCCAGCATCAGAGCCTGCCGTGAGGCAAGTTCCCTCCTGCGGCCTCCAAGGCCGGGACCAAAGCCAGCTTAGGGGTTAGACCGGTTCAGGGGCCAGCGAGACCAGAACTGGGGCCTCCCATGAGGCAAGGCCGCTGCTTGAGCCAGTGAGGTCTGGATCAGTCCACTGAGTAGCCAGGCCACTACTGGGACCATCAAGAGTGGGATCGGTACTTGCAACGCAGCATGCACAGAGAAATATCGCAGAAAATATAAATCAGACGCTTCTCTTAATCAACAATAACTAGGAGGAAAAGGGCAACAGGAAGAGGTTGAGCTATAGAAAGGGCCCTATAGTGAAGCAACTAATGTGACCAATCAGAGGGTATGTAATACTGGAGGACGGAGCCTCTTTAAAACACAGGAGGTACATAAACAAATGTATCAAAGTAAATCACCAAAGAAGTGTGGGATGGAGGGAGGGGGAGGGAATGGGATGGGGGCTGGAGGAGGGCTAATTGGATGATGTGTGCTTGTATATCCTCTCAAGTCTTGTACTCCAATGTGATTGATATATGACTACAATGCACCAATTTAAAAAATAAATTAATTAAAAAAATAAAAGACCCTGTTTCAAAAAAAAGTATAAAATAGGTCTGGGAATGTAGAAGGGTTTCCAGGAACGCCAGTACCACCAAAAAAAAAAAAAAAAAAAAAAAAGAAAAGAAAAAAAAGATTATTCCTATATTTTTAATTACTATTTCAAATGCGATATATTTTACCATTAAATTTCGAATGATTTTTTTGCCAGGGTTATATTTGGGTTTTTACAGGGCATTAAGACTTCATAAATATTTTTTCTTTGATCGCTCTATTAATGTAAAAATCTAATTTCATTTTTCTGTTTTCAGTTCACAGAAGAAAACTCTCACAGGTAGTAACCACCATTTATCTTGCTTAAAGCCCAACCTCTTAACATTGTTCTCATCTGGGCTGTTGTCTTGATGTGAATACTGGTCAATAGAGATACTTTTAAGAGTCATCAGTGTCAATGCTTGCTTACTAGCTGATTCTGCCACAATGAAAGGCCCAGTCTTTAATCAAAAAAGCTTCAAAAAATACTTAGCTCACTTCCATACTCTTTTGAAATTACATATCCCAGGTTCTGGAATAATGCTTCAAAACTTGGTGCCAGAGTGAAGAATCTTACCTATCTGAAAATTTGTTTTCACCTTCAAATTCAGTGAGCACACAGTGTTCTGACCATCAAACACCCACAGTATGTTATAGTAATGGTTTAGTCTCTGTCTTATTCACTTAAACATTACTTTCTGTCTAGACTTTTTATCTGATGATCCAATTTCTTTGAAACTTGGTACTTACTTTCACCCCATTAGTCTTTCAGAGACCCATTACTGCTTCTGAACTTGTGTCCCCACTGTTGGTTGCCAAATATGGCCATCTTATTTTGCTGTTGTCATGTTTTTGTAGTATCATGTCTACGTATTTATCTGTTATTATTTGAATGAGGAATTAATAATTTTAGTATAAATATATCCCATGCAATATTTGGGACATGCTAAGAATTAATTGTGTTTTATCTGAAATTCAAGTTTAAGTGAGAATCCTATATTTTGCTTTGAAGAATCTGACAACTCTACCTGGGAAACTTTTGGAAAATGCCCATAACTTGAGTTCTATGATGTAACCCATATGTAAATATCTTGATTCAATTGACCTGTGGTGGGCCCTGAGCCAAGTGTTTACAATAAATACCCCACAGGTTTTACTATTGTACAGAGTTTAAACCACTGCCCTAATTGCCTGGAAATATAATCTTCCTCAGTAACCAGATCTACCATTATGATCCCGTTCAGTCTTTAGCTCCTACCTATCTATTGGCTTTCCATCCATTCATCCATCCATCCATCCATTGAATGCATGAATCCCAATCCTAAGTCAAGCATATAGCTATTGAGGCTTTAGATTAATTTTCTGAACATATTCTATATAAACAAAATATAACAATTTAGTAAAGCTAAAACCCCTCAGAAGAAGTCAAGAATGACTTTTGTATTCTGGCAGATGAATAAAAAAAGTAAATAAAATCATGTCTTCCACATGTTCTTAAACCATCCAACTCATCTTTAATTATATTTAATTAATTACACAAATATAATAGCTCATTAAATGTTTCTCATTATAAGTAGATCAAAAGGAAATGCTCTCTTTTGGCCATAGTAGATTCAGTCCTAAATTTTTATAGGCAGGCTTTGATGATTGAAAGTAATTAAGCTTACAGCACTTTGTCAAATGTGTGATATTCTTAAGAGTTTCCCCTTATGCAATGTGTAAGTGGTTGTCATCTTGCCAGCTGGAGGAAATTGAACCTAGTTTTGAACTTGTACTCTAGTCACTACCAAGAATATAGTGCTATAATGTCATTACAGTGGAACAAAGATGACACTATACATGTTTCCTTGGGTAAAGTGACCCTGTGTATTTCCCAAGATAACTTCAAAGATTTCTGTAAAAACTTCCCCCAAATAATACTGCATAAATTTTGTGAGCACAAAAAATATGTTTTTTTACCTTTGGATTTATTTCAATAAAAATATTGAAGGGCCTATATGAAATTATATAAGAACATTATCAAGTATGCTATGTTACAATGTCTACTTCAATGAATTTTCTACAATTAAAAAGTTATTTTCTGCTGGGCGTAGTGGTGCACGCTTGTAGTCCCAGCATTTTGGAGGCAGAGATTGGAGAATTGTGGTTCACAGACAGCCTTGGGTACTTAGTGAGGCCCTTTGCAACTCAGTGAGACTCTGTTTCAAAAAAAATAAAAAGACTAAAAAAGAAAAAATAGGGCTGGGGGTATAGCTTGTAGGTAGAATGCCCTTGGTTTCCATTTCCAGTACTGCAAAAAAAAAAAAAAAGTTATTTTAAAGCCAGGTGTGGTGACACACGTCTGTAATCCTTGTACTTGGGAGGTCGATACAGGAGGATCACAAGTTCAAGGCCAGAATGCGTAACTTTAGCGAGAGCTTGTTTGAAAATAAAAGCATCAAACAAGAAAAAAATAGGGTTGAAGGTATATCTCAGAGGTAGAATATCCCTGGGTTTAATCTCCAGCACTCAAAAAAAAAAAAAAAATCAGAAAGAAACAGTTGATTTCTTTGTTAAAAAATTTATATACATTTTAAAATATTTTATGCATTTTTAGTTTGAAATACTTGACACATTTCAGTTTTCTGGGATGTAATCATTTATTAAGTATAGTGTTTGTGGTTATGAGACCAATCTTCTCATTTTTCCCCATGTGGGAAAACTAGGCTCCATTTACACTATTTTGAGATACGGAATATTTTCTTAAAGCACACTCATAAAGTAAACATTACTTATATCTTGCCTATATCAGAGGCCCGGTCTTGCAAGTATGCAATTTTCTCTAACTTTATGTTTTTATGTAAATACAATAGCAATAATAATGAATCCAGTGATTAATTTAAACTGTTATAGAGTAAGAGGTCGTTGCTAGTGGTGGAATGATATAATACAAAACTATGGATATGGCACACACACATTCACACACACACAATCTACAAGAAGAAGGAAAGAAAAGAAAGTTTCAGGAGTAGGTCTCTTTATGGCTATTATTTCCATCCAGTTCAACATTTGGATCTTTCCAGAACTGAACTTGTGCCCCTAATACCTGTGGGTGAGCCCAGTGGGTGGATGTACAACTTCTGGTGTCCAACTGGTCCTCATGCTGACTCTACACTGATTAACCATGTGTGCCTCATCTAGTATGGACCACATTCTCAAGTTTATTTTTATTCAAAACATGGGGATAATAATACTTGGCTCGTGTGATTTTTATAAGGATTGAATGAAACAATGCAAGTCAAGTGCCTAGCAGGGGTCCTTCCTTCTTTCTTTCTTTCCTTCCCTTCTTTCTCCTTCCATACTTCCTTTCCTCTTTCTTTATATATGGATATATATGCATTGTATTTATTCATCATAATGGGATAAAAAGACTTGTGTAGACTTAAATGCACACATCACCCAGCCAGCCCTCACCCAGTCCCCACCTCACTCCCTCCCCTTCTCTCCCACCCATGCTTGGTTTAGTGGTTGAGTTTGATATGAATAAGTACATCCTGTGCTTTAAAGAGTTTTCTTATTCCCCCCTCCCATGCCCACAGTTAGGTTGCCTTATTTGCTTCTCTATAGGATTTCCTTTTTCACCTGGAGCTTCTCCTATGACCCCTTTCACCCTAGCTTTCACATATTAGGGAAAGCATCCAATTCCTTACTTTTTGTGACTGACTAATCTCGCTTAGCATAATGTCCTCAAGCTCCATCCATTTCCCTGAAAATACCACAATTGTATTTTTTTTATGGCTGAGTAAAATTCCATTGTGTACATACCCCACAGCTTTGTAATCCATTCATCTGTTGATGGACATCTTGGCTGGTTCCATAGTTTGGCTATGGTGAATTGTGTAGCTATGAACATAGATACACATGCATTAGTTTGGTAGTTTGGTTTCCTTTCTTTTGGGTAGATACTCAGAAGTGGTATTGCTGGATCAAATGGTAAATTTGCTCCCATTCTTCTGATAATCCTCCATACTGTTTTCCAAAATGGTTGCACTAATTTGCAATCCTACCCATAATGTTTTAGAGTTCCCACTTCTCCACATCCTCGCCAGCATTTTTTGTTGTTTGTGTTTTGAATGATTGCCATTCTAGTTGGAGTTAGGTGAAATCTCAGGGTAGTTTTGATTTGCATCTCTCTGATTGCCAATGATGTTGAACATTTTTTCATGCATTTATTGGCCATTTGAATTTCTTCTTTCGTGAAGTGCCTACTTTTTTATTGAATGATTTGTTTTTTTAGTGTTGAGATTCTTGAGTTCTCTGTATATTCTAGATATTAGTCCTCTGTTGGAGGAGTAGGTGGCAAAAATCTTTTCCCATTTGGTTGAGGTTCTTAACAGTTTTTTTTTTCTTTTTTTTTTTTTTTTTGCTGAACAGAAGCTCTTCAGGTTCATGCAATCCCACGTATTGATTTGCCTTTTGGTTTGTTGTGCCTTTGGGGTCTTATTGAGAAAGTTTTTATCTGTGCCTATGTGTTGCAGTGTTTGACCTATTCTTTTACTCCTGCTATCTCAGCTTTCTGAGTACTGGCATTACAGATGTGCCATCACACCTACCTTCTTAATAAAGTTGGCCTATTGCTATTATTATTGTTTATAGAATAGTAATAAAACAAAGTTATTAGAGTACTTTGTCAGGCATCAGTGATTGCTTATATCAGTACTTTAACTCATCAAATTTCCTTCCTTACTCTCTTGAAAGAAAGCCATAATTCATTTTCTTTTCTGCATTAACCCAATCCCCACATTTAGTATCTGTTTCCATGTCACCCATTTTTTTACTTTTATACCTTCCTGTGTCTTAATGATTTCATTTTCTGTTTCTGTTTCCTTACACAGATGGTAAAAATCAAGTCACAGTTAATTATGGGCAATTAGCAAATAGAACCAGAGCTTTGTGTCTTCTGCATTGTGATGAGATGTCACAGTCACACTGCATCCACTGTGCACCACACACTTGTCTAAGGCTCTGATTCATTAACTTATTTCATATGTACAAGAGCACAGTGATCTAGGAGCTATTATTCTTCCTTGTTTACTGATGAGGAAACTGAAAAAAATAAGTAACTTGATCACTCAGTTTAGCCCCGCCAAATGTTGAACCCAGATTCAAATTTGGTTGCAGAATTTATGCTCTTGACCATTATTTTCAAGTGACCCTCTTAAGCAATATAAGGAATCAGAAAATTCTACTACAGGGACACTGAGATGATCAGGACTCACCACATAGAATAGAATGAAATCTGAGGCATGGAGATCTTTGGAAAGCCACAGGGCAGGTCAAGCACAGGTGCCTCCTATGTCTATAGAACATGCTAGTCTATCATAGACTCCCTCTCTGAAGTCCAAGTAAGTACTTGGTCCACTGGCCTTAAGGAGTCTGATACTTGGCCTATTTTTTTTCTGTTTCATACATTTTCAAATCTAGAAGGTTGATAATGTGTTCTTGGAGACATTGCATATATACACATATGTATTTAATATATATATATATATATATATATATATATATATATATATATATTAAATACATATGTATTTCAAATCATTTTAATAGGTGTGAGTTTCTCAATAAATTACCAACATCTGACTTTGCTTCTAATCATCTTCAGACATAGACACTTTGGAAACTTGTTCCTATTATAGTGAAATACTTCTGGGAAATGATGCTTGAGAGAAATCTCTATGTTCAATTTGTCAATAAATTAGTCAGGAATTTTGAGTCAAACTTTCCTTTAGGATTTCTGAAACCTTGGCTTAGTAGGAGCTCTCACTAATAAGTAAGGAATGAGGAGTCATGGTGGCTTCAGTCTCATAAATACACATTTTCTGGAATCAATAATAGTGGGAACTAAGATTTTTGCCTCATTTCTTATTACACTTTCCCCAAATATGATTGCTCTCAGATTAATTAATTAATTAATCTGTTTTAATTAATTAAAACAGATTAATTAATTAATTGTTTTCACTGCATCTTTAGGCTTCGCCTTTTTGGGACTGAGACATACATGTGCTTAGAATTTGCTGGCTAGAGTTTTAAACCAGATGGTCACATGTTTCCTCCCTCCCCAGGAGACTTACTTCGTTGTTTGTCCTCTGGTTCTCATGGTAACCAAAGATGGTTGTTAACATTTCTTTCTCACAAAGTAAAATCATCAGAGCTGTCAGATAGTTGTAGCTGTTTGATGAAGGCTTGACCTTTTGTCGTAGTTTTATATGTGTGTTGGTGGATTCATTGTGTTTTACCTTATTCTTAGTGACATATAGTAAGAAAAAGAACCCAGAAGAATCATTTTTAATTGTATATGGCCTATTTAATATTTTTCATTGCTATAAGAAAATAAATATTTCCCTACAACATCAGATCCTTGGTAATGAAGGCCAATGTTATGGCTCAGATAGATGAGACATAGCTGATACCATTGTCGATTACCTTCATATGTTATAGTACCTTCATATGTTATAAATTTATTATCTTGGAAGTTCTGAATTTATTTCATTGCATTCTTTTTCAGCCAATACATGAGATGTGGAGGTACAGGCACTTCAAAAGAATCTAAGATGTCACCTGATGGCTGAATTAACTGTATATTTGTGGTGTGTCCACTATAGTTCCTAGAAATGGAGTGTAGTTTCATCCGTCACTGAATGGCTGCCACCGAATGTCTAGAGCCTAGGAAGAACTATTTATGGAGTGCACATGTATAAGTAAGTAAAATCGCAGCATCCTGGGAGCTTATATTTAAACATATTCAATTACTGCCAAATTTCTGAATTTTATTAGATTGTCTTTCCTTGAAACTAATAAGCACAGAGATTAGGCACAATTTGAGAATCCCAGCTAATTCTATTTGATGAAAATAGTGCTGCAGCATAGCTGCTGTTGTGGAAAAACTTAGGGTAAAATGGTCATTTGTATAAGAGGGAATCCCTGCTGCTCCCAAGTTCATTTTTGGACTTGTAGTTCTTCCCATTGTGGATTATCTACTGCAGTCATGCCCACTTTATTACTGCTGTTGTTCTGAATAACCTAGTAACTCTCTTTGTCAGAAGAAAAGTGTTATATTGTAAATTCATGAGTGAAATTAGATTTATTTTTGTTTCCAAACCATAAACCTATAGATAAGCCAGGCCCAAAGAGCAAGAAACAAATATATACGTTCTCCATGGTTATCTGAAAAGATTAAGGGTGACCTTGAATGGGCTGTTTTCAAAGTGAATTTGATGAGGCATGAAAACCTTACATATAGAATTTCTTATCAACAATCACAAGATCTATGATAAGATGAATTATTGTCATTCTAGAGTTGCACATCAAATCTGGACGAAACCTTGAACTGACCCCAAGTACATGGTGATTGTATAGGTTGTGTATATAGGAAGACATTTACTACTGTTATATCACCTTATGACGTTTCATGTCAGATTGGGGGCTTGCTCAAAATAAGTAAATACTTTTAAGTTGGATTTGAAAAATCAGAATAACACAATGATTATAAACTTGAGCTTTGGAGCCAGGTATATTTGAATTAAAATTCTGGTTCCACTGGTTAGTAACTGCATCATTTTTGGCAAGTACGTGACTTCTCTAAGCTTCAAATTGTCATGTGTTAAAAGAAACGGAAATTGTATTTTAGGAGGTTTTAGTGAGGATCAGGCATATAATACAAATGAAGTATTCAGTACATTGCCTGGTTTTTGGCAGCATTCAATAAGTTTTGGTTAAAGCTTGTACAATGAAGAAAGAATTTGGCTTATTTGGTCTTTGCACCTTTCAGGATGGAAGATACTGCTAGGAGTTAAAAATGAATTTGCTCAGACACTGGTTAAAGACAGACAGTAAGGAAGACTTCATCCAGTAAGGGGACCCCTGCAGTGGGATTTTGCAGTAGGGAAGATAGGTTGAGCTCAACTTTGAATTAAAAAAGGACAAATTGAATTTATAACCAAGGGATAGGATGGCTTTATAGCCAAGGTCAGTGGATGAAAGATTGCTAAGAGGAAGCATCTAAAGAGATTCTTGCTAGAAAAACTCAACAGTATTCTTGCTGAAAGCAGGCCAGGATGACAAGATATCAAAGATGAGTAACAAGGAAATTTTTTTTTTTTTTTGCAGGATTGGAGATGGAACCCAGGGGTATTTTACTCTGACCTACATTCCCAGCCCTATTTTGTATTCTTTTATTTTGAAACAGGGTCTCACTGACTTGCAAAGGGCCTCACTAAGTAACTGAGGCAGCTGGTGAACCACGATCCTCCTGTCTCAACCTCCCCAATGCTGGGATTACAAGTGTGCACTATCATGTCTGGCAGGAACAAGGAATCAGCTATCAAGGGAAGATGTTTATACTAAACACACCTAACAGGATTCATGCTAAAATTGGACTAAATAGGTCAAAGACAGAACTCAAGCTTGAGACTTAGTGGGGTAGTGGAGGAGCGAGCTCAGAGGAGCTGACTCAAGTTTAATCAAGGAGACTCTGTTACTGGCATAAGGAACAATAATATTTATATATATAGCATAGGACACAAACACCAGCTAACATTTGTTGAGTGCCTTATGAGGACCAGGTACTATGCCAGACTCTTAACACAAATTGATTTTATTCAATCCTTAAAATAATATTAAAGGGTAAAGTGCAGTAGTAAGTACTCTTAGTTTTACAAGCAGGGAAATTGAGATTCAAAATGATGAAGAAACTTTCACAAAAATCACCAGGTAGATTGGTAAAGCTGCATGTTAAATTCAGTTTCTTACTCCACGAATCAGCATTGCCAGGCACTGTTCTGCCTTGGGCAAGTGTGGCTGTATGGACAGATCTAGTCTGTCCTTAACTGTCTGGATAGGAAGTGTCCTCCAAAGACTGTATCAAAGACATGATCCCAGTGCAGCAATGTGTAGAGGTGGGCCTTTTGGGATGAGACTGGGTCATGAGGATCTGAGCTCATGACCCATTCACGAGGATTTGTGGCATTTTAAGGTGATGGTGGAAACCATAGGAGGTGGGGGAACTCGTTGAAGGAGTGGGTTTTTGGAAGTGTGCTGTTGGGGACTGTATCTTGTCCCTGGTCCCTTCTATCTGCTTTCTGCCTACCATGATGAGAGAAGCCATGCTCACCATACTCTCTTCCCCCTTGATGTTCTTCTTTACCTCGGGTCCAGGCAATAGATCCCAAAACTCATGGACTGAGTCTCTGAAACTGTGAGTTCAAATAAATCTTTTCTCCTTTAAGTCATTTTTCTCAGATATTTTATTCCAGTAATGAAAAGCTGCTAAAACATCCAGTGCTGGGCAAGTATTTATAGTGTATAAATTAATTAATGAGTGCCTGGGCAAATGTGAGTTTTAATTGTTTTCAGCAGGTTCAGAGGAATTTCAAGTGCTACTATAATTAATTTAGGATACTAAGGTCAAGGCATAGATTGCTTATTAATTTCATTACCCTAAGTCCCTTAATGGCAGAAAGCACAAGGCTTTTATTTCTTTCTAATTATCCAATTGCTTTTGAGCTCAGGGCTTCAGTTGTTGAGAGCGCTCATCACCTGGCTTCTGACTTGGGAAAAGCTGAGTCCCACTTATCTCTGTCATGGCCAAAATTTACCTTGAGAGCCAGTGGGGGCAGCTCCTTGAATAAGAACAGTGGGGTGCTATGGGCAGTATGACTCTGGCTCTGTGCATATGTGTGTGTGTGCCTGTGTGCGTGCACACGTAGGCACGATCGCTTTTAAAAAGTCATAAGCCACCAGGATTACATGCCTGTAATCCTAGAACTTGGGAGGCTGAGACAGAAAGTTTTCAGGTTCACAGCTAGCCTCAACAACTTAGTGAGGTCCTGAGAGACCCTGTTTCAAAATAAAAAAATAAAAAAGGCTGGAGGTGAAGCTCAGAGGTACAATGTTTCTAGGGTCAGTCTCCAGTAAAACACACACACACACACACACACACACACACACACACACACACACATGCACACACACACACACACACACACACACACACACACACACACACCGTGCTAAGCAATTATGATACATGTAAGTACACCTGTCTCTTAGAGAACACCTTGGGTATGTATCCTTCCTTCCTCTCTGATCCTCTGTGAATGTTATTTATCTTCTCATTAGCAATTTCCTCTTTCTTTATAGATTCCCTTAATCATTATTAACAGGAACACTATTTTAGGAAATACAATCTGATGCTACAATTTATTAGCAGCAGAGAACCTTAGAGTTATGTTTGAAAACCTAACTCTAAGACACAATATATGATTTTCAAGAGGGAACTTAAAAGTGTTTCTCCCAGAGTCAGGGTTAAATCACTTCAATTGGGTCTTTATTTTAGAATTTGATGTTGAGACTCCACAGTTCTGTAGGTGATAGTTGAATTTTCCTGGGACACATGTAGTATTTTAGTTCAAGAATCTTCTGTGGACAACTTTTTAGAGAAGAAACAAAAGAATTTGTCAACTCCTTGGAAATCACTGAATGGTTTAGGGAGAGTTCAGAAATCATCATTGATAAAATACAGAATAGTGATTTCTCTAGTTCTTCAAATTCTTCCAATATTTGGTAAAGAACCTGATTTAGAGTAGATGCTTAATAAATACTTGTTGAATGAATGAGTGAATGGGTGAATAAATGAATAAATTTTGGATAGAAGCTGAAATGTTCTTGGACCAATAACAGGAAAACACTGATTTTCCTTTGTTCAGGTCAATTGGTAGAGTCACATTAAAAATATACTAAGTTAATAAAATATGAATGGCTAATTTACAAACATTTATATTTCAGTGTTAGGAAATATGGAAAATTAGGAAACAGCTAAGACAATGATTCGACCAGTTCAGGCAACAAAAACTTCACAGATTACAGTTTAACAAGGTTAAACATCACATTTAACATACATGTATGACAGACATTGATTTGATTTTGATATCCACAGACCATTAATTATACATATGAGAAGTATCGACAGTTCACTTTGAGTTATGAAATATATAATTTTTGATAAGACATTTCAAATTACAACATATCTCAGGCAGCATGCAGGAAAAGTCATTTATTGTACATTTGTTAGGACACACTTTGCACCAGGCTTCCAGTTTTTGGTAGTTAAATCAAGAATATAGAAACCATTGACATGATAGTATGGTTGAAATCAGTAGTTGTATTTACTGGCTGAGAGCATATCTGGTAAAAATAAAACTCTCTGAATTCGTTCATTAACAAAATGCACAGTGATCATAAACTAAATTCTTTAAAAACTGTTTTTCACAATTAATTCTCATTTATTGGTGATACAGCAGCTACGGGGAATCTGAATTCTGAGAGCTGGTTTTACACAACAGCAGGAATTTATCCTTCTGTGGGCTCATGTGATTACAACAAAGATGTTTACCATTGGAAATCACATATTATAACAACGGTGCTATACAAACATCACAAATATTTGGTGTTTCAGAGTCTTAACAAATATTATGCTGTGGTTATTTCACAAAGAGACTAGATTAACAGGCAGTGTAAATCACATGTATCTTAAGATTTTAAAAATACATTTTATACAATAGGCTTCTAATTTCTTCACTAGCATTTCATTTTGGTGGGTTTTACTTTTTTCTTCATACTTAACAGTCCTTAGAGAAACTATGAATCTCTGGCTCATGCCAAGAAAGTCAATACGATTGATATTTCCCCACAGGAATATGGCTGAGTGTACATTGAATCACAGAGTCAACAAAGCAACATCTAATTTATAACAGATTGTTTTAAAAATACAAATAAAATCTAATTGTTTTAAAAGACAGCATTTCAAACAAAACTATAGTAATCAAAAATTTTATTTACAAAACATTTGAATATATTTTAAATGGCTAGTTCTTGCTAACTGCACAGATGAAATATCCTTGGTGCACAAAGTCTGTTAATCTTCTGTGCAACATTGTTAGACCTCTGAGTCAACTCACACGAAATGGTTAGGTGAAAAAATTGGATGGTAGTTTCCATCCACTGAAGGTGCTTGAAGGGGACATTTTAATGCTTTTCGTGTTCAACAACCTCTGTCATTAATGTTGGAGACTTTAACCAGAAAAGATCAGCTGAAATTCCCAAAATGTGATTTTAGTGCAGTATAAGAATTATAGGAAAGACTGATAAATTTGCCATCAAACACTAGAATTCTAATCTAGCTCTATGAATTCAATTCAAATCACCACACCTCTCTCCCTTACAAGGCTTCTGTGTATTATATTGGCTTTAAAAATATTTCCCTTGGTCCTTAGAAATACAAAATGTTTCTTTTCAAAAGATAGAAGATGATAGGGTGAACATTTCTTACAATCACATTCTTACTAACAGAACTTAATCTACGTTTTACCGACCATTAAACACTTTTCTTTGGCAGGAGACTTTACAAATCACTTCCTCCACTTTTGACATTTCAGTGAGGCCATTTTTCTTGATGGTAACATCAGGTGTGTGGTCCCTTGTTCGGTACTTTAGGATCACAGGAAAACACCACAGATATAAAAATATTTAAGTTTAACACATACTGTTTTTGAGAATTGAAAGTGCATTGACCCACTGATATTAGAGAAGATATTTTACACAGGCATTTCTAACAGTGATGCTTAAGATCATAATCACAACAAAATGGTTAGCAATGAGGTTATGTGCACCTCTACTCCACGTAAGATTTTATCACTGAAGCACACTGAAAGAATACACTGGAAACTTTTTTGTTATTATACATTGTGTTTTCTGTAACCAGTAATATATGGTGCATATGCCTTGTGTGTGTGTGTGTGTGTGTATGTGTGTGTGTGTGTATGTTGTATACTCAAAATGGCAATTATTAGAGATTACATCCATTGGCATGAAAGACTACAATCTGAAAACTTCAGTGAAGTATCCAAATATATTACTGACATACTACCACTCAGGACTTTGGAAATACAATGAGGGTATTTTAAGAAATACCTTTAAATGTGTGAGCAATCTTCAGGATCACCCGGAGGGACATTAGTTTTGCTTACTACATTTTCCATGGTAAGACAACTTTTGGTCAATTACTGCCTCTCTTTTCTCCACTCCCATCCTCTCTGTCTTTGAAGGTTATTTGTGTTGGGCCCTTTAAACTGTGAATACAGGATGAGAACAGTCTGTTCTTTCCTTCTGGGCCTGGAGTGAGGACTCATGGTGACAGCTCCAGGAGAGGAGGTTTCTGGTACAAGAGTATGCCACCCTTTTCTTTATGGAGTGCCACTTAATGCTGGTTTAGGATGAGTTCGGTTTACTATCGAAATTATCCACCAAACTTATTCAGTGGGAAAGAATTTCCATCAGTAACCATCAAAAGCGAGACAG
Organism: Muscardinus avellanarius; assembly: GCF_963383645.1. Classification (NCBI taxonomy): domain Eukaryota; kingdom Metazoa; phylum Chordata; class Mammalia; order Rodentia; family Gliridae; genus Muscardinus; species Muscardinus avellanarius. The sequence goes on from NC_137801.1 coordinate 33,781,791, forward strand.
AAGTTCTAGATTTCTTTCCTACCTGAAAGCCCCCTTCTTGCCCCTCACCCCTCTAGAGAACAGTACCAGGGCACAGAGAAGTGTTTTGTGCATATACACAGAATGGATGACATTCCATTCCTTCCCTTACATTTCTTTAGAAAGCCCCAAATGTCTTTGCAGTATGGGCCTCCTACTTGCTACAGAAAATAACAGGTGAAATCCAGGGAAGTCCTGTTGTTATAACAGTTGTGCCAGCGATTATTATTATGGCTTTATTGAAATAGCGTTGAATTGCACCACTGACCTACCCAATCACCCAATCATGAATGGAACTGAAAGGCCAGGCTGCTGAGGGACTCTAAACAATCATCTGCTACCTTCTAATGTCAAGGCCTCTTCAACGTACCACAAAATAAGGATCTTTAGAGTATGTAACTCTTTCCTCTCCTCTTTATGGGAGAATCTTATTATTGTTATTTTTATTGGTGCACTGAAATCATACATCATGATGTAGTTCAGAGTGATAGAGACATACATGCACACAGTGAGTGCTTGGTAAGCTTCCCTCTGGCTCCCACCTCACTCCCTCACTCTCCCCGTGAAATCCAGTCTTGTTTCAAGATTTCAAGACTTGAGCTCATAACACAAACCCGGGATTATGAACAAAGGAAAATGTCCCTGTAACTTCACTTTGGAAACCATTACAGACAAAGGTCAGAAAGGATTTTGATCAAGATCAGGGCCTCTTGTGATGGATCTGAGTGGATTCCAATCATGCAGCCAGCCCCTTCCACTGCACAGCATGCTTCCCATAACCAAAGTGGCCTGACATCAGTGGTTATTCTGAGGAGTGGATTTCTAGTGAGGCTTAGACTTTGGGCTAAAGACAGGATGTATGGATGGAGATGGATGCAAATGGTGGGGGCCAAGAAAGGGAGGCTGGGCTTTGGCTGGAGATATCTGCTGCTCAGCTGTAAGAGAGGGACAGAATGAAGGGGAAGAGCCAAGGGGGAGATGCACACAGCCATAGCAAATAAACACTCAAATGTCAAGTTTTGATCAGCAACAGGAGAGGAAAACATGTTTTAGAGAAGCAGGTAGAACACAGTACGTATGCCAGTTTTTCTATTTCCTTGAAAGAGCAACTGCTTTAACATATCTGACAAGTTTGGTTTCTTCTAAGGGAGAACTGGACTGACATAGCATTTTTCTCCAGATTATTGTAGGACTTACACTTTAGGTTTTCTTTAATACAACATGAATTATTTTTCTGGATCAAAAGATAGGACCAAATACATATGAGTATTTTAAATACCTATAAATATGATATTTTCAGGTTAACACACACAAATAGCCCAGCATCTTAAAGTCCCTTTTCTAAGTCATTTTTATAAGCAAAGTCACTTGCTAACTCTCCACTCTGGAGTGATGTCTATATCATTTGTGGTTTTTAAGCTTCACAAGCCACGTGAATTTTTGAAAATATCTTCTAAAACTAACTCACTCACAACCAGTGGTTGTTTTATCTCAGTACATACCCATGCTTCAAATGGCAGCAGACTGTCATTAAGTAGAACTCAAGACTATTACACAATGGTTTAGCTTAAGGCCAATGGGCAGAGCTGATGGAAGAAGAGAAAGATGTCCAAGGTCGTTTTCTAGGCCCTAGGCCAGGCAAGCAAAGCACATCAGCTGTTGCTTTTTAAAATAATTGTAAAGGCTGATCAGAATTTTTTTTTTGTGATTGGAAAGCCTCCCTGAAGCCTGTTATGCCAGAAAAAAAAATAATAGTTATAAGGATTATAACTTCAAATTATATTTTGTTTGAATGGTGAACATATCTTACCATATATCTGAACATGTTGTATCTAGGAGTCTACAATTTAAGTTTCAAGGTTCTTCCTGGGAGGAAGCAGAGTGAAGCAGTGGATGATATCAATCATTCTTGGCCACACAGAGCACTGTGAGGATCAGTGGCTTTAAATTTGAGCACGCATCAGAATCATTTGCAGGGCTTGTTAAAACCCATATGGCTCAGCCTTACTCCCAGATTTTTTGATTCACAGATTTTAGCTGGGGTCTCAAGTGCAGCTGGATAATTTGCACATCTAACAAATATCCAAGTTGTTATTGATGCCGCTTGTCTGGAGACCAAATTTTAACTATTGTTGTAGCTTATTCTAAAGCACACTAGTTACCCAAGTTACCCTAATTGTATTTGCAGTGTACATAAAATGTGAAGATTAATATTAAAAATTTCCCCCCAAATTCTTATAATGTAGGTAAAGAACCAAAGCCTATTGGTGCTAGGTTAAGTACAGAAAGTCTTTAGGCTCAGAATCTTAATTACCATGTCAACATATAGAGCAAACCAGTAAATAAAATGTGATTCAACCTTACCTTCTAACCAATGACCTTCCTATGAAGACAGTATTTTTCTCTGTTATTGAATATGAGTCCCCAACAGGCTATTTGTGGACAATTAATTCTGTGGTCTCTCTTCATAGGGTATTATTTTAGTAATAGCATTAAAAGTTTCTTTTGCCGCTTATATTCTCCCTATCCATAGCAACTAAATTTGTTCAGTTTCTTGACTGAAACCAAATGGGCTTGCTGACTTTTCTAGTAAATTCCTTGCTACAGTTTATCAAATGCAGAGAAGGACCTATATAAAAAACAGAGGGAGGAACATGAAGGAGAAATTCACAAAACTAAGTTGAAGATTTAATTCAAACAAGCTGTCAGCACACAACTAAAGATTGGAGTTTGCTTGACTGGTAGGTAGTCCTGGATTCATTCAAAGGTGGCACTAGGGAAAGACATTTCCTAGAGGAAAATGACAGACATTTGTGAAAGGGCAGCTGCCCATGTGAAAGCAAGACTGGGTGTATTCACAGGTTCCCATACACGATCAAGCACCTGCCTTGATTGACAGCAATGCTAGCATGGCTTAAGGCAGTTGTCAGCAGGAAATGCTTATGGTGCGTATTAATAAAAAGACAAAAAATAAATAAACAGAAAACCTACCTTTTCAATGTACTATTTTCTAATCAAAACTGAAATGGGGGTCAAATTCAATGTGAGGGACTTATTGAAATATAAAAATGCAGTGCCTACTGTAACCGAACAGCAGTTCTATATAGAAAGTTATAATGAGAAAATTAAGAGTATTTTATCCCTGGGCAGCAGAGAAATTATTACAATGCAAATATTATCTACTCTAATTTTCTCTCTTAACATTGAAGCTCTCAATATCACTTTATCTATTGCAATGTCAGTTTACTTTTCCCCCTACCAAATTTGACTTTGTGCCTCAGTGCTGACAAAGTTGGAATGTATTGCTATTATGATGTTGAAATAGATTTTCCATTTCTGATGACATTCCAACTGGGATTCCTTCAAGAAAAGGCTACCATTAGCTCCACTAAAACATTCTTTGTTTATATAAACAGAGTTCTCAATAGCTGCTCACTCCTTCCTTCCTTCCTTCCTTCCTTCCTTCCTTCCTTCCCTCCTTCCTTCCTTTCTTCCTTCCTTTCTTCTTTTCTTCTTCATTCCCTCCCACCCATGAAAATTTCCACATCTTCTTGCTGACTTTTCTCTGTGTGCAATATCATATCAGTAATAAGGTATTTGAGCTGAGCCCAACCAGACAATTGTTAGGGGTATGATTTAAATCTTTTTGTAAAATCTTTTAATGTAGTCATTTTCTCCATAACAAAGGAAGCATTTAAAAGACAGTTGAATTTGTAGCAAATGATATTCTTTTTTCATCTTCCTCTAGAATACTTGTACCTTTAAATATCTTTCTGCTTGGTCATTGCACATCCTTTCATAATTTACATGCTTTTGTATAAACTGCTGTCAGTCTCTTTTCTCTTAAAGGGTTGTCATTAAACACAAAGAATACAAATGAAAAGTGGAATTACTGTGGGAAACTATGAACTTAAAGTTTAACTTTAGAGAAATAATAGATTCAGCCTTAAGAAGATCGCTGATTTAAAATCCATTCCAATCTTATTACATTTTCTATTGGATGCTTCTTCAAATGGAAGAAACCTCTCACTTCCCTGGGGAAAGGAGACTTTATTCCAGCAGTGCACAAATAATTATTTCAAAATAAATCTTTACATTCCTGCCAGACTTCGTGTGTTTTTATTGGCTTTACACTTGCACTAGTAATCAAGTCTGACAGGGAGCCATTGGTTCACCTTCAACCAGTAAATGGTGACAGGGAACCACCAGCCATGTGGGGTTGGATGTATTCTGGATAATTGAGATGAATGCAAAGTCCTTCCGTGTAATGACAAAGAAATTCAAGTCCAGAGAGATCTGAAGATTCATAATGCTTTAAAACAGTTATATGCTCATTTTGGAAAGAGAAAAGACTTCAGGGCTTCTCCCTGGTGACTACTTGGAATTAAAATGAAGAGAACACTGTGTACTCAGGGATGGAGACTGAGGTGTTAGTTGTTGAGCAAAGAGGGGAGATGGAACTGTAACCCAGTACATGGAGCCAGCTGCCTCAGGAGCAAAAGAGTAAGAAGAATCAGTGGCGAGTAAATGTTGACACCCACCAGAAAGAAGAAATTCAGCAACAACTAGACAAATAATCTTTGTGCTAGGCTTCTCCCAACTTGGAACATTAAATAAAGACCAGGTATCAATGTTACACAGGAGTTGGCTCACAGAAGACTCTGTAATGTACCAAATGAGCCCGAGTCTATGCATCTCCTAGGTGAGAGACAAAATGCAAAAAATGCAGAAAAATGGTATTGTTATTTTTTGTTAAGGGGAAGTTCCTTGGTAGGTTCCAAAATGGCTACCTTAAGCAGTCTCGAACTGATAAAATGTCTCTGGACCAAAATGAAAGGTGAATTGGATTAGAAGTCCATAATTGGATTCTTCCTGACTAAAGGCAGGACCAGTGCTAATTTTCTTCAATTACTATGCCTCAGGTTCTTCATACCATCTGAGATATCTATCATACTTCAAGCAAAGTAAATACTTGAGGTTTATGGAATTGTGTTCCTGAAAAAAATATAATAGACTCTGACATCTCATTTTAAAATTGCTCCACTGCTTTGATTGAGTTGTTTAAGTTGTAACTGAATATAAAGTGATTAGATGATACTGGAAGACATTCTTGCTAACTGAATTTTCTCTCCTCTTTGGTTTAAATTCTTTATGATTTTTTTCTCCTTGGGCAATTATCCAGTTAAAATATTTATTGAGTTCCAATCATATTAATAAAGCTGTTTAGTGAGCACAGTATGTGTTTTTATTAGAAAACTTCTAGATCAATCAATGAGGTACCTGTCATTTTTTCTTTTCTCTATATTACAATCTCTGGAATGGTTGTATTTTTCCTGGAAAAAATAGAAAATAAAAGGCAGAGACTAGAGCTATATCAGTATCCTCCCACAGAATGATTATAGGGACTATTGCACTAGGAACCATACAGATGAAAATTTACCAAGAAGAGCCTGACATCAAGAAAGCCTGGCAAAAACCCTTTCTTCCTCCGCAACCCAGCATCCTATAGAGAGCTAGCCTGCTTGCCTGCCTGCCTGCTGCCTTTCTGCCTGCCTGCCCACCTGCCCGCCTGCCCGCCAGCCTGCCTGCCCGCCTGCCCGCCTGCCCACCTGCCTGCCCGCCTGCCCGAGTGCCCGCTTGCCTGCCTGCCTGCCTGCCTGCCTGCCTTCCTTCCTTCCTTCCTTCCTTCCTTCCTTCCTTCCTTCCTTCCCTTCCTTTCCTCCTTCCTTTTTTCCTTCCTTTTGGCTTCCTTCCTTCATTCCTTCCTTTCTCATTTTCAACCATCATTAAACATCTTGTCAGTTGTTTGAAAGGGACTCAAATTAGTTTTGATATTTTCACAAAACAAATTAAAATTTTGGATAAAGGTACAATACTACTATCCATGATAGTGGAAGGACTGAAGAAATATGAATTAATTTAAGGAGCAATAAAGCAATTCTTATTTTCATTTTGCCAATAATATGACCTAAGGAATTGGAGTGTCAGAATATTCTTTGGAAGAAAATAATGCAAGTTTAGACTTTTCACTGCTAGATCCAATTCACTTGGCCATGCTGTTCTCAGTGTTTATAAAAATTGGTTCCATGACAACATGTTTGAAAAGAGTTCACAGTTCATCTAGGCTATGAGCATGTGATTGAACTGTATAAAAAGATTAAAGTCAAACAAAACAGACTGGCTTGGAGCAAAAAGGAATCACTGCAGATAATTCATCAAATGAACACAATACTTCTGGATTGTGCTCACAGACCATACCCAACAGGAGAATGAGCTGGTTTGCTTGTATGGCCTGGGGACTGGCAATTGCTTCGCCTGGTTCTTGACCCTATCTAGTAATTGAATGGTGATGTGGTTATGACAATAACAGTAACGTGTCTCCCCTTCCCGACTGCTTATTTTCCTCTAGATGCTACATGAATGGGACAGGGAAGATGCTGTTAAGTACTGGTCAGTTACTAAATCCTATGAATCAATAATCAACATACATTTTCTGAGTAAGTTTGCAAAAATGGAATCTTTGCTTCAGATTTGATATTTTAAACCATCCCATTTGTTTTGTGTTTAAAGTTTAAAAATTTAAAGAACATTTTAATGGTGATAAGCATATTTATTCCATTTTGAAAGAGGAAAACTCGTCTCCTTTTGACTTCTCTTTCATTGTTTGCAGTTGTTTCTTTAAAAAAGTGTGCATAGGGATTAAAAATCTGAAGTATGGTATAAAAGAAGAGTTGACCAATTATGTTATGTGTTTGTGTAAATATATCACGACAAATCCTACTATGACATGTAATTACAATAGATAAACTAATATCGTTTTTAAGAAAAGGGAGAGTTGCTGATGTGACCAGCTGCTCACAGCTTCTTTGTTCACAGCTAGACTCATTTCTCAACAAAATGCAAAAAAATTGTTGAAAAAATTCCAATTCATTTTTATGAGAAAGGTGGTAGTTAAAAAACAAATCTATGCAGAATTTGTGAGAGCATCCTGAGAATATGCAGAATATATTAAACCTCATACATATATTTACTATAGTATCATCTGTCTCAAAGAGGATCTGGAGTGTCACATTTCCTATAAGATTATGGATGACATTCTCCTTAGAGTTTTGGATGGAAACTTCAAAGACAATTTTTTTTGCAAATTTAATAACTGTTGTAGCCAAAAATTAACAACTTTTAGTTATCATATGTTATTTTATGCCCAGATTGACTGCCACAAAAGTTCCATTAATAAAATAGCAATAAAACAAGTCTTTACACTATTTCCAAGGGCAAGTCAATGTCCCAATTAGAGTCCAATATGTAATAAAACAGTTGGTTAAATAGGTTCAACTTAACTTGACAGCAATATACTGCCCTCTGTACAACTTTACTGCTTACACTTTAAAGAAATCCCACATACTAACTGGCTAAAAAGATTAGTTTGCCTGTAGTAAGATCATGGAGGGAAAATTCTAGAGACACGATAATCAATGTATGTGAAAGCTGGGAGCTGGTTCAGTTAAGAATGCTAGTGGAGGAGCGACATGGTGATGGATAGTTAGGTATCTGTGATACTGGATGGAACTCCTTCCTGTTCTCTCAACATGCTAGTCTTTTAGAAAATGTCAGTTGATGCATGATCACCTGCTGGCTCAGTACTGTGCTTCAAGGGGAAATTTAAAATTTTATCCTTTTAACATTTACAGTTTGATCTTGATCAGAATATAATATTTTTTAAAGAACTGTGTTCATTACCACCCCCCACAAAGTCATCTATCCTACAGACTTTCTAAAAAAAATTGCTAAATGAAAGGAAGACAAGTTTCTTTGCTGTAAAATTTACTTCTGATTTTGGAAGGATACATGTAATTAACATTATTCCAAGCAGTTTTTAAGCAACTTTGGATTTGCATCTTAACAAAATAAGAAAAAAAAGCCCAAGAATATCTTTCCTTTCGTGCCTTTCCACCTTTTCCATTTGCATAAGAGATCTGATAAAAAGGAGCATAAACTTGACATGAATTTCTGGCCACCTTATGACATCAAAATGTTGTTCAAGTTATTTGACATGAACAATCTATTTTTGTTTTTATGTATGTATCTCTATGGTCTAGGAGGAGATGGCATAGAGGGAACCTAATGTTGAAACACAGCCTGATTCTCAAAAAAACAGTCTAACTAGATTTAAAATCTTTTGAACTTATTTTGCACTGGTTAAAATGGAAAATTTTGATAGAAAGAAGATTGAGAACAACATTTATATTTGCTATACCTTAAAAAGCCAATATCTAAGAAGCATCTAACTATTGGTAGATCTGTCTAGGCTTATTTGGACTGGACTCAAGGTCAATAGTCCATTTGATATATTAATGATTTAAATATCACAATTCTGAAATGTAAATAACAATATGAAATGGAGTCCCTCTTTTATAAATGGAAGTATTAAGTTATCAAGTTGGGAAATTAAGAAACTTTATGGCTTAAAGAATGAGAAGGAAAAATCATTGAAGGCATTTTTTTTATGAGACAACTGTACAGGTCTAGTGTATGCACGAAATAATTCAATAATGTAGAAAGTGTGCCATAAGCACTCTTCTTTGGTTGTCAAAGATAAAAATTATGTATGTAAAGCTCTGATTTTCATATAAAATCTAAGAATATAAATTTAAATCGTATAGTTGTCTTTGTAAACTGAAAATCTATCTTACTTAAATGTAATGACTTTCAAATACATGAGACAAGGATGTGATAGAATGTTACGCAACACATTTTTTGTGCCAGATTCTCTCATCTCAAATATTCTTATCAGCAACATAAATAATTCTCATATATGTGCTTATTTTAGCAATATCCCTCAATTTTATGAGCACTGTTGGAATCCAAACTCTTTCAAGATTTTTTTATTGGAGTATTTTGTCATAATGTAATGATAAGAACAGTATAGAAAGGTAGAGAAAAATATCCGGGTAGAATATTTTTTTTTCAAAATTAGCCATTTTGATCATATCACTTATATCTTCTATATTTATACAATTCAGCTTGCTCTTTGTTTTCTAGGTGAAATATTTTGAAAAGTAGTTACATATTTGAGTATTTAATGGCATTGTTCTTCCCAGTTGAGAAGGATTAGATATAGAATCAAGAATCTGATTTTCACTTTTTAAGGTAAGATGAGTCATTAAAAACCTAGAATTATATTTTTAGAAAAGACGTTCTTAGGGAATTTATCTCTTCTCCTATGTAGTTTCAGGGATCCTAATAAGAATTTATGTAAATTAAAGCTCATTGGGAAAATAGGGAAAGATCTCTGAAAAAAAATCTCTGGGCCTTATCCTTCCAGGTAAATCCATAATTTCTCGCATATAAGTCAATATAATCATCCTAGTAAATTAATTTGCCCTTCTCCAAGTGTATTCTTGGATTTGGATAGGTACAGCTGTCTTTGCAGTCAACAAATTAGGAAGGTGAGGTTTTGTATGAACTGTGAAAATTAAATTGACTCAGTCACAATGAAGTTAGCCAATTACTCTCTTGATGTGTTTGGTTGTCAATGTGAATTTTCCTGCCATTTGCAAATCTGAAATATAATGTCTACAGAAAAGCATTTGGCTCACTCATAATTTCTGGAGGCATGGAAACTATATATTGTGTTTTTCTATACTTACATACCTCACCTTTTATGGACAGTCTCATGGGGTTTGGGAACATGTGTGTTGTTGTTCATTGCCAATCTACACCTACATATATGTATAAAACAGAAGGCCAGGTAGATGGGCACTAAAGTTTGATATTATTCAAAGATGTCTAAAATCAATAATACTACTCTAGTATGTAACTGCAGAGTATAATCTGTCCTATTTGTAAAGATATTATTTGTAAAGATATTATACGTACTAGGTCCTAATGACTGTTTTCTAGGCTGAATGTCATCATGTTTGATTTTTTCCTATGAAAAGTTCACATTCAGAAAAAAAAAAAAACATGCCCTGAGCCATTAGGTTTAGCAAGAGCCTTTTCCCCATTCCTGAGAGGCAAAAGCAAACATTTCTAAAGGTAATTGAATGAAATGGAGTAGCCAGTAGGGAAACAAGAACAATTGACAGTAAGGAAAGACCAAGTTGTGAAGCTGTGCTCTCTCCTACAATTAAATAAAAATAAACAATAATTTATATGACTATTGACTTAAATGCCCCTTAGGAGATTAAATCAGGGGACCTTTGACAAATGAAGGTCTGGAGAGCTTCTGAGTGCATTTTTATGTATCTCAGGAGGCAGGGAAAATTCATCGAAAGCTGGATACTTACCCTTTCTTGTGAGCTGTAAAGCCTAGCTACTCTCTCCCTTGGGAGTTCCTCCTGCAGGGGTTGCTCCTTCTACAGATAAGACATTCTCTACTTGGGAGATGATTAGCCATAGCCTAGTTAAGCTTCAACAAATGAAATGCCTAGGTACTTCAGTTGTTCGTCCTTCTCATCTATCCTTGTAGGTGGAATACCATTACGACCACTCAACATTTGAAATGTGCTGGGTGATGTGAAGACAATGAATATGGCTAGAAGTGATAAGTGCATAATATTAGAAAAGAATAGCAGAAATGGAGCTCATTAACAAAAAAATCTGTAGGTAGATCTCAACGAAAGCTAAGAAATCCATTCATCACATGATTTTTCCTCTGTAAGATAAACAGGATTTAATGTGCCTTTTCTGCATAATTCACTAGCTTATTTGTTGATTGAAATTCACATTTATATTTTCTCAGTTTTACTACCAGCTAGAATGCCTTGGCTGAGTGAGGCAATTATTACAACAAAAGCTGAATGCCAGCTGTAGGTCAGGATGAGATTCAATATTGTGCACTGTCAATCATGAAATGGCCAAATGTTTCTGAGTTTGTGAAACTATGCCCAGGACTTGCTCTGGATGGGACTGCCCAAGATCAGAGGCAAAAATTCCAAATCAAAATAGTGACTCCACAGCTCCAGCCCATAATCGTCAAAAAAAGTCTTAACAGAGCTGATACACATTCTTGGAAAGGTGAAAATAAAGTTTTGTTACTCTCAGAAAATGAAGCCTTCATCATCTATCAGAGAAAAAATTTAAATTTCTTACACAAAGTTTTCAGGTGTCTGCAGTGCAAGCCAGTCAATCTTGATTTATTTTGACAGGTTAGGATCAGGGGCCTGGGCTATGGAATTGCCAATGAACCAGCTGGGTGTGAGAAAGCCAGAGCGGGCAGTGAGATTTTATAGGAAGCAAGAGCAATGGCAGCCACTTAGCAGAATCTCTGCAGGGTTGTTTCAGGCAGCATGGTTTGCAATTTAAGTTTATATCTGAAAAGCAATAATAAAATTAGTGCACATTTGCTGTGATCCCAGAAAGCAAAGTTCTATAAAATCTTCACTAGTAAATGGATTCAAACAAATTAAAAGTCATTTCTAAGAAGCTGAAAATCATTGGGCCACAGCATTTTGCTGAAGTTTGTTAAATGGTCAAGGGTCCTCTGGCCACTGAATTGTTCATGTGGCTACATAAAGAAGTAAATGATGGCTACTCATCTGTGTTAAACCAAAAATTGGTACCTAAGGGGCATATTGATTGTTTGATTAAAGAAAATACTTAAATTGGGCTGATTTTATTCACTCCTAAAAGTGCGCCACCCATGCCCATATAATATCATGAAGAATTCTATGGAAAAAATTTTAAAAATATTCAGATGGATCACATCTCATTTACATGTACCTAGTAAGAAGACTCTGTCTCTTATAGTAAGAAGCCACATTTAATTTTCCCTACCAATACTTATTCCTTTTCTGTCACCTCCTCCTTCACTGTTTTTATTAAAGTATAAAGTATAAAAATAACTGATAAAAAGTCAGAAACTTTTAATCCACAGCAGAGGTTCTATTGGTAATCAAAGAAAACAGTGTATGATACTCAAAGAAAAATTTACTCATATGTCCTCTTAGTTGTATTAGGATTGAACGATTTAATATAATACATTGCATGCTCAAAAGTTGCCTGACTTGTAACTGTTTATGGATTCATGTTCTTGGATGCAGTAAAGATGAATTGAGTTGAGCTAAAAGATGTAAAAAAAATAGTGAAATGGAAGAATATCCAATGTTTAACTCAGCATTGTTGGACAGACAAATATTCTGGGTCTGTGTCCTTTTGGGACATTAAGAAGAGCACTTTGTATCACTAAAGGTTTGACATTTGCAAGAGTCTGAATACTGGGTATCTCCTTTCTTTCTTTTGGATGAGGATACCAATTGCACAGTAATACCTTTTTGGTCTTTATTTCTTCAAAACATAAAAACAAAAAGATGAAGCAGATGACAATGAAAAGAGGAAACACTGCATACAAATATGCTGTATCACTAGTGATCAAATCAGAAACAATTAGAAACTTTATTTGTCTGTGTCAATAAGGTGTACCATTTATAAGGAACAGCACAAATGGTGCACTTTCCCCCTAAAGCTGTGCACAATACACACAAAATAAAATAATCAAACAAATAAAATGGAATAGTTTTACACAACTATAATAATTAATAACAACCCTGAACAAACAGAATCATATTTTTCCTACAGCATGAAAATTGAAAAAGCAAACAAACCCAAAAGCTTTGAAATTGAAATTGACCAACAGCAAGAATTTCTTAAAAGTCCTTTCTGAAGATTTGCTGTGGAATTATTGACATTCCAAATATGGCTAAAAAAGAGTGCAAACTCTTTTTAATGTTTAGACAACTCATATCCCTTAAGCATATTCATTTGGTGTTTCGAGACTAGCTTTCCATCTTATATATATATATAAAGGATGGGTTCTAATGTACCCCTAAAGCAGTCACCAGTGTTTGTGGTCCATGACAGGTCAGGGGTGGGTCCTGCAAAAGTACTGTTGCCATGGAGATTAAAAACTGAGGTTAACTGGGTCTTCTCAGGATATGAATCACTAATAGGATTCCCTTTCTTGGATTAAAATGGGGATCTGCATGTATGTATGCAACACACCTATTTGCATTTTGGCCAAGGATAAAGAAGGTATTTTTCCAGACCTAAGCTCTATTACATCTTCTTAACAAAAATCTTGAATATTTGGATATTTGAATTTGTACAGTTTAATGTGTTTCTCTTAAAAGAGTCTCATAATTGTGTTTTTTCTTGCAAGAGAAAACCGTTTCAATATGGCTGTGTTAACTTTCACTCATGGGAAGAGCAATCATGTTCACTGAATGCCCCCGAGGGCAGGAGTCTGGGTTGTCCTTGTCATGGTTTAGTCCCCAGGAAGTAGAATAGTACCTGGCAGACCGAGTGGACCCTCATGATTTAATTCTTCTCTCCATCCATTACTAAATAATGAATGGTCAAGACTACTGAGTGTAAGAACAGAAGAGAAGTCTGAACGGAATTTCTTTCTTAAGTGTCTTTTAATGAAAACAGACAGCCAGGGATGTATTTAGCTGGGATTCCTTGGAGACAGAGAAATCTCTGAGAGGTGAGCAAAGTAATTCCATTTTTTTGTTTTAAACAAGCGGAATCACTACTTTGGAATGTCGAGTTTATCTGTGCTCTTTGGTATTTTCAAACAGAAAGAGCCATTTCTTTTAAATGTTTAAACAACCTGCATCCCTTGGCTACATTTCCTTGCTGTTTCTAGGCTAGCTTTCCTTTTTTTTTTTTCAACTAAAAAAGGGTTAAAACCTCCCACTGCAATTATCCTGAGAGGCACTAAGCTCTCTGAATTGCCTTTTCTTTAGTCCCAAGTCAAGGAGACATACTTTTAAAGACCCACTGGTCACCCTGGCTTCTTTCCTACTGTAGGAACTACTGATATAATCACAGGGATCTGGACTAGATGGTGAAAGAAACAGGATCAAACCTGCCTATTACATAAAAATAAAAAATAAACAAACCAGCACCATCTATCATCTGTGCCAGACAGAGCAGAGGTGCAATAAATATCAGGAGGAAGGGGTGCTGTGGAAGCGGTGGTTCCGAAAGCCAGGCGACCTCACACACCACTTCTTAGGGCGCCTTTCTCTTTGGCCTTCCTGAACTAGTGGGCGATTCTTAGAGTCCTCTGATGGGTGTTCCACATGGCTAATTTTCTATGAGAGTCTTTGTAGTTTGCCTGCTCTCCCCTCAATAACTCGAACTTTCCCCCACATGACAGTTATTGCTTCTTAGAAGTGAATGTGCAGATTCGTGAACGATAAGCCATTTTATCCGTTTATCCCGAGTGATAATTAAACTCAATAGCAACACAGAAAGTAAACAACTCAGGTGAAAAAGAAAACTCACTTATGTCTTCAATGTCCAATCAACATTACTGAATGGGAGAACAGTATATGCTATACTCTACTATATACAGATACGCTTTGTTTTATTTGTTTTTCATCCATGCACTGGGTAACAGGTATCACAACAACATTCCCAAACAGGCACATGAAGAGGAGCAAATGTTCAGTCACGACTGGAACAGGGTTGTGCAAGCCATGGAAGCTTTAGAAAATAAAACAGATGGACCATCCCAGGCAACAGCAGCATGGGCCTGGGACACAGATTGATGCACATGGAAAAGGATGATGTGCTCATTGGATGAGATTGTTCTTCCTGTGTGCATGACGGGCAGATAGGCAGGAGGAGGATTGGGATGAGACACCTGGGGGCTTAGCTGGGCTGCAATGAATAAGGGCCTTGCTAATCACAGTCCGGAGCTAAAGAGCTAAGAAATACAAGGTTTTGCATGTTCCTGGGAATCTAGGCACGTTCTCCCTGTACCTGTTGAACAAGAGTGCCAGGTACCGTATCTTTGAGTATCAGACTGTATCTAGAACCATCCTTTGCCTGGCTCCGTTCCAGTTCCCACATTTCTTCTTGATGCAGCTTCGCCTCTGCTCACATTTCCGGAGACCAGCATGAAATCCGGTAACAGAGTATGACGACATGCTTGTTTCTTCTTCCATGCCCAGATCCTTTCTTAATCCAAAGTAATTTTTAAAACATTCGAGGGAGGCGAGGGGAATCTTAATGATTTCGATTTTTACCCAAAATCCATTTACATTTGGATGGGTCATCACCTCCCACAAAGAGGAGCAAAACACTCTGACCCTCCCAATGAAACAAAAACAAAACAAACAAACAAAAAAAAAACTAAACTCAAGAAGCCAGACACCAGCCACCTCCCCAACTCCAATGAAAACAAAATTACAAACAAAACAAATAAACAAAGAAAACCAAATCAAATCCTTAACCCTTTATGAACCTGGAACCTGGAGAGAGTACAGCCCGTCTAGGCTGAGCTGCCAAGACGGCCCGGCCTCCGCGCCTTGTTCAACATGACGATGCCCCCGGGAATGGGAGGTGATGGTTTCTGACTTTGGCCCTAGTACAGAGTATGCTCTTGAAGCTGGATTCCATCAGCAGGTAAGTGAACATGACAAATATCAGTTTCCTCTGTTCGTTATACATAATTTTTATGTATATATGTATATATATATAAATTTACTATATCTGATTGTTCCTTTAGAAGCCTTTTATGTGGCAGTAGGCCTCCAGGGAGGAGAAGAAAATGTACAAGAGCCACAGAAGCACAAAGAGGGAAGATGTAAGGAGCTTGGCAGTCCGGGGCCCACCGAGCTCACCTCCGATTTCTGGCCTCCGCCGATACAGCAGCACCCCCACATTGATGAAAGCAAAAATAGTGAAGAGAGTGACAGAGAAAGCTAGCGTGCCAGGGGACACTTTGAACTGTTCCCCATTGGCCGCGTGGTAGATGGCAGCGATGGACCAGGCCACGCCGATTCCCAGGAAGACATTCACCGCGTTGCTGCCAGTGACATTCCCGATGGATGCGTCTGCGTACTGGTCCTGGGTGGCGGCCACTTTGCTGGCAAAGGTGTCTGCAGAGGAAGAAGAAAAAGGTCATGATGATCAATTAACCTTTTCAAGATGTCCATGGAGGGCTGAGAACTTCAGGTGTGTGATTTAGAATCAAATGCTTGATAGGAACCCGGTGACCCAGAGTGAGTTTTGACATCCATTAGAGTCCAACATGTGGTCAAAAGAATAGGTTCTAGATATCAGGAGTCCGTGGGTTTGTGCTGGTTGTGTTACTGGCAAAGTGTGTCAGTCAAGTTCTGTACCCACAGACACCATAGTTCTTTGTGGACTCAGCTTGCAGGGTACATTTTTTCGACAGTAACCCCAGCCCGTCTATATCGAAACCCAGTAGGGTCCTTCTGAAGAGTAAATATTACATGGCCTCATCCAACTGTGTCAAGTTATAACCACTGGGGCTCTGGAACTTATTGGAACACTAACCCAAAAGATTCAAGGTCACTTGAGATTAAAAGTGGCTGCTGGGGGATTTTTACTAAAAGATGCTATATCAGCAGCTCTTGTTTATGGATGAGAAAGTTAATGTGTCAGGAGAGATTTCTAAAGATTCAAGAGCAAGTCAATAGTGGAACTGAAAAAAATCAAACTATAATAATAGCTGACATTTTCCTTGAACCTTCTGAATAGGAAAATGAATTAACCTATATAGCCACATTGATTGTGATAACGATCCTATAAAGCGAGGCTTAGAGATAATAAATGCTGGGTGCAAAATCACCCAACTAGAAAGAAGTTATGTTAGGACTTGTGCTCTGGCCCCCTTTTTTTTTTAATGGTACCCAGGGGCATTCTACCTCTGAGCTACACCCCCAGTTCTATTTTTTTATTCTTTATTTTGAAACAGGGTCTCACTGAGTTGCAAAGGGCCTCACTAAGTAGCTGAGGCTGGCCGCAAATTGCAATCCTCCTTTCTCTGCCTCCCAAATGCTTAGATTACAAGCGTGAGCTACCACATCCGGCTGTGCTCTGGCTTCCTGTCTCCAAGGTTTAAGCTTGTCACTGTGCCATCCTACTTTCCACTCTGCCATAGGTACCCACCAGTATACTCAATGCTCTTTGAATAATCCTGAATGTATCCTTCTTATGAAGATTGGAAAGTCATGGTTCACTATAGAGGGGTAGGATAATAGGGCTATATGCTTCTCTTCTTGATTAGTAGAGCATAGAGGTTTCAGATCCTGCCTTCATAACTGCCTGTGTGACACTGGGCCTCAATTTCTAATATACACTGGTGCTCACTTCAGATTGCTGTTGTTAAACTGAAATGTTGTATTAAAATGTTTTGCATGCTTCTTGGTAAGAGTAGCTCTTTTTGTTGTTTCAGAAACATAATGTAAATAGAGTAGTCTAGATTAATTTAAAACTCGGGGTAGGATCTTTTATTAAGCATGTCAAGAGAATTTGCAGGATACTCAATTTCTTGTCCGTATGATGTGTAATACTTACACCAAGGTCTTTTCAGTTATCTTTGCAAAATACCTTGCATAAATAGGTGTGTAGTAGATGTTAGAATGGTAAAATTAAACTCAAACTTGCAAAGTCAGTAATATCCAAGTATTGTATGACTACAAAGCGCTATGTCATCTGTTGTGGTCTTTTTGAGGGGTCTGGCATGCTCCGAGCAGTCAGACAGTTGCAAGATTTGGACTGGGTTCTCTCCTTTCTTCCTATTCTGTTGCTACCTTCCTTCTTTGGTAAATTAACAATGGAGACGATACACAAAGCATGCAAGCTTATACCATCCTAAAGATTCTCTGTGTTGTGATGTGTGAGAAGGTTATTTAGGCCAATCTGGCTATTGAAACCACAGTATCACATTCTATTTGAAACGGAGTTGATCCTCCCTGAGGGCCTGTCTCATTGATTTTGACCTCTGTCTGTGATGGAAAGCAGATTTTTGTTGCTCTTTTATAACTAAGGAAACTAAAGCAGGTACTGTTTCTCCATGACAGGCATTATGCTATACAGATTACATGTATATTCTCATTCAACCTTTCCATGGGCCTTCTAGACTAGATGATACTATTCCCTTTATGCAATTTTGGAAACTGATGTTGTGATATTGTGTCTCTTGGGCAGGGTCTTAATCATCAGAAGGAGGAATTGTAAATCTAAAATCTTTTTTATTTCAGATCCCATTCTGAGTTCACATCACATTGCCCAGGCAGGCCAAAGATTTTGTTTGTTTGCTTTTTGTTTTTTACTCTGAGCTCATTTCAGGTTGCCCTGGTCCTTCCATTCAGACACGCTAGAGTAGGTCCTCAACAAATGCTCTTTCCTGTTTCAGTGGGAACATAGACTGAAATAGGTACGGTTTGCTAATCCACCTTCCTGGATTTGTATTGCTTTGTGTCTTCATGATCACACATTGCCACTCCGTAGGATTATTGCAGAGACAGGTGAGCAAAAGCAAAACCAGGCAAATCGTAATGGCCTCTCGCATTTCCTTATTTAGTGTTATTAGGAGCTGCTGCAGCAGTTGCAGTCTTAAAAAATAAAAATAAAAATAAAGTCATTTTGCTTTGCATTTTCAAAGGCAGGGGGTGGAGAAAAGAAAGAAAAAGAACAAGAGTCTAGGCAGCAGAGAGCAGCTTACAGCTCAGCTGCTGCAGGGGAATACCTGAGCCATAATTCAGGGCTGGCACTGGCTGATGGTGAACAGATGGCCACATTAGGCAGGGCATTTGGGAGAGAGGGTATTCCGTCCTTCTGCTGCAGGGACAGGTGACCTGGCCATTCCTGCATACCTCCCCTGGCATGTGGTGCAGGACACATGGCCCTATCCTCCAGAAATGCTGGACTTCCCAGATGGCAATCTTTGCCTCTGCACCAGAAGGAAAAGAGGTGTAGAGTCAAAGATTTGAGGGTCCAGGGGCCCTGAACACCCAGACCAGTCCTTTAGGCTGAAATAGGCTGAAATACAGGTCTGCAGCAGTTTCCTCTCCCCTAAGCCATTTTTTAATAGTCTATTTATGTGGATACTGCATGATAGTTCTTACTTGTAACAATAGGCTTCTATTTCCAAATGCCTTTCTCTGCTGTTCCTACAAATCAGGAGCCAAAGTGACTAGCTAGTCACATGAATAAAACATGTTCTGGGCCTCTTTGAGTTGGCAGGTTTTATTTACCTGAAGTATGCATCAGACTTTTGTCTACTTTTTATTTTCAATTCATAAGTTTTGTTAAAAAAATGTAGGAACACATGCAGATCCAAACCATTAACCTTAGCTCCAACGGAGATAACTCTGTTTTTCAAATGAAGGGGGATGGATTCTCCCCAAATTACCTTCTATTGCTGCCTTGCTGCTTAGCACACAGGGCAACATATCACATACCATATGTTAGGTGCTACCAGTTCCTACCCTGAACACTAAGCCTATAACCTGCCTATAGCTGAACAAGGCAAACACCATTCGCCAAAGTAAATTCCAAGAAATAACTACTACTGTGGTCTCAGAGAGGATATAATCATATTCAGAGTTTGGTTCATGAAATACAAGGATCTAGAAGTCAGATTTCCAATGTGATTGGCATAAATTAAGACATGTTGACAACAGTGTGTGTGTGTGTGTGTGTGTGTGTGTGTGTGTGTGTGTAGGCCAGGCTTTTAATTTTATATTTTGCTTATAATTTCAACCTTAATTTTTTTTCTGTCCCAAGGATGGAACCCAGGAGCATTCTACTTTGAGCTACACCCCAATCCTATTTTTTATTTTTTATTTTGAAACAAAATCTCACTAAGTTGCAGAGGGCCTCACTAAGTAGCTGAGGCTGGCCTTGAACCTGTTATCTTCCTTTCTCAGCCTCCCACAGACTGGGATTTCAAGCTTGTGCCATCATGCCTAGTTTTCAACCTTGAATTCTAATACTGTTTTTTAGTGGTACTAGGGATTGAACTCAGTGACATTCTACCCCTGAGCTATACCCTCTAGACCTACTGTATTTTTTATTTTGAAACAAGCTCTCACTAAATCGTGGTGAGTCCTGCTAAATTTCTGCTGCTGGCCCTGAACTTATGCTCCTTCTGTCTCAGCCTTCCAAGTGCTAGAATTACAGGTTTGTGCCACCACGCCTGGGTTCTAATATCTTTTAGGTTAGTTGTACAGTCTCAGACTTTTGTTTCTATATTCTTGGTATATATGACTATGAATCAATAAGATATATGATTTATGTAGGAGGCAGTATGATGGGAATGAAACCACATTTGACAAAATTGGGTCATAAATTTTCTCTGTAGACCTGTTTCAATTACACTTTCTACAAACTTGGCCAAGTCATCTGGTCAACATGCAAGACTAACATCCTCCCTCTTCCTCCAGGAATTATTTTTTACCTGGATTTCTCAAACTTCAAAGCTACATATAGACTAAACCTAAACAACTCTTGCACAAAGGGTCATTCTTATCATGTTGCTGGTTAGACAGATTTCTGTATTATCTAAAGCAAGAGCTTAACCCCCGATGGCTCATCTTACTCTTGACTCTTAGTATGCTTGGAAGCCAAGCTATTCAACTCTCAAGTGATGTGTACTCAGGAACTGATACTGGCAGCAATATTAACTGGAGCTCAGCCTGGTTATGGATGTATGGTTGCTTCTTCCCAGAACTTATGAATTACTGACAACTCAAGAGAAGCCCAGCCTGCACAGAACTTCAAGGTATAGTAGTAGAAGACGCTTTGTGAGGGAGACACCCTCCACAATTCCTACCATGTTCTTGGGCAAATCATTTCATATTATAAGGTTCTAGTTTCCTCATCTAAAATGAAGAATTAGAAGACTCTCTCTAGCCTCATTGTGTGGGTGATCCATAGATCATACCAACATACTAAATCCCTATATTTTCTTTTGGTGTTATTTTCTTTTTATAGGAGTTGTACATGCCACCTGTAATCTCAGTACATGGAGGATGATACAGGAATGTCACAGGTTTATGGCCAGCCTCAGCAACTTAGCAAGGCCTTCTGCAACTCAGTAAAACTCTGTTTAAAAAAAAAAGTACTGGGCATGGTGGTGCACGCTTGTCATCCCAGCATTCGAGAGGTAGAGACTGTAGGATTGCAGGTCGCAGACAGCCTCAGCTACTTAGCAAGGAAGGCCCTTTGCAACTGAGTGTGAGACCCTGTTTTAAAAATTAAAAGACTAAAAACAGGGTTGGGGGTGTAGCTCAGAGGTACAAAGCCCCTGGATTCCATCTCCAGTACTGAAAAAAAAAAAAAAGAAAGAAAAAAGAAAAAAAGAAAAGAAGAAGGGCTGGATATGTAGCTCAGAGGCAGAATACCTCTAGGTTCAATCCCCAGTACCATCAAAAAACTTGACTAATAATAATATATTTTCATTTGAAAGAATAAATTACCTAAGTATAGATACTTGGAAGAAAAACTTCAAGACCTATGATCAAAGTGTGGTAATATTTATGAAACTAAATCACAGAGCACAGTCCTTTACCTTTTAACATTAGGTAAGAAAGGTTGGTCAGGTTATTGACTTCCACTCACTTGGGTCGTCCTCCATCCCATGGGAAGGGGCAGAGAGGCCAATGTTTCAAGGGTTGTGTATAATGTCATTTGAGTTTTCACTCTATTGGCATTAGAAATATCCGAAGAGCTTTGTTTTAAAAAAGGTAAGTTTGAGGTTCAACTCTAAGCTCGCTTAATCAGACTCTCTGGGGAAGGGAGTCAGAGGTACACCTTTTAGCACATGTTTTGTCTATACCAAGGTTAGAGAACCATAGCTCAAAGACTGGATGCAGATTGCTCCAGGTGCCCCCAGACTTGGGTCCTCACTAGGAAGAATAGATATTTGAGTTTCAGGGAAGCAGCAAACTAGGGAAAAGTCAGGAGCGGCTCATCTAGATTAGAAATACTGATATTCG
The DNA here is from genome assembly GCF_963383645.1 of Muscardinus avellanarius. Classification (NCBI taxonomy): domain Eukaryota; kingdom Metazoa; phylum Chordata; class Mammalia; order Rodentia; family Gliridae; genus Muscardinus; species Muscardinus avellanarius. The sequence continues at coordinate 33,803,573 of NC_137801.1, forward strand.
TAAATAATGTGGTTATTTTGCTCACAAAACAATTTGGAATCAGGCATTGTGGTGCATGCTTGTAATCCCAGTACATGGGAGGCTGAGACAGGAGGATACAGGTCCGTGGCCAGCCTCAGAGTGAGGCCCTCCACAACTTAGTGAGACCCTGTTTCAAAATAAAAAATAAAATAAAATAGGGCTGAGGGGATAGTCCAGAGATTGAATATACCCGAGTTTGATTCCCAGTACCATAAACAAACAAACAAACAAAAAACAAACAAAAAAAACCCCCACTTGGGTGGGCTGGGTGGTGGTGCTGGGGCTGTCTAATGATAATTCCTCTCACTCTGCTTATGCTATGCACTTTCCATTTTGTTTTTGTTTATGGTACTGGGGGTGGAACCAAGCTTCCAAGCCATACCCTCAGCCCTATTTTATTCTTTATTTTGAAACAGGGGCTTGAAAAGTTGCTGAGGTTTTTGCAAAATTGCCGAGGGTCTCCCTAAGTTGCTGAAGTTGGCCTCAGACCTGCAATCCTCCTGTCTCAGCCTCCCAAGTACTGGGATTACAGGTGTGTGCCAGTGTGCCTGGCTGCTATGTGCTTAAAACCAAACCAAACCAAACCAAACCAAACCAAACAAAACAAAACAAAACAAAAAAAAATCTTTTTCAGGCAGGTGTACTGAAAGGCCAAGGGAAGGGAGAATTCTACCTAAATTAGATTCTGGATCCTCCACATAAGAGAGAAGGCAGGAAGCTTATCTGCTTTGTAGGGTTTGAAGGGAATGAGTTAACATGAACGGCACCAAGAAGAGGCCTGGCTTTTAACAATCACTCAGTATTTCTGGCTATTTTTATAAATAAGAGATCCAGAGAATCCATCAGTGCAGGGAATTTGACTTATGGTAATGATTCTTAGCTTTGGGGAAGTTACAATGCCCTTTTGGAAGATGTATTGATTTCATAATCCTATACACTTGAAAATATAATAGTGCATAAGCTATTCTTAAAAATCAAAGAGATTCTTACTAAATTATTATTTATTTATTTACTTATTTTTCAGTCCTGGGGATTGAACTGGGGCATCCTACCTCCGAGCTATACCCCACCCCTATTTTATTTTTTATTTTGAAACAGGGTCTCAATAAGTTGGCCAGGAACCTGTGATCTTCCTATCTCAGCCTTCCAAGAACTAGGATTACAAGCATGTGCCACCACGCCTGCCTCTTACTAGTTTTATTTTAAAGTTTTATAAAATCGAAGTCATAAGAAGACATGAGAGATCTTCTTTATAAGGCTCTAATCTTACTAGTGTCGGTAAGGCTGGCTCTCTGCTTAAACAATGCACGTGTTCCTCACTATTCTCTCCTTCCGATCTACTCTTTTAGAATTCCAACAGAAATAGTTTATGTACGTGCTAATCCTTCTGCTGTCGCTGCAGGCCCTAAGCAGGTTTCTGTCTTGAGTTATGATATTTATAAGTATGAAAGCCACGCTCCCTCGCTCCCATCCCCGCACTCACTTCCCTGGTCACGTGAGAAGAATCCTTATTTGGCCTCCAAGAGAAGTTTCAGAGACCAGGGAGTTACTGATGTTTGATTGACTGATCACTGATCAGTTAGTAAAGGAGTTGTAAAAACTGAAAAAGGGGAAAACATTTTAAAATTTCTGCCCATAAAAATTGTCCCTGAAGAGACACTTTTATGAAATGGAGACAGTGACGTGACCTATTTCTAGAAAAGAAGAGAATAGAGTTAAACAAAAAATTCAGGAGGACTCATGTTGGCAGGATTGGAGACCCTGTTTCTGGTTATTTTTTAGCCCAGCTATAAATCAGCATCAGCAGGACAATTTTGAAAACACCCACTTCTTAGCCCCACCTAACTCTGCTTCATTGGTGTCGGGTGGGGCCAGAGCTCTGGCAACCAGGTTGAGACCAACTAACCACACACAGAGTAACCAAGGCAATGATGCCTCGGGGAATGGTGTCAGACCAACAAAAAGCAACCATTTTTGTTATCAAATGATGATTATTTTTTATTTTTATGTTAGTATGTGTATTTTATAAGGGTACCCCTGGGGTTTAATTTTCCTGTTGTGTATGTGAAGTCCTGTTATAATTTATGTTCAAAGAAAAATATTAATTGTAATTAAAAAAGGAAAATAATAGGAGCTTTTTTAGAGAATACAAAGTAGAGAAGAGAATGAGGACAAATTATACACATATACATATACATATTTTTGTAGTACTGATAAATAAGCCCAGGGATGTTCTACCTCTGAGCCACATCCCAGCCCCATTTTATTTTTTCTTTTGAAACAGGGTCTTGTTAGGTTCTGAGATCCTCAGAAGCTGTGATCCTCCCGTTTCAGCCTCCCAAGTACTAGAATTATAGACATGCATCACCATGCCTGGCCCAACATTATAATTTGGCACATGTTTTCAGAAGAAGATACTCCTTTTGTCTTTAATGTACCTACAGTATGATCACTTTACAATAATGCTCACAAATGCTCATGAGAGAATCCAAGGTTCTCTTCCCTTGTTCAAACCCCTAGGTTCATGGAGTTTGGTAAAATTCCTGATTCTAAGTCTTTGTTGTAAAATAGCTACTCAGCCTTTCAGAGAACTCTTGGTGGTTTATTGGATATGGGAATTATTTCATTCAATTGCTTGGTCATTTATTTCACCCTCTCACCCTGGCCCTGAAAGAAAGCCCAAAGAAAGTAGCTGAGTGTAGAGAAAAGTAGCAGTACTCCATCCTGGTTGGCTCTTTTTAGGAGTCCTACTTGCTTACTCCCAGATCTAAGAAGGCTAATACCAAACAGAGTGGTAGAAATCCCACTTTGTGCTTGATCAAGGTGTGGGAGGTGGACTGACTGATTTCAGAACAGTTTTCTGGTTCTTGTCAAATCCTATCTACCTCCGAGATACAACCCTAGTCCATTTTTTTTTTTTATTCTTTATGTTGAAGCAGGGTCTTGCTAAGCTGCAGAGAGCCTCACTAAGGAGCTGAGGCTGGCCATGAACCTGCGATCCTCCTGTCTCAGCCTCCCAAGTACCGGGATTACAAGCATGTGCCACCATGCCTGGCTTGTCATTTTCAGTAGATTCTGCTTGACATGGAGTTATCTAGTAAACTGAGCCTAAGATCAGTGGATAATGAATTCAACTGAGCCTGTTATTCTGTTGATAACCACTAATGTTGCTGAGGAATGCCAGTCCTAATGACTGTGGTTTGCATAATCTACTTATGGTAGCAAAGAGCCCAAGTCATGAAGTAAAATCTGCTCCTAGTCTCATTTAAAATTCACTAATTAACCTCTTAAGCTTCTGAGAGCTCATCTGTAAGAAAGGGGAAATGCAAGTGTCCATTTATATGGCTACTCAGATTATTAAAAGAAATAAGGCACAGTGATTGGAAATTGGTAGGTGCAAAACAAATATTACCTATTATTATGTTTTCTGAATTATATTTTTCCAGTAATAACAAAGAATATGGTGATGACATTGCATTTTTTATTATGGTTTCCTTCAACTAGGTGATCAGGGTTAATAGATTTTGTGTAGGCTTATCAGAGAATGTGGCTTTGCTTAAAATGTCCAGAAATGTTGGTAGTGATAAGGGTGAGAGTGAGCCTTTATTGAGGCCTATGAGGTGAGGCACTATGTATAGATTCCTATGTAATACCCAGAAAAGTTCTCTAAGGCATATTTTCTCCTTTCATAAATGGAGAAGCTAAAGCCTAGAGAATAATAAGCTTGTTCCAGGACCATTAAGAGGTGAAGCTCGAATTCAGTCCCAAGGAGAATGACCCTAGCTGGAAGCCGGAGTTCCTAATCAAGAATCCACGGGGCAACAACAAGGAGGACTACACAATGACACATCTTAAATTTGAAAGTAGATAAAGGGTTCAGAGAAAATATCCAGAACCTTCATCCCATTCAACTCGCACTATAACTGTTGGAGTTGAAGGTATTCAACCCTTCAAACAGCTGAACATTTGAAGGAAAGTGAATATAATTGTTCTATTCAGAAACATCAGCTTGACTCCTTTAGCAAAATATTATATTGAAATGGATCAGAAATAGACTAAGGAAGCTCCTTTCATGGAATATTGTTCATCCTTTTAGAACAATAATAGAGGACAGTGACTAATAAGTAAGATTTATTCCCTAAATTTTTGGTTTTTCTTGGCATTACACATATATTTAAACTGCAGTACATAAAAATGGGGTTAAGTGCCATTGCTTTTAAAATAGCATCCAAGTTTTTGATAGTTCAAATTTTGAGCCATGATTCTATTGCTTTTATAACAAATCTTTATTTTAATAACAAAGTCTAGAGGAGCCAAAAGTCAGAAAGATTTAGTCCAGCAATATTTGGCTAATTTTGAAAAAAGAAACGAGGGCGGATCTGGGGTCATACTGAGCAGCCAAATTACTTATCAATTTCCCAAGCCAGCTGGTTTGTTATTCTGTAGATACAACTGAAACTCACATCTGCCTCAAACACTGTTAGGTGGCTGCCCTGTACAGATGAGGTCCTCCAGCTTGCTCCTCCTTCCTTCTCAATAATCTCCCTCGTTTTTATCTCATAGCTCATCTTGCATTGGAAGCCTGATTCTTTCTTCTACATTTTGTTCTATTTCTGGAACATCTATCTTCTACCTTAATCTTTTCAAATTCTCTTTTCCAATTTTCATGTCCCACTTTAGGGATGGTAAAGTCATAGGTACTCCAAGTCTTACTAGAGATAGAGAACTGAGAAGAATTAGGTAGAAAACTGGACTCGGAGAAAAACTAAACAAAAATCCTCACTCTCACTTGCATGAAGGCTTAATGAGATACAAAAGACTTTCCTGTCAGCAGGATTACACTGGCGTGGTTCCGACTCTGCAGCTCAGGCAATACATCAAAGACACCCAACATGTCCCTTTGCTTTGTGGATATTTATACAGTTATTTACTCTATACAGGCATTCCATTTCGAAGGAATGACTTTGCTCATTATAAGTTCCAAATTATACAGTTATTTACTCTATACAGGCAGTCCATTTCGAAGGAATGACTTTGCTCATTATAAGTTCCAAAAAACATGTACAGTATGCAAATGAACCAAATGAAGGTAATTTGGTAAACAGAAATTGTCAGTCCAACAGAGGGGAACAGGTGACAACCGAGGGCAGGGAGACTTAAGGGAGTTCTGAAGGTTCTGATTATCTACCCATTTGGCTCCCACTTTTCCCACTTTTCTGTGACTTGGTGTAAAAATCTCCCCACTAGTTCATTCCTACAGATCAACTATGTAATACAAAACAGGATATATGTGTATCAAAAGCTCACAAGCTTCATTGAATCAGCTATTCTATTTCTGCGAACTTAGAAATGTTAAAAGTGCACAAGTATATATAAGGGAGCAGTCAGTGCAGAGTATTTAGAGAAGAATTTTAAACAACTGAATTGTCTATCATTTTTGATAAATTACAACTTCAGATAACATTAAATTTTACAACAATCAAAGTCATGACATTAAGGTACACTAACCAACAAAGAAAAATGTTCATGGGACATACTGTTAAGTGAGAGAAGAGAACACATAACTGTGTAGTATTGATGAAAAGGTATGGGTAAGCATGTGATATGTCTCTGCATACATTTTGTATGACTACTTAAATGTTACAGAATTTAAAATTTTGAAATATAGGAATAAAAGTGGGTGATGAAATTGCATGATTTTTCTTTGCTTATTAGTATTTCTTATTTTATTTACAAAGAGCATGCATTATCTATTACTTGTGTTTTTAAAGGCTAATAAATATACATTAAAATAGAGTCATTATAAATAATATAGTCTTTCAGGGAGGGGATAAAGATTAAATTTTAGCCTGCTCCTGGTTATTTTCAGTTTCTTTCTTTTTTTTTTTTTTTTTTTAATTTATTTATTTTTATTGGTGCACTGTATTCATACATCATAGTAGGATACATACTTTTGTAGACATACATGCACACTTTTCCCAGGCAGCCCCCACCCAATCCCCACCCCATTCTCTCCCTATCCCTCCCTCCCATGCTTGGCTTAGTAGTTGACATCTAGTATTATGGCAATTTATCTAAAATTAAAAATGATAATCTCACATAACAGTTTCATTTGTCTGATACCAAGCTTTTGATGACTTAAAGATAACATTTCAATATTTCTTTTTGCTTTCTTTCTTACCAGAGAATATTTTTTTTTTCTATTTTTTAGGTGAAACTATCATATATTTATATATTTATTTTTCAGAAAAAAATCTATCCTAATATGGAATATGGACTCTAGGTACCCAAAACGATCTTGAAAAAGAACAAAGCTAGAAGATATATATTTTCTGATTTCAAACCATATAAAGCTACAATAATTGAAACAGTGTAGTACTATTCTAAAGGCAGATATATAAACCATTGGAGTTAAATAAAAGCCTAGAGCTAAATTCTTCCCTATATTGTCAAGTTATTTTTGACAAGGTTTCCACGAACATTTGGTGGTGGAAATATTAATCTTTTAACTAAATATTGTTAAAAAAATAATAATTACATGGAAAAGAATAAAATTGGACCCTTACCTAATCCCATATACAAATATTAACTCAAAATAGATAATAGACCTAAATATAAATCTTAAGACTATAAACTTTTAGGAGAAAATCTGGGTCATTAAACCTCACAACATTGAAATTGGCAGTGATTTCTTGGTTATGATTTCAAAGGCACAGGCAACAGAGGAGTATACAAACTCCCTAAAAAAAAAATTGTATATCCAAAGACAATGTAAACAGAGTTAACAGTTACTAATAGAATGGGATAAAATATTTCCAAATGCTATATCTGAAGGTGTATTAATATTCCAACTAGGAATCCTAGAAATTAACAACAATAAAGGCAAACAATACCCTTTACAGATAGGTAAAAGACTAACATAAATAATGAATCTCCACAGATAACCAATCTTAGTTGTTTGTTGGATGGAAAATCTTGTTTCTCTAGTTCTGGAGTGTGTTACCTATTTCTTCTTTGTAGTTAATCTCTTTGAGTATTTTCTCTAGTGCTGGTTTTGAAGACATAAATTCCTTCAGTTTCTGTTTGTCATGGAAGCTTCTTATTTCTCCATCTAATTTGATAGAAAGTTTTGCTGGGTAGGAAATTTTTGGCTGGAAGTTGTTTTCTTTCAGAGTTTGGAATATGTTACTCCAAGCCCTTCTGGCTCTCATAACTTGGTTTGGGAAGTCTGGAGTGATTCTAATTGGTTTGTCTCTGAATGTCACTTGGCCCTTTGCTTTTGTTGCCTTTAAGATTCTCTGCTTGGCTTCCACATTGGTCATTTTGACAATTATGTGGCGTGGGGATCCTCTTCTCCGATCCTGTCTAAAGGGAGTTCTATAAGTTTCCTGGACCTGTGTATCGACCTCTTGCTCTATGTCTGGAAAATTTTCTGCTATTACTTCCTTGAAGAGATTGTTGATCCCTTTGGTTTCACTTTCTTTTCCCTCCTCTATTCCAAATATTCTTAGGTTAGCTCTCTTAAAATGGGCCCATATTTCTTCAATATCAGATTCCTGCTGTCAGATATTTTTTTCTAGATTAGAAACTATGCGTTCATTTTTGGATTGCTCATCTTCTAAGAGCGAGATTCTGTTCTCCATGTGGTCTAATCGGTTGTTTGTGCTTTGAATTGAGGCCTTTACTTCATTAATTGCATCCTTTATCTCTTTTTGGCTCTCTCTGAGTTCTTTTCGAAGCACCTCTATTATTTCTACAGTTATTTTCCTGATTTGATCTTCTAGAAATCTCTGATTTTCAGTTTTATCGGGTTCTGATGTTGTGGGGTTGTGGGCATTTATTGCTCCAGAATTATTCCTCTTTCCCATGATTTCGGATGTTTGTGCCTTCTCTGGGTTCTTCCCTTGGGTCACTATGACTTCCCTTAAGGTGTTCTGGATCTCGAGTCAGTAGTATCTCGGACCCCACTACTCCTTTACTGGGTTTTATCACAGAGTCTCCGACCCAGAGAGTCGCTAGAGGCTGCTTTAGACTGTGGGGGGTGCCAGGTTGCAAGTTCTATGGTGTGATATCTCTGCCACCGCCCCTCCCCCACTGGGTCAAGTCCCAGGGAGTACAGTACTGGGATTTCTCCTCTGTGGCCCGCAATTTGACTCACTGTTCTTGAGTACGCAGATGTAGCTGTATTGGCCTCTCTGGATTCGGTGCTGCTGCTGCCGGTGGCAATATGGCGCCGCTGCTACGCCCTCGGCTGTGGGGCTGGTTTTTTCTTCTTGGTTTTGGTTTCCACTCTGAATCCCTGCAGCATGTGCTGAGCTCGGCCACTGGGAACTTTAGATGCTCTCTGCGCGGAGAAATCCCACCTGGCTGTTCCGCAGTGGCTCACTCGGCTTGCTGTAGCCGTCCCGTGAATTCGCCGGCAGTATGGCGCTGCTGCCGCCGCGTCTGCCGCGTCCTCGGCGATAGGCCGGTTATCTCCCTATTTTCAGTTTCAGTGGCTAGGATAATGGTGGATGGATTCTTATGTGAAAAGCATCATACATACTACATAGAGTGGGTACCAGTATGGAGGATGAGGAGGAGTTAATGAAAGAAACAAAGAGGAGATACCCTATACATTAGGGATTGTTCTGCAGTCCAGGGTCAACAAAATACTCAGATCAGATTACAAAGTGGGACAAGAATCCCCAAAGCAACTTTATCTGTGATGAAAGTTTGCCCAGGACTAGCTGAGAAGAAATGTCTGTATCTTAGCTTTCTTCTAACCACTCCTGTTGACTTCTCAGTTTTGTATTTTATGCTATAGCTACATTATATTTTATTTGATAATCATATGTTTTATGGATTTCAACCCACAACATTGCTTTGCCTATTCACTTAACCTGACAAATGTTTCCTATAAGCTTCTTAAGATATCCATGCCCTTGAGACATATGGTAAGGGTATTTAACATCCAAGTTTTGCATCATTTGTACTTGGGCTCTTACTAGATATATAATTTGTAATGCAAACCCCAGACAAGAAGACACAGGGCCCTCTCCAGGCTGTTAGGCATATGCAGTGAGGCTAAACTCTCCTGTTCAATTTTCTCCTGGCTCTTTCCCAGGCCCCTAGTACAACTCCTCTTCGATGCTTAATAAATGTCTTCTGACAAATGTCTTTTAATTTCACCAAGTCATGAGTCATACAACTTTCAGAGCAGTGTCATGGATGTTATGCTATTTACTATTTCCCCAAATTCTGATGTGGGTGGGGACAGCTGCTCTTAGCCCCATTTTTTTTTTCCAAGAGAGGAAACAGAAATGCCTTAGGGGTTAAATGAAGTAATTACAGAATTGCTTCATTTAATGGGATTAGAACTCGCATCCTGTGATTTCTCATGAAGTATCATTTCCAGGATACTTCGCATCAATTTTCCAGATATCAATGCATGCTCTGAACCTGACAATACATGTACATTACCTAACTCCTGGTGGTTCTAGAGATGTCAGAGAGGTAAATTACATAAAGGTACTTTTTACCCAATGAAGCTATGCAAATATAGTAACTATTGAAATTTTTGTGTTAAATGCAAATGCTGTACTCTCATAAAACCATCACTAATCTCTGAGGCTTCAGTTGGCTCATGTGTTGGATATTTTAAAATTATAACTAACTCAGAATATTTGGATTTGGGGAAAGGTACAGATGTGGTACGGGGTGACATGAGAGTAGCAGCTATTAGGGACAGAAGGAAAACAAGAAATAATTCAAAGGGATTATTTGAAGTAGGAGGCAAGAAAAAGTGAAATCCGCTCATAGGTTTGAAGATGAGGCCTGTCTGAGCAAGTCTGTAGGGAGAGTCAGAGGTTTAAGTGTATTTTGCCAAAGATCAGTGGAGCAAAAAGTCAAGCCACCCTATTGAAATACTGCCCACCACTGCACACAAAGGCTCTATTCCATGACTTCATAGTCTGTGTTATTTTCTTCCCAACAATGTCTACCTTCATTGCTCTCCGAGAGTTTAACCTAATTTTGCTAGGCATCTGCCCCTCCCGCTGGAGTATGTACTCCGTGGGATTACACCTAGCACCTGTCTTGCATCACTCCGCCTCCACATGTACAACAGCGCCTAGCACGAAGTGGGTCCTCCTGAAGGACTTGTAGAAGGAATCAAGACAAGGAACGCAGAATGGCTCTGAAGTCTAGGCCTTGCTGCTATCTCCTATGCCTTCCTTTCTTTTATTATTTTTTAAAAATGGTATTCATCTTTTTTATGCCTTTACGACTAGTGTAGAGAGGAAGAGCACACTCGAATATTTGATGATCAAGAATGCCAAGGCGGAGGCAGGAGGATTGCAGGTTCAAGGACAGCTGCAGCAAATATTGAGATTTTCATTAACCTAGAAAGACCCCATTTCAAAATAAAAATAAAATAAAACTCGGGGTGTAGCTTGGAGGTAGAATGCCTCTGAGTTCAATCCCCAGTGCCATGAAAATAAAATAAATAAATAAATAAAAAAGAATGCCTAATTGCTTCTGAGACCACTTTGGGCTTTCTAGTTAGCTATGGGCATTGTTTGTAAGAATATAGTTTTTTTTAAAGTTATGTATTTCTTATCACTGCAGATTGTGCATAAGTAGAAGCTGAGACTGTACTCTCAGGACAAAACTACTTGATATTGGAATTTTTCTGCTGTTTTTGTTTTGTTTTGTTTTGTTTTGTGGTACTGGGGATTGAATCCAGGGGCATTCTATCTCCAAGATACACCCCCAGCCCTATTTTTTTATTCTTTATTTTGAAACAGCATCTCATTGTCTCACTAAGTTGCAGAGGGCCTTACTAAGTAGATGAGGTTGGCCTCAAACCTTTGATTCTCCTGTCTCAGCCTCCCAAGAACTGGGATTACAAGCCTGTGGCTCCATGCCCAGCCTTTTGTTGTGGTTGTTGTTTGTTTGTTTTTTGTATTGGGGATTGAATCCAGGGGTATTCTACCTCTGAGCTATACCCATACCATTTTTATTTTATTTTATTTTGAAACGGTTTTGCTAATTTGCTCAGGAACTCAGTAAGTTACCAAGGCCTGAAATCCTCCTATCTTAGCTTCCCAAGTACTGGGATCACAGGCATGCTCCATCATATCCGGCTTGAAGAAGTACTGTTGGCAGACTCTGCTGTCATTTCCCCTTTTTTTCTCAATGTAGAACCCCAGACGCACATGTCCAGGCAGCACCTCCACCTTGTAGTGATGCCTCATACCAAGTGCTGACTCCCGTCCGCCAATCTGAGCCACAGACCCCCTAGGTTGACTGGTGTGTTAGTCTATCTAGGGTTCTTTCTGGTTTGCCATGTATCAGCTGTCTGAAGCCTCCGCACACACGGAATCCTTTGGAGACAGTAATTTTGATGATCATTTCTCACATTTGTGGTTATTTGTTGTTTTGCAACAATAGCTCAGGAATGACAAGTTGTAATTAGTCCTCTGCTGAGCCTGTTTGAAGACCCCCTTGGGGATCATTTTAGTTGGAACTATAGCAAATCTTGCTTTCTGTCTCAACCCACGATTTTGTGCAATGATAACCTAATAATAGCTTGTAATTTATGAAGGGCCATGCCAAAAAGCCCCCTAGGCTCCAGAATGGGGGAAGAAGAATACAAACACAACACATACTTTCCTGATTGTAAATAGCCAAATAAGCTATCTTTTCCTTGTGTATAAAATGTAGAATTTGTATTTTCTGTGCTAAATGAAGATGATCATATATGGTCACTACCCGATTTAGCGTGGTAGGCTCATGTGCTGGAAAAGGTGGCTGAAATTAAGCAAAGCATTCTGTGGATTTAGATACTTTTTTAGAATGAAGCAAAGGATAAACAAGTATTATGTATATATGTATATATAGCCTGTGATTCGTTGCGGAGAAAAGGCAGGATGTGAGGTGTGCGTGCTGGGGAGCAATGATGCCATTCCAGCTGGCACAGCGCATAAATGCCAAGCACATGATTTCATATCTACAATATGCACTATCCCAAACAGATATTAAATTCTTTTATGGTCACGTGTAAGATTGCCTTTTAAATTGCCTTAGCATTATATTTGCTCTCTTCTAAAAATACCAATGGGCTTAAATGCATTTTGTTCCTTCTGCAGTGCCCATGACGTAGTAATTAAGTTATGTTTTCTTATAGCCCCATACTTTTATACTTTTTTTTTTTTACTGTGAATTTAGCAGCAATGTGCCATTCTTTGTACAAGGAGACCATGCCTGTAACTTCTGATTAATATCCACTAATATGACTTGGTCTCTGCACTCTCTTCTAACGGTTGTGATGGATTTGTGTGGATCAGAGACCAGCATCCAGCATATTTAGGGTGGCACCCTGAAGCCATGGATGAGAGTAAGAATCTGGAATTATGAGCATTCCTCCTTAACACTGGGCCGTGATCACCTAAGAAAACCGGTCAAGGACATTTTGTATTTATGTCATTAAAATGAGGTATCACCCTCAGGTTCCCTAGTGGTAATTCTAAGTACTATTGTGTGATTCCCCCCCCCCTAACAATTTGTAAGATATGAGCCAAAATTATTGTTGGAGAGAGGGTACTAAATTTTTTAAAAAGATGTTTATATCTATATATGCATAAAGCAATGAAGACTAAAAATACCTCATACTTGTACTCTGCAAGTATCTACAGAGATTTTGTTATGAATAAGATAAAATAATTAAAAAATTCTAAAGAACCCATGGTAAATTTCAGCATTATATATGGTAAAGAGTGAGCGCTTTCACTATCAGATAGAGAACCCATGACATTTTTATATTAAAACTTGTTCTTGTAAAATGTTGAGAGGGACAGATCTATAGAGTCAGAGAATATGTCAGTGGTTGCTCAGGGCCGACTGTGGAAATGAGGAATTACCTGGAAATGGCCAGGAGGGATCTGACTGGGGTGACACAATGTTCTAAAACTGGGTTAGAGTATTGGCAGCACAACTCAGCGAGTCTACTAAAATCCCCATGTGCTATACTTCAGAGGGGTAAATCTTACAGTTTCTAAGTTATGCCTCAATAAAGAGGCTAAAAATGCAGACCGATCCTGCACTTAAAAAATAGAAAAGCAGTCCTTGAAATTTGTTATTTCCACTGCCTTATTTTCAAACGTGAAAAGGGAGAAATGACAATCATCAGTTTAATAAGACTTACAAGTCATTTTTTAGAGACCTGTTCTTCGTTAATCTCCATGGAGCAAAAAAGATGAATGCTTTTGCAATATTGCATGCTTAATTTCTTTGAGATACCCCTAAGACTGAAAAGAGAAGGAAATTTGCCTTCATTCAGAACACACACGCATAACATCAACCCTTAAAACAAAGCACATCACGCACCCAAGTGTACAGCATCGTCTTTCTGCCGAGCGTCCTTGCTTTGACTGACCCAGAGTGTGTAAGAAGTCCCAGATAGAGTAAGATGAAATATTTTTAGCTCCTTTTTCTTATCTTGTGACTTTTATGGAACAAAGTGAAGTTGGCTGGTATGGGTTTGGGGCACTAATCCAAAGACTCTGCAAGGCTTCAGATTGGACATGACACACGCTGAGCGGCCCTGCTCTCGGGACGCCTCCTGCTGGATGACATCACCGTCAGCATCCTGGCCTCACTCCAGCCTCTACTCAGTACCAGGTGCCCGCCCGTGCAGCACTGCCCTTTGAGAAAAATGAATCGAGGATTGTCACCGTCAACACAGACAACAACACAAACCTTACAAGTATTCAGTACACACTTGCGTTGTTTAGCAGAAATAATAAAGGATGCAAATGGTTTTTGAAACACATGTTTCAGGCTGGCTATAGGTGGCCTGTTCTGCAGTATTTGGGGTATAGGTTAACAGGCAGTTCTGGTGCACTAAAAAAAGCCAATTTTGTGCATTGCTGTCTAACCTTCCTTGTTTCACTCTTTCTTTGTGAATTTTTGCTCTTGGAGGGTTCCTTGAACTCTAATGACACCATCTATTTGTGAGCAAGTGTGCTGGAAAGTACAGAGCATTTTACCCCTAGACAGCTCCTTGCTAAGAAGCTTCTTAAGATAAGCTCTGGTGGAGAGCCATTGAGTGATAGTGCTGCCCAGTGCTGCCTCTGGCAGCGTCCCTGGGTGGCCTTGCCTCCCGGTCTGACTACATTTCTGAGGGCCCATTTATAGCAGTCTTGACCTTTTTAGGTAGTAAAGAAACTGGCTACTTATTAGAGTTTCCGAGAACAAAATATACCTGCCCTTTAGAATTCTCTTGGGAGAACTTACACCGTAGCCACTGGGAAATTTTTGGTTCAGGGTAAAGTAATTCTGTTTTCATTTCTATTTCAGCTGATGTGAAATGTTAAGCAACTAATTAAATATGTATACACACTGCAGAGATGGCACTTCTGGAACACTGTGGCTGTCTGACTTGAAATGCCAATGTTCAGAAGATAAAGCTCATGGAGAGTCGGGCTCATTTCAGAAAACAGAAATGCACAGGGAGTGTCCACCTTGCCGGAATTCCCAGCACAACACAGCAATGAAGATAAGCTGAGAATTTATGTCATTGTTTGCTTTTCAATTGCTGTGACATACTGAAGGTACGTATTCCAAGAAGTCTAAATGTATTCATCAGGACATTAAAATAGCAGGGAAATGAGACCTAACAATGTGTCTACAAAATGTTCAGCTCTAGACTGTGTATGTTATAGATAGACTGTCATGAAATCCTCTCTATTACTCTATGAAAGGGAATTTTATGTTCCTTTATTCAGGTAAAGAAACCAAGACCCAGAGAGCCGGGAGTGGTGGTGCACACTTGTAATCCTAGCATTTGGGAGCCTGAGAGAGGAGGATCACAGTTTGCAAATAGCCTCAGCTACTTAGTGAGTCCCTTTGCAACTCAGTGAGACTCTATTTCAATATAAAGAATAAAAAAATAGGGCTGGAGGTGTAGCTCGGAGGTAGAATGCCCCTGGGTTCCACCCCTAGTACCACATACACACAAAAAAACAAAAAAGAAAGAAAGACCAAAAGAAAGAAAGAAAAAACAAAAGAAAGAAAGGAAGGAAGGAAGGGAGGAAGGAAGGAAGGAAAAAGGGAGGGAGGAAGGAAAGAAATAAGAGAGAGAGAGAGAGAGAGAGAGAGAGAGAGAGAGAGAGAGAGAGAGAGAGAGAAAGGAAAGGAAAGAAAGGAAACAGACTCAGAGAAGTAATTTGCCTCTGGGATATATTATACATCTAGTAAGTGGAGATGGGAAGGTAGGCTTGATCAACATCCTACCTGATTCTAAAGCTTACATTTTTTTCTTATTATTTTGGTGTGTATTCACAAACACAGCTCTAAGAGGCAACTTGCTACAATTTTCCTGAGAGTGATGCTGTTAACCATCAGTCTATCTGTGAGCTCTGCACTGACATCATTTCTGTGTGAAGTGGGATGAGATGAGAGGAAATAATTGAGTCGATGAGATTCCCTGCTGTTCTCCAAGGAAGTTTAGACGACTGCAAATTCAGAATGACCAGGTATAATTTCCCACAAAGAAGAATATTTGCTTCAGTTGGGTTCTTGGGGTGTTCCTTTCTGATCCCATCACTGTGGTTAAGAAAGGGGTACACAGTGTTTACTGACAAGCCTTGGAGAGAAATCTTCAGTGAACCAACTCTTGGCTTTCGATGTCAGACACCAGAATACTGGAGCTTAATTTCCAAAGTTTCCAGGGAGCCTGTGCAGAATGTGGCAGCTGGAAGAGCATCTCCAATAGCCATTCCTGGCCCTGCTCACCCAGCACCTAGGTGGCTGAGTACCATAGGCAGTTAGGCCTCGTCCTGGGAGGACCAAGCCTCCCTCATGTTCACCTCCATTCGCAGCACATGACTGCACAGATGAGGATTGTCCTGGCTTTCTATTTTTTGCAGCTACATCAGAAATGAACAACTAACTCTAAAAGAGTTTCCAGCAGTCTTAGCTCTAAATTTTTACATTATTTTTTCTTTTCAGTAATGGGGATTGAACTCAGGGGTGTTCTACCTCTGAGTCACACTCCCAGCCCTATTTTTAAATTTTGAAACAGGATCTCACTAAGTTGCTGAGGGTATTGCTAAATTGCTGAGGTTGGCCTGCAACCTGCCTCCTATGGTATGTACCACCATGCCTGGCGGCATTTTTATATTTTAAATGATAAGAGCTTACAGATATAGAAGTGAGCCTTTATTAATTTCTTAAAATTTTTGAAGCATGAAATCTACTACCAGTTATTGATGCCAACGGGTACAATTACAGTGTCTGAACTCAAGGACCTTGAATGTTGCATGTTTTAAAAGTGGAGTATATGAAAATCAAGGCAAAGAGGGAAGTGAGTAATTTTCAAAAAACTGTAAGGCATACAATGGGAAACATTGTATGTAATACTTTAAAAATACATCCAAGGTGGCCTGGTAGAGGGTCTAAGCATTAGATTGTAAAGACTGAGAGATAATACAGATTTTACAAATTACCATCTTTGTGAATTTGTACTAACTGTGAACAAATCATTTATTCTCTATGAGCCTGAACTTCCTTGTATAACATGAGGCCCCTGGTGTGTACCCTCCTGTAAGATACAGAGTGGCTTTTAGACAGATGTACACATACCATACATCTCCAGGAGTGCCATTCAGATAATGGGGCCTCCGTGAAACTTCAGTAAACAATATGAACAACTCCATATGTTATTTTAGGGTCTTCTGAGAATAAAGCAAGAAGAATGAAGACACATAAAACTATAAAGTACTTACTACTTAAGTATATTATAGAATATCTTAGTTCTGAGAGTTATTAGAATCTAGAAAATTAAAAACTGAAAAATGTAAAACATCAATAGTTCATATATTTTTGGTACAAATGTATACTATTTTAGCACAGTGCTCAACAGGTAGGTAAGTATTATTTTCAGATGAATCTAAAGGAAAAATTAAATAAGTGAATAAATTGAATAAGTGAATAAAACCTTGTACACACTGGATTTTATGGTAAATTTAAAAATTTTCCTCCCAAGCTGGGAATGGTGACACAGGTAATCCTACTGGGAAGCTGAGACAGGAGAATCACAGTTTTTCAGGAGGTCTCTGCAACCTAGTGAGACCCTGTTTAAAAAATAAAGAATAAGCTGGGTGTGATGGCACACACTTGTAATCCCAGCATTTGGGAAACTGAGACTGGAGGATTGCAGTTTGCAGACAGCCTCAGCTACTTAGTGAGGCCCTCTGCAACTTAGTGACACCCTGTTTCAAACTAAAAGAATAAAAAATGGGGCAGGGTGTGTAGCTTGGAGGTCAAATGCCCCTGGGTTCCATCCCCAAACTCGCAGAAAGAAAGAGAGAGAGAGAGAGAGAGAGAGAGAGAGGGAGGGAGGGAGGGAGGGAGGGAGGGAGGGAGAGAGGGAGGGAGGGAAGAAGGAAGGAAGGAAGGAAGGAAGGAAGGAAGGAAGGAAGGAAGGAAGGAAGGAAAGAAGGAAGGAAGGAAGAAAACTTGGGCTGGGGAGTGTAGCTCAGAGGTAGAATGCCCCTGGGCTCAATCCCCAGCACCATACACACACACATACACACACACACACACACACACACACACACACACACACACACTTCCTCCCTTGCTCATAAACTTTATATTTATCCTCATTTTTCTGATGGATTCTGTTCCTTTGATGTTATTTAGAGTGGATTCCAGTGAAATTAATTAGATAATTATTTCCTGCATTTTATACCAATTCTCAGCTGAAAAAGTTCTATGAAAACCATGTTGTTGCTTAATTCTCTCATCATTTCTGCTCAAATTCCCTGTCTATTTTACAGGCAAGAAAACTGAGGCTTTGAGTCAGGAAATCAATCAGAGGCATGACGGGAGCAATGATTTGATCTGAATTTATCTAAAACTCTTTCCACTCTATTCCCTTGGTGCATGGAGGCACTGTACTCAGAGAATATAGTGGATACTCAGTATAACCACTTGTACACCAAATTATTCCTATGGCATTTACAAGTCTGGGAAGGATATAGCTTAAAAATAACACAAATTTTCCCTAAAATAAAGATTTATTTTAAAAAGCTTTTATATACAAAATGGAAAACAAAATAAACCACTAGAATGGTCTGTTTCCTTTCCTTTCATGCCTTTAAATCTCTAGAGGGAAAGGATAAAGGGACATGTAAAACATTAGAAGCAAATAGAACATCTTCTAATGTCACGACTAAGGGACAGCTCAGAACATTCAATTTAGAATCTTTTCTGGCCCTGTAGTAAACAGCTGGTAAGGAGAAGATCCAAGGGGCGGTGGGCAAGCTTTGGACACAAACTCAAACCTGACATATGGAGAAAGATCATGGCAAGACTTCAGGAGGCAAAAATATTCCCAACTCACCAACATCTCAGCATTAGCCCTGTAATTAAAGAATGTTTACTTCTATGGGAATCCACTGAGAACAAGACATGAAAGGAAAGCCCATACTAAGAATCAGATATATAAACCAAAATGTCTTGATCCAATGCACCCAAATATTATCCAAGTAAACCACTGCAAGCTAAAATGATATACACTTACAGGTGGGCCCTCATTTTAAAAAGATTGGGTTCCAAATGTTTATTCTTATATTTTTTCCTTGAATTTGGAGCCGGTGTTTCTATGGAAACAGTGTGAGGTACCATAGTTATGGACCCATATCAAGCTACTGCAACACGCCTGTTTAACACTTCATGGGGCCTACCTAAAGTTTTAAAAGTGCTGGCCTGAGTTCTGGAGTCTTGGAAGCAGAGATCATCAGAGAGAAAAGAACAGGGACAAAAATTTATCTTGTGGCTCATAGCAGTTTCAAGTATACTTATGAGAGAGGAATCATATAAAAATAGAGATGATAGATGATAGATAGAAGGATAAAGGTTCTTCTCACATGAAGCTAACATTTCAGTGGGGAGAGCTATGCAGGCAGTAATAACATTTTTAAAAAATCCAGAAAGTAACAACTATCCTACCGAAAATAAGAGTGAGATAATAAGGAGAAACAATTGACTGCTTCATGTATTGTTAGGGAAAGTCCTCTCAGAAGGTATTTAAGATGAGATACTTAAGAGATGAGGTATTTAAGATGAGAAGACAAAGAAGCAGGCTTTGTGTAAATGAATGGGAAGTGCATTTTTTTTGTGTGTGTGTGGTGGAACTGGGATTGAACACAGGGGTATTCTATCTCTGAGCTATACCCCACTTCCATTTTTTATTCTTTATTTTGAAACAGGGTCTCACTAAGTTGCAAAGGGCCTCATTAAGTAGCTGAAGCTGTCCGTGAACCCTCGATCCTCTGTCTCAGCCTCCCAAGTACTGGGATTATAAGTGTGCGCCACATGCCTGGCTTGGGAGGAGCATTTTAGATCATAAATGCAACCTTAAGAGAAGAGTGAACTTGGTGTGTAAAGGAGAGAAAAAGGTTGGTGGGCCCACAGAACACTGGGCAAGGAGGAGACCAGAGTCGAAGTCGGGCAGTGATCTTTGTAAGTTAGAGCGATGACTCTAGAGTCTAAGTGAAATAAGAAGTCATTGGACGATTGTAAGTAATAGCATGATCTGATCTGCATTTCAAAATAATCTCCAGCAGAAGTCCAGTGACAGAAACTAGGACAACCATGATGAGGAGAGGGTTAAGTGGGCTTGCTCAATTCATACTTTGAAGGAAAGCTCTTCAGGATTGCCTCTGGGTAGGAGGAAGAAGGAATCAAGGACTCCTGGGTGGACTATCATACTATTTCCCTGAGAAAGACAAGATCTGGAAGAAACAAGTTTGGGTGACAGAAATCGATAATTGTGTTTTGGACATGGCGATTTTGAGTTGAAAGTTATCTACTCAGAGCCAGGCGTGGTGGCACACTTTTGTAATTTCAGTACTTGGGAGGATGAGACAGGAGGATTGCAAGTTCATGGTAAGCCTCAGCTACTAAGCAAGGCCCTTTGAAACTTAGTGGACCCCTGTTCAAAATAAAGAATAAAAATAGGGCCAAGGGCATAGCTCAGAGGTAGAATGCCCCTGGGTTCAATCCCCAGTATTGCAAAAGAAGAGAAAAAAAGTACACACTCATCATGAATATGAGAAAGGCAGTTGGTATATAAATATATTTCAGGGGAAAGTTGAGGGCAAAGGTGGCAATCATTGGAAATCATTGGCATAGAGATGACATTTAAGCCATGAAGACTACTTCTAGGCAGTGAGCATGGGCTGAGGGGAAGAGAGGACCGGAGACCAGGTCCTGGCTCACTTCAACAGTTCAGAGTAGGAAACTACTGTAATGGGAGCCTTTTCTTCATCCCTCTGCTAAAAGTGCAGGTCTTCAAGCTCTTGTAAGTACACTGAAGGTTGGGGTGACTGGGGAGACGCTTGAGTGCCCTCTGCCAGTAGAGTTTAATAAGCATTTGAAGACAGCTCATATGAAGAAGAAATTCTGTCTCATATGGAACTCCATATGCTTTTTCTGGTAGATTTCCAGCAATATATTAGAAAATACTTTTAATGAGATATAAAGATATTTAATCCTGCCCAGAGGATGGGAAAGTTTTCAACACCCATCTGGCACTCACAATCTAAGAATATAAGGCAGGGGCAGCAGCAGTTCATCAGACCCTAGTCAGGAGCCTTTCTACTGAAGGAAAGTTGTAAGAACATCACCTGAAATAAAAATCTAGACCCCAGGACCAATGCTCATCAATGGCAGATGGCAGACTGTAAGAGAAGAGAATTGGGCTCTTTTTCTGTGTTTTGTTTTTTGTTTTTCTACCTTGTAGAGGCTGAGATTCATTATCTAGAAATAATAGCATCATTGTATTTTATTTTAATGTTTGGAGTCAGGGGATATAATAAAACATTGCTCTGAATCAGCAGGGTTGAAGAATAAAGTCAGAAATATTATGCTTATCTAGCCTTTTCTTCAATTTGCATGGGTTTAGAAGAGAGAAAATACCTATTTATATAGATATGACTGTCTGAAATTATCCATAAATATATTGCTTGGGTAACATGGGAAGTGTTTATGGAGGAGTAGAGAAGCCATTTGCACAAATAATGATCCTGTTGTTTTCTCCTCACATAGAGTTTCTTACATCTTGACATCTCAACTTGAGTTCTGAGTTGGCTTTTAGAGACAGAACTAGCAGCTCCTCTAAATATTAAGGTTCTCTAGAGGCCACATTTTAAATTACAACAAAAAATAAGTTTTAGACATATGGCTGCCATACTTTTCCAAAGAGCTTATTAAAACAAGATATAAAGAGACTTTTTGGAAGATTGGCATATAGAAAAAGAAAACATTTTTGGAATATTGGAAAGGAGGCATTGGTAAATTTAAAAAATTCAGGCACAAGGATTTGACGTAAGAAAAGTATTTTTTAACCTTTTGAAAATAAGAGATGTTTTGGAAGAATGTACTGTTGCCTTTCAGAAAGATAAGCTGGTTTTAGACAACTGTCATGAGAAACCTAATTTTGCTTTTATTATCATAATTTTCACGTATTCTTTTCACGGGTTATGAAACCATGCCAACAGTGTGTGCTAACTCAGACACCGTTTGATCCAGTGATTTAAGTATGAGAAAAAGAAGCCTCTAAAAACCATCTTTCTATAATAAGTTCAGATAGAAGCCTTGAAAAAATATGATGTTAATTTCCTTAGTTCAATGTATTCTCGAAGCCGAACAATGTAGGACTGTGAATATTTTAAGTTGTCCTCATTGGTTAATTTATGGTCCATTTTGGGAAAAAATTCAAAGTAGAGACCAGATGAACAATTGTGCAGACATATGTGGGTTTCTTTGAGAATCGACAGCTATCTGTAAGACTGAATAGCCCTACCCATTAAGGCCAGGGTAAAGGTTCTCTCTGAATCCTTTAGCTCATCTCTTAACACAGTTGGACTCCCAAAACTGTGAGAACCTCTTAATCAGGACCCCAAGAGGTCAAGCAGTTGGATAGTAGCATCATATTTTGTGGATAACCAGTATAAATCTGGGCATTTTATTCATGTTTACTCAGGCTTACTCGTGGCAACTACAGATTTATACTGGTCAGATTATCCCTAATTATGCAGCAAAACAATAACCTTAGGAACTGATATTTTATTGAATAATTTCTCTGTCCCCAGATGCTTTACTAGATGAGCAATTTGTATTCCAACATTTTCTCTAGTGTCACCAGAATTCTGCATGTTAAGTTGGTTATCCCTATTTTACAAATGAAGCTCAGAAAGGTTAAGCAACTTGTCCACAGTGGCTGCAAAGATAAATAGCTACATGAAGAACAACCAGTGAATTCCACTGAAAAGGAAGACAGTCGCACACCCCAGAATTACACTTGAGCCAATGACAGACTGCATAAATGGTGGTAGTCGCATATGATTAGCTAGCCTAAACAGGGTACAGTGGCACACCTGTAATCTCAGTTCTTGGGAGAACTGAGACAGAAATATTGCAGGTTCAAGGCCAGCCTCAGCAATTTAGTGATATCCTCACTTAGCAAGACCCTGTTTCAAAGTACAAAATAAAAAGGTCTGAGGGTGTAGCTCAGAAGTAGAATGTCCCTGGGTTCCACCCCCTGTATCTACTCCCACACACAAAGATTACTTAGTCTAGTGATGTCACAGTCATTTTAGCTTCTATATGTACACCATGATGTTCATACAATGACAAAATCACCTAATGGTTCATTCCTCAGAATATATCACTATCATTAATTGACACATGACTCTACTGAGCATAGCCTGTACTTGTGTTAAAACTCGACCCAAAAGCCAGGATTGCCAACTCTGACAAGTTTTAGTAGAAGTCATAGCACCTTGATCAAGATGGTGAGGAAAGTGGAGAATGGGAAGTGATAGGCACCATCAGCTGGGTTATATTTACTTCTAGTCCTGCTTTATTCCAAGGCTGCTAGTGCTATTTCTTGACCTGCTACTTGGTAGAGAATGTGAGTCTTGCTGCTCAAAGTTAAGGCTGTATGACTGTCAAGATGCCAACTAGTGCTGGGGAGCAGGTCTAGAATTTCAGTTATAATAAGCTGTGGTATGTGACTGAGTCAATGATGAGCTTAAACAAAACATTTCTGGGCTCTACACCTCACTCTTCCAGAGGTTGGTGATGGGTCTCAGACTTTCACTTTTTTTTTTTTTCCAACAAGACAGGTAATTCTGATGCCTACCAGTAGAAAAAAAAAATCTACTGCTACTAATGTTTAGGGTGATGATGTGTTACTTAGAACTTGGAGTAAGCATAATGAGCCACAGTTGTAGCTTAGAAGAAAAATTCAGGTTATATGGAATGCATGAAGAGATTTCTATGAAATGTATATTTGACCTGCTCACTTTTGTCAAGATTATTTTTTCCTGTTCTGATCAATTTGTACTTCCTAATTATTCCCATTAATACTTGGATAGAGATAATTTTTCAAATATCCAGCAAGTATCTTATCTCAGTTACCCAAATGAATATAGGGTTTCATAGGAATATTGCAAACATTACTAAATATATAAACAAAATTTTATACTTGAGCATGATTCGATATTTCATGTTTTAGAAAGCGCTCATTGTAAGGGGAGGCTTATCTGAAAATTCACTCATCAAACCCATCTTCATGTAGGCTATGGAGGCCCTTTGGTAATGCATGACTGTCAACATAATGATACTGACCAGCTTTAAAACCCTGAGAAGAGCCATTATTTGACAATGCACTTGAGCGGTGACATTATTTATACATCTGAGCTCTCATGGTTCACAGACCTGGTTTGTTATCACAGCCTGCGAAATTGTGTGGAAGAAAGGATCAAGAAGGCAGTGTACAAGCATCCTCTACCTGGTACTGAAGTTCCAAGGGCGACAAACACGACCGCGGTCACAGAATCTTTCAGGCCAATGGTACAGCCGAAGTGGGAAGCCAGGTCTCCGATGAAAGCCGTCAGCAGGCCGATCATGAGAATAGAGACAATGAAACATGCCCAGCCATTCCAGTATTCTGTAGGAGGGACGAAGGCAAACAGGACCTTCCAGAACACAGTCAGAAAGTGCATCACATAATCGAAACAGGAGGGCAGCTTCTCCTCCCCACATTCATCGTCGTCGTCATCTTCCCCTGGAGAGAAAGAAGGGAAGCACATTTTATTATAACCCATGTAGAGTGGTCTTCCTCCCTCCCAGCCTCTCCTTCCCAGGACTTCACCGTCCCTATGAGATGGGAGAGAGTTAAGGGAGGCTTAGGGTTTTCCAAGAAACAATTATAGTTTTCAAGGAACTCAAATGCTTCCTCACTGAAGCTCTTTGATCAATGGCAAAAATTTATTTCCACCCAGATCTGCTCACATGAGACCAATACACCCTTTCTCCTTTCATACCACTTTCAGTGAGATTTGTCACTTCCAAGTGATAACAAGAATTTCTTTACCAATATTTAAAAACAGAGAAAGAAGCCTGTCTTGAGGACAATTAATTGTGGACAGAGTTCTATCAGGGACTTCAAACTCCAAGTCCAAGTGTAGGGTTAGCGGCTATATGATCACATACGGGACAATATTTAAACAAGGCCCTTAAATCACAGCCATGAGGACTGTATACTACTCCAGCTTCACCTCCTATGACTATTTCAAACTCAAATTTTGTCCTGGCTAAGGAATTGTTTGCATTTTTTCAAACCATGTGCAATCTCTTCCACTTTTATATTTTTAGAACTGAATGTGTTAAGCATGTACCAATTCCTCCATCTTTATCCTTTCTCCCTGGTCCTTTAAAACCCACTTCCAGAGATGAGCATGGTGGCGCCCACTTGTAATCCCAGCATTTGGGAGGCTGAGACCTGAGGATTGCGGTTCACAGACAGACTCAGCTACTTAGGCCCTCTACAACTTAGTGAGACCCTGTTTCAAAAAAAAAAAAAAAAGAAGAAGAATAAAAATAGGGCAGGGGGTGTAGCTCGGAGGTCAAATATCCATGGGTTCCATCCCAAGACCCGCCAAAAAAAAAAAAAAAATTAAAATCCACTTCCAGGAAGCTTTCTATGACTTCCCCTCCCCACTCACCCTAACCAGGGCTGGGAACATCTCCTCAGAACTTCCATAACCCCTGACACTTGTAACTCTAGATCAGTGGTTCTCTGACTGTGCTCCCTGAGCCAGCAGCACCAAAAAAGTTGTCAGAAATGCCAAGCCTCAGCTTCACTGAATCAGAAACTTGGAGGAAAACACAACAAGAAATCTGGGCTTGAATAAGTTCTCCACATGATTCTGATGTGAGCTCTAGTTCATTAACTACTGCTCTGTCTAAATTGTGCCTATTTGCCGGGCGTGGTGGCGCAGGCTTGTAATCCCAGCATTTGAGAGGCTGAGACAGGAGGGTCACGGTTCACGGACAGCCTCAGCTACTTAGTGAGGCCTTTTGCAACTCACTGAGACCTGGTATTCAAAATAAAGACTAAAAAATAGGGCAGGAGGTGTAGCTCAGAGGTTGAATGCCCCTGGGTTCCATCCCCAGACCCGCAAAAATGAATAAGTAAATAAATAAATAAATAAATAGTGCCTATTTACTTTCCTTTCTTCTCCGGCTGACTAAACGATTCCTTTATTTTTGTGTCCCTAGTGTTTGGTACCATCTCCTACTTAGGTGGCAAAGTGCTTGGTAAATGAGACATGCAGGCTGGGCATTGTGGCACACGTTTGTAATCCCAGCATTTGGGAGGCTGAGACTGGAAGATCGTGGTTGTGGACAGCCTCCGATACTTAGTGAGGGCCTTAGCAATTCAGTGAGACCCTGTTTCAAAGTAAAGAATAGGAAATTGGACTGGGAGTGTAGCTCAGAGGTAGAATGCCCTGGGTTCCATCCCCAGTAATGCAAAAAAAAAAAAAAAAAAAAAAAAAATGGAAGAAAGAAAGAAAGGCACAAAGCTTACTATTTAAAGAGATCAAAAAACTAATGGTAATTTTATGAATAATGTGAAAATAATCTCACATCCACATGATTTAAAATTAGGATATTGGATGTCAATTTTTCTTGAAGTGGTATATATATATTTTTTTTTTTCACATGTTTTGCAGCCATTTTGGACATTTGGGGAAGAACTTCTCCTTGATGATTGTTCCCTTCGGCTCTGTCACAGGGGTCTACTCTACTTTGCTCAGCTAGAGCAGCTGGCAGCAGGTGCAGCTGACGACTGTCCAGCGGGCTGTGTGACCTGAGATTGCTAGCATGCAGCAAATGCGTGTGCTCTTCATGAGACTCTCCATGAGACACTCCCTGGAGGCCATCTGCTACAAATCATGCGTGGGAAACCTGCTGAAAACTCGAAAGCTGGGAGCAGAAAGTGCTTTTCACAGACAACGATAAGAAGTGCCATGCCATTAATCACATTTCCCATAACCTGGTCTGAAAGCCCACGATGCTTTTTAATAAAAAACACCTGATACAGGCTGCATGGCGTTTCCTCCAAATTCTTATGTTGAAACTCTCCTCTGATGCTTCAGGACATAGCCTTATTAATATACAGGGCTTTGAAAGAGGCAATTAAGTTAAAATGAGGCCCTGAGGGTGGGCCTTAATCTTATCTGACTGGTCCTTGTAAGAAGAGGAAATGGGGACACAGAAAGAGACAGCAGAAATTCCTGTGTATAAAACAAAGACCACGTGGGGAGACAGCAATAATATAGACATTTGCAAACTAAGGAGAGGATCAGGAGAAACCACCCTGTGGACGCCTCCATCCGGGACTTCTCGCGTCCAGAACTGGTAGAAAATCAATTTCTGTTGTCGAAGCTACCTAACGCATAGCATCTTATTAGGGCAGCCCTGCCTAACGACCACATAGGGCATAGGAAGCCTCCTATGTCCTGGCGTCATGCTTACCCCATTAATATGCACTATTACTATACATCAATTAAAAATAAAGTTAAAAAATTAAAATTAGGGATAGCCACTTAGTGTTATTACCCACTCTTTTTCTGCTTCCTGGACATTTTTTCTAGTTTTTTTTTTCTTTCATTGTCTTCCTTCTTCTCTTTTACCCCACACTTTGGTTCCAGCCAGAGCTCACTGTGACAGCTGCAGTTTCAGAGCTTATTTGAAGGAGGAAGCCATGTTAATTCTTTCCCCACCTCTTCATTGTATTCTTCATTTCAAAAGGGGTTCGTATCCCCAGGGAAGCTCAGACAAAAAAAAAAAAAAAAACCAACAACACTAGAATTTCTAGTTATACTTATATTGTATCCTATCCTTTCTAATTTCTGTAACTGTGGACATTTTATAATTTCTAGGGCATATGACTTAAATTCTGGGAAAGCACTATATTCGAATCAATCACTCATAGAAACACAGACTGTGCTACCTCTGACTCCGTAGAATTACTTAATGTGGTGGGATTAAGTCTCAGATTTTGAAGATGAACAAGAAAACAAATAAGGAAACTTCTCCAGAGAAATGACACTTCTAAATCGAGAGTAGATGTTATATTTGTTTTCAGGATGGAAATAACACCTTTCCAATGAGGGAGGTGCAGGAGAATAATTAGATAATCTCTGTAGAGTGTCTGAGGAGGTTTCAAGGTAATGATTATCATGGTACTTATTACTGTTTTCTTGCACTTAGGATCGCTACTGTGCTTCCCCATCATTATTTAATTGCTTTGTCAACATGTTGAGTCCTAAGGTTACATTCTAGATTTTTAAAAAACAAATTTAATCTCACCTTCTGAAATTGATTTCAGGATTTGTTAACACAAAAGGTGTGTGTGTGTGTGTGTGTGTGTGTGTGTGTGTGTGTGTTTGTGTGTGTTTGTGCATGGAAGGAGAGAGAGAGAGAGAGAGAGAGAGAGAGAGAGAGAGAGAGAGAGAGAGAGAGAGAGACACCCTTATGTGGGATTCTAGAATTATAAAAAATCTTATTTTATTTTTTTTTGCAGTACTGGGGATGAAACCCAGGGGCATTCTACCTCCAGACGACATCCAGCCCTACTTTTTATTCTTTATTTTGAAATCGGGTCTTATTAAGTTGTAGAAGGCTTCACTAAGTAGCTGAGGCTGTCCACGAACAGTGATCCTCCTGTCTCAGCCTCCCAAATGCCCGGCTTTAATTGTTTTAATGCTTAAGTTTAGCATGAGAAAGCTATGTGTTTTATAGCCTTTGAAAGTAAAAAATGAGTCAGGAGTGGTGGTGCACACTTGTAATCCCAGCATTTGGGAGGCTCATACAGGAGGGTTGTGGTTTGTGGGCAGCCTCAGCTAATTAGTGAGGCCCTTTGCAACTCAATGAGACCCTGTTTCAAAATAAAGAATAAAAAATAGGGCTGAGAATATAGCTCAGAGGTAGAATGCCCCTGGGTACAACCCCAGTACTGAAAACAAAATAAAATAACCCCAGTAAAAATGCCTTCCTCTCTTTTTCCTTGGGATCTCACTGAACTTCATAAATTTTAATCTTCAGCTGAGATGTCATTTAAATATTAAAAATGACCGCTGACTGTCATGCATGGTGCACAATTATCCTATCTTGGGGAAGGACAAAGAAATATTATGATCATCCATCACCACCTGGACTATATTTAAAAGTCTGTTTCCTGCAAAGAGCAGTGGAACATTGAAACAAAACAAGCAACCTCCTGCCCCACCCTGGAAGCATCTTTTAGGTGACAGCAAAGATGACAGGAACCTGCCAGCTCATAATTTTTTCAAGTTCTTCGTGTTAGTGAAGAAACTGGTTGGTGGGTTTGCTTTTACAGGATTCTAAGTAAATCTCTCTTATCTTAAAATCCTTCTTTTCATCTCTGTGGATTCCACTAATGGAAAGATAAACTATATTTGATTAATCCCTCCCATCGCTCTTTTAAAGGGCTTCCTTGATACATGTTGGACTTCCTAAATATAACTACAAAAAATATTCAAATCATTAAAAGTGCAGATGGTGAAGAAGATGGATTCACTTCAAAGATTGTTGTAAGAGTCCAGGCACCACCCCTGCTCTGGAGCATGAGAAAAGGGGATATCCCCCACCCCACAATGGCTCACGAAATGCAACTCCTGGGCATGGCATCTGCAAATATCCTATCTTCTAAAGCAACAGGTGTTTGCTGACATCCCTCCCTGATGCTCAGGCTTTGGCCTCAAGGAAAGCTTTGAGAGCCAGAAAAAAAGAGCTGCTAGGGTGTACTGGACTCTTGGGTCAGAAACCTTAAGATTCAATTTCTGGTGGTGTAGCTTGTTTGGGGGCCAGGACACTTGAACTTCCAGAGTCTCAGCTTTTCACCTGTCAAATGAGTTTCCAAGCTCTCATATTACAGCTGTTTAGAGGACTAAAGAGGAAATGTCCAAGTCCTATGTAAAGCTATAAATCTCTTTACCGAGAGATGTGTCATGTATTATTATTACTACTTGTTGGAGAAAAGGCAGTAAATCAATATGAGCTGACTATTCTGATTTCAGTGGATCTATATTCCCTTTGAGTGAGCCATGATCACTACAGTTTCCCTGAGCTGCTTAATTTTAAGAAAGGAAGGAACATGATGGGTGTTTACTAAGTGACAGGCACTGAGTGAAATTTTTTCTCATATCTGATCCTATTTCATCTTTACAATAACCTTGTAAAGTAGGCATTATTAATCCACTGTACATAGAAGAACCGGAAGTTTAGTGACTATAAGTGACGTTTTAACATAATCACTCAGTTGGTAAGTGGATGAGGAGGAATTTGATCTAACCCAAGGGAACAGTCTCCTCTACACAATGCCTTATTGAATAAAGTCAAGGAGATTAGCCTCTGTCACATACTGGTTCGAGTCTTCTAATGCCTTATGCCATACAGTAATGCCTATGTGTTTTTTGGGAATGTAAAATATTGATGTACCATCAGTTCTATTTTCTGGACACAATCGTGATCACTGTTTTTTCAGAACCAGCCACATACTCTTCCTAAAGCTCTTGGGGACCAAGTAAACAGGGAAAGAGGGCATTCGAGTAAAGGGAGGTATCATGGTTGAGATCATTTTAAAACTCTACTTTGGAGTGTGACAAGTTCTTATTTCCATTTCTAGAAACCATAGGCTCAGAATCTGGTTCAATCCTGACTTGCATCTGGCAATCCCTTCTAAAATTTGGAAAACATACGCTGCTGTCAATCTGAGGAAACATCTGACTTACAGTAGTTCCAGGTACTCAGTAGGGCCTCTCCTTTGTAATTATTCTCTTTTCTGCAACATAATACATGACAATTCAAACCAAGTTCTACTTTCTGGTCCTATCTTTCAATTGCTCTTTGCTTTCAAAGGTTCTAATAGAATCATGAAAAGAAAAGGATTTAAAAAAAAACAAAGCTTAGCAATCAGTTAATCTTCCCCTTCTCATTTTAAGAGAAAAAAAGTGAGAACAGTGATTCAATTGATGATTTTCCCCTTACTTTCTTGTGTATATCTTTGTGTGTGTGTGTGTTGTATTATGTGTATGCGTTTAATATATAAGGGTTGTTGCTCTTAGTCGCTTTTACTGTCTTTCTTATACCATGATCTAAAACTTTTCCTTTCCCTTTTATATATTCATAAGTTATTTCTAATGGGAAAACACCTACCATCTCTTTCTACTCATAGTGTTTCTATATGCCACTAAATTCAGTTACCCAGAGACTCATTCCCAAACCAAAATTTACCTCTTGTTCTGGGTTTTGTAGAAGTGTAATAAACATTTTCCTAGAACCTGATCAATGAGAAGTATTTATATTTTCTCTGAGGCTAAGTGGATGTCAACAACTTTTCGTCTAAGTATACAAAGAAAGATACTACCTTATCAGAGATATCTCAGTACAAAATTTCTTCACTTTTCTAGACCTATAATTGCTGAAGCACACAAAAGAATTGCAAGCTTTTTACTTCTACTGAAACACAAAATGTGTGGGTATTAGAAAACAGCTGAATCTAAAGGGGGGGGGGCTATAGAGTTTGCCAACTTCAACCTGATTTAATATACATTTCTTTAAAATATATCTTCCAAACAGTTGCTCAAGTCTTGCATGAGAGTCCCAGCTATTAGGGACTCAAGTTATAGTGTTTCAGGTGTTAGTGGCTCTGGCTGTAGCTCAGTCTGCTGGGTCCCATTCATTTGCCTGGTCCCATCCCCTAGGCCCTGCAGAATAAACACAATCCTGCTCTACATGACATCTTTTCAGGCACTGGAGCTGGCTGCCTTCTACCACCTTCAGTCTGCACTTGTCATGCTGGCCCCACTTCTCTAAGCAACTTCTAAGTGAGCTATAGCCCTGCTTTAAAATACTGCGCTCAGAGCTGAACAGCTCCAAGAGGCACTTAACTTGCCTGTGTTGGAAAGGTCTTCCACCTTTCTCATCTGGACACATTTACCTCCATTACTATACACATTTCACTTCCTGTAGCTACATCACACATTTTCAAACAAGGAGCTGACTTACACCTTTAGTCCAAAACAAGAGCTCACGGCTACAAAGTTATGCTGGGCCAAGTTTCCTTTTATGCACCATGCTCTCACTGATTATTTTGGGACATAGAGGTACATCTTTCTAATCTATATTGATTAGAATGTTTACAAGAAGAGATTATTTACTGTCTTTTCAAACCACAAAGACATTCATCATAAAAAATGGCCCCTGTATCTTGACATCATACCAGTTTCTTCTAAGAACTTGACTTCTTTAAAATTTATTTGCATTGTGAAATAGTTCCTGGGGTGGTCAGTTGTCCCCTGGGAGTGGGAGGGGGCTTCCTTCTTGGTCTGTGCTCTTACTGCTCTATACCCATGGAAGCCAAATAGCTGAGAGAAAGCATGGTGTTTTACTGAGAATTCTTTATTTTCTTTACTACCTGGTAGGAATCTGACTTAATACAGAGACCTCATGTCTAAAATATACTATGCCTAGACATTTGCACATACAGAAATATGTGTTGGCTATCAATACCGCTGCATATGAAATCCAAGTTCAGGGTTGCTATGGGTTTGTATCTTGGACTTCTTGCCTATTCTTGGATGGAGAAGACACTATATAGGTCCCATGAATCATTCTCACTATCTACTTCCAAGCCACAGATAGCTGTGGGCCATCCTGCTCATGAGACAGGTGCTAATTCTCTGGGGATAAAAGGTCAGAAGATAACACGACCATATTGGAAATGGACCCCAAAAGACAACTCTCTCTCAGTGCACAACTTTTAACCCTATTTGAGAGGAATACGTCAAAAACCTCTTGGTGAACTTTTCCTTGAAGAACAAATATTTATTAGCTGAGGCCAATATGAACCTTGTTACGATGGTTAACAGAGTTCAAGAAATATTTAATGTGACAGAAATAATTTATCAGCAAATGTAGCCACTGTCAAAATGAGAAACAAATCCTCTAAGGAGTTGTAGATCCGTGCAAAGTTGATTATTAGTAAAATGAATGTTTAAAGCTAGAAATTAATTGCCTTAGTCTTTCTATATCCTCTTAAGAGTTTCTTTATGTAACACACACATATACACACACACTAATTTCTCTATGTGAAATGGAGTACTCCTAAACAATTAAAGTCTAAAATACTTAATCATGTGTATGGATTTTAAAAAATTAAGTATGGATTTTAAAAAATAATTCTATGTTGGTAAAATCTTGAAATTCAGTGTTCTTCAATCTTTTATTAATTGTAGGATTGACAGAAACCCAGGCTTCCACAATAGAGAAACATATTTTTGGAAGACATGGACACTTGAGAAATAAACCTTTGACAGGTAGTTCCCATACACAGCAACCATGGATGCCTCCTGCTAGTTTAGATGGTTTAGTTAAAGTGGGTAGTTGTGGGCACACCAGGTTCTAAGACTGGCCTGAGGGCTCTGGTAACACTGTAAATATTAGCAGCTGTATCTAAATTAGCCTCCTGCAGTGTGGGAGGCTGAGCCTTGGAGGAACTGTTTGGGCAGCCATACTCTGTAATTTTCAACAAACATCAGTGTTGAAGCCTAGGAAAACGTTAAAAATTTATGTAAGGGTATATGTGTACCAAAGTCTGCTCCATGGGCAGAAGAGCACAGAGACTGTCCAGCTTCTCTTAAGATGCTGTTAGGTTAGAGGTGTGGATTCAGGTACCCTTGTGAGGTATTTATTTTTATGCACATGGGTAAATGTAAACATCTCACTTTATCTTCATCTTCCTAGGAACCTGGTGAAGGAAGTATTATTTTCTTTGTCTTAGAGATGAAGAATCCAAGACTTAGAGGATTAAAGTGTCTTGATATAAAAGCTAACACTCCGCCATCTCACTACAATGGCTTAACCCATTGTTTCCACTGACAAGGTTTGTATGGCCAAAATTCATGCAGATAAAACCTAAGCTCATTTGGTATTGTTTCATGAAAAGTATACCATCTTAAACTAACCCTTTGTATATGGTGCAACATATAAAATATTGAATTTCTCTTGCAGGGAAGAATGGCTGGTTCCACTTTATCCTTCCTAAGGAGTCTCATTTTCTTTAAACCTTGAGACAAATCTTCTATTACTGGCTTATATATGCCCTGTAGGGAAGTGGAAATTTCTTATTTCGGTGGCAACAGTCTTTCTCCCTGGGCTGCAGAGGAGAAGGACTCCAGTCTTCAGTGGTGACAACAATCTTCCTCCATGACTGTTTTTCTGACCTCAGGATCACCTAAAGGGACTTTGTTCTGATCACAGGGTTTGTGAATTGATGTGCTGGTGGAGTGTGAACCACGTTCAGTGTCTAAGATTCTAATCATGTCCTTGGTTTGAACAATGCGAAGTGATTGCAATTGCTCAGGGCAGCCCTCTTCTGCTTGCTCCTGCTGCCTCCGCTCCGTTCTGATTTTCAGTGAGATGTTAATAAGTAGGGCCCTCCACTGCCAAGGAGGCTAGCATGTATACAAATCCTTGGGCATCTCAGAGATTCCTTG
Source organism: Muscardinus avellanarius (assembly GCF_963383645.1). Lineage (NCBI taxonomy): Eukaryota > Metazoa > Chordata > Mammalia > Rodentia > Gliridae > Muscardinus > Muscardinus avellanarius. The sequence continues at coordinate 33,837,520 of NC_137801.1, forward strand.
TACCTCGGTTTCTCCTGGAAAATAGGCATAGCCACGAGCTAACTTTCTTGTGAGAATTTAAAGAGAAGTTAGGTGCTTAGATATGGCAAACATTTTAGTGGGGGTAGGGGTGTGGGCTCATTAGTGGGATTCAGATAGAGCCTTTTCTTCTCCCATCATTCATTACTCAGGAACGTTTTTCTCAGAGGCTGGATGAACTAATGTTGTCTATCTGCTATAGATTTTTAGTCTTCCCTAAATAATAGTCCTACATCATGCTGTTGCAATGCTTCTCTTCAGTGTGAAGGTGTGTGTGTATGTGTGTGTGTGTGTGTGTGTGTGTGTGTGTGTGTCTGTTACTGGGGGTGAGCTCAGGGGTATTTTACCTCTGAGCTGCATTATTAGCAGCAATTAGTCCTGTTTTTTTTTTTTTTTTTGAAACAGGCTATTGATAATTTACTTAGGTTGAACTCAAACCTGTGATTTTCTTGTCTCAGCCTCCCAAATACTGGTATTACAGGCATGTGCCAACACACCTGGCCAATATAAACCATCTTAAAAATATCTTGGTTCCTCTTCCTGTCAATAATTCTGTGGCCAGTTTTCCTTATTTGGTTAGGGTATGGTGTAAATTCTATGAAGTTTATAGGTCTGTACTCTATAACAATTCCAGGTTACTGTTTTTGTTTGTTTGTTTTTGGTGGTACTAAGGGTGGAATCCAGAGGCTTTCTACCTCTGGGCTATACAGCTATACTCCCAGACCTATTTATGTGTTATTTGGAAACAGGGTCTCACTAAGTTGCTGAGAGCCTCACTAAGTAGTTAAGGCTGGCTTCTAACCTGTGTGATCCTCCTGTCTCAGCCTCCCATGCACTGGGATTACAAGTGTGTGCCATCACACCTGGCCAGGTCACTGTTTTGTACCACAGCCCATGCCAAGCCCCTAACCTGGATCTCTAGTAAATAAGTTACTGGAAGAAATGGAATGGCTGAAAGCGACATTATTAGTACTATTCATTTCTTGTTAACTCTTTACTAAAATGTGTTAGTATAGTTCTAAACATTGGAAATGTAGATAAATAAGATCCAGGATCATATGGAACTTACATTTTGGCAAGAGGAAACAATAATCAAGTAAAACAAACAAAAACACATGCTGATTTCAGCTATGGGGACAATAAAGTCAGGTGCCAGAATAACTAGTGACTGGGTAGTGGATAATACCTTCTGACATTGTGACCTACCAGCAAAAACCTTACTAAGGAGAATCAGCCAGTGTGGAGGCAAAGCAGTCAGTATACAGGACACAGCTGTGCACAAAGACTGAGCACAGCAGAATGAGCCTGTGGCCGGCCAGTGTTAAACTCTGGGAGGCACAAGATGGGCAGAGGACTGGCTTTGGAATTAGAAGCCCTGGGTAAGAGGTGAATTCTAACTTTGCTTCCTCATCTGTAAATGGGCTCATGCTCCTGACTACCACACAGGGGCTTCTTTGAGTCTTGTGAGAACACAACACTTTGCCAGTAATGAGGCCTTTACTTCATTCAATGTTGCTATGGTATTAGTCCAGGAAAGCTTCAGTCTTTGCATTGCCAAATGCTAAGGTATCACAATGCCAAGGAGCTGCAGGTCCTGAGGGAACAGACACAGGATATCTGAGGGCTAAGACATGGCTCAGCAGCTCCAGAAGAAAAGTGGGAGCACTGCTATATGGTGTAGCAAGAGCCCGGCTTCCAAAACAGAATCTCTGTGATAATGGAGGAGAATCTTTTCTTCTCTGAACTTAGATTCTTATTTATAAAGAGAAGAAAAAGGGGGGGGTTGGAATAGCTGACCAATAAGCTCCTTTCTAGCTCTGTACTGGAATTCTGATCTAAGATGCTATAAAAGGACAGGAGATGTGACAACACCCAGCCAGAGATGAACAGACAAAGGCCAGGCAGGGGAGTTTGTGTCAAAGTTGATTGAGGCAAGTGGCTTTTCACTGCAGGCTTTGGAATGACAAGGTCTTTATCAAGCAAGCAGGCTGTGAGCAACAAGAATTAGTGCGGCAAGTGACTTGTCCGCAGCTCCTCTCTGCCCAGGGTTGTTGGTGTGTGTGGTGGTGGGGCGTCTCTATTTCCTTCTCTTTCCACTTCTTTGGATTATGCTGAAGTGTTTCCTCCGCTGAAAACAGGGCACAAAGGCTTCTGATGGGGAAGGAAAGCCCCCTGTGTTTAGCATTGATTGGTAAGCAACAATGCAAACTGTCTTTGTGTCTCTGCAGCAGTGAAGCCAACAAAAGAGCTCGCGAAGCCCGCGATGGCGCGCTGTGTGCAGAGCAGAGCTGCCGCCCCTCCAGACAAAAGCCGCAGTAGAGACGTGACTGGGGGCTTACAAATAAGAGAACTGAATCATTCTGGAGCCCTTCAATACAATGTTTTCCTCAAGATTTTTATAATAAGCAATTTAGGAGGAAAACAGCCCAACAAGCCAATATTCTTTTCAGAAATATCAGCTAAAACATTTCCAGAGGCCAGAAAATAATTGCTTTTTCTCCTGCCCTCTTGTGCTCCCACCCCTGACACGCAGGCCTGCCTCGTTCCGGATCCGGCAGGTGAAGCTACCTGATTAAAATTTTTATTCTGACACCACTGTATTTTTAGATTGACAGATAGCCTAGTCTTGCTCTGCCTCCTCTCCCTACTGTATGGCGTTGGAGAACCTCACCTACTTCCTCTCCAGAACCTACCCTGCTTTCCTCTCCAGAACTTACTCTCTTTCTCTTTCTTACTCATGCCCTCTGCTTTTCCTCTTTTCCAATTGGGATCATAATGATCAGCTAAATAACAATAAAATTCCACCAAGAACACCGGCAGGAAATGTCATTTGGAAACGTTATTTGCATGTTCAATTTGAACGCACGAAAATGAATGTGTTTTACAAATATCCATATGTTTGTCATGTGGATATGATTTTTAATATACTATTACATCAGACCCATCGTGAAATATGGCATGTGTGTGTGAGAGAGTGTGCCTGTAGACACAGAACTGTGATACAGTGAAAGCAGGCAGGCATATAAGATGTATGCATGAACTTTTGATACCAGGGTATCATTCCAGTTTATCTACCATGTTTTATGAGGCAGGTATACCATCTTTTTACAATTACTCCTCCTTTTAAAACAATATACTGGTACATTATAATTGCATATAAGAATAAATTTTATAGTGATACACTCATATATGTATAACATTATTTGGTCTATTAGAACTCTAAATTTCAAACAGCTATGTCATGCAAGTTGATGCTTTATTGCTGAAAATGAAAGGTCCTTTCGAAAACCCTCCAGGATTTTCATGCCCTTCTTAGGATAGAAGACATAGAATAAATAGAAAGGAGAGGTGAGGGGCAAAGGAAGAATGGTCATAATTCAGAGCTTAGATTCAAGTTCACTTAAATGTTCTCTGATCACAAAAAAACATAACTGAATCAATTATTAGCCCTTATCTATAGGTCATATCTTTCATCTCAACTGTGTATGACACCTTCAATCAAGGCCTTAATGTTATATCAATGCAGTACTATTTTTAATTTCAAAAAATAAAATATCCTGATAAACTATTTGATTTTTTAAAATCAAGAACAAGGAAGAAAACAACCCCTAAGAGGTAATAATTAATATATCCAGTCTCCAACACAAAAAAGAACTAAGAATATCCTCTTAGGTTATGTACCTGTACTATAGATTTTACATGTATTAATATGCCTAATTAAGATGTAGCTAGTGGCCAGGTATGGTAGTGCACGCTTGTAATACTAGTACTGGGAGGCTGAGACAGGAGGATAAGAACTTCAAGGCCAGCTTCAGCAATGTAGTGAGGCCCTGGTTCAAAATAAAAAATAAAATAGGTTTGGGGGTATAGTTGAGAGGTAGAATGCCTCTAGGTTCAATCTCCAGTACCACATACACACTCACAAACACACACACACACACACACACACACACACACACACACACACACACACAATATGGCTAGTGTATTTTCCTTCAATACCAGTATGCAACCCTATTTCTCAGAGTGTGTACTTTTCCCCTTATCTCAATAAAAATCACTCTGTGCCTCACTATGACCTATCCTGAGATTCCTTTCTGTGATTATGTCAAGGAAGCTCTTGTGGTCCACCTCCCCTTTGGTGGCTTTCTCAGGGCCCTTGTCCATGTGATACTTCCTTTAGTCTTTGTTCCAAGACAACTTACATGACTGTCCATTCCAATTCTCTAAATTTGAAGATTAGAGGACGTTTCCAGAGCCATAGAAGTAATTGATGGCTCTTTGACCATTTGACCTCAAGTCTCCAGAGAAGCCAAAGATTCCAATATATAATTAAAAAAAACTTAAGCAATTTAGACACACGCTCTATTACAAAGGATGTGAATATCTTGGTCATTATTGGTGGTAGTGGTCGTGGTGTGTGTGTGTGTGTGTGTGTGTGTGTGTGTGTGTAACTAGGGATTGAACCCAGGGCATGCTACCTCTAAGCTATACTCCTAGCCCTATTTTATTTTTATTATTTTGGAATAGGGTCTCACTAAGTTGTTGAGGCTGTCCTACAACCTGTGATCCTCTTGTCTCAGCCTCCCAAGTATTAGGATTACAGATATTCCCTACCATGCCTGGCTCTTGGGTGACTTCTAAAAGAATAAGAGCTGGATGGCAGCAGTGTTGTTCACATTGCCTGTTAGAATTTTAAATAATTACTGCTCAACCTTTATAACTATCCAAGCATGCTAGTGATTCTAATCATGAAGAAACCTACCTAGACAACAAATTATACCATACGGAAAGACCAAGAACTTGGGAGAAATGGCTGGGAATTGATTCTATTTTGGTTTAGAAGATCTGACATGACTTCTAGCAGCAGATATAAATACAATTTCAAGATTACAAAAGCATTTTTGAAGCCCTTCTGGGTTCTTCATGAAGGAAGTTCAGTGACTGGTCCTGCCCACTTTTTCAGCCCCTTTCTCCTAGGCTTTTACAAACTCATTTCCAAATCTTTGACTTCACATGTATCTGAGACTAAAAGACTTGTCAGCTATATCCCTTTTCTCTTGTTTTAAATCATCTGACATGTAAACACTTGAGATCTGAACTAATGTTGAAGGAGAGGCACTCAAGGTAGAGCTGAAAGCTTACTGGTTTAGTTCACAAAGATAAGGTTTCATATTCCAGCTGCCCTTTGCTAGTTGTGTGACCCTAGACAAGTTAGGTAACCACAAACCTCAGTGGATAGCTGAGGAACAGATGCAATGTACACCAAAGCTTGGCCTGGGATGGACATCCAATAAGTGGTACCATTATTTAAACAATAAATGAGCCACAATTTCATGTTCTGATCTTAAGACTTTTTTGAAGGTGGTCAAACTTACTTTTTTCTCATGAAACAACATCCTTGTTAATGAGCCATGTAAGAAACAGCGAACATTATAACCTCCAACCCTTGAGATCCTTCCTCTTTTCTGGTGGTTTTATAGTTACCCTGAGGCTATGTTAAATCTGATCTAGGATTTTTTTTTTAAAACTGCTCAAGTGGAATTTTCAAGTGACTATGGGTTAATGCATTAAGTGGTGAGGATTTCCTCAGTTAATGTTGCTTAAAAACAGAGGTGATGAGCCGGGCATGGTGGCACATGCTTGTAACCTCAGCATTTGGGAGGCTGAGACAGGATGATCGTGGTTTGCAGGCAGCCTCAGCTACTTAGTGAGGCCCTCCGCAACTCAATGATATCCTGTTTCAAAATAAAGAATAAAAAATAGGGCTGGGGGTATAGCTTGGAGGTAGAATACCCCTGGGTTGCATTTTCAGTACTGAAAGAAAGAAAGGAAGGAAAAGAAATAGAAGAACAAAACAAAAAACAGAAAGAGAGGTAATGCTAGAAAAATCTTTGCTTAGACCAGACAAATGTGTCTGAGGTACCATTTTTATTACTTAGGACTTTAAGAATGGATCAGTCTTCAGGCTCACAATTATTTAAGTGAGTGAATGTCCAGGGACACCGCTGAGTTGGCAGTTTGGGTATTAAATAATTCACTTTAACTGTGAACACTTGCTAATGCACACATCATGTGCGGATGAAGGGCCGATGACACCAGCATCCCAGATGGAACCCGTCTCCACACTGGCTTGGTAGGTGGAGGTGACTGTACCTGCCACTTGTATTAGCTGAAACTGGGTCACTGCAATGTACGGTGAAGGGTGAATGGGTGAGTGAGCTCCATGTGGCCGCCTGGCCTCGCGCTCGATGCCTCTCCTGTACTACACATGGTTCCACTGGCATTTCTGAGTTATAGGAACAGGAAAAAAATTAGGGACTTCTGAGTAACCATCATCTCTCTTGGTTTTCTCTCAGGCTAAATGTTTACTATCTCCTAAATCTTCAGTTTAGGAGACAGATGTGGAGTCTCTGCTGCTATTGTTCTGGACATTTAGTTTAGGCAAGCCAGGTAGGTGGGCATTGTCAAAGTCAGGGGCCATAGGGTCCTGTGCCGTTGGGGACGGTGAAGGGATATAAGAACCATGAAAAGAGCTTTAAAATTTCAATATTGGACAGTAACTTAGAGATAACCTAGTACAATCCTCTCATTCCACTAAAATTAAAAATCACAAGAATAAACACTTGGCCAAGTTTATGCTAAGAGACAGAACCAAGAATATGAGGAGGGCTTTTTTGAGGGGGCACTTTTAAGTGTTTTTCCATTACATCTGACACACAAAATTATATCCAATGCGAAAGAATTTCAGAAAAAATATTTAGTACCGAGTATTTAAACTTATCTGATAAAAGAATGGATAGCATATTTGTTTTCTTTAAAAAATGTCACAAATTGCTAGGCAGTAGAAGCTGTGGATGTATCTAGGAAAACAAACATTTCCCTTTGCTCTTTAGAGAATTGACTAGCATCTTCCCCAAGGAACTGTAAATGCGACTGCAAAGAAATAACAAACATTGAGAGAGGAAAACTTTTATATTTCAAGTCGAAGCTTATGTATCCAAACGAATACATGCCTTATGCAGCACACACACACACGTCTCTGTGTACATGTGTTCTGTGCATTTGTGTCTTTGTGTCTGTTCATGTGTGTCACACATGTGTTTGTGCACTTGTATGTGGGCCTCTGTGTGCCCATGTGTATTTGCACATATGCTTGTACGTCTGTGTGTATTTGTGCGTAAACCTATATTCTCCATGTTTATGTGCGCATGTATGTGTATGTGCATGTGTGTGCTCACACACACTCAGGCCCCAGGCACAGCTAGCAAGTGCACCCTTCACACCGGAGGGAATCCGGGGCTGATCTGTACCCCGTGGGTGTTCTCCTTCCCAGTTTCGTTTTTGTGCAGGTTACATTGCTTTTCAGAATCTCAGAATTCACATATGTAAAATGGCCTGTGTAGTACTCATTGTGAAACAAATTAGGCCAACCAGTAAGCTTTTATCCACTTGGTTATTTCAGCAAACAAGTTGAATTAACTGAATTTGCACACATTTTGGTTATATTCTATTGTAGCATCTTCCAAATATATAGACAGCTCGTTGTGAAAACACATATTGTTTTAATTAATGTTACAGAAACCCAATGAGCGAGGCATGCCCATCTCCACATGTGAGGGAACTGAAATTTAAGTAAAGTCATCTGCCTGCAGTAACCCTGAGACTTTTTGGAGGGCTGGGCCACATCTGTCTGTCTTCAAAGCCAGCTTTGCAATTACTTTCCTTTCCTGCGCCGTGGCTCAGGGCTGTTGTGAACTACAACAGCATCATGGCTGTGGAATCGGCACTGGCATCCTGACTGTCTTATCCGACTGATGCTTGCTCTCTGCTCAGACATACCTGTTTTGCCTTGTATCCAAGCTGATACATGGCTTTTTAAGGTCAATGCACCCGTTCTGCCTTGGGGGAGATACTAGGAGGAAGGAGGAATTGAGAAAAACTCAAACTGGAGAGGCAGTGAGTGCCAGCTTCCTTAAGAACTGCATGTGCTGACACATCCCCAAAGCACCTGGTGGTACTGGGCTTGCCTTGTAAGTTTTTGACAGCCATTTAACCACTGCACACCACTGCTCCTGGTATTTGACCCAGGAAGCAACAGAAGGAGAACCGTTGGGACATGACTATTTAATCCCTTCCTAATCTCTGGAGTCTCATAAATCCTTTAACTCATCAAATATTAAACTATAAGAACTAGGTTCAGTAGAACATTATGGGCATAGGAGGCCCAGGTACTGAGCTATGCAATTCAAAAAAAGCAGGGAACCAAATTGCCAGGGGGTTACCTTGAAGCTAGTTTGAGTACAGTTAGTGAGAAAGAGAAGCAAACTCCTACTTACAAAATTGTTACTTTTGTTTGGCAAAATATATAGACTCAATTTTGCACAGAAAATTGCTTAGGAAAAAGCCTCTCAGTAGAGCCCTTCAAAGGCAATTTAATATTTTTAATAAGGCAAATCTTTCTGATTCTCAACTATTTAGCCATGAAATCTTAAAATCCAATGAAAGTCTATCTCCAATAAGTGCTGCTTTACAAATTTTATTATCTGCTTAACAACCTAAGAATATTAACATTCTTTAGGCACTTAAATTTAACCATAATAACAAACATTGAGCTTTTCCAAACTGCCTTTCCTGTAATTTAATATAATTTAGTGCATATACACAATTTGTTTATTTCTTGATATTTTGCATCTTAAAGTATAAATAAGGTCAATTTACGTAGAAACCTGCAAATTGCTAAGCAGTATGTCTCAGCTCCAAGCAATCATTCAGATACATAAAACACAATATGTCATATAACAAATAAGAGTTCTTGGGAGGTTTCGCATGTCACTCTTTAACAGGTCTTCAAAAGCTTTGGGCAGGAGCTAGACCCATTAGAGAACAGTGACGCCATGGCACCAGGAGAGCTGGCCAAAGGCTGGTTGGCGCCAAGGAGACAAAGCTGGAGAGAAAGTTAACTCAGTTTGAAATCTCTTTCTTGACAGGAGATAGCACATTGGACTAGTCTGTAGTAAATGAGGGTTCTAGCTGTTTTCCAAAGTCATGCTTGTCACTTCTCTGAGACTTGGATTCTTCTCTTTAAACAATAAAAATAATCATAATACCTGATTCATGGGGTTTTGAGGGGACTTAATGCAACATAATCTAGGAAAGTGTTTGCAAACTGAAGGGAAGGAAGGGAGTATGAACAGCTTCGTAGTTGTTTTTATGTATGCTTTTTCTGGCCAGACTCAATGGCTCGACTGGCCTTTGTTGGTGGCACAATCTTACTCACTGTTGAAAGCTGCTGTTCTCCATTGCCATAGACTGGTCATAAAGTGTTTGGCATGGTCGTGTGAATGAACCAATGACACAACACTATTCCACTGTTACAAAAACAAATCAGGCTTTAAGGTGTCTACTGATGGTATCATCTTGAGCATCTATCTAAAGCTGCAGTGTCTGTCTCCCTCCACAGCCTCCTTGTTCTCCATGACAAGCTCACCATATAATTTAACTTATTTGCCTTATTTGATGTCTCATCCATTAGAATGTAGGCTCTATGGAGTTGGAATATTTGTCTGTTTCATTCACTGTCATATATCTTGTGCTGAGAGCAATTATGAAAATACAGAAAAATGAATGAATGGCAGCCAGCCCATGGCCCTTATACAAATTCTCATATATCTCCAACCTAAGGAAACCTGGAAAACATTAGGAATGGTTCACTATGAGGCTTCTGTTGCCTTCAGTGGTTCAATTCTAATATGTCAAGCCCATAAATCAATTTGATCATTTTGAATGTTTTCTTCTATTGGTCTCATCAGTAGTTTGCCTGTTCAGTTGTCTCTGTGAAGAGGGAGGCTAGCTCATGCCTCAGATGTGGATCTTAGATTTACAGAAGGACATGAGCTATAAAGAGGGAGTGTTCCCTCCTTAAGTGGAAATTCCAAATTCACTCTCCTAAGTAGTTAGCTAGCACTTAATGTTCATAAATTCCCATCGTATACTCAACTGTAAGAAACCACAGCATGATTATAAGCAGCACTAATAATAAACATGCACGTAATTTCTTTCTATTTTTTTAACCACCCTCTGTTCCCACAGCACTCAGGAAATCTGTGGCAGATTGGAGCAAGGGGGTTGTGCTAGAAGTCATGGCCCGACTGTTAGTGATTCCCAACTGTCTGGGAATCACCGTTTAGAAAACTCTAGCCTTGTTCATCCACTATAACCATGGAAGATGAGCCTGTGGGGATCTTGGAAGAGAAAGCTAGTATAGATGGAACAAAAGAACTGAAAAACAAGCATAAATCCCAGGGAAGAGCTACTTTTGTGTCTCTTCCAAAGGGGACTTACCCCTGTAGTCGCCCAGAGAGTGAACAAGGTTTGAAAATACAGAGGGGACGTGTCCTTCTGCATGCAAGTTCCTCAGGTCTCTAACTCTTTGAGTTTGAAACCCATTTCATTTTGCAGGATTTTCCTAAATAAAACTCTGCACTTCACTTGTACAGGAGGAAACAGAATGTGCTTGCTTCTATTCCCACTTCTAGAATTGGTGTAAACGCTTATTTGTTAAACTCTGTTAAAGAGAGTGTAAAACGATGCAGATGTTGGTAATAAAAGTGTCTTACTGTCTTCCTTTTTGTCCTATGACTTTGATCCTTTTTTCTGACCTTCGCTTGGCTGTTTTATGTTGCTTTTAGGGAATTTTCCAGACAAAGTCCCGAGATTGGTGATCCATGAATTAGAGAGGCAAAAAGCTTTAAATTTATCCTGTCTATTTCCAGAGAGAATGATGTAAAGATGGAGAAGAATTTCATGTTTAAACACATTTGCTTCATCTAGATAATGAGCCTTCAAAATATGTGTACATGCAACAAATACATTTATTTCTCTTACTTTTACCACCATTAGTGACATAGACCGAGAGGCAGAGCAGGAAAGCCCAGCTCAGTATGGCTATGTTGACCTTAAACTTGCAGAGGAAGGCACTCACCAGCACTGACCGTGATGGCTTCAATAAACTGTTCTCTCCAGCTGTTTGTCCCCACCACGAGGGCCAGGTTTGTCTTCTTAATGAGTTTGTCCACAGTACTCTAGAAAAGTGGAAAGGAATAAGATAACAACTGGTAGTCTTGTTAAGGCCTGGGGAAACCTTTGTTGGTAACCTCAGAGTTATGTAAAGGGTAGCAGATGTTAGGCTCAGAACTACAGTATTGACATCAAACACTTTTATGATTAGGCAAACAAGCATGGTTCTTAGTTGGAAACGTTTTGAAACGAAATCTTCTTTGCAGCAAATACAAGCGCCCTTCACTGACTAAGGGCTAGTGTAATATAGTCCCAGGGTATGGAATAGCAGCTATTGCAAAGGTCTTTGGATACTCTGTGAATCTGCTTCCTTACTGGCTTCATCTGTAGTGCACCTGAGTATGTAGGTTCTGCTTGATATTATATATCTCTAAACAACTGACAATGACTGACAGATTCTGAAACCAAAGAATTACATTTTTTTTTTTTTTTTTGTCAGTGAAATGCAGCCATGCCAGAGTCCCCTGGTTGCTTGCCGCACTGCCACCAATAAATGAATTTTATTTGGCTACTACTTTGGTCAGCCTCATGGCTATTAGAGAATCCACTCTTATCTTAATTCTGTTATTAACAAGAAAAGAAAGACAAAGCAAGCCAAAACCAACTCTTACAGTTTAGGGCATGTTGCTAATAACATTGCCCTGAATTTTCCTGCTTTTCTAGTGCTGAGCTCATGCCCTTCATTTTTCTTTAGAATCTTTAAAGTACTTAGTTTTGTACAATTAGTACTCCCTAGCTTTTATGTCACAAAAGGAGCAGCCAAGCGTTCACAAGAAAACTAAGCAGATGCCTTCGAAGCTCTACCACAGATGAGGGCAACTACAGGGCGAAGGCTCATTTCCAGGGCACGGAGGCTGCTCTTCCCAGGAAAACTACCACACCGACTAGTCTACCAGGCACCCACACTTACTGTCAGAGCATCCTCGCATTGCCACTAATTGCAAGGAGGCAGAAAACACGTATTATTTGTCTTATGTCAAAATTTGTCCATGTTTAGTGCAGTGTACCTGAACTGACCCTGACTTCAGAGTCAGAGAGCATACGATCAGCTGACTGGGAATGAGGAGAATGTGAACTGAGGGGCCTGTGTGAGAGGCCAGAGCCAATTTATAATATCAAGCATGTTAGTTCAAGGAGAGTCATTGGAACTGACTTGAAACATCGAGAAGATAATAAACATGAAAGGGCCCATCTCCAACTGGCTCGTTCTGTGTTTGCAACATTATTCTTGGCTGGATTGTATATCCTTAGGGTGGTGACCTTTCGGCTCCCTGCCTGTGTCTAGAACTGCTGGTGCCCCGGTAACAGCTGCATCAGCCACTGCTCTTGGGCACAACAACTTGAAGCTCATGACAAGCATCTGTCTTTTCTCTCTCAGCTCAGCCACGTCTAATCCAGCACTCCGAGCATCCTGGCTGATGCCAATTCGGAGTGCTGTGTGGAGTGTAACAAGAAATGACCTTGGTTTTTTCTAAATGTAATGGAAATTGGGGGCAGCTCTTTCCAAAAGTGCACAGTGTGATAAATCCAAAGCACAGAATTTCATCACCTGGAGATAAACAGTTGAACAGATAAACTGCTCTAATGGTAGAACACAGATTTCCTCATAAAATAACTGCTAAAAACCAATTTTCAAAAAGATAAACTACACTTAACATTTATACCCTTTTAAAGCTCAGGGTAGATTTTAAACTTTTCTGGAGCTTAATTTTGAATGTATGTCCTTTTTTAACCTATGGGATAAAGGGGAAGTAGTAAAGATGAATTTGAGCTCCAGACACCTGAATTTGGAATTGTTGTTTATATTTATCTGGAGGGTTCCTAAAAGCTCTTCCTTGCACTAGACTTCAAAGAGATGGTGAAAACCTCACCCTCGCCTGTGGGAGTCAGTAAAGCGTGCTCTTAGTCACAGCATAGAAATAATGCAACACAGTGGCCAAAGCACAGGGGACACTGGGAAGTGCCACCCAGATTTGAATTTCTAATGCAGTTCTGAGAGTGTTAAACAAATTATTCAACTATGTTCTAGAAAAAGAAAGTTCTCAAATAAATAATATAATACATTTTATAGCTGTGGGCCCCTCTGAAACATGGCACTATGGTGCCCTTCAGGTGTCAATGGTACCTCAACTGGAGAGCTTGGAGAAGATGGGAGGAAAAATTTTGTGGAAGCCATTCTAGGAGGATAAGTACCCCCATGACTGGGCTAATGTAGAGACTTGGGGCACTTTCCAGTGCTCATATTCTTGGAGTGCTGACCAGAGAGAGATCTGATTCAAGAGAGCTTTGCTGCAGGAAGAATACTCCAACTATGCTTTCTAAAGAAAGTAATTGTGATTGTTCTTTCTATCATAGGTGCATGGAAAGAAAGGCTGGGGTCTGTCCCATAAGGGAGAAACACACAATTCCCCATAAAAATCTCCTAATAATTAGGGACAAACGTATTCAGATATGCAACCATAAAATCTTTGCAGTAGCAAGTGGCACCAGGCCCTCTAATACCAGGTTAAAAAAAAAGTGCATGAGGAAGAGACAGGTTGGATGCACCTGGAAAAAAAAAGCAACAATGGGTCCACAGAAGTAGACAATCTGGGATTCTTGTACCTCTTGAAATTACTGAGAATTCCTTCTTTCTGTGTGTGGTGCTAGGGATTGAAACCAGGGCCTTATGAATGTTAGGCAAGCACTCTGCCACTGAGCTACACCCTAGCCTTTTTACATTTTATTTTGAAATAGAGTCTCCCTAAATTTTCCAGGCTAGTCTTAAACTTGCCATCCTCCTGCCTCAGTTTCTAGAATCGCTGGGATCACAGATCTGTACCATGTGCCTGGCTTAACTGCATTTTTATCTATTAAAAATTCTACTTTAATTGCAAAGACACTTTTCATCTGTTTCCTAGTAGGCATCTCAATTTGTGAAGCAAATTTAAAAACCAATGAAGCTGGGCGTGGTGGTGCTCACTTGTAATCCCCGTGCTTGGGAGGCGGAGACAGGAAGATCACTCAGGTTCGAAGCCAACCGCGCTGGCTTAAGAGACCCTGTTTCCACATAAAAATATTAAAAATAGGTCTGGGAGTATAGCCTTGATGTAGAAGGGCTTCCAGGAATCCCAGTACCAAAAATAAAAAAATTAAAAAAAAAATGAAGTGACCCAGCTAAAGAAAAGGAAGCCACTATTATGAAAAATCCAGTTAAAATACTAAGGCTTCTAAGTAAGTGGCCTGATTCTCCTTTGTGGAATCTTCATTCTGGCATTATGAACAGGAGCAGGGTCTGATTTTGAAAAATAAGTAGGGAAGTACTGCTATTCTCTGGGTTTGTAATTTTGGGGTAGAAGAGAGAGGAAATAGTTTTCATATCCCACTGTAGAACTATGGCCCCACTTAAGTCTTTCTTAGACATTAGGACCATGGGTGAGAAGGGATGGGAGGTGGAACAGGGGCAGAGAAAGCAGTTTAGAGTTGACAGGAAGTTTCACCTCAAAGTCTTAAACTCACCCCAAAATCCATATGTTAACTTCTGAATGACTTTCACCATGTAAAAACGTGGGAATCCAATCTTATCAGTGCAACTGTAAGTTCTCTGGCTGCAGGCACTATACCTTTAGTGTGTTGACTGTGCTAATATGCTCTTAGATCTGAAGAGGGTGACTAAACATGAATAAGAGCTTTCCACTGGGGTGCTACTAGAGTGATTTCCATGCTTCTCCCCCCAAAAGCCTCTTGATTTTTAGCAGTGTGAGTGATTTGCTTTGGACAGATTTATCAGCTTTCTCAAGTGGAGGCTTGGTTTCTTCCACACATAGCAGTCTCTTGGAATCCACCTTTGAGTCTTCCTTTCTCTCCTCTCAGATAAAACCTTTCCTTGGGACAATGCTGACCCTGTGCAGTGATGGGTGCCACCTGTTGGACACTGCCTCGGAGGCTGTTTGATTTACAGGGCTCCGAGGTTTCCTACTAACTCACTCCACAATTCCAACTTGGCTTTGAAGGCCTTTCAGTCAGTGACTCAGATCCTGAAATCACGTTTCTCCTCTCTCTCTCTTCAGGTGAATCTTACAGCTCAGGCCAACACTAAGCTGCCTGGATCCCAGGACAGGAGGTCTCTCAGGCAGGTGGCACTGGTGAGCGTACCTTGAACTCATAGGACTCTTCGATGATCACTTCCAGCTTGGTGTGCTCTCCCAGGATGGGGCGCCCCAGCTCCGCGATGCGTCTCTCTTCTTCCTCCTTGCTGGTCAGCGGCTGCTTGTCATCATATTCCTCTGAGGAGAGGAAGACAAGGCAGTGAACAATGTGATCCTTTTTATTGGGAATCCCTGGATCCTGCTACAAGAAAACTGAGGAGGAAGGAAGTCCTGGTGACTTACTAAAAGTCTCTTGGGTGGAGAATTGGGCAGATGCTCAGGGGATTGAGCAACATATCACTGTGACAGCAGATGACTACAATGTCCCAGCATTTAAGCTCTCGGGCAGAAGTGCAGAGGAGGAAAAGTAGTGCGCTGGGGCCTGTCACTAAGACCCTGCCGGCCTGGCCGCACCCGTGTCTGTGCTCAGGGAACCACCCAGCTGTTCCTGAGAGCTGGCTCAGCTGGCTCTTTGTATGCGTTTCTTTAACCCTTCACCAATTGGGAAACAAAAAATTAAATGTCCTAGAGTAACCCCGAGGGATGGAGGAGTTTGGCCTCCTCTTTTCCACTTTCTAGATGCAACAGAAAATACCCCCAGAGCCAAAGAGAGCACAGAAAGGCAATTCTGATCTTTACCTCTCACTTGCCAAGAGCCCATCACAAATTAAGCATCAAAATGTCCATTCCATGTTTCCGTGAGATTCCTGAGCTACAGGCTTTCCTCCCTTGGTGCAAACGGGTTAGGAAAGCCTTGACCATGTTAATCTTTTTTTTTTTTTTTAATTTTTTATTGGTGCATTGTAGTCATACATCTTAATTAGATAAAAGAATTGTGTAGACATACATGCACACATCACTCAATTCGCCCTTACCCAATGTTAATCTTAAAGTAACAGGGAAGGCAACGGGGAGGCTTTTGGGGAATTAATACTCACTCATCATGTACTTTACACTCTGGGGGAGTGCTAGTGGGTGCTGAGAAAATGTTATGGAGCCAAGAGTCCATTAATGAGGGGAAGCTCACAGTCAGCATGAAGGTCATTAGGGTAAATACGAGACTGAAGAGGTCACACAAATGCGGACGACAAACACTAGTCCTGCAATCACCCTTATCCTTCAGTCTCAGGATGCTGGGACAGGACAAGCTACTTCCTCTCTGAGTCAAGAGGGATGGATGTCATCTACAGGGAGGTAGTGGTGCTGATAAAGAAAGCTCAGCCCTCATGCCCTCCCTTCTAGGACATCCGGGCAAATTGCCTGCAATACGAGAGTCTTGAGGAAGAGAGGGACTTGCCCAGGTGTTTGCATTCAGCATTTGAACATCTGCTTCTGGAGGGGTCCAGAAGGCCCATTCCCTTCAAAGACCCTCAGCTTCCCCTGTGCTCAGAGTCCCTCCTGAGCTGGCTCCATTTGTTGCTCTAGTGATCTGTTGCAGAGAAGGGTTCCTGGGCCAGTCGCTTACTGCGAGGGCAGGGAGCAGGTTGCTTGAAGTATGACTAGCGTTTTGTACTGTATTTCAAGTGTCAAAACTAATGGAAGGCAAAAGTGGAACATAGCACGTGGATTAATTCTTTCATACGTATTTAATAATGTTTTCCTAAAAGGATATTTAAAAACCCACTTTCCAGCCGGGCGTGGTGGCGTACGCTTGTAATCCCAGCATTAGGGAGGCTGAGACAGGAGGATCGTGGTTCGCGTACAGCCTCAGCTACTTAGTGAGGCCCTCTGCAACTCGGTGAGACCCGGTTTCAAAATAAAGAATAATAATAAAAAAAAAGGCAGGGGTTGTAGCTCAGAGGTCAAATGCCTCTGGGTTCCAGCCCCAGACCCTCAAAATAAATAAATAAATAAATAAATAAATAAATAAATAAATATCCACTTTCCAGTTCCCAGTGATTATCCAAAAAGTTAGATAAAGACAAAAAAAGAATAAGTGATTTGGGACTGTCCAGAAGCTGATGAATATTGGCAAAGGCAAAGGAAAGGAACACTGAGATTAATTTTTTTGTGTGTGTGTGGGTCTGGGGATGGAACCCAGGGACATTTGACCTCTGAGCTACATACCCTGCCCTATTTATTATTCTTTCTTTTGAAACAGGGTCTCACTAAGTTGTGGAGGACCTCACTAAGTAGCTGAGGCTGTCTGCAAATCACGATCCGCCGGTCTCAGCCTCCCAAATTCTGGGATTATAAGCATGCGCCACCACGCCCGGCTCACCGAGATTAATTTTAACTGCAAAAGTGGTTAAGACTTTTAATAGTAGGATTGAGAAATTATAATCCAAGGAAAGGCAAAAGGTTCTGCCTGGGGTCTCCAAGATATGTTTCTGTGAAACTGTGTGTATCTAGTTTAGGAGGCTGGCTGAGATATGAAATCCAATTGACTCAGTGCTCAAATTGATTATATTTTGATTCTTTATGTTTTCTGACCCTCAGACCCAGGATAATGTTATTGGTAGTTTTGTAACAGCAGGTTATATTAGTGCTTTGATCAAAAGTTTTGCTGAACATGGATATTTAGAACACTTGTATTAAAAAAAAAACTAGTTTCTCTCAAGAGGAAATAATACAGCTTGGATATCTATTTTAAATACAAAGCAAATGGGGAAGAATAAGTATTCTGGTCCTCATTTCTGCAGTTTGTTTATAAATGACAAGTTGCCTTTAGTGGGTCTAAAGGTAATTTAGTTAGACAAAGTAGAGAAATTATGAAATAAAGGTTATGTGGTAGAATGTTTTTTAGTGCAGTACTTCACAAAGTAAAATTGATTTTGAATATTGTATTAAATAAATGGACATGGTAGTAAAGGACATTGAATCATCCAGTGAGTAAAAAGGTACTTTTCTTTTCAATAATCTTTCTGATCAAGAGTAAATGCTTAGTTTGATGTTCTTAGGTTTGTAATAGTTCCCCAAATTTGGGTTTCTAATATTTTAAGACAGAGAAAATAGTTTTTAGGCCTAGACAATTTGGCTGTATTTAGCTAGAATTTAGTAGCACTTTTTAATTGTAAAATTTATTTTACTTCTACTTATGAAAAATTTCGCTTCTTTTCCTTGTGTTAGTGACTTAAAGTTTTCCTTTAAAAATTTAGTTAATTAAAAAATTAAGCAGTTTCAAAAATTACATTAAGTAAATAATAGTACAATTGGTATGCAATCTAAACAAAAATTGTATGAAAATGATGAGAATTTAGAAAATATTGTTTTAATAGATTCCATATTAATCTAAAAAAAGTTAAAAACACTGTTTCCTTTCTTTTTTTTCTCTTCTTTTCTTTCTTTTTTTTTTTTGTGCTGGAAGCCCTTTTACCTTTGGCCTACACTCCCAAACCTATTTTATATTTTTATTTGGAAACAGGGTCCCTTAAGCCAGCGCGGCTGGCTTTGAACCTGCAAGATGCCCCGCCTCCCAAGCGTGGGGATTACAAGCGTGTGCCACCATGCCCGGCTTAAGACTATTTCTACAACTTGATGTAGCCTTGCTCCAGATCATACTCTTATTTCATTATTTATATAATCAGCAAAAGCTTTCCTATCTCCCTCTACCTAAATCTTAATTATCCTTCAAAAATGTTCCTCTTCTCCCATGAACTACCCCCATGTAGTAGAGTGGGGTTTTAAGAACTACCACTCTTATCCTTAAATTAATTCCTTAATGTTCATTGCATTACTGAGCATGGACACTCTCATATACTGTTTTATTTTAAATTACTTTTACATATACACACCCAACATGCCAACCTGCAGAGAGCTTGCTGAGATAGAGCAGTATGTCTCTTTGCTCTCTGAACTGTTCTGACATATCCCAGGGTCTATTACACTGCATGCAATGTAGTGGGTGCTTGATAGATATTTGTTGCATGACTCTCTGTTAGCATAGTCTTTTATTTGCTCTCTCCATACAAAAGGGTAATTTATTCTTTTAACACATGTCATTGTACCCCTACAATATGTCAGCACAGCTGTGGTCCTCCCTGGCACCCTCCTCACTTCCAGGAACTTATGATCTAATGGGAAGAGAATAATATAGATGAACAGCATCTAATGCAGTGTAGTAGGAGCTGAGGGACCAGGGTAAGAGGAGCAGTTTGCTTTGCCTGAGGGAGCCAGGGAAGGCTTTAGCAAAGTGTAGAGTTAATTGAAATTGGCCTTGAAGCTTGCCACATGAAACTGAGTGCAAGGATGGCTAGGAGGCAGTGGGGTGAAGTACAGTCCAGGCAAAAGAAGTCAAAGTATGAGGGCACAGCATCATGGAAGGGCCAGGGCTATTTTCACTTGCTAAGTATCATCAACATTGAAGACATATTTAAATGTAATTGAGAGATGACAGCTGAGTAAATCCTATCCTCCCTCTACAATGACACTGATTGATTAGCAATTATGGTCTAGATTTTTAACAATGGTGAAGAACAGAGTTGAGTCTTTTTTTTTCCTTAAGTGTCTTCTCTTTAGATATTTTTTATTGAATAGGAAAATAGCTTAAAGGCATTTTGAGGGATCAATGGTTATTTTTGTTTCCTTTTCCTTTTGAACACTGGGTCAACAGCAGCCCACTTTACTATAGTTGAGGTCAGTTTATTTCCTCACTTTTGCAGTGATAACATGTTTTGGCTTTAGTTTTGTTTCTCATATAGAAAAAGTTTTCTCGTTCCTTGCATGTGCATGTATACTTTGTGTGTGTGTGGTACTGGGTATTGAACCCAGGGGCATTCTACCTCCGAGCTACATCCCCAGCCCTATTTTTAATTCTTTATTTTGAAACAGGGTCTCACTATGTTGCAGAGAGCCTCACTAAGTAGCTGAGGCTGGCTGCAAACCTGCAATACTTCTGTCTCAGCCTCTCAAGTAATGGGATTACAAGTGTTTCCCCCATGCTTGGCACATGTACACTTTTAAGACACTTTTTAATTGAGGAGTTGTAAATAAGTTTCATTAACATAACCAACCAAAACAACTTAAAGATCAAATGCATAATTAATAGCTACTGTTAAAAGTCACTATTGACAGGACATAAATCAAACCCCAACCTCGTGACAAAAATCACCAGGGGAAAATCTCCTTTCTTTTGAGTGACTGATTTTTATAAACAACAAATACAAAAGCTAGTAGGCACCTGAGATCTAGAAAAAGCAGAACTCTAAAGAAGTTGCTTCTAATGCTTCTTGGTTCAGACTGCATTTTGAAACAGCATCCCTGGGAGGTGAAGGGGTGGGAGTGGGGGCCCTTCTAGAGAACAATACAACCCACAGATCCATCACATCATAGAGATCTGTACCTGAAGAAGCACTGTGGATATTCTCTAATGCAGTCATAATTTTTAATCTTAACAAACAATGTATAATTTGGCAAAGGGGATGAGGCTTGCAGTGGGACAATTTGCTCAAGACGATTTTGATTCTTTACTCAGAACTGTGCTGACAGGGCTGGAAGCCGACTTGGCCGTTTTCAGCCATATAGCCAGCCTCTCTGACTGGAGCCCAGAAAGACTAGCACCTTTATTTCCTTGAGGACAATAATCAGGGCTGGGGCTCAGGAATACTGGATGGGAATGTAGGTTGTGAGGCTGAGGAAAGTCTCACCGGCTTAGGTAAGAGCTGTTTCACCACCACGGCCAGTGATGGGCAACAGTGGTGCTCAAAGAGTAAAACCACTGTTGTCATCCAGATATTCAGTGACAGCACAGATACCAGGCTGTAACCCTAGATTACAGCTGGAGTAGCGGTAATTCTGGCGATGCTTTTTTATTTCTCTTATGGAGAAACCCCATGCACATACTATTATCTGTGCATCAGGAAAGGAGGCTCTGGGAAAAAATATAGCTTTGTTTTAAAATAAATTTAATTCTACTTGGGATAAAAGACTCATGATGTGTGGGAACAGATACTTGCAAGAAATCTGAAATATATTGAAACTTGAGAGGAAGAGGCCGCCACTGATCGACTGCTCTGTAGGTCCAGGCTACCATCTCCACAATGGTTCCTTCCTGGTTGTATTTTCTTGCTAATCCAGGGCATCTGCAGCTGCCAGAGAAGCCACTGCATTACTTAGCAATGTTTTAGAAGGAGCAGGGGCTGAAATATGCAAATGCAATATCTAAAGACCCAAAGAGCACTCGAAAGCTGTGATTTTCAAGGACCATAAGGAGAAAAGTACCTGCAAAGGTGATTACAGTGGAGGGAATCGGATGCTCTCTAGCATGAACTTTCCTGAAGACAGGTTGGCCTAGCAAAAGGACAGGCATAAAATCAGCAGAATGGATTGCGTTGCTTTGACATCAGAGATTTGTGGGATTAGTACACTCAACATCACACCCAGATGCACACACTACAAGCAATATTAGTTTGAGAGTTGGGTGGTTGTAGATCACCCCTATGTAGGTTACAGGAGGGAACTCTGGCGGTTACTGCCCATAAATGGGGCAAATTTTCCAAGTCAAATCATGTTAATGAGCCACATACCAGCTGGTAGAGGCTACAGTCAGATTCCTGCAGGTATCTGAAATGGAATATCCAGATCCTTCAAATCACTGCTTCCAGAGGCATCAGGAAACAGTAGAAAGCACTTGGTGTAATGACAGGTGTTCTGATTTTGAAGCCTATTAGTGTCAGCAGTATGGCCTCGAGTTGGCCAAATCTCCAGTTTTCCTATATAGAATGTAGATAACATTACCTGCTCTGTGCCAGGTCTGTTTGAGGTTGGAATGACATCTGGGAATGAGCTTACTGCATGCGTTTCTAAAGCAATCTGAGTAGGAGAACGTTATATGCACTTGCATATAACGGTAAATCATCACTGCAGCAGCAGTGTGTGTTAACCAGGTGTAGACGCCAATTGATTTCCAGATCACTCACTGTTTTCTTCTACCAAGAGCTACCCAGAACTGACCTGAAAATCAGGAAACTTGGGACTTGATGCCAATGTGCTATTTGCTTACCACCAAAACTTTGGCAACACATGTTTTCCCTTGGAGACTCAATTTTTTTCATTGTAAAATGAAGAAAATTGGAAGGGCTGTGTTTCTCTCACCTATATATTGATGAAAGTGTTTTCAACGATTGGAATTTCCATAGTTTGGCATCCTTAAAAATACATATGCCTTATTAAGTCTGTTACATTAGCATATTATGATTGGAAGAGCAGTATAAAAGAGGTATAATGAGTGCTATGTAATTTTAATTAGGGAACCAGC
Organism: Muscardinus avellanarius; assembly: GCF_963383645.1. Lineage (NCBI taxonomy): Eukaryota > Metazoa > Chordata > Mammalia > Rodentia > Gliridae > Muscardinus > Muscardinus avellanarius. Next base: position 33,859,939 of record NC_137801.1, read on the forward strand.
TACCTAAATGTCTTAGAAGTATTAGGGGAATCAAACACACCTCTTCTCTATATTGAGTCAGAATACTGAATTGCATTCCAAATATCCATATTTATGTGCTCTATTTTCCCCTTTTTGGGGTCTTTCACTTTTCATCTGATTGAAATTCATAATGATGACATTTATAAGGTATGACTGGGCTTTGGACAGAAAAGGGATTTGGGGTATAATTTCATGATACAGAAAAAAATAATGGGAGAAAATAGAATAGTTCAAGGGTTAAGACAATATCACATGGCCTTTTACTTAAAGTCAGAGGTCCTGCTCTGGGTCTTGGCTGGGTGATTTGGGGTAGGATAATTGATCGCTTTGAACCTTTTACCTCCTAAGTAAGAACAATAAAATCCATAAGAATGGTAATAAAATGATAATGATTATAAACTCTAATGAGCTGTAATATATAGGGTGATAATGTGTAAGTGGAAGGTTAAGAGGGAATGAGATTATAGATCCTAACAAGGGCCTTTCAATGAGTCAAGGTCTAAAACAACATGTAAAGATTTGAAAATTTCAAAAGCACCTATAGCCCTTAATGCCCACTGTTAATGAGATATCTAAGATACTGGTATTAGGCTGTGGACCAAATAGCTTTTTCAATTTCCATATATCTTGCTTTAAAATGAGATGCTCACACTCAGCTGTACAAGTCCCTGTAAGAAATGCATGCAAAGTCCAAAGGCTAGATTAATTCTTCTCTACTTTCCTGTGTCTCAAAGCCTTGACTTCAAAGCCTCAGACTGACTTCAAAGACAGTTCTTTGGGGGCTTAACGCTGTTCTTCCTCATGTAGATTAAGTTTTAGAATTTTTCTCAGGGGCATCAGTAAAGAGCCAATCCTGGGCATTCTGGTCTGATTCAAGAGAAGAGTGATGTAAAGTGAGATAGTATCTAGTTAAGTAGAAAATGACAAGTCAAAGTAGAAATTACCAGAGAGTTCTGGAATATTCTCTTATTAAACTGTATTAATTTGAAGTCTTTGGAGAAGACAGTAACAATAGAAGAACTGCTATTTCACATTAAAGTTTTAGCAGTGAGGAAGAACTTAGTGAACTATCTGAAATGATAGACACTCTTGAAGAAAGGATTCTGTCATCTTGGATATAAGATGTGGCCAAGGCAGAAAAGATTAAATATTACTGGATAGATAGAATTGAATTTGATATGGAGAATTTCTGGACAAAACAAAACTAAGCTTCCATTACCTGAGATACTAAAAGTGAAGCTAGTTCAAATGATATGGAAGAAAGGTCCTAAAAATGAAATCCTAACATATTTAATGATAAAGAAAACAGAAAGATAGTCAAAGACCTTGATGTAATTTAACAGGGCCATCAAGGCCATCTATACCTAAAGATGTTAGTTAAGGTAACGTCATTAGGCTGCATAGGATTGAAGGTGCTGCTATACGATAGATACTATTTCTACAGTGGTTGACTTGGGAAAATGATTCATTCCATGAAATAATGCAAGCTGCCTTGCCAAATTTATATCTTTCTCAAATCAATATCTATCTATCTATCTATCTATCTATCTATCTATCTATCTATCATCTATCTATCTCTTTGGTTCTGAGGATGGAACTCAGGGCCTCACACATACCCAGGTAAGAGCTTTATTATTGCTAAATCCACAGCCCTGAAATTCCTCAAGAATGACTAATTCATTCTTAGATGATAAAAATCAGAATATTTCCAAGAAGACTTAAATATGTTAAAATGTTGGAAAGAGAAAAAGAAGATAAAAATTTAGAAAATAAATGTAAATTCCTGCACTTGGATTCATAAATAACTTCAAGAGTGCAGAATTTGGTGAGATCTGACTTGGGAGAGCTTCAGGTGAATCAGATTTAAGGAATCCTATCTAAGAAACTATACTGTTTAACAGTTTTATCCCTTTCAATACCTGTGTTACTGAGAGTCTATGAATCATTATTGTCATTAAATGCTGTGTCTAGAGAGATGAATAGAAAAGCAACTGCCCTTGTGAAATTCCTCTTATTAAGAAAGTTCCACTTTGGAAACACTTTAGAACTACATGTTCATGAGTTAGCTAAAACTGTATTAGTTTTTGTTAACCCCAACTCCTATGACAGTGTTTTCATTATTAAAAATTGATATTTCCTTCTAAATATTTTTGTTCAGCTCTATGATTTTAAAATTTTGATATTGGCACTATCTACTAGAAAATGTTGACATGTGGACTTATATTGGGAAAGGCCATTAAGGATATAGAATGTAGGCTCTTAGAGACATTGTCTACCTGCAGCAACCAACAAGTCAAAGCTGCTGTTTAATATTCACCTTCCTCTCTAAATGTGCAGATGATTCTGAAGACGAGAAGACATTAAAAAAGAGGATGCTTTTTGGAAATATCTTCCATTTGTGTGAAGAAAACAGATGTAGTGCCAAATAATGTGATCAACACAAGTTGGTACCATTTTGAATCAAAGGGTTTTAACCTTTCTGATTGGTGTTTTGAGTTTTTATTGCACTTTGTAATGCACTTCAAGTGGCATAAATATAACTTATTACTACACTACTAATATAAAATGAAGTCTCCAAAGAGGGGCTCAAATTGATGTAGCTGGCTAAAGGAAGGAACTCCTCTGTCCTCTCTCAACCTAGCATCATCTATTATTAGGATCAAGAGCCTGGACCAGGGAGAAGCCTTGGATGGATGTCACTCCTGTGTTCTTGAGGACAGCTATTTTGTCTCATTCTGGTATGTGTGTGGCATCAATCGGAGACTACTCTGCTTTATTAGTGCTGTGTGAACATTTGTAAGTTGGTCAGTGTCAAATGTAAACAATTATAGGTTCTCCATATGAATTCACATACAAATAATACATCCATGTTAATTGGTAAAATGTTAAATGTATAAAGTCAGTGAGAGCACACCATGGGCCACAGTTCAGTGTTAATGCAAGTTCTATAAGATGTGTTTTGGTTTGATTTAAAGTATCTGGGGGAAAATAGAAAAAAGACCTGTCTTACCATACAGACATTTTCCTTTTTTAAAAGCAAAGAGAAAAGAAATGATTTTTAAAATGTAATAAGATGTTGAAAACAAACAGAAAAAAATAAAATTAGGTAACATTATACTTTAAAAATTCATACCTGTTATTGTGAAGCCACCTAAAAAAAAAGAAAAAAAAAAACCAAATGTTACTATTTAACTTATATCCTAAATAACAAATACCAGTGTCCTTAGACTGTCTGACAACCCACCCAAGGTAGGAAAACTTGCCCAATTATATTGACAATTAAGAAGACTATGAAAATGTCCATTCAGGAGTGAATCACTAATTAAGACTATGAAATTTAGAGTACAAACATAATTCTTGTGCATACCTTAGAAATCACCAATTTTTTCAAAGTTTATACCAAATAAAAATGTGATATTAATGGTTTGACCCTTACTCAAATGAGGCCAATTGGCCAAAAGCACAATCTCACTTGAAAATCAATAGAGATAAAAGTCAGAGAGCTACTATGTTACCTGACAGAAATGGAAAATAACCCCCCAAAATGGAAAGGAAATGCAAGAAATGAAATGCTTACCAAACTCATTCAATAACAGGGCTGTGAAGGAAACAGACAAAGACAAACACAGAATAAGAGACCAGATGAATAATGAAAAGTAAGAGGAATATCAGCAGAAAGAAATCCAGGCAGATCTGTTTAGAGTGGTCAAAATCCACTGCTAAAAATAATATATATGTTTAGTGCACTTCAAGAAAATGTAGTGTTGGGAATATTTCCAAATAAATGATCTCACCAGAAATTTCTGCAAATGTGTATGATTGAAAATAATCACCTTCTCTATCATTTACTTACATTTCATAACACATTTCTACTATATATGTTTACTCATAATATATATCAGAATATAGTAGAAACATTATATGAAGTTAATCCTTAAATTGATTTGAGGTAGTCTGCCTCATTATATGTTGCCTGGGAATTTGCCAATCAATATGAACAGATAAAAGATTCTAAGAAATTCCATTTGGCTGCCCTGCCTGGAAGGAGACTTTGGCTCAAGGTAAAGCACTCTGTGTAGACATGCTATTTAGATGATCTTTTGGTCCCTATGCATTGCCTAAGTTTTTAAAATTCTTAAATCCTGAGTCCTAGGAATTGACTCTTATTTGTGTGTCCTTATCAGTGACATCTAGATGTGATTAGATAACCAAAATGCTTCTAGTGGAAGTATAACTCCCTAGAAATTGACAGGGCAGGGAGGGTGTGGGGAACATAAGTAATTTGTCTTTTAGGTTATGTCCTTTAAACCCAAACTGGACTATAGCACTTCATTTTAGTAAAAGCTCTCTGGCTAAATGCATCAAATAAATGACTTCCTGAGTCGCAGATGGGAACATTATAATTACTTTTTTAGGCCCAGTTTTCTCTCTAATGGTAGTGGCCTTCCAGGCTACTTTCTAGAACAAGTCAGTAATTTTATTTACAGTGATAAGAATCCACTTGTCGAGCATAAAACCAGATAGCGCCATCAAGGAATTTTAATTTGCTTTTACATGAGGGCACATTTTACTAAAATGACAATTGAAAGAGCTGTATCCAAGTGGTTCTTCTGTGAGATAAAAGACAGTTCTTTAGAGGAGTACATTTAGAGCTAAATGCTTTTCCCTGCATGTTAACGAGGCATTTTTGATCCCATCTTTGTAAGACCTCAGCACAATTTTCTGAAGTCTTATTTCTTTCTGTTTACTGTCTATGGAGCTTATTAAATAAGCTGCATTAAAATGAGTCCCAAGTGCTTCTTTCTTCACTACACTGCGGCTTCTGATGCCATTTGGAAATTGATTAAATCAGGAACAAGTTCTTTTTTTTCCCGAGGCCAGTGAATTGTCCCAAATGTGTTATTAAATTTCCCTAAACATTGGGTCTATATATGAATTAGTCCTATATTGCTTATTTTTCTACCTATACATAAAAGTATTAGTTTCTTGTGATGCGGGCCATTAATTATCTACACTGCTCTTCCTATTTCTGTGTATAATTAATAAATCTATTAATATGTGGTATGCTCATTTTACATCTATGATTAAATCAACAGGACTTCTTTTAGAGTAGCCACTGTTAGGGGATAATTATGAAAAACCTTGGTGGTTATTCAGAATAGAAGATTATCTATAAAGCTAAAATAAAACTCCTATCCATCCTTATGAAATATAGGCTATATAGAATGGATATAAAATCAAAGAGAGGAAAAAATTGGCTTCTTTTTCAAATATTTTCTGAAACTATCATTATAGATAAACAAAATCTAGTTATACAGATAGCTCTGTTTTATTTTGCTTTTTACTATACAAAGTAACAGACAGTAAATTAATTTATAGTACATTAATTCTGTAAAGATCCCAAGATCTTTACAGATCCCAAGAATTTGAAGTATAAAGCAGGGTTAAATTCTTATTGAAAAATCATATATTTCCAATGAAAGAAAATAGATTTGACTATGGATTCATATATATGGTACATTTTAAATATCATATTTAATCTGAAAAATAGAGTGCCAAAATGAGCACTATAGTATTGATAATACTACCTTTCAAGGATATTTGTTCTTATAAATTTATTTTTTAAAACTGGATTCTTTTTAAAGAAAGCTAATTATTGTATTCTCCTAACATTTCCCATTATTCACCTTAGACTCATCTGTTACCACTAATAGGTCTGAAATAGTTATTCCTTTTTCTTCCAGCTTCATGGAGGTATGATTGGCAAGATATTAAGTAGTCCTTATCACTAACATTTTAGAGCATATTAATTATTGCAGCCACCTTTTTACAAAGAGCCTTAAGTAGTGAGTGAAAAACTGGACACATTCTTTTGAATCATCATTTCTGAATTGCAAAAATCTCTTCTAGCATTTAGTAAGTCTGATTGCAAAGTTAGTCAGCATTTTCTGAAGGAAATGGACATTGTTTGGTGCACTAGTACACTGGGGAGGGAGATGAACCTGCCAAAGCTTTGAAGGCAAGGAGACTTAGTACTTGGAAGCCAAGGAAGAGGAGAGAGTTAAGTGTGAGAGTAGGGAGACACGGAGAGAGAAGAGTACAATTTCTCGCTGGTATGTCTTTGTATACTCTCACACCTTTCATGCCTCTTCTTATCCATATTGGTTCCTCAAGCACAAGGGAGAAACTGCACTCTTTCTCATATTCCTCACGGTCAAATATTCTAATGGTAATGATTTTCCTGTGGGAACACAAGACAAAGGCAAAACAAATGGTTGGAGTCACACGCTCATGCTCTAGATGTCCAAGCTGGATGTTACTGTGATGTTATGGAGGGACAACTGGCAGCACATGGACCTCCGCGCTGTGGAAAAGGGCACCCGGGCTGCTCTCAGCTGGCCTTCACCAAGTTTTCTCTGCTCATGCGTCACATACACAAATTCTTTCTGTTTTGCCTAGCAGTGGCTAGGTACCCCCGAATTAGAAAGGTCAATCAGAAAATTGGCTTCATTTTTGACATTGCTCAACAGCTATACCAAATTTCCCAGAAATAGAGGCTTGATTGACCGCACTGGAAATTAATCTTTCAGACACAGCACATGCAGCATGGCTGTAATTGGCCTGGCAAGCTGCAGGGCCAGCGAGAGGTCTATGCCCGCTACACTACACAGGCGGAGGGATGTGTGCGCTGTAGGTTGTGTTCTGAAGAGTGCAGGCATCCGGGGCGGCACAGGCCAGCGCGGTTGGGTGCAGCCCTGGAGCAGCTCCCCCACCTTTCTTCTCACTCATCTCCACCAGCCGGGGCTCTCCAATCTCAAGGAAGAAGGTCTTGTTTTTCTCATACTCCTCATCATCAATTACCTTGACTGATATTGTTTTGCTGAAACAGAGAAAAATAGAAATTGACGAACAAGGGGAAGAGGAAAGAGAAGGAACATAGAGAAGAGGAAAGCACGGTTAACACATTGCATGTCTTCCACACAGAGAGAAATGGAGAAACGTCTGTGCTTTAAGTTTTCTCTTCAAGAATGGGTATCAAGATAGATCTGAGAGACTGGAGAGGTCACCCAAGGCATAGCTCCCTTGCCCAGGGCCACAGAATTAATTTGAACAAAGTAGAGTATTCAGCACTAATAAAAGCATTATGAGAAGGAAAAGCAGAAAAGCACAGAGAGCACAATAATAAGAAAAGAAAAATATATTCAGTGAATGCCTTAACTGTGGATTATCTGAGCCGTGCCCTGGAATTCACTCTTTCAGATCAAATCAGTAGGTCATCACAGACATGGACAGTTTACCTCTGAGTGGTAGGCTTATGGGTCATTATTTTTCTTTCATTGTGCTTTGCTATATTTCCAAACATATTTGTGCCATGAAATGTTATTAAAATAATAAATATATATCAGCATCCCCAAAGAAAGCATAAAATCTTTTATTGTACCCAGTGTCTTTGACTCTATCTCTTATTCAGGTTAGTCAGATTTTTCCACCTGGACCCAAACAGGAAGTTGCTCATGTTTTGTTTGCCTTTCTAAAATGGAAGCTGTGGCCTCCAAACAGCTGCTTTGCAAGGTGGGTGGCAGCGGTGTGGGTGGCGGGGACTCGCGCTGCTGTCGTTATTTTCATCCCTCCAAAAGTTGTTTTAACTTTCACTAAATATGCCACTTACGCTACTTTCAAACTCCACCCACACACCAAGGCATTTCAATAAGGATTCTTCCTGGAATACAGCCTTTGGCAGTTCTCGCCCCTGGTCCTGTGGCTGAGTGACTGACTGGCAGGTAGGACAAATGCAAATGTTATGCAAATCTCAACTTCCAGTAAACACCCTTGATGACTCTGAAAATAAATCAATCTGATGTTGCCTTTTAAATAATAAAGGCTTAAACATATCCTATATTACAACTTACTCAGATCCCCACATGCTTGTTTTTCTTTTTCTAAAAAAAAATTAGGAACCTCGGCCTACCACAATGCTGACCAAAGTTTTCTAAGTGATATGATTCTAGAGGCACTACGTTTTAATGACATGGCCATTCTTTAATTATGGTAAAGTTACCTAGGTATTCTGAAAAGAAAGTGGCCTCTAATCTTATTCCTGTTCTTTTTTTTTTTTTAATCAAAGCCATCGAGTTTTATTTAGACCTATGCATGCTAAGTAACATTAATTGACTTTTCTGGTTAAAATCATATCTGACCTGATTGAACTGGAATATTTAATTATTTCTCCATGTCTGAAAATACAAGTTATTAGAAGAAGCAGAAGAGAACAGACATTAGGAATGATTAGTGTACTTTCTATTGAAATACTGAACTTGATCTTATATGTTAGACCAAATTTACCCTACAAAAATATACAAAATATCTGTCTTTGTTAAAAGAACTTAGGCATTTAAGATATTAATTTCTATCTTATGGTCTTGCAGTCTTAAAGTATAGCTGCACATCTCTACTATAACAGCCAGCATCATAAGACCAAGAGAGGGAAGAGTGAGGGGCACTGAAAGGCCTTGTTACTGTTCTCTGGAGTGATAGTCCAACACTCACATTCATGAGTTTGAATCTGAACTTTGAACTGAAACACCTCATCATGAGAATGCCATATTGTAACATTTTTCCTTACACTACTTAAAAACATTGGATTGTTTATTTCTCTATCTTGTGTTCCTAGCCTAGCTGCATTTCATATTTTTTTTGAATTACGGACATAAAGAAAGCATAGTAGGGATGATAAGAGTTGTCTTGCTAATGAGATAAGTATTTGTATAGAGAAGTTTCCTATTTTATGCACAAAGGACAATATAACAACTTATTAAACAGAAACAGCCAAACAACGTTGTTTCTTCTTTTTGGAGACTATCATAGAATTTAGTTCTCTGTTGTAATCACTTTACTTTGAACACTCTGAAAGCAGACGAATCTGAGCAGTAGTTACATAGATTCATAACATTTGTTTGCATGATAAAATAAGCATTTATACTTTATCATTAAGGTATCACCATTCACGAGAATCATAATCCTTAGAAAATATTTTAGTATTTGATAGCTGTGATATGGAAAACTGAAAGATGAAGAAAGTAAGTACATCTGTAGGTGCCTTGTAAGACATCAAAAATAGATGGCATTTGCATAATGGCATATCATTTCAAAGTCATTAGTAATAGAATCAATAATGCTCCTGACAGGAGGAGCCATTAAATTATATATTGATTTAGCTTCTCTTGCGCAGTAAAGCTATTAATAGGAAACCGTGATTATTAAAGGACATTTTAGTCGATCTAAAGTGGCAGAATGAAGTCAGTCCTTATGAGCTAGCCCTCTAAATCAAGAAAGGCAAAGCCAGAAGGCATTGTAATGTTCACCATCTGTGCCAGAATATAACTATTTCACCCCCAAACAAAGCTGAAATTAATGTGATTTTTAATGGAATACATGATCAGGACACTTTCTCCTCACTCCCCAGAGCCAAGTGGATGAAGAACCTTCACTTCTTCCCTCACAATGAGACAGGGTTAATTTAGTGATGACTGATCCAGTTAAACTGCCTTGATAATGGGATGCCTGTTTGTATAGGAAAAGGTACCAGTTTTATGCATACAGGTCTGTATAACAACTTTTCCATGAGATGGGGTTGGTTTGGTGATGACTAATCCAGTTAAATTGGCTTAATAATGGCACAAGCAGGCCTCTGTTTCTCAAAGTCCTGCAGCAGAGATAAAATCTCAAGGAATGAGGGAAATTAAAGCTCCTTCAGTTTGCCTCATGATCACACCAGTCCCATGTCTCAGGGACTCCATCTCCCTGAGAATGCAGATCTAGGTTGTTCTGTTTTGATTATTGTTCTGAGAAGCGGTCAAGTAACTGCTGTTACTTCTTTAAATTGACAGGTTAATAACACCACCAACGCTGGGGGTAGTGCCATACACCTATAATCCCAGTAGTTGAGAGGCTGAGACAGGAACACCATAGATTCAAAGACATCCTCAGCAAGGTAGGGGAACTATCAGCAACCTAGCAAGCCCCTATCTCAAAAACAAATAGCTGGGCATGGTGGCGCATGCTTGTAATCCCCACGCTTGGGAGGCAGAGACAGGAGGTTTCAAGCCAGCCTCGCTGGCTTAAGAGAGCCTGTTTCCAAATTTTAAAAAAATATAAAAATAGGTCTGGGAGTGTAACCCGGAGGTAGAAGGGTTTCCGGGAACCCCAGTACCACCACCAAAAACAAACAAACAAACAAACAAACAAAAAAAAAAAAACCCAAATAAAAACAATATAAAAAGGCTTGGGAGCCAGGTGTAGTGGCTCCCAAAGGTTTAGGGTGTAGCTCAGTAGAATGCCCCCAGGTTCAGTCCTCAGAACCCAAACAACAATAACAACAATGACCCACCACCAACAAGAAAGCCTGTAACTAACTAGTAGGTAGACAAATCTCTTTATTTGAATATAATTCCTGTATTATTATACTAATAAGCAATAGAAAAACTGGTACCATGAAGTTTTTAATTATTATAATATATATTATACACTTGATTTTTTGTTATATAACTATTTAAATTTGAACATCATACTATAAAAATTGTATTTTCTGGAAGTTAGCAAAGCAGTTACAAATCTTATGACAACATTAAAATATTTTTCAATATGGACAATTTCTTATGGAAAAAATCTGTGGTTCTATTTCTAGGAAGAAAAAGGCATTTGGTTAAGAAAGATCAATTTATTTAGTGGAAAAATACAGATGATTCCTTTTGATCTTTGCAGTACCTTTCATGTGAGGACCCAAACCAGTATCCACACTCATTTCTCAGCCTCTCTCTCTCTTATCTGATGGGTCTCAAAGGACCCAAGCTCTTCAAACAGACTAACAAGTTGTCCTTGTAGCCGGTGGTGACTCAGACAGACAGCGAGGAAGGCAAGAAAGACATGGCTTTATTAGTGGGGGCCGAAAGAGAAAAATCTTTTCAAAATTTATTTAGTCTTTCATCATTAAGCCCAAAGTGGTATAACAGTCTCTTTTTCATTTTAAGCCTCCATTTTTTCTTTCTGGGGTTTCTTTTCCCTAAGACTGTCCTTGATGTTAGCAGATGAGAAAAAGAAAAAGAAAAAAAAAAAAAGATGTTTTGGAGGATTAGAGAGAAGACTCCTTTCTAAATCCTCACACAAAAGAATTTAGTGTCTCCTTTCTAAATCCCCACACAAAAGATTTATTTAGATGCTACAATGACTTTTTATTTTTAAAGATTTGCTATCACTTTAGGCATCCACAGAGGTCAGTGGAATGATAGGACTTTGCATTTCTTAATACACAGATCTTCCTAACAGCCCTAGAAATAATTTTTCTACCTACAGTTTGCAGAGAAAACAATGACTCCCAGTACATTCCAAGGTCACAAGGTGCATTTCCTGCTACTGACTCCAAGGATTGGTACCTTTCAATTATGTGACCCACAGTCACTCACCAGCTCCCTCATTCAGTCAACTATGCAGTATTTTTATTACCACTCTAAAGGACCTGGACCGTTATTTTAAATTAATGTATATATTTATTGTTTTATCTTTATATTGCCAAAGCCTTCCTGTATGAACAATGACAGAATTCCAATTCTATTTTTGAAAGAATTGCAGCTCAGGTTATATTCCATGATGGCTGTCTTAGAAAATTAGACCCTTAAGGATATGAAGATTTGATTGAAAAGCGCCATGAACATGTAGGGGCTCACTAACTCAACTAGTAGCCTCATTCTTACCCAGGGCTGCTTATTAGAACTGCTGAATCTCAAGCCCCATCCCTGACCCGGGGAGTCACAATCTACATTTTAACAAGATCCCCAGATGGCTTCTTTGCACATGGAAGTCTGAGAAGCAGTGAGAGAGAGGCAAATGGGTTCTTTTATTAAGTCCACAATAAATCAAAGGGCTGGTGATAGTGGTGTTTGTGTTTCAGACTTGACTAGATGTTAGATTCATCCATAGAACATTACAAACTATGAATGTCTGGGCCCACTCCAGATCAGCTAAATCAAACCCTCCACTTCTGGGCACCCACTACGAACATAGGTTTTAACAGCTTTTCCGTTGATTCTAATATGTAGACAGATTAGGAACTGGCTAATGCACAGTCAGAATGTACGGACTGCTCTTTAAAAGAATGCACTCAAAAAAGAATAGATAGAATTGTGAGAAAGTCATAGTCAAAACTAAATTTTTAACTAATCAGCAATCTAGACTAAAACACAGGAGAAACATTTTACTTTGTCCGTCACTGATTTTCTGTTCTGGATTACATTGTGTACTTAAAGTTGTTTTCTCTTTTCAGGAAATACTGGTCTCAGCAGGCAGGTGACCTTAATAGTATAGGTGAGAAAACACCTTTGGCATTTAGGCAGCAGAGTTTCCACTCATGCAGAGTAATTTTCTTCTCAACAAAGTGATAGGGACTCTGGTGTGATGTTTTTACACTACAGTGATTATATCTGGAGAGTACACAAACCTAAGGGAGCCAGTTGCCAAAGAAGAAAGACCTCATCCACCACCGATACTCTGACCCATGTCAGTGAAAGACCATATTGGTGAGACCGGAACCTTCCACATGTAAGCAACCACAGTCTCGGATTCAAGGAAGAAGTGCCCCAGGACCATCACATATGGACCCTGCAACTTCTCTGGCCATAAAAGGAGGATATCAGGATAAGATGAGTTTGAAATTTGATCCATAGTACGCCTACTATGAAAAGCTTCAGGAGAAACTCCTACAACTCAAAAAGACAACATGACCCCCAAATGGGCAAATAATTTTAAAAGGCACTTCTCCAAAAAAAAAAAGATGACAAATGGCTAAAGAAGATAATAAATGCATGAAAAGATACTCCGCTCATTAGTCATCAGAGTAGTGCAAGTTAAATCCACAATGAGATGCTAAGTCATACCCACTAGGATGGCTATATTAAAAAGGACAGATAATAAGTGTTGGTAGGAATAAGGAGAAATTGGAACCTTGATACACTGTAGGTAGGAAAGAAAAATGGTGCAGCAGCTACTTTTGAAAAGTCCTCAACATTTTAAAAACAGAATTGCCATATGACACAGAAATCCTACTTCTAGGTATATGCCAAAAAACTAAAACACATGTCCGCACAAAAACCTGTACACATCCACAGTACCATTATTCATAAGAGCTAATTAATGAAAACATGCCCATAAACTGATGTATGGATAAAGAATATAGAGTATATCCACACAAAACTTTGAAAACCTTATGCTAAGTGTAAGAAACCAGACACAACAGGTTACATGATTATATAATCCCATTTATATGAAATGTCCAGAATAGTCAAATATAAAGACAGAAAATAGATCAGAGGTTGTCTAGAACTATGGCTTTGGGTATAAATGGAGGGCAGAGGTGACTGCTAATGGGTATGGAATTTCATTTTGGGGTGACAAAATGTTCTAAAATTGATTTTAGTGATGGTTGCACAATTCTAAGAATGTACTAAAACCCACTGAATTGTATATTTCAAATAAATTTAATTCTATGGTATATGAATTTTATCTCACTAAAGCTATATTAAAAACAAGCTTTAGAATAAATCAGTCTTATAATAGAATTTTACTCAGTTCATAAGAAAGAACAAAATTACATCATTTTCAGGAAAATGGATAAAACCTGAGTATATTATGCTAAGTGAGAGTAGCTAATCACAGAAAACCAAGGGTCCTATGCTTTTTCTCTTATGCAGAAGCTAGAGAGAAAATAGGAAACAAAAACAGCTTTAGAAAAAAGGGGAGAGACCAGTACATTAGTGAAAGGAAAGTGGGGTGGGGCTGGGGAGGGATGATGAGGGAGGGGAGACAGAGGATTGATGACGGAAACAGTTCAAATAATGCTTCGTCTATCTATGAAAGTATCACTACCAATCTCACTAATGTGTACACATACAGGGACAAGGGGGAGGAGGGAGGAGGGTGGGATCCAGAGTGCTGTGTGCATGCATGTTATATATGTTTGTATTACTTTGAAGTATAATTACAAAGGAGAGAGAGAGAGAGAGAGAGAGAGAGAGAGAGAGAGAGAGAGAGAGAGAGAGAGAGAGAGAATGTGTGTGTGTGTGTGTGTGTGTGTGTGTGTGTGTGTGTGTATTTTTGCAGCACTGGGAATTGAACCAGGGGCATTCTACCTCTGAGCTACACCCCCAGTCCTAGCTTTTATTCTTTATTTTGAAATAGGGTCTTACCAAGTTGCAGAGGGCCTCACTAAGTAGCTAAGGCTGACTCAAACCTGCAATCCTCCTGTTTCAGCTTCCCACGTACTGGGATTACAAGCGCGCACCACCAAAAATGACTGTATTTTTTTTTTTTAAAGAAAAGGCTGTTTCCTTGGGTTATAAAACATTGATAGAACAGTAGAATTTTCAACAAGGAGTTTCAAATTTTGCTAGCACTGCCAAACAGAAAACTGGAGTGCCGAGTGGCATGAGACTGAGAAAACCATTTCCATCACAGGAAGTGCCACTGCTGTGTCTGTCAGCTCCACTGCCCCTCACTCCATTTCTTTGCTAGAGATTTTCTCAAAATGTGAGCTGCCTTCTCCAGGATGGAGGGCTAGTGATGCTGTGCTTTGACAGGCTAAGCATTTCTGGTGGCCGTTACTGTGGGTCTGAATTCCTTGGCTTGTGTAAAGGATTATTTTTATATTATTTTATAGGTGCATTATAATTTCATATCATAATGTAAATCATGTTGACAGTGACATACACACACACAGCATTTGATGCCCCCTCCCCTTCGCTGCCTCCCCGTACCTCCTTTCCTTATACAGAGTACTGAGATTGACATTGGTGTTTTCACATATGTGTACATAGTCAGTGGCAGTAATTCCTTCAATGAGCCTCACTCTTCCTCCTCCCCTTCTCCTAGACCACCTCTCTGGCTCTACTGAAGTTTCCCCTCCATTATTTGGAGTCCCTCTGGTGTCCCCTCTACTCCCTAGCTTCTGCATATGAGAGAACACAAATGACCCTTCATTTTCTGTGACTGACTTATCTCACTTAACATAATGTTCTCCAGGTCCTTCCATTTTCCTGCAAATAACAAAATTTTGTTCTTCTTTGTTGCTGAACAGACTTTCATTGTGCCCATATCCCATAACTTTGTAATCCATTCAGCTGTAGCTAGACACCTAGTTTGGTTTCATGATTTGGCTATTGTGAATTGTGCTGCTATGAACATGGTTATGCATATAGTACTGTAGTTCTCTGCTTTCAACCCCAAATACCTCAGCTGAAGAGTGGCAAAACCAAGTTATGAACCCAGGTACTATGAGCTTCAGTTCAGAACCCTTGAACCCAAGAGTGGTATAGCTGGATCATGTGGTGGACCCATCCCCAGTTTTCTGAGAAATTGCCACAGTGATCTCCATAGCGGCTTTATCACCAATGGTGTAGAAGAGTTTTTATTTCCCCACATCCTCACCAACATTTATTATTTTTTGACTTCTTGATGATTGTCATTCTGATAGGGGTTAGATGAAATCTCAGTGTAGCTTTGATTTGCATCTTCCTGATTGTATTGATATTGAGCATTAGTGTCAGAACCAGGATTCTTTCATGACCTTTGCTTTAAAAGAAAAGGAAAGGACTGCAGTCATAGGTAATGCCTGCTGCCCTTGCAAAGTCAGAAGCCCTTTGCCCACCACCTCAGGCTCCCTTGTTGACATTTATTTCTCTCTACCTATATGGAACAATTCTTTTGTTGTAACTTGTCTTGGTATCACATCATTTAAATTCCTGGTGCATTTTAAGCCTTTTATTTATTTTTTCCTACCTTCAAGAATTTATTGATGAGTTGCTTGGTGATTTGAGGTTAGTGAAAGAAAGGAACAGTTAGAGAAGATTCATGCATATATTCTTGTCATTTATCTGTAAATGTCTCCTCCCTATTAAACATTCCAAATAAAAACAGGTTGCTATCATACTATTATGCTAATATATTTACATTATTTTAGGTTATTGGTGAAAAACTTAGAGCATGGATTCATTTGGGAATTTAATTAAAATGCCATGCTGGGATGATCACAGAATAGGACTACCTTATGACTTAAATCAATCATTTTTTTAATTGAAATGGCAAGGGTTCTGAACTGAGGCTCATAGTACCTGGGTTCATGACTTGGCTTTGCCACTCTTCAGCTGAGGTGTTTGGGTCAGTTCTGGAATTATCCTAAATATTGATGTTATAATTTATCATATGGGATTAGTGAAATTTACTTCACAGTGATTATAATGTTCACAGCATTGAGATGATCAAACAATAGGTATCATTGTTCATCAAATGTGGATAATAAAACTTCACAGGTTAGCCAGGCATGGTGGTATGTGCCTGTAATCCTGGCACTTGGGAGGCTGAGACTGAAAGTTTGGGGACAGCCTCAGCAAGTTAACGAGGCCCTAAGAAACTTAGTAAGACCCTGTTTCAAAAATAAAAGTAAAATGGACTGGGGGTGTAGCTCAGAGGTAGAATGTCCTTGGGTTCATTTTCTACTACCATAAAATGAAACAAACAACTTCACAGGATGCTGCAAAGATCACATAATGCATGAAAAAAGTTTTATAAAAGGCTATCAAATGTCAGGTACTATTGTTATAATTATTTGAAAAGCAGTGGCTTATTTGTAGTTCCTACTTTCTGGCTCACCTTTTTACTAAAAGCAGCAGCTGGTAAATGGCAGAGGTTGGAGTCAGGACATGTTCAGTGGAATGAGGAACAGCACCCATGGCCCCGCTCTCATGTGTAGCTTTGGATCACATCCCATTTGATGGGGTATCCAAGCTCAGACCCTGTGCTTAGCTTCCCTGTCCTGGCTCTGCCAGGCCCCCACTCACAATAGCTGGTGAATGGAGATAGAAGTCCTACTTTTGCTGGAGTTCCTGTTATGAAGCAGAGCTGGACAAATAGTGGGAGGAAATTCTGTAATTTAAATAGACTCTGAAGTTGAGAGTTGCTAAAGTAGCTAAACCTAAGTAATTCTGCGGAAGGCTTTGTTGCCCCTGCATCCCTCTTTGTTCTGTCAAGCAGAGTGGGGGGTAGAGACAGCTGAGAGTTTGCTGTTTTAGAAAGACCTGGGAGCCGGACGTGATGGCGCAGGCTTGTAATCCCAGCACTTGGGAGGCTGAGACAGGAGGATCGCACAGGTTCGAAGCCAGCCTCAGCTACTTAGTGAGGCTCTCAGCAACTTAGTGAGACCCTGTTTCCAAATAAAATATACAATAGGTCTGGGGGTGTAACTTGGAAGTAGAAAAGCCCCTGGGTTCCACCCCCAGTACCACCAAAAAATAAATAAAGACCCGGGGTATTTTAGAGAGTACCAGAGTTGGGTCTGTACCAGTATTGGGAATGGCCTAGGAAGATTTGAGAAAGCTCTGTTATTAATATATTTCAAAAATAGTTGTGTCAAAATGGCGGCAGACATGGGTAAAGAAAGGACTTGATTTCTGCCTTAAATAGGCACTTATTCCAATGTAAATTAACCTAGCTTAAAGTAGTTAACCAGTCAATAGGAAAAGAGAACTAGGCCTGTCTCTATCTAAAGACAGATCTTAAGAGAGGAGAACTAGGCCTTTCTCTAAAGATCTACATGATTGGATAAGCTAGCTAAGATGGTAGGAGGGGTCGACCTTCATGGAAGGAGACATCTTGCCACACCTTATAGGGGGAGGTACCTTACAGGGTAAGGGGAGGTACCTTACAGGGACGTTCACTACGTCAGAGTCACGCAAACAAGATGGAGGTCATGGGTATAAAAAGTCTGGTCCACATGTAAGCCCTTTGATGTACTCATTCGAGTCATCCCCTCATGCCATTTGGATATGGGGCTGTATTTCTATTTTCTGTATTTCTCTCTTTCTAATAAACTTCTTTAAATCTTCAGCAATGGTCCAAGCTATGCACATTTATTCTTAGCTTAGGACAAGAATCCATGGTTTTTTTCTTCTGTTTGGGGTCGTTTTGGGATTTGTTATGGGTTGGGGGAAAGTGTGTCTGGGACCCTAGCAGGGGTTCCCGGGGAAAAGTTTCCACCACCATCTTCTCCCAATCCGTAACAGGGTCCTCCAATAGAACCTTCCCTGATTTTATTTTCCTCTGCCCACTTTGGAAACTGAATGGCAACAGATTCATTTTTTTAATGTAAAATAGGAAAAAATATAATTCTTCTTTGGTCTCATCTTATCATTCCATTCCCTCAGTTGTCAGCTCTAGTTTGAACAACTTTTTTTCTTTTCTTTTCTTTCTTCTCTTCTTTTTTCCTACCTTCTTTTCTCCAGAAGACATGGCTGCTACTGCAGGAACCCAGAGTCACTGTTCCAATAAATAATATGCTGGGCATTCTAAAGTCCTCATGAGCCCTCTGTCCCCAACATTCTCTCCTTTAATGGCTGGCTATCAAAAAATGACATGAATGGAGAAAATGACATGGATGCATTAAATATTGACCATAATTTTGTAATGCATAAATTTACACCTTACCATTACCTCACTCCTTTGCAGTAAGTAAACATCAGTCTTAAGGAGCATAAACTGCCCCAGACTCCATTTCTTAACTAAATATGCATGCCAAGACAATTTGTCCATTCAGTGAAATATAAAGTGGGCCAAGCTTTGGATACCATGTTGAAATATGTAAAAATAAATTTGGTCTGTATTTGTTATTGCTCAATAATATTGGAAGCAGGGCACAGTGGCACGTGTCTATAATCTCAGTACTTAGAAGAATGAGACAGGAGGATTTCAGGTTCAAGGCCAACCCTTAGCAACTTAGCCAGATCCTCAGTAACTTAGTAAGACCATTTTAAAATAAAAAAGGGATGTGGGTGTGTCTTGAAAGTAGAATGGCTTGGATTATATCTTCATAGCAAAGTCTCACTAAATTGCAGAGGGCCTTACTAAGAGGCTGAGGCTGGCAAGGAACTTTAATCCTTGTCTCAGCCTCTCAAGTACTGGGATTACAAGTGTGTGCCACTATGCCCAGCTTTTTCCATCTTTTTCAAAAGCACACTTCGTCCTGAACATTCTTTGGTTGGCATTAGACTTTTTCCAAGATTACATCTATCTTTGGTCCTTCCTTTGTTGTCAAAGTTTCTTTATTCAAAGAGTTTGAAGAAAACAGTATAAGAATTTCCCTCTTAGAATGTTACAGGACAGCAGCTAGAATACACAGAAAGCATCTCTTTCAGAAAGATGTCCCAAAGACAGAACACAGAACACTAGAAAATAAGCTGGGTTTTTCTAAGCCTTTAAATTAATATTCTTTCTTTCTTTCTTTGAATTCCTCCCTTCGTATCTTCTTGGTCATAAAATATACAGAAACGAACCAGTCCGTCTCCATGTGAATTTATATAAAATAGTCTTTAAAAGGAATGCCAGATATTTTTTGAACACAGCTAAAATAAACCACTAAAAAGTAAATTGATGGAGATTTTAAAATTTCACCTTTTTATCCTATGCCTTAATATTTTATTACTATTTTACATTAAGTCAAGCAAGCAATATTTGTGTCTTCATGGTATATATTTAAAAATACATTTGGATTTTACAGATGAGGAAACAGACATAGATTAAATCATTTGTATGTGATCACAGGCGGTCCCATTCCAAAAGTCTCAGTTCTTGCCTCTATAGTATCCGTAGTCGTAATAGATACAATCAATTTAGTACCTAATACGTGCTGCCTCTGTGTTATAAAACACAGAGGCAGCACGTATTAGGTACAAAATGATTTTATCTATGTCTGTTTCCTCATCTGTAAAAGTGCAAGAATTGTGTCTATATCATAAGGTTGTCAAGGGAACAGGAAGATTAAATGAGGAAGCAGAACAGGACCTGGTACACTGCATGTGACACAGAGGAGCTGGCTCTCAGCCCTCTGGCCTCATCAGGCTCCAGAAAACCAGGAGCTAAGGAGTCTTCAAGACTATGGGATTAAGATAACACACCAGCAGACTGGACGTTGGGAAGTCAACTCAGCCTTCTTGGACTATGTGGTCAGCAGAAATACCAAGAGCCAGAACCTGATCAGACAGTCGCTAAAATCAAACCTACTGAGGCAGGACAATAGTCTATTGTGCTCTAAAAATAAAACTCTGCACTTCCCCAACTGATGAGGAGAAACTCCATGTGCTGAGAGGCAAACACATGCGTTGAATAGTCACTAAGGTACCTGGAGTTACTTTTAATTTACTAGCATAGCAGGAATTACCCCCCAGGGGGAAACTGAAGCTGGTAATGAAATGTGCATCGCATGTAGGGGCTTGGTTTGAGCCAGCCTAATATTCTCAGTTAGTGCTGTCTCCTTTCTGGTTGAGCAGAAGCCCCCAGCAAAAAGCCTTGTTCCTCCTACATTTGTGAATCTGCCTCATTCTTCTGATAGCGACACAAGAATCCACCAAACCAGTAACACAAGTGCACAGTAAGCGACGAGTATGATGATTATTATATAGAGGAAGGAGAAAATAGAATAAAAGCTAAAGTGTTTCAATAAACTTAATTTATTGATATCAACACATAGGTCAGTAGCAATCAGTCAGCAACATATACTTTCAAAATCAAACTTCCAATTTATTTCTTTGGCTCTTGCTTTCCTTAATAACTTCAATAAAACTAGGCTTGTTTTTGGAAGACTTCTGTCCTTGTTTATGTGAAACATAAACTGCCAAAATGAACAATGTTTTGCATTAATAAGCTTGTATTTCATGGATTCTTCTCACTGAATGTAATTAAAATAGTGTGATTGCTTCAAGATAATGTGTGTTCTTAAATTGTTTTCTTGCTTATTAAAGTCGATGCTTGTTCATTGCTGAGAATCCACCAATAGAGAAATGAAGAAAAAAATAACCCATAATCTCACCTCTGGACATCAGGGATGGCTAATTTTACTGCATTTCAGTTTCTTATTTGTATAATGAGAGGTGAACAGGGAGATTTCTGCGATCAAGGATAGAGAGATTGTACTTCTCTCAGTGAGACATCTTTAAATGTTTTAATTTTTCATTAAATTGCCAAAATTATTATGAGCTTTTGCAAATTTTCTGTGGATGAGCTATGTGGGCTTAACCCTTGAAATGGTGAATGTTTGCTTTCCCTACCGTCTTCATCAATGCTTGGGCTCAACCCTTGACTCAAAGTGAATTTTAATTCTCTCTCCTCCTCTCTCCTCTCTCCTCTCTCCTCTCTCCTCTCTCCTCTCTTCTCTCTCGTCTCTCTCTGCCTTTGTGGAAGCTCTTGTCTGAATTCTGCCATATAGAAAAAATGTGTATGTTCATATTTAAAAGGAGAAATTCTCGTCTTGGTCATTGCTAATCTTTGGTTCATTTTTCTGGAAAAAAATGTTAAGGTTCCAGCTACAATGCTTTTCCCCCTAGATGGTCGTTTTAGTTACCTTGCTTAGCATCACCTTTGTTCCCTAACACATACTTCTTTCTAAATCACTCACAAGTAGCGATGCTTAGTGCCCTTCCACTAATCACCCATACCTAAGTTTGTAATCAAAGTAGCAATAGCCTATTTACACTATATTTCAGCTCTTCTCAAACTTTCCAGTCTAGAAAACAACAAAAATAAAAACATGAAAAAAACCTCTCAATTCTTTTCATGAAAACTTCCTTTTTCACCTCTTATTATACAGATGAGCAAACTGAGACTCCATGAAATTATCCATCTGAAAGCTAATGGATATTAGAGTTAGGATTAACTCATCTGGCATTTGTTTACTCTGCTATTATCCCAGTGTATTTCTCTCTGGCGCTGCTGAAATCCAATTTACTATTCTTTCCAGAAATCACTTTCTTTCCTGCTTTCTTTTTAAGGCTGACATCAGAAGGAAGTGTAGGATTTTCTTTGGTAGCTCGCTGCCATTTCCCCATGGCTTAATGCTGAGGTGCTTTAAGCTTTTAATGGCTCATACAGTAGAAATGTGAGCCCTTTAATACAGATGGTTGTGTGGAATTATGACCCGAAGAGACTTTGACCTGAAACAAATCTACAACATGTATGGAAACTCTGGAAGAAGAGTCATGGTAAAAGAAAAGTCGGTCAAAACCATCCCCCATCTTGCTGTATCCCATCCTCTGGGGATCACACCCAGCAGTTGCCCTTCTTTGTGCTTTTCTTCTTTTTTTTTTGATAGGAGTCATGGTGTTGAGTCCTTAGCAACCATTGGGTAAAGAACATGATCAGCTGCTTACACTGAGTTGAAATGGTCAGTAATTGTGTGTATGTGTGTTTCCCACTTTAAAAACAGACTTTTTTTTCCCTCTTCTAGTACTGGAGTCTAAACCCAGGGTATTCTACCTCCAAGCCACACTCTCAGCCCTATTTTTTATTTTATTTTATTTTTTTGCGGTAATAGGGATTGAAGCTAGAGGCATTCTACCTCCAAGCTATATCCTTAGCCCTATTTCTTATTCTTTATTTTGAAACAGGGTCGCGCTAAGTTGTGGAGAGCCTCACTAAGTAGCTGAGGAGGGCCACAAACCTGTGATTCTTCTGTCTCAGCCTCACAGCTACTGGGATTACAAGCGTGTGTCACCATGCCCGGCTCCAATTTTTAATTTATTTTGAAACAGGGCCTAAGTTGCTGAGGCTGGCCTTGAACCTGCAATCCTCCTGCCTCTGCCTCGCAAGTCAAGCACTGAGATTACTGGCATGTACTATCATGCCCAGCTAATATACGTCTACTTTTAAAGGGATTTTCATTGTCTTAATTCAAAGGGAACAGTTATGGAAGGAATTGGCTTTGCAATAATGTGGCAAGCTTGTGAGCATGCTCAGTAGTGTTCCTCTCTGGGTTGAAATGCTTCCTGACTAATCACAACACATAAAACTTAAAATGGATGTATATTGTGAATCGACAATTATTACCGACAAAATAGCAAGGACCTTGGTCCGCCTCATGCTTTCTGCTGTTGTGTTTTGCTCTGCCAAACCTAATGATTCACAGACTGTAGACTCTTCCTGAACTTTTCACTACAGCACTTATTGGAATATTTAAATCTGAGTATTCACTTACTTTAAAAAATCAAATCACACCAATTGTTATCTTGGAGTTCATATTCCTAACAGAAGGCACCTGAGACACTTTACAGGTAAGCATCACAAGATAAAATTAGCAAGAAAACACTTTCGCTACAATGATACTAGTCATTTAAAGTTTAAAATCAAAATGAATAAAAAACAAAACGGACTTTATTGGCTTTGAACTGAAAATGTGTTTTGCTTTTCTTCCTCCCCTTTTATATTTCTTGTTTGTAATGGAAGTTTCCCCAGTTAGACTTTATAGAACCAGAGCAGGTTTATGGAATGCAAATAATGAGATTGTTTAACAAAATTGAACCACTGGACCAAGCACAGTAAGAAAGTACTTGGTGAGCAATTCTTAGATTAATCACAGCCTTCTTTCTGATGAGCTGCATGTAAAGTACACATTGATTGTAATGGAAAATGTGGAAGCAGGCTTTTACATAAAAAAAATTTGTATGGATTATGTGTGGTTCAGTTACTGCTCAAACAGCAAATCTTCATCACTTTTTTAACCTTTTGACCCAAATGTAATCTTACAGGGAAAGGTCATTGTGTTACTTTGAAAATTTTTCAGAATGTACTTTTGTTCAGAGAATCATGCAGGTTGAGGGTACATATGAGATCTATACTTTCATTTAAACACAATCTATAGCTTTGAGCTGTAAATCTTTGTGCAGTCACTTTCTCTCTTCATATTTTTATTTCATCAAGTGTAAAAGAAGCCTGTACTCCTAGATACTCTGGAGCCTTAGGAAGGAGGATCACAAATTTGAGGCTGGCCTTGGCAACTAAGTGAGATCCCATCTCAAAAATAAAAGGGCCAGGGGAAATAATTCAGTGATAGAGGAGCTGTGGGGTCAATTCCTAGTAATGAAAAAAAAAAAGAGGAGAAAAAATATGTAACTTACAGGGCTAATATAAAATATAAATGAAGCAATGTATATAAAAATTACTCTATATAAGGTGCTTTCATTATTGTCTAGCTTAAACTTCTGATTTTGAGACTGGATGAACTTAAGTCTCGTGTGTGTGTGTGTGTGTGTGTGTGTGTGTGTGTGTGCACGCGAGCGTGTGTGTTACTGGGGATTGAACCCAGGGCTGAGTTACACCCCCAACCCCATTTTATTTTTCATTTTGAAATAGGATCTCAGCCAGTCATGGTGCCACACACTTGTAATGTAATCCCAGTGCTTGGGAGGCTAACACCGGAGGATCACAGGTTCGTGGCCAGCCTCAGCAACTTGTGAAGCCCTCTGCATCTTTGTGAGCCCCTGTTTCAAAATAAAGAATAAAAAGAAAATAGGACTGGAGGTGTATCTCAGGTAGAATGCCCCAAGGATCCATCCCCAGTACCATACACACACACACAAAACAAGAATGAAACAGGATCTCACTAAGTTGCTGCGGGCCCCAGGAAGTCACCAAGGCTGTCCACACACCTGCAATCCTTCTGCTTCTGCCTCCCCAGTGCTGGGATTACAGGCATGTGCCACCATGCCCAGCTAAACTTAGGTCTTTTTATCTCAGTAATGTTTCCAGTAAATTAAAACTTTCTAACTTTCATTCTAAAAATATGTATAGAGTATTAGTAGGAATATTAAAATATCCATTTTGAAAAATAAGAGTTTTCTGTGTGAATGGGAAGGCAAAAATATCCAATGCCTATCTTGGATCTCTTTTCAGAGTTTTATTTTACATGCATGTAACTGAAGCCTTTAGAAACTATAATAGATATAATTGACTGAAAGAACATAAACAAATACCTTTTAAAATATTTATTGTGATAATGTCCCATTTGATTTTAGCATCTGCATTAACTTTAGTCATGCAGAATTGGGTTCAACATATTAATTATGACATATGGTACCTTATATGAAAGGAGTCCTAAGGGAAAGCTTTGTAGTGTACTTCAAGGGCAGGTCTATATATTCTGAGTAAATCTTAATAATTTAAGAGAAATGTGACTTTTTCAGTTTTTGTATTATGGCCATTTATGGATTTTCTCTCTCTGTATCAGTGTGCTGTCTTGGTGTAACATTTATAGGTCTTCGATACCATTTCTATTGAGTTACCTTTGTGTTTGTAGAATAATCAAAATCCCCTTTACAGTTTTTCTAAATCTTCCACAAAGCCAGACTTACTGAGATTGAGATTGTTGAGCCTGGTAATGGCATTAAAAAGAACCTAAAAAATATAGTTCTGGGTGTTCAGGCCTCCAGTTATTAAACTCACTTGGCAGTGCCACAGGATAGGATAGCATGTGTACTTCTGGTACACTCCCCATGACAGGGAGCAGAGGGCTGGCAATGGGTATTTGCTTAATAGAAGTTTGTGACTGACACATCTGAGCTCATTGACACAAGTTTGTACTTGAGTTAGTGCCAATCCATCGAGGTGTTTTGCATTTCTTAGGAAAAGGCATCCTATCCATTTTCCAAATAAAATGCAGGGTTTTTTAGTACAGACTTCACCAAGACAATGGACAAATTGAAGTGTATAAGGTGACTCAAGCCCATGGCAGGAACATCATCAGGAAGGGGCAGATGAACTCAGCAGTGTGTGTCAGATTCCTACAGCATATTATTCCACTCAGTCCTTCTATAGGCCTTTGCTGAGTATCCAATTCTGGGTCAGACCCACATTAGGTGTCTGGGATGAAAGAAGAGTGTGATTCACAGTTTAGAGGAGGGACAGTTATGTGAAGTAAAAATTATATACTTTCATGTGTGTCAATTATAAGTAAAGGCTCTGTGCTGTGGGGGCACAGAAGATGGAGAACGTCACAAAAGGAAGAAAAACGGGCTGAGTCTTGAAGAGGAATTTTGCTGGGAAGTAATGTGTTTAAAGTTTAAAGACAGAGTCACACACACACACACACACACACACACACACACACACACACACACACCAAACTTAGTCCAAAGGAACAGGAAATTAAAATGCTGGACATGTTTAAGAAGCATCGAATTCTGATTTGTGTTTATGATGTGCATGTTTGTGGTGGAGGGTAGAAGGCAGATGGTGAGAGTGAGGTGAGAGAGAGAGAAAGAGAGTGCACGCTTGGGGTGTACCCTAAAGGCAGATTGTCCTTGGTTTCAGTCCCCAGTACATACACACACACAGACACACAGACACACACACACACACACACACACACACACACACACAAACAAACAACAATAACAAAAAAAGAAACAGGAGGAAAAGCATGGAGATCTCCCGTGTACTGTCATAGGGAATGTCATAGCCTGAAGTTCTTCCCGAATACTCAGCAAGGTGCTCCGTCAGCATATTTTAAAGACATTTTTGGCCTCCTGTCTCCAGCCTACCTCTGACAAAGCTGCAGAAACAGAAGTTGCTCTAATTTCTTTTCTTCAATTTCTCCTTCCTGAAAACTTGTCTGTGGGTTAGAGAAAACAAATTGAAATTCCACAAATTGCTCTCTTTGAGCTCTTCCTTTTGCCTGCAAAGATCGATTTCTTATAACAAGATGGAAGTAGTAAAATACAAATTCTAGTGGAGAAAACACCATCAGATTGGAAAACCAACTTGATTTGCATGAAGAGAAAATCTAATTATACACCACCATTTCAGGTTTGAGCACATATTTCGTTTAATTTTTATGAATGATGAATGGTTTTCTGTGACAGAATGATATCTGGGCATATATGTTGAGCTCTTTAAAGAATTTATCAAAATCTAAAGTCTCAGGTTAATAAATTACATGGAAAATTGCTATCATGTTACATTATCTTACCCAGTATTGGCAGGAGGTCTGATGAGATAATTATAGTCAACATGATGTAATGAAATGGAAAGCTACAAGTGAGGTGTGGAGAAGGGTAAAAAGAATAGTATTTCCTGATCCGGTGAATACTCAAAAAGAAAAAAATGACAGGTTCCCCAGCAGGCTGTGTGTGTGTGTGTGTGTGTGTGTGTGTGTGTGTGTGTAGAAAGAGAGGGAGGGAGGGAGAGGGAAAAAAGAAAAAGAGAATAATAAAATGTCTTGAGGTCTGTGGTAATAAATAGTAATTTAATATTGGAGATAGATGAGGTCTAGGATGATTGGATGCATACATAAAATGGCACCTACGCCTTACTTTTCCTTGTGGTAAGCATATGGGGATGGTGAGTGGCAGTGTTACTGACTTTGAGTGTCTGGAAGAAAGGCTAGAATACATAGGAATTCCATAGTATTTGAAAAATGAAAGAAAGTACTGTTAAAACTTCAGAATAGGTTAGAATCTGTTGATCAACAATATTATTGTTGAAGCCTAGAGGGCGGGGCTAAGTGCTTACGAAGGCTTCCATTTAAGGTCAGGGTGGATGGGTTGGGCTGAGAAAGCTCGTTGGGATGAGCTTGGGTTTGTAGAAAATCAGGGAAAGGGGATAAAGCTGAGAAAGAATTCAAAGAAAAATGGCGGCCTTCACAACACCTTTCCCCCAGACTCTCTACTCCTTTCCTCCCATGTCTATTCTATTGTCATCTCATTATCTGTGACTTTTCTTAGTTATTTAAGTAAATGGTGATTTCAAGGGTCTGAGAATGGGAAATACGTGAGAAAATAATTTGAGAGGTTAAGCAATACTGTAGAGAGAAGATGATCATCCTTGGTATGTATAGTGCAATTTGTGACGGAAAATATCTTATAGAACTTACAGAATAAATGTCTGCAGACACTGTCTGCATGGGAGGTCTCTATATATTTTGCCATCACATTGAAATGGCAATTGAAAATGTGAGCTGATAGACTTTTTTGTAAAGAGGTGATCTTAGAAAACAAAAATCTGTAGAATGTGAAATCCAATTCTACAATAATATCACTGGAAATAATATAATAGAGTGAAGTTAGAGAGGGAGGGAGGGGAAAGGAAGGAGAGGGAGAGTGAGAGGGAGAGAGAGACTATAAGAAGGCTAAGAAAGAGTAGTGTCTTTGGGTTTAGGGTAAACACTTCAATTGAAGAAGGAGAATCTAATATGTCAAAACCAGAAGACTCATCAATCAGAAGGCAAAGAGGGGACCACTGGAATAAAGAAAAGAACTAATCAGTGGTTGTGCATTCAAAAGAATTTCAATGCAAAGAGAAGTTGAATGAGATGGTAGAAGCAGTAGTGATGGATGGTGACTTTACAAAGGAGGTGGTATAAGAAAATTCAAGTATAGATGAAAACTTAAGAAATGGATTCTCTGTGAAAATCAGGTTAATTTTGCCTTGAGAAATCAGCCTCTGAACTCATGATATCCTGAGACTTATGGAAGGAGTATAATATTGGACCACTGGGTCTTTGGAGCTTTAAAGACAGGCATATAGACTAATCCTTACCATATAATTAAAACCCTTAGATATGTAGGTGAAGGAGGAGCAAGGGGAATCTATAATGATAAAATCATTCCTTATAAATCTGATGCACTGATCCATTAAGTGGCATTAGGAAAATATTTGACTAGACCTGCTGCTATTCTCACGTTAAGAAGCTCAACAGCAAATATAAAATAAAATACATAAAATAGGGATGGGTGTGTAGCTTGGAGGTAGAATTCCCCTGGGTTCAATCCCAAGTACCACACAAAAAAACCCCACAAAACAATAAACTTCCCTAAACAAAACAAAACAGCTTTTATACCTGTTTAACTCCATGCATGTATACAGCTTATGAAATTAATTCTTCTCCATTGATTGATCAGAGGTCATATTCAGATAATGAAAGCAAAGAATGGTTCTTTGAGGCTCTTGCAGATTCTTTTTAACTATTTTAATAGGTAAATTCTCTACAGGTCCATGGTCTGTATATTAATTAGTGGTAAAAGTACATTTGTTTTCTAATAGAATGACTAAGTCTATAGAGTATTCTGCTGGGGGCGGGGGATGCTCTTTATGGTAGATCGATTTGTTCTATAGCCTGTATAATTCTCTATTACAGGATGTCATGGAAATGCTCCTGTACATATCAAACACACATCAATGGCTGCAAATAAAATGAAACCGAGCATTTATAATTGTGGAATTGGACCAGGTTTATTTCATTTACTCCATGCAACACCATTTGCTCCAGCTCCCGTTTAGGGGTTAGATAAAATAATTTTGACTGTCTTTCAATAGTGATAGCCCGCCTTACAAATTTAGCATTTACTGAGGGATCTACTTGCTATGCATGCATGTAACTGTACTGTTTTCTCTGAGCCCAGAAATCACTGGCAGAAGTGACAGCTGGCGCCTGGGGATGGAGCTGTAATTTCATTGTGCAGTGTCTGAGGCTGGAAATGAAGCTAGCAAACCACAAATGCCAGAGACATTGTAAAGAAAATGTTCCTTAGGAAGTACTTTCCAGTTTCTGAGCAATCAATTATTCCCTAACCTACACACTGACTTTTATGAATTAAATAACTTAGGAAATTCATTTAATTAAGAAGGCAGTTATGATAAAATAAGATTTTTTCCTTTTTAACAAGAGATTGCTCTGATATCCTCCCCTGATTTGTATCTACTTTGTCTGATGTGCATATTTTTGAGTCTTCTTCCATTTCCTCAAATCTTATAAACAAAGAATCTCAAGCAAAATTCAGCCCTTTTAGAATGTAAGAGAACTGGGTATTCAGGGCAAAACTGATGGTCTCCATGACTCCTTCCTGTTTGAAATTGTTCCTGTCTTGTTAGACCTTTTCTCATCCCTGTGGAGTTCCAAATTGGTTCTATGGCCAAAGTTCCAGGGAAGAAAAGAATATTCCTTGGTATGGCTTTTGTGGAGGGAAAGCAATGCTTCCCTCCCACATCTTTGGTTCTGTTAGTTGCCTAGAACACCAAACTGAGCACCCAACCGAGCCACATGGTGCTCACCAGAGGTAACCAGATAGGGAGCAGAGAAGACCATAAAGTTGAGGTAAGCTCAAAGCTTCTAAGGGAACTTGCTGACTCTGGTCAGGCCTTTGGGAAGAAGGAAATATTGAGGATTTTGGAGGCAATTCTTCTATGAAGATATAAGATGAAATCATATAGCTAAAATTTATTTCTACCTTAAGTGATTGAAAACATTACTGTGAATCTATTTTCTTCTTCTAAAATCAGTGTGTGGTAGTTTACATGAACAGGTACAATGGAAACATGGAAACCTGGCAAAATTTAGGAATTAGAAATAAAGGAGATGCCAGGGCATGCTTGTAATCCCTGCACTTGGGAGGCTGAGACAGGAGGATCGTACAGGTTCAAAGCCAGCCTCAGCTATTTAGTGAGGCTCTCAGGAACTTAGTGAGACCCTATTTCCAAATAAAATATAAAATAGGTCTAGGAGTATAGCTTGGAGGTAGAAAGCCTCTGGGTTCCATCCCCTGTACCACCAAAAAATAAAAAATAAAAATAAAAATAAAGGAGAGCTATGTGTTGGGGGAGATGATGGTATCAAAAACTTCTTCACTTAGGAAACAACTGTATTTAAGTAAAGTATCAGTCACATACATGGCTTCATGTGACTGGACATTCCTTTGCAGAATGCTACAGAGTTCTAATTGTATTTTCCCAGCCTAGAAAGATAGTATATAGATATTGATACTATACATTTATTTCATACACTCTCTGAGATGCTAAAAATACTTGATGACATTATCTAATTAATCCATAACATTTCAATACTCCAAAATTATGTGATTTTATTTAAAAGTGGGTTGAACTAAAAACATTTACATATTTTTTTTAAATCATTGGGTTTAGGGTATATGATGGGGACCCATGTAGAATTCTGGAAAACAGAAGGATTAAATAATAAATTTTTCATTATTTAATTCTATGGAAGCAGTGGAAATGAAGATTGCCTATTTGGGAGCCTTGATTGAGTTAATGGTAGGTCACTGGAATGGAACCTGGAAAGTGCTGTGTTATCTTGCTTTCCTCATAAACCAACCCTCCACTAGACCAACACAAGACCCTCTCAATCTTTCATGATCACACTAGAGAGACCAGCCCTCCGACTGTAAGTATTTGTCTAGCCTATATTGCCAGTGAGCAAATCTCTGGCAGCCATTAGGATTGATTTCCTCTAAGACAGATATTGCTACAGAACAAGAATAAACAATGAAAGAAGGCTTTGAAGGTCATGCAAAATTGCTCATGGTTAAAATCTTTCTTTGTATTTCTAGGTTTGTATGAATTAGAAATTTGTAAGCAAACCAAGCAGATTCTCCCATTCAACTTGCAAGGGAACTATGCCCTCAAAATCCTTCTTCCCATTTAGAAAAACACAGGAACAAAAACTCAGGCCCAGAGTTTGTGCATTTTGACACACTACTGCCTCTACATGAAACTTGACCACTGAACAATGGAAAGGACTGACATTAGGCTCTTGCTCTTACTTTTGGTTTTAGCAGAACTAGGTGAGGAATTACTCCTTATTCATCAGTGGCCATATTTGGCAAAGCAAGTCTTTTCCTCCCATTCCCCATTATCATTTATCCCGATGAAGCTATGACACAGACCAGATGTCATTCCAAAGTTAAAATTACATTGTTTTCATAACAAAGTCAGCTTACATCATTCTTAAAGACATCACACTAATGTCCCTCTGTATACTGTCACAGAGAGGGTGAGCTAGATGTTTCCAAAGATTGTGCCAAACACCAACTATGGGAGGAGAGAAATGTTTCTCAGGGCACCACGAGTTGGCTCACCACCTATATCCACATATCGCTTTACAGCATAAAAGATTTCCAGCCATCATGACATAAGAAAATCTCTTGAATGTCTTTGACTCCTGGAGGAAGCTACAGAGGCTTGTTCCTATGGTAGGTAGCAGGCCAGAAAGTTTCTTAGCTGGAGTTTTTCATTGCTTATTTTCTTTTCTTTCTTCTAGGGCCACGGTCACCTAAAATCAGTTCATAGTTCAAATGCTCAAGGTTTTCATGTGTACTAATTTTCTCTTTAACATCTAGAACTTAAAAGGTAACGATTCCAAATGAAAGGCGAGAATCCATGAGATCTCGACACATGGAAATCTAGAATTGAAAACTTAGTCCTTCCTTTTCTCTTACTTCTGGTGCCATCTCACTTGCCTTCTTACCTCTGAGGCCCAGATGGGAGGTTTGGGGGCCAAGACCTCCTACACTCAGTAAGGAAAACTCCCCCTCAGAGGACACTCATGGCAAAATACCAAATGAGGA
Organism: Muscardinus avellanarius; assembly: GCF_963383645.1. Lineage (NCBI taxonomy): Eukaryota > Metazoa > Chordata > Mammalia > Rodentia > Gliridae > Muscardinus > Muscardinus avellanarius. The sequence continues at coordinate 33,892,176 of NC_137801.1, forward strand.
CACTCCTTGCTGACCAGTCACTAACATCCTTTCAATTCTTGCAGCAAATATGAAGAAAAAACTTTTTCTTTTAGTGTTAAGAAATTTTGCCCTTAGTTGACTTCATGCTTCTAATTTTTACAATACCCATTTTATATGATAGGCACACATTGAAAACAACAGACTACTTAGATATGTACATATGATGAACCAGTGATCATGAGAAAGATCATTAAAATACTCTCACATAGAATGCTGGCTTTGTGTGTGTGTGTGTGTGTGTGTGTGTGTGTGTGTGTGTGTGTGTACTGAAAATGGAACCTAGGGACCATCTACCTCTGAACTATACTATCAACCCTTTTTATTTGTTTGTTTGTTTTTTCAAAATTTTAAATGAGTTCTCACTAATTTGCTAAAATGTCAGAGCCTGCAATCCTCCTGTCTCAGTAACTGCAATTCTCCTGTCTCAGCCTGCCAAAGACTGACTGGAATCACAAGCATGAGCCACCATGTCTGGCAGTATTTCTTTATTCTCTCTCTCTCTCTCTCTCTCTCTCTCTCTCTCTCTCTCTCTCTCTCTCTCTGCCTGTTAAAAATACTCAAAGTAAAGGTATGAATTTATAAAAACCAAAATACTCAGAAATATTGTTCCAGTTTTTAAAAATGAAGACCCTATTCCCTCCAAAAATAAAAAAGTGAAAAAGCATCCAAACTACCATATGTCTTCTTCAAGATTATTGAGACAAGTAAGATATATTCCTCCACTGTTTCTTATGCTTCTTGTTCTACTTTTGTTATTTTCTAGTTTTCAGCTTCTTATTCATTCAATGTTTTGGCTCTATAGTTAAAGTGAAGTTTAATTTGAAGATTTATTCTCTTGTGGTAAGTTTAAGATTCTATATCACACCAGATCAAAGGCTCTGTTTAGGGGAGAAATAGGAATTAGTTTTATCAAGATTATCAACCTCAGCAAAATTATCTTGAGAACCACTATTGTAAATTGAAGGTGGCATTGTGTTACCACTTTCTATGAATGACTATCTGGTGAATTGGAGGTTTTTGGAGTTTCTGGTTTCAATTATGTTGACATGGGTCATGTCACTCAAGGTAAACAGACATACAACCTGAAATAAGGAAATCCATTTGGCCATAGAAAGCACAGAACATTTTATGTATGAGTGGGTATGTGACCTAGACTGCCCTCTGCTGCGCTATCTTTAGAAGATGGGTTTGCATAGATTAGATCAGCACCATCGTGCCAACAACAAGGGATTGAAACAAATCCAGTGCTGTCAACTCAGTGTAGTGAGGAGAACGGGTCAAAGGCTTGAAAATTCTCTCTTGGATCTATTTGTAATTATTTTATGGTGCTATTTCTTTTACCTCAAATATGTTTCTTTTATTTCTTTGCATGTGCCAAACCTACTCAGTCCTTTAGGATACAGCTATAAGGTCACCTCCTCTGCAAAGCCATCTGTGATTCATCATTCAGAATTACCTCTTTCTTTTCTAAATTTGCCATCACAGTTTTTCTGTAAGTCTCCTTGGCAATATCACTTTCTGACTTTCATGGTGATTATATTCCTACTTGATCACCAAACTATAAACACCCTGAGAACAAAAACCCTGTCTGCTGCAACTTTGCATTCCAAAAGAGAAGGGAAAATCACCAAGACATACTTACTGAATAAAAATACATATATTGTGTGTGTGTATGTATATATATATATATATATATATATATATATATATATATATATGTAATGTATATAATATATAATTTTTCCTCTGAAGCTAATGCCATTTGCTCTATTCTAGAAAGCATTTTCAGAAATCACCAAGACTCACAACATAACATTAGAAAGGTATATAGTACACTAATCTAAAATGTTCACTCACACAAGCAGGAAGAAGCTTACTTTTTTGAGTGAATGGAACCAAGACTCTGAAGAGTCAATGCCACTTAATTCAAAAGTCACTGTTTATGAATTGCAATTACCCTTTGGTCTGAAAGCATGTGTTCATGACGAAGACATTGTCTTTAGGCCCAGAAAGAATATGTTGCTGGCTCTTTAAAGAAAAGCTAATGCCAACCAGAATGGCATCTGCATAAGCAACTGTAAGCATGCTTAAAAAAGCAGCCCTGAGATGACAAGAAATGGCACACTACGTTATAGAACTCAGAGACATTATAGCCAAGCTACGCTTACAGCCCACTTAGACAGCAACATAGGATTGCTGCTTCTAAGCCAACAGCTCACAGTCAATAAAAGAAAGGAATACACTTCGGGCAGCCTTCCCGTGTTCTAACCCATTGGCGGATGCTAGTGCTCCTTTGCTCAGATCCCCTTCGGCATGTTTACTTGCAATTCCATCTAAATGTCACTTATTAAAAACTCTGCATTCCTGATCCTGGAGGTAATAAACCTGGAGCCACAACTTTCATCAGCAAATGGAAAGAGACTCAAAAGAAACACATATAGAGATAAACAAATTAAAGAGCATAGATGATTGGGGCTATTTAAAGCTAGAGAGCATAGTTGTAGTATATTTGTAAATTGGGCATTCTTTCCCTCCATAAGATTGCATTGTTACTGGTGTTTCCAGTGCCTGGATGTTGCCAGCAAAATCGAAACAGAAGAGACTCCACATCCATGAACTACAGTCAAATACTTTATTAGACTGAAAAAATGCCGTTCTGTAGTATGGCTGGTGCTAAAACTTCCACTAGCTGCCCAAGGGAGGTGTGGGAACAGCTTAGAGGAATCAGCCAAAAATACACAATTACAACATATGGAGAAAACCAATAAAATAATAAATGGAAAAAGATTAACCGATAAGTGCTAAAGAGGGAGAGGGGCTCCTTTACTCTAAATACCTGAATTGTAACATGGGAAGGCTTGAAAATTTTTTTACAAATTTAAAGAAGGAAGGAAAAAATGAAGGAAGATTTGTGTGTCCTTTAAATGACATTTGAAACACTCATACTTGCTTTTAAAAGCTATTTATTCTTGTTATCATCAGGCACCATCCTTGAATGTCTATTCAGAAAACATCCTAAATTGGGATATGTTTTCTTATCTTTTAAGATGAATTTAGGCTGTTCCTTTATAAGAACTGAAATTATCCCAGGTACAATGTTTATAGAAATTCCAAAGGTCAGAAAACACCTATAATCCCGTAAGGATATTTTAAATATGTCATATCTCTCCTAGATTCTTTAAGAAAATTAATTGAAGATTTTCAGAGTGTTTTTTAAAATTCTAGTAGAGAGTAACCAAAATAACAACTTTGTAAGTCAGTTTTCAGCAGAAGTGACTGCATATTTCTGCCTTAGCTGAAGGGAAAACAACCATATGGGCCGTGTTCTTAGCCAGTGCTCCATTAGCTAATTAAATTTACAAAGCCCAACCAGCCAGCCAGAGACCAAGGATTAGCCCATTGTAATGACTCCAGTGTCTTGGCAGAGCTAATGCTGTCTCTCTTCAAAACAAACTAGGGAAGCTTGCTTCATTTATTTTGAGCAGGTTAGGCAGGTTAGTCCAATAAAAATACAATGCACATATAATACTTTTTTTTTGTACTAAGAACTGAACCAAATTCTACCTTCAAGCTACATCCCAGCTTTTTATTTTTTAAATTCAAAACAGAGTCTTACTAAGTTGCTGAGGCTGGCCTTGAACCTGAAATCTTCCTGTCTCAGTTTCCCAACTACTAGGATGTCAGATGTATACCACCATGGCCAGCTACATGCATAATTTTTTAAAAAATAAGAAATATAAGGAGAAAACCAATTTTAATAATCAGTAGATCCAAGATATCATCTTAACATAGAATTGTATAAAATTTGTTAAGGATATATATATATATATATATATCCAAATATATATATAGTATATAATATATAATATATATTATATATATAATATATATATATATTATATATATATATAATATATTGCAGCAGACAGGGTTTTTGTTCTCAGGGTGTTTATAGTTTGGTGATCAAATATATATATATATATATATATATTTGTATATATATATACAAATATATATATATACAAAATATTTAAAAATCTGATAATTTATTGCTATGGCACCTCTTAATGTGAATTAGCCACATTTCAACTATTTGGTAACCACATATGACCATGGCTACTATATTGGAGAATGTGAGGTTAACTAGTAAGATTAGACACTCAATTTTCTTTCTATTATTCATAATCATAATCTATTTCAGGATCCTGTACCTCACTGCCTATACTGGGAAATTAGCTGGGTATATAGACATTCACAATGGCAAATTAACCTGAAGATAAAAAATAACAGTCTATTTCCTATTAAGAATAATTATTTATACTTTTTTTGTTGTTGTTTGTTTGCGGCACTGGGGATGGAACCCAGGGACAGCCAAGTTATACCCCCAGCCCTATTTTTTTAATTCTTTATTTTCAAACAGGGTCTCACTGAGTTGCAAAGGGCCTCACTAAGTAGTTGAGGCTGTCTGTGAACTTTGATCCTCCTATCTCAGCCTCCCGAATGCTGGGATTACAAGCGTGTGCCACCATGCCCACCTAAATTATTTATATTTAAAAATACATCAAATCTTATAAATGTGGGAGGCAATTTAGCCATCCCACAATTTATCCATATTTTAAGACACCAAGTTGCATGCCATAAATAAGTACAGTTTTTGTCAATTAAAAGCGTAATTAGTTAATGTAAATAAAAGTGCATCACTTTTAGGTCTAAAAAAGTGGCATGGGCAAAATAAGAACCAGTAAGGGATAGCCTTGCAATGTTTCAAAGACAGTAAGGTCTGGTGTGAAAATTCGAGCTTCTATAAGTCTTCTCCAAGATTTAGGCAAATATTGTTTCATTTGTGCTGAGTGCTTACAGCCCCTGGGTACAGTGATCGTATTTCTCTACTACAAATAGGAAGACATGATCTAACAAAGATTCTGACAAAGGAATCATCTGTGTTTGTATAATTTAGTGATATAAAAATTTCCATCAAAAAATTTATGTAAATAAAATATATTTAACAAAAAAATTAACTGGAAAAATTATAGTAAATCAGATTATTTTTAGAAAATTCGCCCCTTCAGATAAATAAATAGCTAAGGTTCTACTTCAGATTATAGTGAAGCCAATGAAAGGCCAAAGGCTGTTAAAAATCAATAAAAATCCAATGAAGTTGCATCTTCACCTGCTTTCTGATATGCTGGTATGAATGAGTCTCTGCTATTACAAGTATCAGAATTGTGGATAATTATTAAATACAGTCTTAAAATTAGGCCACTTTTCTCAACATCTACATCTAGAATCAAATAATATCACTTTGTTACCTTGAAATAAATATAATCTCTCCTGAAAGTAATTATCAAGCCATTTTCACAAAATCCCATTAACACAAAGAGTGATTACATTATTCACTCTTGGCTTATTCTTTGATTTCTGTACCTATTACATTCAAGTTTTCAGATAGCCAAAACAAACGAGAATCTTAAGGATTCTTACTTTTGATTTGAGGAATTGCTTCTTACCTGTTGATATGAATATCAGATTCACAATGAGAATATACTAATATTATAGTTTGTCATAGTGATAAGCCTAGACTGCAAAAATTCAAGGAAGGCCTGAGGACTTAATAAACTTTAAAAATAAGACTCATCAAATACTTCCTTAGATTATCCTAAACAGTAATGATTATCAAAAGTAGGAACCTTAGAAGGAAGCTAGTTCTATGAAACTGTAAACTCTTCTTGAGAGCGCAGCACCAACTCCCCCACCCCATGGATTCCTTTAAGAGGTGCTGCGTCATCTATAGTGTTACAAAATATGAGCCTATGGAGGAAGGATAGTCACTGATGATCAGTAACTGCAAAGGGATGCAGAAAAGCTGAGCTCTGAAGAGAAGTCTTAACTCATTTATTTCAAATGTATTTTCCCTATAATGCATGAATGAAAAAGAATAACATACAATAAAAATCTGTTTAAGACTGAAAAATATCTCAGTAAGTATAAAATAAAAATTGTATGTGATAAGAAAGCCTATGTCATAGTTACTTGTGAACATTTTTTTCTTGGTTAATAGGACAAGAAATGCTACATAAAATCAACCAATGCTATTGTATGTTCAGTTAATGATGGTAAGGCCTCATATATCTCCTTTACTTCTTAAAACCTCTTTTTCCAAGTGGTTGGCTCCACCCAATTGGAACAGCTTTCAGCTAGCCAGCCCCTTTCCCACTATTTTTCAAGCTGTGTGATTTTATCCTTTTATATGAAGAATGTCCTTGGGGATAGTGATAAAGGGTGTCAGCTCATTTAATGATAAGAAATTGAATGACCTAGTCTTCAGCTTTCTTATTTTTCCTACACAAAAGATGGGGAAAATAAGCAAGTAATTGAGATTATACTTTTAAATAAAAGTGATATAAAATACAACAAAAGATATTTCTATCACTGTTTTTCAATACAGTTATTTGAAATGAACTTGAATGCTACATAGAACAAATCAGATGTATACCTTTAACAAATCCACTTTACTAAAAAGAGGAAAATAATATAAAATTATTGTTTAAGAATTTATAAGGCATGAAGTGCTCAGATCATAGATGCTAGTTCTAAGTTTTAGATAAAAAGGTGGAAATCGTTTTTGAATTTTTTTTTAAAGACTACAGGGCCAGCTCTAGAAAATGTGTTAAGGGGGTGCCTGGGGGGAGAGAATAATCATCCTGTCTCATTTTTTAGCATTTCTAGAGGTTTACCCTTTGGGAACACCACAAGTTGAAACCAACTTTACTTGAAGGCTTCCTAAAGCATGGCCTTAAATTATAAACTAGGGTTTTTGTTCAAAATAATACTGCAATTCTTAGAAGTGTGTCAGACTGAAGTAAGGTCTTATGACCATACACCTTTCCTAGCAACAACAGTGGAAAGACCCTGTAATATAGGCCACCCAAGGCAACTGTTGCCTAGATATATATTCACTTCTAATCCACAATCAAGAAAAGAGATGAGATTGTGAGGGGAGACGTGGGGTAAGGAGACAGGAACAATAAAGGGTAATAATAATGTCTAGCTGTAGAAAGAAATCAGGTTCTGCTAGTCTAGGAAGTACTGACACAAGATTTCTCTTTGGACTCTTTGCTACTTATATGTATGTATCTCTCTCCATAGTTAAGATTCCAAAGGTCCACCTGTTTTCCTATAAAATAAATTCTTCTCTGCAACAATAAATCCAAATCTCATATGAGATTTGACATATATATGAGAATATGAGAATTGACATATATATGTATGTATATGAGATCTGACATATGCATAGTGTGTGTGTGTGTGTGTGTGTGTGTGTGTGTGTGTGTGTGTAAAATTTCTCGCATGGCTTACTTGTATTTTACTGAGGAGTCAGCTGGAAGTCAAATCAATACTCCCTGAATATTAATCTTTCGAGTATCACCAAGCAGGAATGGTAGGGAATGGAGAGATATCGTTGGCCTTGTGGTCAGAGGGAGTGATACCTTGTCTGGGAGTATAATAAAAGCCTTTTCCCCAAGCACAGTCTTGAGGTTTTGGTTAGAAAAATTGGCAGCAAAATCATGCAAGATAACCATCTTCCCTTTGACACATCAACCAACTAATTGTACTCTAAAGCGCTGTAAACAGAAGAGTTGAGACAGTTGACACCAGAAGCATTATTGGGGTCTCAGTTGTCTCCCCCCTTACTATATGCAAAATAAGAGTCAAAATCAAAATACATAGGGCAAGGACGGCCTTCTTTTTTCCTTCTCCCATATATCATATCATTTAAGCTATAATTTTCTTGAGAGCATTCAGAACTCTGAGTACTAAATACTTTATATGTTAACTTCTCAGGAGTGAAATTTGGAGGCCTGTGAGATGGGTCAGTCAACAGATGAGTGCTTCTACTCTCCCCTCCCAAACCCATGCCAGATAGCATGCATTAATTCACTCATTCATTCAACAATTATTTGTTCTGGGACCTGGCTAAAGAGCAGAGAAATAAAAGATGGGGAGAGAGAAAAAAATAAACCAGTAAACATCATCCTCTCCTTGAGGTGGGAAGGACGTATATAATATATGGAATAAATAAAGTATGTAGTATTCCAGAATTACTATGAAAAAAAATAAAGGAGAGTTAGAGAGATAAGGAGTGGTGGGTAAGGAATGACTGTTATAATTTCCAGTAGAATGGTCAAGGTGGGCCTTTTTGAGAATGTGAAATTTGAGAAAAGAACTCACAGATATGAGGGAGTTAGCCATCTAGGATTTGTGGGGGAGCAGGGATGAAAACTTGGTCCAGTCAGTGCACATGTCCTAAGGAAGGAGGGGTAAGCATCTCCAGTTTAAGATTTAAGGACATTACTGTGAACTGAGCAAATAGGATCCAGGAGGAAAGATGAGAGACAAGATCAGGGTGACGGAGGGATGCAAAGAATTACATGGGCCCCTGAGGCTCTGGAAAGATCTTTAAAGATTCTTAGTGAAATGGGGAGTCATAGGAGAGTTTTGAGCAGAGTAGGATTACAATTTGAATGAAGTATTCAAGAACCACTCTGGCTAATCTGTCAAGAATAGATCCTAATACTGTAGATCTATTAATGTGGCACTAGGGAGACTACTGTAGTACTTCCAGGTGAAAGATGATGGTGGCTCAGAATGGAATTAGTAACATGCAGAAAGGCAGAGTGCATAGCTCTAGGTGCTGGCAGAAGGGTGGATATGGTGGTAGGAGTCTGTGTGATATTTCTTCTGATTGTTTCTCTTTTCTCAGGAAGATAGGAAGCAAAGCAATGTCACCAGCTGAGAATGAGGCCGATGAGGGAATGTAGGACATTGGGAGGGGGAGGAGAAATCTTCATGAACCAGCTAACTAGCTAGGATAGTCGGAGTAGGAAGATACAGATTGACTGATGGTATCATCAGAACATACTTCTCAATATTACCCTTTTCCCCTTACATCTCCAATCTTCCACCTAGACCTTCAGGCAGCCTGTATTGATTGTTCTAAGTTGGCAGAGAAAAGAACACATTTGCCTGCCCTAATTTAGCTTAACATACTGCTTTGGTAAACTGAGACCCAGGAAATAGTTTAAATTACGAATTACCCAACAGCTATGGATCTAGTAAACAAAATAATTAGAATTCCTATTTAAATACCATACTCTCCAAGGGCCTGATAACCAAGGTTCTTTGGAATGTGTCCTATAGAATAAAGGTACTGACGGCTGCAGCTAAGCGCCTGAAGTGAGAGCCTGGTTAAAGTAGCAAGAAGAGGATACCCATTCTAGCTCCTTAAATTTTGGCTCAGGTTTTATCTTTTGCACATACTATCTTCAGTTTTCTAAATGTCCAAGGAGATCACCCAGGGTTTGTCTTTTGAATAGACTGTCATGACTCTTAAACAGGATCCAACCAATCACATCTGATTGAGGGGACATGTAAGAAAGTATTAGTCACTACTGAATGTGGTATGTATGCTTGCTTCTGCAATTTAAGAGGGAAGGGAGAAGCACATTAAAGCATCTCAAAAGGGCTTTTGCTGTAAAATGAACATTGAAAAAGGGGTAAATCTGAAATTCAAATGACTTTCCTGCTTCACCAGCAATTTAGTATTATCTAACGAATGCTGAGTAATCAAAGAATTTATTGTCATTTCTGCACCCACACTAGGAATTGATTTTTGACCTTTAGAACTCCCTACTCCTCTCTCTTGCTGCTCATCAGCTCTCTCTGTCCTATCTTTCCCATTCAGTTTAATTCTTGGAAGGCCTGTTGACCTTTACAGCCCTTGTTCTTTCTTACCTAATCTTACTCTGATCATAATTTGGTCCTATTTTTTCGCAGTTTTTTAGAAAGTTTAAGTTTTAAATGTATCACTAACAACATATGGCGATGCAGTTATAAACAGATGTTTACCCAGGACAAAGTCCTTGCTAGATTTTATCAAGACCCTTATTTCCTAGTGGCATATCACCTTTGGAAAAATCGGGCCTTTCTTATATAGATTTCTTCCTTGCTTTTCTTTTTCAGTAATAATGTTTAGTTCAATAATAAATTTGGATGGCTGCCAATAATTAAGGACCTACTATGGAGCATGGACCTAGTGCACTTCTCTCTAATCATTGCACCAGAACCTTACCAGTCTCTTTTTTTTTATCATGCATAATAATGAGATCTGAAAATCTTATGGGTTGTCACCTTTAAGATAACTACAATAGTTTTCCCTACAAAAGTTTCTAATGGTGCTGGGGCTTTTAAATTCAGTTTTTGATGTTTTTTTGTTACTTTGAACAGCAAATAAATAGGAAAATAGGACATTGCATTGAGCTTTTCTAATAAATAGCTAATAATATGTACCTGAACTTTACAACTAAGTTGAAACTAAAGATGTAGATAGGGGAGACATCAATTCTGAGAAGAGAAAATAATGTATACATTTAGCAAAGAAAAGAAATCCTGGGAGGCACAAAAAGTGGTTGACAGGAGCATCTTGTGAGATTTTTATGTTTAGATGGAGAGAAGGGAAAAATGAGACAGAAAATGATTCATTTGGAATAATGGGAAAAACTAAGCACAAAATCTTGAAAAAGTTAAAGAAATCAGAAGAACAGGTACTTCAAATAGACAGTACTACTGGGGTCAAAGAAGAACTGCTGTAGACTTGGGATTCTAATAAGATTAAGCAAAGTAGTGGGTGTAAAGGCAAATTTCCAGAGGAACTAGTGGTCCTACTTCATGGGAATGATATGAAATCTTGGATTCAATATTCTACAGAAAGAGGGAAAAATAGTTTTTCTCTGTGTGTGAAGGAGTAAAGGGTGAAATGAGATGTGAGTAAAACATTGAATATAAGAAAAGTGATGCATGAATCAAAGTCCAGTTAATGCCCACATGATGCCATGAGTCTATACGAAATAAAAATATTATAAAAATAGAAAATAGAAATGAATGTTCAATAATTCATAATATAGTCTTCAATAAACTGTACTTGTCTTAGTTTTCTACATCTATAGAGATATTAGGTAATTTTTATACTTTTATTGGTGCATGATAGTTGCACATCATAATGTAGTTCACAATGATAGTGACATGGATGCACACAGCGCTTGGTGAGATTTTTCCTTGCTCCCTCCCCATTCCCCCTTTTCCATCAGCATTGATATTCTCATATAATGTCAATGGAAGTGATTTCTTCATTAATTTCCTCCTCACCTCCCATCCTCCCCTGGACCACTTTCCCTTGTTCCACTGAAGTTTCTCCTCCATTATCTGAAGTCCCTCTGGTGTCCTGATTACTCCCCAGCTTCCACATATGAGAGAAACATATGACACTTCACTTTCTGTGACTGGCTAATCCCACTTAATATATAATTAACAATATTAATAAAATGTTCTCAAGGATCAGACATTTTCCTTAAAATGACATCATTTTGTTCTTCTTTATTGCTGAGTAGAATTCCATTGTGTGTATATCCCACACTTTTGTAATCCATTCGTCTGTTGATGGACACCTAAATTATTTGGATATTGTGAATTGTGCTGCTATAAACATGGATGTGCCTATGTTTCTATAATTTTCTGACTTCAGTCCCTTTGTAAAGATGTCCAGGAGTGGTATGGCTGGATTATATGGTGGATACATTCCAAGTTTTCTGAGAAATCTCCATAGAGACTGTACTAATTTGCAATCCCACCCACAGTGTAGAAGAGCTTCTATTTTCCCACATCTTTACCAACTTTTATTGTTATTTGACTTCTTGATTATTGCCATTCTGACTCAGGTTAGATGGAATCTCAGTATACTGTCTATTTGTATCTCCCTGATTGCTACTGATTTTGAACATTTTTTCATGTGTTTATTGGCCATACGTATTTCATCTTTTGTGATGTGTCCATTTAGTTAATTGTCCAGTTCTTGATTGGGTTATTTACTTTGAATAAACACAAAAAGAAGATTAAAATAGGAAGAAAAGGAAAAGCAAGACTTTTGATATGGCCTAGAAAGAGAAAAGGGCAAATAAGTCCTAAATAATCTAAGGGGAGACGTGATAGTTCTTTATTCTGCATCTGATTCTTACTGTCAGGTGTAAACAAAGGAGACACAGTATCTTGAAAGCATTGGGAGCACCATGAAGAAAGAAGGATGGGACACTAAAGCGTGGCATGTAGACTTTGTCCCAAGAAACATTTTGTTTCAAGACAGAACTTCAACTCCTAGCTCCTCTTTAAGCTGCAGCACTGTCTTCTTCTATCAGCCACCCTACTTATAGATTTGGTTGGAGAGTCTTTTTTATGAATCCATGAACGTTAGACAACCAAGTGTACATGATGAGCAGGCGTTGGGCAAGAGGGCTAAGGCTGAGTCAGGGACAGAATCTGCCTCCAAGTGCCTCAGGAGAGCAACCATATTTGACTCGTGCAAGTGACCTTATCATTAGCTGCGGATCACTGCTAATGAGCATTGTGTTACACCAGAACATTAAGTCTTCATAATTTAAGGAAGATGACTAATTTGTCTCTTCCCTATCTTTAAGTTAGATGAATTTTGAAACGATGATACATTTTCATGTTAAATTTTCAGACCGGCCGGGCGTGGTGGCGCACGCTTGTAATCCCCGCGCTTGGGAGGCAGAGACAGGAGGATCGCGCAGGTTCGAAGCCAGCCGCGCGCGCTGGCTTAGGAGACCCTGTTTCCAAATATAAAAATGTAAAAAGAGGTCTGGGAGTGTAGCCCGGAGGTAGAAGGGCTTCCAGGAACCCCAGTACCACCAAAAAAAAAAAAAAAAAAAAAAAAAAAAAAAAAAATTTCAGACCTTAAATCCTAATTCCAATTCATCAGTATCCATAGGTAATTTTCTGGAAAGATCACAAAGGGATTCAGGATGAAGCCTACCACTAAAGATGTCTGTTTAGAAATACAACTTTTGCTTTCCCTTCAACATACTGTCCACAGCCAAGGGAAATAGCCTTTTCTAGACTGAATGTATTTGACCAGTAGATGGAGTAAGTGATTCCAAGAAACTTCTACCTGATAATTACCGCAGTAGTCTCAGTATCTTTTTTTTTTTTCAAAAAGCAACAAACAACTAAATATTGAGTATAATGTGCAACTGAAACTAATGAATGTAACAGATAACATGGGTGGCTCTTTCCTAGAGTGTCCTTAAGAGAAGAGGCAATGATCCATGAATGTATGAATAACTGGGCAAAGGCACTGGCAGTAGCTAAGCAGTAGGACACAAAGACAACTCTGGGATCTCAAAGTCCCTTAATAACAGTTTGGATTAAGACTAGCCCAATGTCTGGGAAACAATCCCAAGTGCAACCCCCCCCTTTCATCTTACATGCCTTCCAAAAGTGATCATTTCTGTGGTTGGTTGGGGGGTATGCTGAAGGAAAGTCTACTTTGTAGCTGGCACTACAGAGAGGAGAGCTGTATCAGTCCTCTCAGGCTGCCAAGACCTTCCTTTGGCAGAAGTGCTGGGGATGCTACACTGGGGATAATTTATCACGCTTGCTTTGGGTGTTCCAAATTTGCAAGCTGTGGCTAATTTCCAGAGACATCAGGGCAATAAACTGCACCTTCCTAAAAGAAAAACAGTAACCACACCACCTTTCAATTAAATGGGCTGTGGAAAATGAACAGATACAGAAGAAAATGGATATTCAGAAAACCTGAGTGTGTCATCCGGTAGTAGAAATGATGACTGTGTGGCTTGAAAACCCTGGTTTGATGGGTGTTTGGAATCTGCCATCTGCATGTATACTGTCAGTCTCTGTACATTTTTGTGTATAAATATGCACACATATTGCTCATAGAAGGAATTACAGCCTCTTCAGTTACAAATCAGGTGAGGTGCCTCAAAGCCTCTGGGGCCTGCTTTCCCCAGTGCCCTCCTCACTCTCCAGGTATCTGTGATGCCTCCTTTATCATCAGATCCCCTTGAAGCAGGGACCAAACACCCTCTTCAGATTGGAGAGTTTTTCTAAAAGCAATGGTGGGGAGTTTTTCTAAAAGCAATGGTGTACAACTAGAGTTGAACAGTTAAGCAACCCTTGGATTCTCCTTAAATACATATGCTAACTTTATACTTTCCAGGCTTGGTGTTCTTAAACTGTTTAGTAGATCATCTATTTGTTTATCACCTTAACCAACATAATGGATTATTGTTTTATTGGAGAGGGACATATGGGGCTCAGGATTATATCTCAAGTAGGTATTTTTTTTAAAATATGAAGGAATCTAAAATGTGTTATATAATTTTGAGCAACTGATACAGTCTAATGATTTGACTTTAACATTTTATTATTGTTGTATTATAGTGATACATTTTAATGGGGGTACAAGATGGTAGCATAGGGATCTTTTATTTTTTTGTGTGGTACTGGGAATGGATTCCAGGGGCTTTCTACCTCTGAGCTATACCCCTAGCCCTAATTTTTATTCTCTATTTTGAAACAGGTTCTCACTGAGTAGCAAAGGGCCCTCACTAAATAGTAGCTGAGGCTGGCCTTGAAGCAGGGTCCTCCTGTCTCAGACTCTCAAATGCTGGAATTACAAGCATGTGCCATCACACCTGGTTAGAGAAGGGATCTTTGATGGTAAAGTTAAGTGCACTACTACTTTTATGATCCAGGATCACATCATCTACTTCTGTGGCTATCTCAATTGCCTGTCCATTGCAGAATCCAGACTAGGACCACACAGTGTGCCTTTCACTTTAGAGAAAGAAATCCCACTGTGTGAGGATTAGTGGCCAGTTAGAAACGGATTGTTGCTGTGTCCTTTCCCATTCACGCAGGACAGATTTCTATCTCTTCCGGCCACACTGTACACTTCTCAGCTCTAAAACTAATGAAGATTGCTTTTAGTCTTTCATGATGTTTTAAAATTCCTCTTGGATTCCTGACAAAGTTTCCTGAATGTAGGAGTTCCTGGGTGACAGTGAGTTTACACCTCAGCCTTCCTGGTACATGTTGTCTCTTGAACCAGGTCCCTCCCTGGGCTTCTGCTTTCATTCCATCCCATTCAGTTTCTCAGGTGCTTCTCTTCCCCACACCCAGTCTTCGTGTTTCAGTTACAGGCGGTCATCCTGTGGGAGGCTTCCTAGTGTTGCTCTTGGTGTTCTCGTGAGCTCAGAGAATGCCTTCTTGAGTGAACTGTAACTCCAATCTCTGACCTAGACTCTGAGCAGGAGCCACCAACAAGGTAACGCTTTGCTAAAATTATCTCCTGTCAGTCTGTGAAGCCATTAGTTTGAAGATTTTAATCACAACATTGACACACATAATGCTAATTTTGACCAGTTATATAACTGAACTGATGAGCCCAGCTAAATGTTACCTGCATGGCAACAGAACTAGGGTTAAAGAGTAAAAATCACTGTTAAGAGACAGTGAATTTCATCTCACAGAAAACATTTCTATATTTTGAAATAAAACAATATGTGGAGAGTGAATGGCATAAAGGTGTACCTTTGCATCCAGGCTAAGAGAACTGATATTAAGAGAAGGGGCAGCTGGACTTTGTGGTACATGCCAGTACTCAGAAAGCCAAGACAGGAGGATTGCAGGTTCAAGGTCAGTTTAGCAACTTTGTGAGACCCTCAGCAACTTAGTGAGAACATTTTTTGAAATCAAAATAAAAGATGGCTGGAAGGTCTAGCTCAGAGGTGGAATCCCTTGGATTTTCATTTTTATTTTTTAAAAGGAAATGGAAAAAAATCATTTGTCTGAGTGAGGCAGTGAAGAGACAGCCTTCAGAATGCCACAGCAGGGGTTAGGGTCATCTGCAACTACTTTTGGTAAACCAGCAAACCTAACTAAAATTTAACTCCAGCGATGTTATTAATGAAAGTTCCAATTAAGAACCACTTAGATCTAAGCTTCACATTATCAGTATTTCCCTCTCTGCTACTGATTAGGATACTTGGTTTCCATAAAATGTCCTATTTTCTGCTTCTAACTGTGCTTTGCTTTGATAAACTCATTACTAATTGTATATAATTACCGTATTGTGAACAAGGGGATGGCAATAAATTAGGTACAGAATTTCTGAATAAAATATAAGCAGCTAAAAGGACTATTTCTCAATGACAAATTTGGCATGACCAGGAAGGTTAAAATTACCATTATACATTATCATCTATTGGATTTTATGCATTTAGAGCAAAGAAAAAAAAAAAAGAAGCAAGCCACAGGCTTTAGCCTATGTATTTTCCTGATTATGAATGATTACATTTACCTAGGGACCATAAAGCTTTATAAAAGATGAAAACATTCTTCAGGGAGGAAAAGCTAATTAGTTTCCTGGCTTGCAGAGATTGGTAGCCCTGTTTCTTCTATTTTAGATTTCAGTAGGATACCCCCATTTTGGATAAAAAATGCTGACTGGTGTGTTCTGGGAATCTTGGCTCACCCTGGGGCTAACGAGCACAGTGGCCTGGCTGTGTGCCCAGCTCTTGTGGCAGGGAATTACCCCTGAGTGCTTTTTATAACTTACACTGAAGTTTTGACTTAGAAAGCATTATCTCTAGTGCATTACAAAAAACTGGGCTTTCCTGCTACAACCACCCAACTCAAATCGGATTGTCACCTGCAACCCTTAATTGGCCTCCTTGGTATGATATAATCTACGTACTCATAGATAATCTTTTCAGAGAGGTTAAGAAGGGAATTGTGCATGTAGGATTCTCCTACTTTGGGGGAACCAAATTTGCATATCCCCTTTTAACTAAGTTGTAAGAAAAAAAATTGAAGAGGAATCCTCAGACCTGTGTGTGCAGCAGAAAACAAGAAGAAATGGAAAGTCAAGAAGAGCAGCCCTAGCCAGGCATGGTGGCGCATGCTTGTAGTCCCAGCATTTGGGAGGCTGAGACAGGAAGATCGTGCAGGTTTGAAGCCAGCCTCAGCTGCTTAGTGAGGCCCTTTGCAACTCAGTGAGACCCTGTTTCAAAATGAAGAATAAAAAATAGGGCTGGGGGTGTAGCTCAGAGGTCGAATGCCCCTGGGTTCCAATCCCAGTACCACAAAAGAATAAGGAGGAGGAGGAGGAGGAGGAGGAGGAGGAGGAGGAGGAGGAGGAGGAGGAGGAGGAGGAGGAGGAGGGGGAGGAGAGTAGCAGCTCTTCCTGGACTCAAGAGCTTCCTGAGATAGAATGGACATTCAGCAACTGGCTGAAGCTGACAAGGCGTGATTGTGGCAATCACCTCCTCCCTGCTGTCAGCATGTGATTCAGGCTGCTGTGGATAGAACAGCAGGGAGCTCCTTCAAAACAACCCAAAATACTGGTTGGTAAGACTTTCTTTAATTTCTCATGGAGCTCATTGAAGACATGACATAGTTTCTTTCTAAATCAATATTAGGAAATAATTCCAAAACAGAAAAAAATAAAAATGAGTGCAAATATATCACATTGTCTCTTTCAGTGGTACTATCTGATATGTAATAAAACTTAATTTTTAAAAAATTCTTTAAAGACCACAATTAAAAAGTTTGATTTTTTTCCCTTCATCCTTTTCTTCTAATGAGTTGGCAGCCTGTCGAACAAGTAAAGTTCTTCTAAAGTCATTTCAGCATTGTGTCACTATGCTTTTAATTCTTGAAATTTTAGAAATTGTCATAAATCAGTGTCTTCACTAAGCATTAGCAAGTGCATACGAGAGATGTGATTACAATCCATTGTTTTTTTTTTAATCCAAATGCAATTAGCTCTGATAGAGTCTCCTAAACTATAAGATGATTAAAAAAAAATATCAAAGTGCTAAAGTTTAGTTAGGGCCAAATTTGAAATTGCACCAAGTAAATAAGTTGATTTCTTCTGTATCTGAAATAGATGGATGATTATTTCTCATGTTTCATTTTTCTCATTTCACGCAAATGAGGCCAGAATTCGTTCTTCTTATATGTTGGAACCCTGTGCCCTTGCAACTGGCTAGCAATACGCCTGGGAAGGAGAGAAGTGTGGCTATGACTTCATATATTTTTCCTTGGGAGGAAAAAAAAGAGGAGAAAGACAAAGGAAGCTGGTGAAGGAGGAAAACAATGGAGAGAAGAAAATGGAAAGAAAAGAGAAGAGGAGTTAAAAGGAAGAAAGAATAATTTTAGCCATCAGGGCTTCCACGGGGGTGCCAAGGGTAACAGCTGAGATATCCCTGACTTGGCTCCTTCCCTTCTGAGCAAAGGAGGAACAGCACTATTTTTAAAGAAGGTCACTCGGGAGTCGTGCCTAGACATGGCCATGTGGGCGCTTGGTGGGACCGTCCTAAGCTGAGCAACACTTTGGGCAGAGATTTCTGTTCGTTTTCATTGCCACTTGCTAGCTGGGTAGCCAGCTGATATGAAGACTGGTTTAATCTTGTTTTAAATCCCTGACAAAGCAGCAATTCCATTAAGAAAAAGGCACTCAGCTATTAGTTTCTACTAACTCTTAACCTGACCAATGAAATATAAGCATGTGCAATTTCAATTTCGTGTCTATTTTAGGGCATGGATGTGGGGGTGATGAAAACTCCCTGCTTGGCTTTGAGCCCGCTGCATTCATGTCACTCTCCAATTCTGTCTTGTCTTCTTTGTTCATCATTTTCCTGACAGGCTGCCTGATGGTTACAGGGGTGGCACAGGATTCTAACAGGCTCAGACTAGATGAAGGAGGGAAAGAGTTCCGTGAAAACCTACTTTCTTCTTAATAAATTTTTTTTTCCTTAGGAGAATATCCAAGTGTTTTCAAGTACTAGTCATTGTTATTTGAATATTTTATTTTCCTGGGAAAAGTTTTTAAAAACCCTCGTGTACCTTTCTCTTTTATTCCCTAGGTTTCAGGAATTACTAGTGAGAATAAAAGGTCCCATTGCAACTAATCTAGTCTCTGATGCTTTATTGGTCAGTATATCACAATATTGAAAGCATTAGATGTTGGCCCTAGGAAAGTGAATAGCAATCTATGAATTATGTATGCAAATGACCAAATATCTATTTGATTCACTTCATCAAATGATTAGTTTTTATCATATTTAAATGCCTCTTTCCTGATCCTAGGTCACCAGTGTATTACAAGTAAACATGTTCTAATGTATAGTCGAAGTGGAGGAGGCTGAACATGTTGGTTTGTCCTGACCCCATAATCACTGGAGATGAAATAGGAAGGGCCTCTGAGAATCTGAGTAGGTCTTGTTCTGATATTACATAGATAGCTACAGAAATGATAGCTAATTGTCTAGTGGGATGATTACTTCAGCTGATTACTGTGCACCTTACTCTTTTAACTAAATAGCCAAGGCAAAGACTTGAAGTGGGATATTCAAGATCGTGAGTCTTGGGAGGATTGAAAGGACTGAGACTATTAATGGAAGGCTTTGAGAGGCAGAGTCAGGTTGGCCAATAATGTATCTTGTCTCTTACAGATCTGCTGGAGATTTGATCTTCTCTAAAAGCCTTTTCATAATTGGTAAGCCCCAGTAGCTTAGCAAACAAGTCAATAGGATGATAAACAAATCTCCCTTTCCTATGCAGGTTGATGAATTCACAAGCCAGCTCCACTTCCAATTATTCTGGCTAACTTGCCTACTTTAAATTACATGAGATGACAGTTGGTTTTGTTATTTTCCCTCTAAAAGTCAGGCCTTGATATGATAGCTACTTCACAAGCACAGGGGAGCCCACTGGGTGAACAGCAGGGCAAGAAATGGCAAATTGGGCTGGTTCATCTCTGCAAACTTAATCTTGTTGAGTCTGTGCAAATGCAGCTGTAGTTACTATAGTCATGTAATGCTCCAAGACTCAAGAGAGGGTGGGAATTTGAAATCATTAAATATCATGTGTTATGGTTATAGTGCAAATTTCTGTGATTTCAAGGGTCAGCTTTGAGGTCAGTAAGAAATTGAAATGAAGGGGTAAAAAAAAAATTGAAATGGAGGCTTCGGAAGTCAAAGACCGCATATGGGACTCACACACCTGCTCAGGCACAGGGAAAGCCTAGAAGGCCAAAGCACTAGAGAATAATCTGGTTTCCAAACATGTCATGCCTTTGGATTCTTCCTCTTTGGAAGAGTCAGATATACTCATTTAGAATTCTGGAAAGGGCCTGGATTCCTACTCTGGGAGCGGAGGAGAATCAGCAGAGTAGATATTCAGCTGACTTGTGTTTTGTGTTTTGTTTCTCTCTGAGATGAAGTGAAAACGTCCTTGACACTTGATTGTCCATAAGGGTAGCAAATGCAGGCACCCAACTGTTACTGAATGATCTGAGAGATGACTTGGTAGCTTTTAGTATAATCTTAAAATTAGTTAATGGAAGTGGCACTGATGAGTTACTATTAATAGAAAGCAAGTGAGGTAACACAGCTAATGTAATGGCCAGGAGGTATAAGAAAACATGTGGACAAAACACATCTAATCCTGTTCTATGTCAAAATACTCCCCCAGAAAAACAGAGAGCTAGGAAATGACCATGACTAAGAGAAATCTAAAGAAAAGGAACATTGGTAGGGCTCACCATCAAATTTTAAATTGGGGCAGTGGGCAGTTGTACTTTGAGGCCCTCTTTCTCCATAAGATCTTTGTTTATTGTTCTGTCTGGCTATTAAAACCTCTGATCTTTTCCCTGAGTCATTAAGTAACAAGAAATCTATATCTTTTAATTTAACATTTGAGTTTCCATTTATTTATATTTTGTCTCAAGTATTCATATATTTGCCACAGCAAAATTATTAGCAACTAGAAAGAAAATAGGAACTTTTGCCATAACAGAATGTCTTTCCTAACTCTTCCTTTTTACAAACTTTGACTTGGAGTAGAGTGAGGATCATACTATGTGATCTCACAGTGTGTCCTGCTTCTCTTTTTAATGCCCCAATCATACCATATACATGTAACCATTTGAGAGTTCCTTGATGAGATTCTTTGAAATGAAGCATTGTGCCTTTTTTCTCTCATTCCCTATACCCAGCACTAGGCTCTACACATTCTAAAACAGTGTTATATGTCGAGACCAAAAAGTTGTATTGTTTAGATTCAGTTTGCTCCTGTACCTTAGCAAACTTACAGAACAATGAGCTTTCCCCTGATTTCAAAAGCCTTTGAGTCTAGAAATGATTACAACCATTTTACATATGTAAAATCCTGATGGTAGTGGTGAATGAACACCCCCTAGGGGAAATATAATTAGAATATGCGTGACCTGGGCCTTAAAATTACTGTTCCCTTTCTTACTTATTTGATAAGACATTATTTTATTTGATTATTGTCCTTCATAAGTGAAAGTGTTGACTAAGCCATGTTCCCTGCTGAGAAAAACAGAATTATGGAGGTCAGTCATTCTTCACATATTTTCATCTCAGGGTAAAGATTACCTGGGCTTTGACATCATATATAGTATTTTTCCCTTTCTGTAGTAGACATAGATGCTAACTATACTTTTGTAAATACCACATATATACTAAAAAGGAGCCAACTATGTGTGCATGAGCTTAAATCAGTACGAATGAGTTTAGTTTTAGCTCTTAGGGACACACGATGATGTGGAAATGTTATTGTCAACATTGGCACAGCACTGTAAATAGAGCCAACTGGAGGCAGCTGTAACTGCCCAGGAAATGAAGCTGGGGAATTCTGCAGCAGAAGCAAACGGCTGTAGCCCAAATCCCACAGTGTCCAAAGCCTGGCACAGGCAGCAGTAGATTGGCATCACTGAACTTCATTTAATGGAAGACCCCTATGTCTCCGTCGTGGGCTAACTCCATTGCTTCCCTGTTCTAGCCCTACTTAAAAGGTTGAATAGCAGGAAACTTTTCACACACACTTATCTGCTGCCATCTATCTTGACTGCAGAAATGGTGGCTGAGCTTACAAACAGTCTAAGATCAATCTGTTTTGATGAACTAATAGTCAAGTAAGTATGCTTTTTCACCAGACCAAGGCAAAGTTTGTGTGTGTGTGTTGGGGGAAGTATAGGGATAGAGTCAAGCTCTGCCTATGGTTGAAGATGTTATTTTGCAGTATTTGTTTATTATTTATTTATTTATTTATTTATACTGGGGATTGGATCCAAGGGCATTCTATCTCTGAGCTATATCCCCCAGTCATTTCTATTTTTTAGTTTGAAGCAGAGTTCCTCTAATTTGCTGAGGCTGGTTTCAAACCTGAGATCCTCCTATGTCAGCCTTCCAAGTACTGGGATTACAGTATGCACCACCACACCCAGCTAGGATATTTAAATTGTATACAAAATACTCACTCTTCGGTTTCTCTTGCAAACAAGGTATTTTGATAAATTATCTTTCTTTTATTAACCATAAAGAAAAGAAAGTAATTATTCT
This sequence comes from Muscardinus avellanarius, assembly GCF_963383645.1. Taxonomy (NCBI): domain Eukaryota; kingdom Metazoa; phylum Chordata; class Mammalia; order Rodentia; family Gliridae; genus Muscardinus; species Muscardinus avellanarius. The sequence goes on from NC_137801.1 coordinate 33,914,501, forward strand.
TTGCCTGTGTTCAAGCCATCATTTATGGAAAGGATACTATATGCCAGTCATTATGGTTAATTTTATAAGGGTTATATGCAGAGCTAAAATGCTCCCCTGCTGATACACTATATTTCTTTTCATATACAATCTAATAACCATAAAGCTAAATTGATTTCTACCTTTGATTTGGATTATGTCCTTAAAAGTTGTTTACCTAGTTGCTGATCACATATAAAATAAATAGTTCCTTATACAATTAGCAGGGATAAAACCAAACTAGAAAAGTTACCAATTAGAGATAGCAAGCAGCTTGTGATACCGCCAAGTTGCATGAACACTATTTTCATAATTATAATTAAAAAATAGAATTATTAAAATGTCACAGTTCAATAGAAGTATACTTTTCTGTAAATAAGGATATTTGTAATTATGAGCACAAACCACACAACTTGAGAAATAATTAGAGAAAGCATTTCCAAAAATATGTTGTTAACGAATCTCTTTCATTCTTTCCAGTGCTGAACAGAACTTGTTATTACATTAATCTCTTTTTTTTTCTTTGTATGCTCTATACAGCTACAAGACTTTCCATCTTCAGCCAACCAAGAGTTGATATTATTTGCAAGACTGCAATGACAGTACGTCCAAACCAACACTCAGAGCTCTTCACATTCCCCCAACACAGTGTCAGTCTTTAATGTGCTTCTTCCTGCCCTCTCGAGGGCAGGTTGTTGTGATCCTCTGAGCATAACCTGACAACTACATTTTTTCTAAAAATGCGACGGCAAGCAGTCTAGCAACCTCTGTGATATATGCCATCCTCCCTACCTTGTATTCCATTTATTTATTTATTTACTTATTTATTTATTTATTTATTTATTTATTTATTTATTTATTTATGTTTGCGGTACTGGGATGGAACCCAGGGGCATTCTACCTCCAAGGTACACCCCCTGCCCTAATTTTTATTCTTTATTTTGAAACGGGGTCTCACTGAGTTGCAGAGGGAGGGCCTCAATAAGTAGCTGAGGCCATCCGCGAACTGTGATTCTCTGGTCTCAGCCTCCCGAATGCTGGGATTACAAGTGTGCGCCACCATGTCCGGCTCCCATTTTGGTTTTTGGAGAGCAATAATGCATGTGTAAAAGATGAGCACTAGGAAAAAGTATCTAGATTGAAGTTTTAAATAATGTACATCTAAGAGACTAGTTACTTATGTTATAATAGTGCCAAAAGCTAAGTTCATCTTACTTGATAGAATCATATCTTTTGTGTTGTTTGTTACCAATCTATGAAAGATATTAGTGATTTACTAAACCCTTATTATTCAGATTCGTGAAGGAGGTCCAGAAAATGAATTGATTTGTTACAAGTCCCATGGTTAGCATGAAAGTTAAGTCTCTAATCCATCTCCAAAATCCTACTTTAGAGCTTTTTTCATGCACTGTAGGATGAAAGGCAAGCCATCCAGTGCTGAGAAGATTATAGCAAGGTCCAGCCAGCCCAGAAGCATTATGGGTTCTTCTAAAGACTCAGCTTTTGCTAGGTTTGCCTGATCTTTCCCTATTCTTTTAAATGCAGGTCCTCGGCTCCAAACAAATGAAACGTGTTTCTTTCTCTTTCTCTTTCTCTTTCTCTTTCTCTTTCTCTTTCTCTTTCTCTTTCTCTTTCTCTTTCTCTTCCTCTTCCTCTTCCCCTTCCCCTTCCCCTTCCCCTTCCCCTTCTCTCTCTCTCTCTCTCTCTCTCTCTCTCTCTCTCTCTCTCTCTCTCTCTCTCTCTCTCTCATTTTTATTCTTATTCTTGGTACAAAGGATTGAATCCATGGGTATTTTACCTCTGAGCTACATCCCAGCCCTTTTTCTTTTGAAACAGTCTCACTAATTGCTGAGGATGAATCAAGCCTGTGATCCTCCTGTCTCAGCCTCCCAAGTATTGGGATTACAGACTTGTATCACCATGCTGGGCACATGTTTGTTTTCTTGTTCTTATAATTTTGTGGGATTTTCTACTTCAAAATGCTCTTAGTCTCATTACTGCAATCTAATTCCATCAGCACTTCCTTTATGCAGTCCAGAGGATGGCTCTCAACCCTTTCGCCACAGAATGCACCTCAAATCAAGTGAGAAACACTGCTTTAGACGCACAAGATAAAACATTTGCTCTCACCTGTTCCAAAAAAAGATTAGTCCAACAATCAAAACAATTATGACTTACCACATCAATTCTTACTTGAGCACCATATAGGATATATATAATTGTCAGGAGCAAGTTATAAAAGACTCAAAGAATGAACAATGTCCTATTATTCAGTTTTTCTCTAAACTAATTAAGTGACTTAGAAATAATGAACATAGACACATATATCTATATATAAATTTAGGGTAAAATATTGTATGCAGATCAAGTTCTCCACTCTATACCAGATTTACTGAGAGCCCACTAGAAGTAGATGTACTTTCATAAGCAGATCAAGATGATACCTCTGTTCCCTCAATATTTATCTATTTATTTAAAGATTGAACCCAAGGACATTCTAACTCAGAGCTACACACTCTCGGTCCTTTTTATTATTTGTTTTGAAATAGGGTCTCCCTAGGTTACTGTCTTCCTCCTGTTTCAGCCTTCCAAATACTGGGATTATAGGTGTGCACCACCATGTTTAACCCACTTTATGCTTTAAAGGGCTCTTTTGTCATTTTTTTAACGCTTGCATCACATGGAGATATTTGCTGCTATTAATGTGAGAAGCAGAAATGGTAGATGTATTTAGAAGCAGCTTAAAACAAATTTGTTTTGTTTGGTGCACAAATAATCAATGACTTTATCATTAAACCAAGAGAGTGGGTAGATATCAAGCTGAACCCTCTCTCAAGCCTTGCTTCATTCTCTGAACTGGATCCTTTACTTGCTAAAATCTTTCTAGCCTTGTCTTAAGAAACAAAATAAGGAATTCTCAATATTTCAGAAAACTGGTAAATACTAGTTTCACAAGCGAGGTGCTGGTTCTTGGTATTTTTTTACTTTTTTCCTGAACTGAAAAAAGTGCCATCAAAAGTATAGAACCCAGATGGAGTTAATTTTTGAAGTGTCTGATACGTACATGTATATAAGGAGTCAAAGGTATCCATTTCCTTTTGGTATTAACCTAATTGATGAAGATATAACTGATAAATATCTATAGATCATTATGGTTGCCCAGGATTTCAGATCCTTCCATTTAATCTCCAAAGCTTATACTTTAGAAGGAAAGCTGTCCATTCCTTTCAAAATGGCTATTTCAGTCCTCTATTTTCACCCCCCCCCCTTTTTCCTTGAGTCTAGATCAAACTACTCATTTTTTCCCCAGGTCTCACTTCAAATGTAGTCTTCCATCTATTGTGAATTCAGTGTTATCACTTTTATCTCAAAATTAATTCTTCTGTAGAGCTCCATACATTGATCTCCTCCCCTGAGATATGGGCAATTATAGTCTCAACTCTTTCATATGAATCTCCCTTGGAAGACAAACCCCTCAGGTTAAGTTTCTCTCTGGTGTGTGAATTTCTCATTAAGAGCTAGCAACACCTACCTCAATTGCATCCACCTTCACTACCACCTGTGAAAGCAACTTACTTTGGAACCTGTTTCTTTTCTTTTTATTTTTCTTCTCAGCAGCCTGTTTAAATGTGAGTAAAACTCAGGAAGGGACCACTGGTGCCAAGTCTGGCTGTCCCTGATCTCTGGCCTGGGATACCTACAGTATAGGAGACACTGGACTATAATCAGTGTCAGGGGCAAATAGGAGTAAGATAAAGTTCCTGAGATGAAGAAGCTTACAGCCTAATAGAATGGGGCATGTGTCTTCAGACAAAGCAGGCCAGGAAGATTTTAGAAAGCAATTGGGTCTTGTTCAAAGAACCAATCAAAGCCTTGGAGAGGTACTAGATTATTAAGGACAAAGTAGACAAAGGTCAGGATCTAGTTAGGGGTATTTGGAAACAAACTCTGAGGAAACCCTGGATATTTCTAAGAGACTATTTGCTCTCTGCCTACTTTTGAACCCTACTGTATTTGGGCACGTGGGTAATAAGAATGGAATGAAAAACAGAAATAATCAGAAATATATTTATAGATATGTTGTATTTGGTTGATGCATGTATATTCTGATTACAGATATATTATTTTAAGAGAGATGGACATGTGAATGTGGTACAGGTTACTTTTTAAAAAAGCTCCAACTTAGTTTTCAGGGGATGATAAGGTTGATAACATTCAAAACACTGTAATTTTTAGATGGTATCTATTTACACCAAGAGAATAACAAAGGGGATTTAACACATATCTTAAAATTGAATGGCTTCGTGGAAGAAGTCCTAATAACTTTCTGTACAGTTTTTATTTCTGCCCTATACCTGTTCAGTGTTGTCTTCTATTTCTCATTGAAAATATTGTCCCCAAGCTAGAACTATACAATAAGTCTTTTAAATTTCTTAAATCTGCATAATATATGAAGTTATATATGAATTTCTATTATATAAAATAACTCAAGTATTGTTCAATATTTTCCTGTTATCAGTATGGCGCCTATGAATTTTTTGTGTTCTGGAGAAAACTAATGTCTAGCCTCTGTACAGATGCCATTTTATCCTGTAAGTAACAACATAGGGGCTTGGATGTTATTTGCAGTGAAATTTACCTTTACAGTGATAACTGAAGTAACCTTTTAAATGAAAGTACGTATACACACCAGAACTTGCACCTGTCACAGTTGTCATGGAAACAATTCCAAAACATAAGATACAATTCTATTATTGAGTCAGGATTAGTTTTCCAAATGAATTTTAATGCAATTGTGGCAGGAAAGAATAATTTTATGGAGGCTTCTAAATTATTTAGTGAAATTGCCATTTTGAGTTGACTAAAATCACATAGTGGTAAACTTCATATGAAAAGATGATTGTCAGCAAATGCCAAGCATGCAAAGAGGAATGCAGAGTAGGTTTATCTGAAGGTACACAACAGACCCAGGTGCTTCTCTCTAACATTTGTCTTACATCCCCTGTATTCTTCTTCTCCTCCTCCTCCTCCTCCTCCTCCTCCTCCTCCTCCTCCTCCTCCTTCTTATTTTATTTTATTTTTATTTTTTATTTTTTGGTGGTACTGGGGTTCCTGGAAGCCCTTTTATCTCCTTTTATCTCCGGGCTACACTCCCAGACCTATTTTATATTTTTATTTGGAAACAGGGTCTCTTAAGCCAGCGAGGCTGGCTCCGAACCAGCACGATCCTCCTGTCTCCGCCTCCCAAGTGCGGGGATTACAAATGTGCACCACCGCACCCGGCTGACATCCCCTGTTTTCAATCACCATTCCTGTTATTGATAGATGCATGTTTGAGCATGAGTGGCCACAGGGTACATACAAGAGTGCTGTGTTATCTGAAACTTTTTCTCAATTCCTGCCATCTTTAGACTTTCTTTTGGTTTGAGGTAAAGAGATTTAGGGCTGCAGTGTTGCCTGAGCTAAGCGACCTTAATGACATCTATTCCAACCCAGTATTTCACAGCTAAGGGAGGAGATGCCTACAAGTGTGAAGTGGCTTGTCCAAGGTACACAGTCCATGTGGCTGGACTGGATGAAGGCTCACACTCCACCCCTTCTCCCTGCCCACAGTCCAGGAGCTCCTTGCAAAGCCAGCCCCACGCTGCTCAACCTGGAGCATTCATTCAAGGAGGAGGGAAATTAAGTTCTGAATTTGAGTATCTGCACGTTTATTGACCACTTATGTTCACAGGAGTTAAGTCTAATTTGCTAAATGAAATAAAATGTTAACATTTTCCTTATGTAGCTCCTGGGTACACTCACTGACTACATGTGGAATACTACTTCTGACCATGGAAACTGAACTAATATTTGAATGCAATAAGAGAAAGGAAAGTTTCCTTCACCTCATCTGTACTCAGGAGTCATGAGAATAAAATGTCTCAGGCTCCTTATAAAGCCAACTATGAAACCACTGCGTCCCTCCCAGTCAAGATCTTGGGAAGAACATCCACTTAGAGCTATCTGATGATGGGCAGGGACTCCAGCATATAATTTTGAGAACATAGTTATGGCATCATATTTGGAACAAGAAGGTTCTCTGGGTCATACAATATAAGTGAGATATGGCTATCCCTAGATACAGAGAGTATGTATTATGTAACTTTTGGTAAGAGCTGATGAGGGGCAGGCTCTGTGCCGAGTCAAGTCTCTGGCAGAGTGGAGGACTCCTCAGGCTCGAGGAGGCCCCTGAGATGGTTTGTCATACAGTGAAGAAGAGTGGAAAATACTCTCACCATTCACAACGGGATTGTTTTGGCTTCCTCTCAGCTGAGCTTTTGGCGCTTAAACTGGACCCAGCGTAACACTACAGCTGGGAAGTGACATTATTTGGATTGGCTAAGAGGAGTTTTTGAATTAAACTTCACTGTAGTGTTAGAGAAGGAAAATAAACTCCTGTCTTATCCAGTAAGTCATTTATCTATGGTTTATATGTTTGCACATGAATATGCATTATGGGTACTTTTCACCAAATATACAGATATATAAGATATGCAAGGTTACATAAAGTTTTATTACGAAAATAATCCATTCTCTAAATATTTATTGAGCACTTATTAGGTAACAGGCACACTATTCTAAAAGTAATATATGCAGTACTCATAGGTATTTGAGAACATACTATGAGTACACCTGGGGTGTAATAGGCTGTCATAAATATACGCTTCTCTTAGAACTCATTGTTTTGCCTCTCAGCCCCCAGATATGAATAACATTTTTGTCCTCCCAAATCCTGCAAAGCATCCTTTACAGAGCAGGGAAAGAAGGATGTGAAAGTAGTCTATTTGAAGCCTAATCAGAGCCAGAGCCATGTTAAACCCTCTGCTTTGGAGAACTCCTGGCTTGTCACCTTTCATGTCCAGTAAGGACTAGGAACGTTTATACCATAAACATTTGTGAATTTGCCCAAACCTACTGAGGTAAAAGATTGATATAAAGATAGATTTATTTTGTGATATAAAAGTAATACATTTATATTTTAATATTTGGGACAAAAATATAGAAAATGTTAACTATGTATAATTGGACGCAATGGCATGGTTTATTCCTTACAGCTTGCTATTTATTTGGGGGCATGCCCCCCAAATGAATATAATAGGATTGTAATGTCTCAGTTTTTATTCTAGATCTTGTTAATCTATACTGGCAATGCCTCAAATATTCTTTAAGCAGTGAAAAGGATGTGCAGTGTGTGTGAGTGAATGTGTCTGTGTGTGAGCCTATGAGAAAGAGAGACAAAGAAAATAAATAGGAGAATATTTAGAAGAAACAAGTCCAGGATAATTTTACCGAAAACCAGATTTAAAATATGAAAGGTGTTTAAGTAGGCCTGTCCAGTTCTTTGTAAATATAATTTTAAAAAACTAAAACATGAAGACAAAAGGTCTGTATTTCGTCTCATATTTACAAATGAAGCTTGTTTCATCAGTAGTGAGTTGCTTTGTGTATCTCGCAGCCTCCCTGTTGTCCTGGATTCCCCTTGTATACTGCTGGTGTTTATGTGGCTTCTCTCTGTTATATGTGCTCTGGACAGAAAAGGGTATAATTATAAATCTCCATCCACTCACAAGAACAATGGTTGCACCCAGCAATCCCACTCTCCCTTTGTGCAGTTCTGCATAGGAATCCAAATGGTGTGGATGCTGTTTAGAATGTCAAAGGCCTGCAAATGTTAGGAGAACAGCTGCCAGCTCTTGGGCACTAGGCAGCAGTTCTTTGCATTAGGCACCTCTTCCAACATTTACTCATGGTGTTGCTCTATCCATCAGGCAGGAACGAATCAAGGACTAGAGATGTTGAGATACTATGCCTATGGTTATTCAGTAAGATTAAGAAATCAAAGAGAAATATAACCATAACCTGTGTTACAAGACTTTATAATAATCTGCTTAAAAAAAATAAAGACTGAATTTGTGTCTTTGGGCAGAGTTATACAGAGAAAGAAAAACTCAGCACTTTGTGCTATCTACATTTGTATAAAAGCAAAGCTAGCAAGGCTCTGTTCTTTTATTCCATGTTTGACATCATCCTCCAAGGCCCCTGTGCTGAAGGACTGGCCTCCAGCCTGTGGTGAAATTGGGAGGTGGTGGAACCTTAAGAGATGGGACTTGGTCATTGTGGGTATGCCACTGAAGGGGATGGGGGGGGGGATCCTATCCACTCCTTATCTCTTTCTTTGCCTCTTGGTTGTCATAACCACAGGCTCCTATCATGTGCCACGGGCTCTCATAGGAGTGGATTATCTTGTCACAGAACCAAAAGCAACAGAGCCAACAAACCATGAACTGAAACCTGAAACTGTGAGCCAAGCTGAAACTGAAACTGAGAGCCAAAAATAAACCTTTTCTTCTTATAAGTTGTTTATCTCAGGTAGTCAGTCACAGCGATGGAAAGCTAACTAACACAGATTTTTTTTAATAAATCTGGAACTGTTGAAGAGATATGTAATAGAATTATAACATAGTATTTAGTCCTTTGACAAACATGAACATGTGTACTTATTCAAAGTTGGGCACTGAAACCCATTTTAGGGCCCTTTCTTTCTATGTAATATAGCTATGCTGCCTTGGATATGAAGAAAAGCCCTGAATCTTGACGGTAAGTCAAGTTAGCCCTTACTGGGGTTATTTTCGGTGAAAATGAAGTTAAAAGATTTCTCAAGTCTAAATTTAATATTAAAAAGAGTAGTAACTTCATGGCTTTGGGATTTTACCTATGTTTTAGATTAAGAAATCCATTCAAGTTGAGCCTGTAATACCATAACCTGGCTCTGGAAACAGGAACAAAAGAGGGGAATATTACATCAGTGCCATGTATTCCGGGAATAGTATTGCATTTTCCCTTTGTGATCCACTTGAAAATACATTTGCAGCAGAAAGGGCACCCACTCTGCGGCACTTTCGTAGTTGAGTCTATTTTTTTCCTGACGGGCAAAATATATTCAGTGGGGAAAGAATTTCATATAAATGTTCTAGTGCCTCCCTCTGATGAGTCTAAGTGTTAGATAAACAACTTCATTTCTAAAACCTCAAGGGGGAACCCTTGTAACCAGAGCAAAGAGGAATGTGGGTAGGAAGGAGATGGTTTGTAGGCAGATTGTGATATTTCGATGTAATTACTGAGGGTTCTAGATTGGGGGAGAGTGACTTTCCATCAACAGCCCTTCTCTTTGATATAAAAAAATGAACATTTGAACAATTTAATGGAAAATTCTGTGAAAACACAGCTGAAAACCTTATATTCCAACTCAATTCCTTCCACTAAGCTTTCCTATGTAGGAATTTTGAAGCCTTCCAGATCTCTCTCCCTAGAGACTTAGAAAATAAGTAGACTCCATACTCTTAGATTTTTTGATGGGAGATGGATTAGGTAAGAGTCAACACACAGGAAGAACTCCACAAGCTAACCACTATCATTTATTGAGCACCCACTGTATGAGAGCCTTGTTCTCAGCATTTCACATCTATCAGCCTTTAAACTTCCCAAGAACAATACGGCAATGACAGTCTTTCCTGACAACCTATGAAGGCCAGGTTGGGAGTGGTCCAGTGACTTTTCCTGCACAATCTCACTTCAAGGGAAGATATTACCCTCATTTTTCCACCTCATGTCTTTCCCTGGCAATTGCTATAAGAGATTGTTGTTTTTGGAGCTGAGTAGGCGAGTGGTGTGCATGATATGAAAAACCAAAAGGAAAAAAACTGACTTTCTAACACAAAGCACTAGTCAATTTTAACCTGTCTATGCAACAACCACGGTCTTCTCTGCCTCTGTTTTCAGCTGGGCTTTGGTTCTGTAAGGACTACTGCCCCCACAGCAGCCTTTGGGAAGTCAGTGGAGAGGAGGAGAAGTCAGTGTGAAAGCCACAGGATGGCAGTCTTGAGGTCCACAGGCTCCTTCCAAGGGAAGGGTTGCAAGAGGCCCAACAAAAGCTCCTGGGTTTATTTAACAAAGGAAAGGAATGTCTGGGGAGTAAGTCCCAGTGTACTCATTCTTTGGAAGATGTCTGCTGCACATATTTGCCAAGTGATAAGGAATCTAGTAAATCAAAGGCTATTTGACAACTTAAAACAGTAAGAGGTAGCTTCCTGGTTCCTGAAAGTTATAGAATGGCTATGTTAAAAAATTGGCAACAAATCCAGTGGAGCAATCTGAAATGGCCTCTGATATGCACCATTTGTGAGATTAATGAACAAATCAGAAGAACAGAAATTTAATATAAACTGAGAAATGTTCTCACTCCAATAAACTCAGTCTTCTGGACATGATGCATAGGAGAGGGTCAGAATGCTGCCCTTTATTCTGGCCTACATGTGTCTCTCTCCCCAGTATGATATCCAGCTCTTTAGTTTGGAGACTATGCCTGGTCCTTCTGATATCCCCCTCGAGCTCCCAGCATATATTATGTAGTCACATTGTATGTCTATAAATTAAGAATATATTCAAGCCATTTTTTCTTTATAAAAAAGTTCATGGTAAGCGGGGCATGGGATTACAAGTGTGAGACCAGAGGCTGAGACCAGAGGATCATAGTTGAAGGACAGCCTCAGCTACGTAGTGAGGCCCTTTGCAACTCAGTGAGACCTGGTTTCCAAATAAAGAATAAAAAATAGGGCTGGGGATGTAGCTCAGAGGTAGAATGCCCCTGGGTTCCATCCCCAGTACCTAAAAAATAAAATAAAATAAAATAAAGTTTACAGTAAAAAGCCAAATGTCCACCTAGGGAGAATAATGTGCACATCGAAACTGGATTATGAATAGAGAATAAAACAATGTTTACCAGGATTGGGTGGTTAGGGGGAGGATGGAAAGAAGATTTAGCATATATGTAGGATGAGTTATTTGAAAGATCTAATGTACAAAATGAGTAATACAATTAATAATAGTGTATTGTATTTAGGAATTTTTGCTAAATGAGTAGATTGTAGCTTCTCTTGCCACAGTGTGGAGGAGGATGGATAACTTTGTGACATGATATATATGCTAATTTTTTCCACTGTTGTGACTATTTAAATATAAATATATATATATATACATACATATATATCTTATAACATGTTAAATAACTTTAATATATATGACAAAATTTATTTTAAAAATAAAGTCTAAGCCAAGTATAGTAGTACACATTTATTATTCCAGTACTTGGGAAGCAGAGACAGGAAGATCTCAGGTTCAAAGCCAGCCTCAGGAACTTAGTAAAGCCCTCTACAACTTAATAAGACCTTATTTTAAAATAAATAAATAAAAAGGGTTCCTGGTATAGCTGAGAGGTAGAATGCCTCTGTATTTAATCCCTACTAACACACACACACAATATATATATATATATATATAGTCTATCAGTGGAATATTCTCAGGACAGAGTCTTGAGAGGACCAATTAATAAACATGAAATTTAACGAGTAAAATTTTTCACATAGTCTGATTGCTGTATGTACCTTTTATGATTCCCCCTTGGAAAGAATCATCACTGTAACAAATATATTTAAACCACCTAATTTAGTAGAAGAAACCAAATGAAACAAGACATGTCTTTGTATTAATATTTTTCATTTGGTTTCACAGTACCTCTGAAGTGAATCCTTTAAAAATAATTACTCCTTCCATAAACTATTTGATGTTCTCTTATGATATATATTGTGATAAATACAATGTTTTAAAATCATGACAAATATGCTCAGTTAGTATCATTTCCAGTTTCTAAAAAGCTACAATTATATCTGTGTAAATGTATTGTGTGTCAGAAACCTGTTGAATTTCTATATATGATTTCTATATATTATCTTTTTAATTCCTGAAAACTCATTTTATGGTGAGAAAATTGATGTTTGCCTAGATCATGAAATTGTCCGAAGTTATACAGTAAGTAGCTGAGTGGAGCACGTAGAAGTCTCTCTACAACTCTCAATGATTCTAATCATTATGCCACTAGACCTATATTGGAGTCCTTATAAAATACTGTTCAATTCTCGTATTTTAGAAGTGTTCACAGGTTTTGATTCTTTACCTGCCTAGGCAATAATGTAATTTTTATGTTGTGCACATACGAGTTCAAATGAAAAGCATGTGCCCTTGGTCGTGGGTGGCCACACACACTGTAAGTGCGTGGTGTTCCTCATCTAGATTTTACTTTAGAAATGTATCCCCAACAGGGGAAGCTTGGAATATGCAGATTGTAGCTCTGGTGCCACTGGACAAATGCCTGCTTTTATTGGTTTTATCCAACTCACCCAACTGTCAGGCCACAGTCAAGTAGGGAAACTATTTTCTTTCTTCTTGAGTTTTACTTGGTATGGTTCATTGTAAATGTTTCCCAGTGGTCTCCAAGAAAAAAACTTTGTTCATTGCAGTTTCTCTCCCCTTTAGCAGAGCCGCATATCCTAGCTGTTCAGCCAGACATGTGGGCTGGTCAGTCTGCTCTGGCGTCAGTCACCCTGTGCACCCCACCTTTGAGATCTGCCAGCTGAGTGTATCGTGATACAATGCTGACCTTCTAGAAGGAAAAGTCGTGGCTACTTTTCTTGTTCCATAGATGGTGACATGATTTCTGACCAAAGGTGTTCATGGAAAGTGAATCCTCTTGCATATATAGTTTTTAAAAATCCTGGCTATGTGCTTATGGGCTTCTATTAGGCCAACTCAGGAGATTTTTAATTCTGTCATTATAAAGGAAGATGGTCTGATGCGACTAGCATTATACAGACAGACTCTACCTACCAGGGCCTGGAGAAGCTTGCACTCTGACATATTTCTACTAAAGAAAGTTGATGTGTGTGTGTGTGTGTGTGTGTGTGTGTGTGTGTGTGTTTCTACTATTGCCTCAAATTCCTCCATCTTTCCCCACATATTTTGAAACATGATATCCAAAGGGTCAGGAACAGCATTAGAACATGAAACCAGGCTGGAGTGAAAGGTCAGCATATTCCTATGGCTCACGTTATAGGAGAGTTTGGCCACCCTTTCTGGGAAGAAGTGGGTAGCTAGTACCTTAGAATCAGTTCTTAACCACATTACGGCTGTGGGCCTTGGGGATTTTTCCAGCACAAGGTACTTACTGGATTTCTGCAGCCTGGAATGTAGTGGCCACTGCCTCCAGGGAGCTGCCACAGTGCAGGCAAAATACACTGTTTAGCTTAGGCCCATCGTGGTCCTGACTGGTCAGACTCCAGGTGAGGCCAATGCAGAAAGGCTGTTCCACTTCATTTGCCATGTGAGAGAGTACAAATGCTTAATTTCAGAATATGGAAGAAACCTGACCAGAGCCATCCTAGGATACATCAGGTATATATGTGTGTGTGTACTGTGTGTGTGTGTGCATGTGTGTCTGTGTATATACATAGGATGGGTCTGAGGTTTAATATGATTATTTAAATGAACTCTCCCTCATGATAGAACACCAGATAATGCTACAAAACTGAGAAAAGAAGGCTGAGGACATAAATGTTATTCACATTAGCTATATTGACCTGCACTCAAATGATACATATTCTAATCATTCTAGTTCATAGCTCTGTGCTTAAACTTTTTGTTAGTATATTAAAGGCAAGTGCAAATACATGTTGATATTTTACACATAGAATTATAATAAAATGCATAAATAATTTACAAGAGAAAAAGGTTTTCTAGTCCTCCCTTTAAAGGACAGGCCCAGAATAAACCCATAATGCACAGAAGGTGAACATCTTCATAAAGATCTTACAGGTAATTAATGTTAGAACTGTGATTAGAATACAGATTTTGTGACTCCTGATCAATGTTATGCCCATTATGATATGAAATAGACTTGGACACAAAAATAAACTTTTGTCAGCTATGTTCAATATTCAATAAAATATTGAAATAGTTTTTATCGGTATGTGTTCTCTGAACTCAAACTTGATACTTCGTAGTGACTTTGAGCCCCTTAAAACTAGTTGTTTTAATTTTTTTCAGATTAGTCCCCTACTATGCCAAAAATTATTTTTTAGGATTATTTTTAAAATTCACATTATAAAATAGCAACTTCTGGACTCAGTTTTCCCACAGTCATTTGAAATTGATTTTGAACTTTTGCTACTGCTATGGGCTGGATGTTTGTGTCCTCCCACTCTCCAAATACAGAAGTTGACATCCTAATACTTAAAGTGATGGGATTAGGAGATGGAGTCCTTTGGAGGTGATTGGGTCATAAGGTTGAGGTTCTAAGGCATTTACCACCATGAAACAGAGGTCCTAGAGAACTGTCTTGTCCTTCAGTTACATGTAAAGGCACAGAGAAAAGATGCCCATCATGAACTATGAAGTGGGTTGCCATCAGATACCCAATCTGCCAGAGCCATGACCTTTGACTTTTAGGCCCCTAGAACTGTAAGAATTAAATTCCTATTGTTAGAAGCCACCCAATCTATGGCACTTAGTTACAGCAGCTTGAAGAGACTAAGATACCTATTGAGGTCTTTTTGGGGAGGAAGAAGAAAATATATTATTTTCCCTAAGTTTAACAACCATATTCTATTATACTTTGATATTTAGTCTTGGCATAAATGGATTGGTGTATGTATACAAATTAAGATGAAATGACAATAGCATAGAAGCAGCCTGAGGTGGGACTACTGGCTTATATAGCCAAGATCCAGTTAAATTTTCAGAATTTAAGTCATTTGTGGTTTGGAAGGAGTGATATTATATACTTACCCATAGGAAAGTGACCTTGTGGTCATAAGCAATTTCAAAACAAAGAAACAATTTATATATCCAATGATGTCTTATTACTTTGATTCCATGTCACCTTAGGCAAAGTAGATTTTTACTTCTAGAGACATTCAGTAAGAAGAAGATGAATGGCAGGGTAAAATCAGTCTGCTTTGGTGACCTGCCCCAATGCCTGCTGATTACCTTCTAAAATCGACTTCCACAAAACTCCATTGCTCTGGAGATGGAATGTTGGTTCCTCCCAATTTTCTTTATGACATTAAAGGCAATCATTTAAAAAAAAAAGAAGAAAACAATGACTGTGGAAATAAACCAAGCTAAGATTTAAACTACTATGCTGAAAACTTCAACAGACCAAAAAAGTGTGCTGTTATACTTCCCAGGATGGACATGAGCTCATTTTATGTCTCTTTTATGTCTATCAAATTAAAAATAGGAATTTGATCTAAAAATCACCACCCATACCTGAAAGCCAATTCAAATATTTTTGAAATAAAAAGAAAAATTATGTCATTTGCAAGAAAATGGATAGGACTCAAGAATATTATGCTAAGCAAGATTAGTGAGTCTCAAAAAGTAAATAATTGTATGATTTATTTCTTATATGTGGACACTAGCTAGAGATTGGGAAACAAAGATAACATCAGATAGAAGAACAGAAACTCCAATGGAGTCATGAAGAAAATTTGGAGGAGGGAGGGAATGGAGATGTATAAAATGCAGCAGTTGAGCTGGGTATGGTGGTGCATGCTTGTAATCCCCATGCTTGGGAGTGGGAGACAGGAGCATTGTGCAGGTTTGAAGCCAGCTACGCTGGTTTAAGAGACCCTGTTTCCAAATAAAAATATAAAAATAGGTCTGGGAGTGTAGCCCAGAGGTAGAAGGGTTTCCAGTAACCCCAGTACCACCAAAAAATAAAAAAATAAAAAATAAAAAAAATGCAGCATTTGAAAACTGCTATGTTTGAATATTAAATTATCAATTTCAATCTCAAAGTCATGTATGGAGAGGGGGAAGGAGGAGGTGGGACCCAGAAAGAAGTGTTCCAAGAGTTGTGTTCATGTATGTTACTATTACTCGATACTTCAATATGATATATAATTTACAGTGCACCAACTAAAAGTATATAAATTTAAAGAACATTAGATGCAAACTTTTAAGTATCTTTATTTGGGATGAATGCTGAAATCAAAGAAACATGTCCCATTCATCACTGTTTCTTAAAATGCCGCCTCTGAACTGTTCACTTGTGTAATTCACCACTTTCTGTAATATTTTCATAACCCTTGGTGCTTCTGGAGTGGAGAAAGCAGCTTGTGTCACAGACTCCAGCAAGAAATGGAAGGAGAGGAGGTGTTTCTCCTCTCCCAAGTCACACCATATTTAGAAACACTATTCTAGATGATCCCTCTGAAAATATTCAAGCTTTTAAAAACTTGGTTTAAAATCTACTTGAAATCAGTGTGAATACTACCATTAAAAAATAACTACAATGTCTTTCTCCCTTTGTAGGCAATGAAATTTTCTAATGAATCTTTTAAATACTGAGAGTTTTGACAAATCATAATATATAATTTGGCTCAAAATATGTTCCTATGTCATACTATCTACCCAGCCCTCACTAAGACAAGAAAGAGTAGAGACTTCACTGGAAATGACTCACTGATGTCTAACCTGCAAATTTTAGTTTAAAAAAATGAATTTTTATAAGTAGCAGTACTTTTTTCGAGGAGAGATTTTGAAGTTCTGTTAACAAATAAAAATGCAAATCTATTGGTCTTGGTCTATTCTTAAAATGAGAGAGAGAGACTTTTAAACTTTTAAAATAATTCTAGTGTAGCCATTTTTCTATGCCCTGACTTAACCTTAACGTGTGTGTGTGTGTGTGTGTGTGTGTGTGTGTGACTCAGGATTGAACCATTGAACCCAGGGCCTTTTTACCTCTTAACTTCACATCCAGCCTTTAACATTTTTTTAAATGGTCTCACTTAGTTGCCAAGGCTGGTATATAACTTGTGATCCTCCCAAATCCTAGGATTACAAGCCTGTGCTACCAGGCCTAGATCTGACTTAATTTTTGGAACAATTTCTTGGCTAAAACTATTAAAGGGACATGATGATAAATATTAAAACATGTTAGCAGAATAAAATTTGTCAGAAAATGCACAAGGATGTCCATTATCATCACTTTTTTTAATATAGTACTTGAGATTCTAGCCAGAGCAATAAGGCAAGAAAAATCAATCTTAAAAAATCAGAAGCTTTTCTGTATATACACCATAAATCCACTGAGAAAGAAATCCATAAAACACTTCCACTCAGGATATATCACAAAAAGTAAAATACTTAGGAATAAACTTAACCAAGGAAGTAGAAGATCTCTACAAAGAAAATTATAAAACATTGAAAAAAGAAATTCAAGAAGACCTTAGTTAGAAGATGGAAAAATCTTCCATGTTCCATGTTCATGAACAGCAAAATAAATATCATCAAAGTGTCCATACTTCCAAAAGTGATCAACACAATACCCATTAAATTACCAAGGTCATTCCTTACAGACATAGAAAAATCAGTCCTTACATTCATTTGAGACAACAGAAAACCCAAATAGCCAAAGTAGTTCTCAGCAACAAAAAACATAGGAGGAATCACAATACCTGACTGTATACTACAAAGCCATAGTAATAAAAACAGCATGATACTGGCACAAAAACAGATGCATAGACCAATGGAGCAGAATAAAAGACTCAGAAACAAATACATACACAGCCAATTGATTTTTGACAAAGGGCCCAAAAACATACACTGGAAAAAATCTAGCCTGTTCAACAAATGGTGTTGGCAAAAATGGCTAACCATATGTAGAAAAACTGAAATAAATCCCACTTGCTAATTCTGCACAAGAGTCAATTCAAGATGGATCAAAGACTTGAAAATTAGACCAGAGACCTTGAGGATCCTTGAAGAGGGCATAGGTCCAACACTGTAACACATATGCACAGATAAAAACTTTCTCAATAAGACCCCAAATGCACAAGAAACTAAAAGGTGCATCAATATGTGGGATTGCATTAAACTGAAGAGCTTCTGTACAGCAAAGAAAACTATCAAGAACCTCAACTGAGAGTCAACAGAGTGGGAGAAGGTTTTTGCCACCTACTCCTCTGATAGAGGACTAATATCTAGACTTACAGAGAACTCAAGAAACTCAGTACTAAGAAAACAAATAACCCAATCAAAAATAGGCAAGGGAACTAAATAGACACTTCACAAAAAAAAAAGAAATTCAAATGGCTGAAAACTGGATGAAAAATGTTCAATATTGTTAGCATTCAGAGAGATTCAAATCAAAGCTACCTTGAGATTTCACCTAACAACTTGAGATTTCACCTAGAATGGCAATCATTCAAAACACAAGCAACAACAAATGCTGGTAAGGATGTGGAGAAGTGGGAACTCTAAAACATTGTTGGTGGGACTGCAAATTAGTGCAATCACTTTGGAAAACTGTATGGAGGATCAGCAGAAATATGGGAACAAACCTACCATATGATCCAGCAATACCACTTCTGGGTATCTACTCAAAAGAATGGAAACCAAACTACCAAACTAATGCATGTGTATCTATGTTCATAGCTGCACAATTCACCATTACCAAACTATGGAACCAGACAAGATGTCCATCAACTGATGAATAGATTACAAAACTATGTGATATGTACACAATGGAATTTTACTCGGCCATAAAGAAAAACACAATTACATTATTTACAGGGAAATGAATGTAACTGGAGAACATTATGCTAAGTGAGATTGGTAAAACACAAAAAGTAAAAAATCAGTAACCTAATATGCAAAAGCTAGGGAGAAAATGGGTCATAGGATGAACTCTAGACAAAGAAGGAGATAATATAGACGAGCAAATAAGGCAACCTAATTTAGGGCATGAGAGAGGGGGAGGAGAGAAATTCTCTAATGTACATGATGTACATTCACAAACATATTAATCACTAAGCCAAACATGAGAAGGAGGAGCAGAAGGAAATGGGGCGAGAACTGGGTTTATGTTAATTGGGTGTGTATGCTTGTATGTCTCCACCATCTTGTACTCCATTAAGATATTTGACTACAATGCACCAATAGAAAGTTTAAAGAAAAGAAAATGCAGAGAATTATTTCTTAAATAATTACTTTCAAATTGTTTTGAGGGAAGAAATTTGGAATAATTTTGTAATAAGGCTGAGTTAAAATTATTGCTCTAGACAATAGACAACTTATTTAACATATCTGAGGTTTAAATTCTTAATCTAAAAGTAGAAATAACACATGTGTTAGAAAGAGATTACAAATACTAACTGAAAAAATTCAGTCCAAGAACTTGGCACATAATAGGTGCTCATCCTTATTACCATTATTTATTAACATCAATGATTATTAACTGGTACTTTATAACAAAAGTGATCTGAATAGATTTCCAACAGACACATGCCCTGGTATCATGGCAGGAGAATATAAGTTGTGTGTTTGAAGAAAGCTCTCCAGATAACTTTGTTGTACATCTCTATTAAGAATGACTACTACTGTTAATTTTAACCTTTCTCATATATATACTTAGGGAATAGGATTTGGATGTCATTATCTACTACTAAAGAAACTTCATCCTGGCCAACAATACCACTGTGGCTTACATCTCTCTAAGACCCACATTTACCCATGAATTACTTTAAATGCCTGTGGTTCACCCATGCAGGATTTGGGAGTTTGGGAAAGATAAATGAGATATTTTCCCAGTGAACTTCAGTTCCAGTGCATAATCTAGCTACAATAAGTATATGTGTATGCAAAAAAGTACCTTTGTTCATTAGTTCCACTGGCTGGAGAGAAGTCAGAGCTGAACCCCACTTAGGCTTTGTTTTCTGTGCTTCGTGGACGCCCTGCTCACCTTCCAATGCAGAAATCAGGATAAAGAACATTTACAGATCCTGGGAACTACTGAAATTACTGAAGAGGGTTAAATACTAAAAAGCTTTAATTAAGAAGAAATGTTTCATTTAGTAATCATTTTGAGGGTGATATTTTAAAGAACCCCCTAAAATATCAGATGTCTGGATGTGATATTGCTAAAATAGTGGGGTGTGAACATGATTTGCTTTTTAAAATTAAAAAAAGGAAAAAGCTGCACTTGAAATGACTCAGTGTGTGAGGTGGATAAGATTCAGACAAAGGAAAAACCAAACCTGCTAGTCAGAGATATAAAAAATACCAACTTCTACCTTCTGTTGCCAAGGAGACTGTGTAAACAGACTTAAACAAAGAGAAGTGGCTGGCTGGCAACACAGGCTGATGTGGAAAACCTCTTCATTGTTGTGTGGCATGCCTCTTTTCAGAAAAGCAGGAAGAGGTGGCAGGCAGAGATTGAGGAAAACAAGAATGAAAGCTTTTCTTCCCAAGAGGCCAGGGCATCTGAGTCCCTGATAGATGAGCCTGGTAGACAAGGCCCACCTCTTGGGCCTTGACTCCCATTCTCTGAACGCTTTAACCCTGCCCTCTGGGCACTTAGGTTAACTGGGCAAGGAAGTCTCAATGGGGATCTTTTCATTCAGATGTTCAAGCCCTGTTTGTCCTGTGCTTCCTGAGCAAGGCAGGGCCTGGAAGTTGGGGGAGAGGGAATAGCTCAGGCCTGTCCCTGATTAATAAACCAGGTTTGGTGGCACACGCTTGTAATCCCAGCATTTGGGAGGCCGAGAGAGGAGGATCATGGTTCGCGGCCAGCCTCAGCTACTTAGTGCGGCCCTTTGCAACTCAGTGAGACCATGTTTCAAAATAAAGAATAAAAAATAGGGCTGGGGGGGTGTAACTCAGGGGTAGAATGCCCCTGGGTTCCATCTCCAGTACTGCAAAAAGAAGAAAAAAATAACCATTTACTAAACAAATAAACACAGTAGGCCTCAGGTGACTTTCATCTCCATTCTTTTGGTATTTTGAATACGATCATATAGCAAAATATATTTATTTCTCCTGTATTTGTTTCATTTACTGAATGCAATATGTGGCATTACAGAAAAATGCAGTGGAGTTAGAGGCAGGCCTGGCTCTTTGAAGTGTTTACAGCACATGATACAGGAAAATGTTTATAAAGTTTAGTGAGAGTTTGTGACTTTACACACTGTGTATATGTAATATGATTACAAATCTATAAAAATGTTGTATGAACAACAAATAGTGGCTATTAATAATGGATAAGGAAACTATCGATTAACATTTTTTACTCCTTTTAATCTTTATCTCCAATTTTTTTTTCTTTTTTTCTTTTTCTTTTTTTTTCTTTTTTTCTTTTTTTTTTTTTTTTGCGGTACTAGGGATGGAACCCAGGGGCATTCTACCTCCGAGCTATACCCCAGTCCTATTTTTATTCTTTATTTTGAAACAGGATCTCACTGAGTTGCAAAGGGCCTCACTAAGTAGCTTAGGCTGTACGCAAACTGCAATCCTCCTGTCACAGCCTCCCAAATGCATACCATGTCTGGCTTATGTCCAAATTTCTATAATATGCACCTATGAATTTATTCACATAAAGAGAATTTACACTTTGTTAATATGAATCTGGTTTCAGATGTTGGACCTTGCAGTTTATTTTTTTAGAGCTTGGAATGAGCATAGTTAAGTTTGACAAAGCCAAGATATAAAATAGCTCTCTCGACATTTGCGAGTTTGCAGATTTTTTTTTTTAAGAACATGCCTTTTTAATTGTTACTTTTCAGACCTGTCACCATAGAAGTTGCTTTGAAGGGAGATAAAAGAAGGTTGCAAATCAGTTGTTATTTGATTAGAGTTTCTATTTAGTCAGAAGAGAATGTTAGCATTGGTAGTTATAAATTAAATAAAATTGTAAATATTCCTTTTGGTAACAATATTAATAGGCCAAAACCAGAAACAAGACTGAGGTCTTAAGTCATTTCCCTACATTGTAAGGATTAAGAAGAATGCCACACTTTGGAAAGAAGGCAGCAAAAAAACTCAGGGCTCAGAGTTGGCATGTTGAATTAATAACACCCTTTTTCTATCATACAACTGCTACCTGGAGCTGTTAAACATGCCTTTTTCTTTGTAGCTCGTTCTAATCCTGCATCAAAAAGACAGCCCTTTCAAACAGGCCGACAGAAAACAAGAAGCTAAATGCAGCAAAGAGTTATTCTCTTGAACTTGGAAAAATATAATTTTCCTATAGAATATAATGCTTAAAATGTATTTGGTTTTATTTTGAAATTCCCTCTAGAAAACTGTCAGTTTTAGCCTGCATTATACCACTGCAAGTCAATGCCACCTGAATGTCATCTAGTTGGTCTGAATAATTGATAAATTATCAGATTCACCAGACTTTCTGGAAAAGAATTTCTGACTGAACATTGGTTCCTGTTCATTTCCACCCGATTTGACAAGCTCCTTGCTAGGGCACAGTTGACACTGTTGATATCTTCCTTTGAGAGTGCCTACCATTGATTGTAATTTACATATGTTAATGAAGAGGCAGCTGTATTAAAGACAGAGCATGTGAGCTGATATGCAAAGCACCATTTATAAGACCATTATGAGTTTGAATCTTGTCATGGATTCTTCCATTCCTCTCATCTTGCCTCTTTCCTCCTTCTTTCTCTATTTCTTCCTAGACTTCCCTCCTCTCTGCTTTCTTGCTCCACAAATGACAGACCTTTAATTAGATGCCATTTCTCTATGGCTGAACATAAAAGGAGAATTCTTTCTACTAGTTGTTGGCTAACATCTACAAATGCAAGAGAATTTCAACATGACAAACAACAAGGAATTTGAAAAAACTTCTCCCCCCCCCCACGGTGGAAATGATGATATCCTCACCATCTGTACACTCGCAGGCTGTGAGTAGGCAGAGAACCAGCTGGAGATACAGCTCTGGGCAGAGATCCAGGGCCTCAGCTTCTGGGAGGTCTTAGATGCTCTTGATGCCACTCAGCTATTGGACTATCTCTTGTCGTAGATGATCAAATGGAAAATGTTTTCAAAGGGACAAGCTATTTTATACAGAGAGGATTTACAACGCAAACAGGGGTTGGGGGGCATGTAGAGTAGTGGAAAATATTCTATACCTGGCAACAGGCACCTTGGCACTTGAGGTTTGCATTTTGCAATGGGGGGTTTTGCTGGTGCTGCTTCACCTCTCTGGGGTTTGGTTTTCTCATCTAAAGTGAGGGGTTCCAGCTTTAGGATTCCATGATTCTATATAGAAAACATCTGCAGAATTAAGAGGAGAATGGAAAGAGTGTAGGGGTCTTCTCTTGCTTGGTTGACAGGCAGTGTGAACAACTGGATATCATTATACCTTTAAAACATTTCTATGAGGCAAGATTTGCAGCAGAAGAGTAAGCAAAATGCCATACTTTCGTCTTCAATTAGCTGAGGAAATGTGATTACCCTGAGCCCTGACACTTCTGCTAAAAAGATGAAGGCAAACAGTCTATCCAGTGCCCTCGCTCACACCACCGTCATGCCTGCGTGCATATCAGAATTAAAACTGCCACCATGGTATGATCATCTCAGTTTGCAATCTAAAAGAGCAAGGCCAGCAATCCCTGGGAGCTGTTCCTGGTGCTGTACTGGCACTCTGCAAGCCAACAGAAGCCACAGTAGCCACAACAGGACCGTGACATGGCAATATACGCATGAAAAGACAACTTGGAATCTTGCAGGTAATGATAAATATATGATAAGCCATATGATAAACACTTTAACTTTCCAAATGAACACTTTTATTTAACTATCCAATGCTTGGCTCTTTTACTATTAGCTAAATGTCATACCAACACAGGCTTAAGGGCCCTTAACAACTCAAGGGAAGAGCACAGGATTGGTATAGAATATATAATTACTTCTTTATTTTTTATTTTTTTATTTTGATATGAATCATATGGAAAAGGCATACATTCATACAGTGCTTGGTGCCCTCCTCCCTTCCACTTTTCCTCCCAGCAATGAGTGTCCAGGTTGACCATGCTACATTCACACTTATGCACATATTTGAATGTAGCTTTTCCATTAATCAACCTCAGCCTTCTTCCTTTCCTACCATTCCTTTCTAGCTTTGCTGAGGCTTCCCCTCCATTTTCTGGAGTCCCTCTGATATCCCTAATACTCCCTAGTTTGGAAAACATTATGTTAAGTGAGTCATCCAAGCACAGAAAGAGAAGGGACATATGTTTTCTCTAATATAATTACTTCTAATGGAGCTACTTTCATATATTTTAAAACCAGGAATCATTGGCCAAGATATGCTTTCATAAATTTAAGAATTCATCACACTTATGATATGCATGTGCATACATTTATATGACTGGAATACCAAAACGAATGTAAATGGTTAATGACTAGTGTATTTTCAATTGCTCCATTATGGAATCATTCATTTATAGTTCTTTATCATCTAGAGTATACTGTAGGTTATACTTGGTATTCTTGTTTTGTCTTTCTTGAATTAGTTGTTCCCTTTGGGGCATATTTTTGGTCTACAAATGGGCTTTGTAGAGTTTTATGTGTTTTTTTGTCACCCCAACATTTTGTCACCCCCAGCATGCTTGGTCACATAGTCTGGGGTAGGCAAAACAAACAAAAGAAGCCCATAGGCCTATCCTCTATTTTCAGATTTTGGGCTGGGCTTTCCTCAGATACACCTTAGGGCTACAGAATGCCCGGAGGCCAAAGGTACTTCTGGTATCCACAGGACTGGGGATTTGGGACTGTCCCTCCAATCTTCCATCTGGGATGGTCTTCCATTGCCCTCTGGCTTCCATCGTCCCCTCACTGCAGCTAGTGGGAAAGCATCCTGTTGCCATTTGGAACAACAGGTAAGAAGCTCATCAGTAAGTCCAGACCCAGAATCTCTGCACTCTCACCTGCCAAAATGTAGGTCAGAGTCTATCAAGCAAACAAATAATAATGACAATGAAAAAAAATTATATATATATATATATATATATATATATATATATATATATATACACACACACACACAGACATCCTTAATAGCATGTATATAGTCATAATTCTTTGTGTGAATCTAAAAATCAGTCTACTGCAATCTTTTTACTTGTACTTAGCTCAGAGTGTGATGAAATTACTTCCAGATCATAGTTCATTTGAAATGAACTCTGCTCTAGATTGGTGGTTCTTAATATACCAGCAAACTTCCATATATTTCAGAAATACTTTTCAGATATGTCATGTAGAGATATCTTCCAAGAAAGTTCTAGACTTACAGCTCTTAAGCAATGACATTTGTTTCACTTTGTTCAATTCACTTGCTATCCACCACTGGCAGAAAATTAGATGGGTCCCAGTCAGAGAAAACCTAAGAACTGATAATGTAATGCCTATAAAAAAATCAGTGACAGTTAAGGAAATGAGCTCTTTACCACCCTCTCTATGACTTTTTCTTCTTTTCCTGACCCTCCTCACAAGCAGCCTCGTTTGTGGCAGGAACATGATCAGTGAAGTCCCAGAGAAAGGAAAATGATCATAGAGATAGCCACTATTTCCAAGAGCATATCTGATCATGGCAAAATGCATTATGTCAACATTCCCCCCTGCAACAATCTAATCTTTATTCAAGTTAATTAAAGCAATTAATTCCTTTCCCTTTCAAAACAGGGTGATTACATAAATAGATAATTTTCCAATCCACACCCATAAGGCAAGTGATTTCCCTGCATTTCCTTAGTTTGTCTAAAGAGCTAACTGAACTAAACTGTCCTTTTTCTTCATATGATCTGTCTAAAATTCTCACCAACTTTGTCTGCTTTGTTTTTCTATCCAGTGGGATAGAAGAACCACATCTCCATGTAGACACAGGACTCCAAGGTTAATTAAACCTTTCTCAGAGTAAAGATGGACACATGGATGATGCCCAAAGCCTAATCCAGCAAGGAGAAGAAAGAGAAAAGGAGAAGAGGATGAAGCACACATTCTGACAGGCACTATGGTCTCTTCAACAGTTTACTAGTGTGGGTGATGCTGACAATAATTAGGCAAACAGAATGACAAACAATTGTAAGAAAAGCTGTCAAACATTTTGTGTGATTATGCCCTGCACATGCCTGTGATTTATCATTATAGACAGGGTGCATTAAAAGAAAAATCTCCTAATAGTGACATTTTGTTCAAATTACAACCCTTGACTTCCCTGGCTGCCTGCAGACTACCATTTCCAATGTCAGATGTTACACTCAGTAATTTATTCCCTCATTAAGTGAGCATGTGCCCGGGATGGGTCCTAGACACTGTCAGCTAAGGCCAGTGTGCCATTAGAACAAAGTGGCTCTCGAGGCATGGGGAACCCATTGTCTTCATACATTGAAATGCGGTGAAGGAACTGATGTTCATATTACTTTCTCAGATTACTAGGGTCACTGGTTCCAAATATGATCTTTTGCATGGGATCCTATCTGTCCTTCCTCTCTCTCCACCCAAGATCTGAAGAAATATGGACCTCTTCAGGGTTCTGGATTTGACTAATGTGTATGTTAAAGACTATTATCTTTTCAGTATAAAATCAAAATTTCTATAGTATTTCCTAAATGGCTGTAATTGGCTCATCAATAACAAGAAATTGAAACAATGCTTCTCTCATCTAGTTTCTTTAGCATTTGGCACAGTCCTGTAGATAACTTCTACAGAAAGTAGATTTTCCTGTAGATAATCAAGACAAATGCTGCAGAGACCTTTCAGAAATGCTGAGCTAATGAGACGGATGCAAGGTGTTAATGTTATTACTTTGGAGTAAGTCTATAGACAGCTTCTAACTCAGGCTTCTGGATTACTATGGACCTATGAGGTAATATAAGTGACCTTTTCAACTAAAGAGAGAAATACTTTCAGCCATTTTCCTAGTTCAGATGTTCTGAGCTGGAACACTTCCAAGTATGGAAATTAATCAACTCTAGCAGAACCAATACCTGCAGCTCAAAGACCTAAAATTTGGATCTTCACTGTTTTCAACAGCCCCACCCCCATCTAACAGCAGAGATTCACTTAGCAAATGGGAGCCCCTACCCTCCAAAAAGGGCCCTGTTGAAACAGTTCTTTCTCTCCTGCTTTCAGAGGTCTTTGCCACTCCCTTCTTCAACCTCCTCTCAATCGTTATACCCGCAAGAGAACTTTTCCTTCTCAGAATGTTCTTTCTTTAAAGTTTGTACAGTCTTGCCAATATTGCAAGTTAATTTTGATTTTCAAAATAGTCAATAGTCTTCGAACTTAAAATTCAGGAAATCATTAGGGCTAATATGTACAGTAAAGGAGCTTTAATTTCCTTTTCTCGTGTATCTTCTATTAATCTTTTCCAAGTCATTCATTACATCCATGTCTACTACAGGCTACCCAGGTCCACTCATCAGTTTAAGTACAATAAGATAAGACTTAAGGTAATTTATAACTATCTTTTCTATCCAAATGTATATGTCCTAGGTCTCTTTTTTAAGAAAGCTGGTATTGAATTCAATTTAATAATTTGAACTATAGTGTTAACAGCTTATATATGAAAATGGCAAGGAATTGCGACCCAACCAACATTATAAATTAATGATGACTCTTTTCCTCAATCTAAGAAAATGAAGAGATTTGATTTCCTCTCTCTCTCTCTCTCTCTCTCTCTCTCTCTCTCTCTCTCTCTCTCTCTCTCTCCTTCCTTTTATAGATAACTGTGAATTATCTTTTCAAACCTGTTCAACAAACTCTATTTATCAAGGACAAACAAAAATGGGGGACCAGGTAAGTGATGTTCACAGTTCCCTGCAAACTCTTCTCAGCTACAGAATAAAAAGATTAAAGGTCTATAGCTTGTGAAAGACAGGACTTTCATGTCAACTTGGGAGATAAAGAACAGCTTCTTAACCAACCTCACCAAATCACCAAATCGTCTTTTAGTACTTTTTTTATTCCACAGGCCCCAACCTATTCTGATTAACTTGGGTTGATGAGAAACAAAAGTTTTCACAGTAAAGACTAAAATGAGTAAACATCCTTTTAGAAGTCTTCTCTCTTGCTAAAGTTGTTGATTGTGTAAATTCAAAGACATGTAAATTAAAATGGGACATACCCACAGTCTCTAGAGAATAAAGCTTCAAGTAAAGAAGAAAATAAAATAATTTGGGTTGTTTTCAACTACATTTGACTACATTTGTAACATGGTCTATTGAAATGATAATCTTTCTTTTATTAGATAACAAAATATAGATATTTATCCTGTTTTCAATCCTGTATATATATTATATATCCTGTATATATATATATATATATATATATATATATATCCTGTATATATATTATATATGTCTGTATATATATATATGTCTATGTATATGTCTATATATTTCTATATTTCTATCTTATTTAAAAAATAGGAATATCTGTATAAGCTTTTTTTCTTTCCACCTAAATATATTGAGTGCAGAATGAAGCCAGAGGGACAGGGTCAAATGGCCTTTGCTGTGATGAGGGAGATCTTGGTTGTGAGGGTCTCCTGTAATGGAAAGGCAGATCTTTGCTGGCTCTGTATCAGTTTCTGACAAGTCCCTGGGGACTCTCTTCTGTAAGAAACCGGGGAAGCCCAGACCATCAGTGTTCTGCTCACACACCAGTTTGTGCTTGCAGAAGAATCATTTTTCAGCTCCTTTTAGATGCTTTTTATTGGTTATTTTCCTTCTCTGGCTGAAAAGGTTTCTCCTTTGTATGAATCAGGGCACTAACCTAACAGAATATATGAGAAACTGCTCAACTGGGATTGTTCTGGGTTTCTACTGGAGTTGAAATACTCAAACAAAATGCCATGAAAATTTTAGGTTACTTTGATTTCAGTCTCAAGGTCTCACTTAGCTGACTGGATTTCCTCTTCTCCAAGATTTAGGTCCGGCTAGCCTTACAAAGAAGGTCTGATAGAATGCGAAAATGAGGCCATTTTTTAATTTGATGGAGGAGGATCACATCATTGTCTGGATGTCAAGACAATTTTTGTGCAAACTGAATGAATTAATGAAGAAGGAAAGTGTGGGAATGGGTACTACGTAGGGATGCATATTATACTCTTTGCGCTTTGATTTTTTTTTTTGTTAAGTGCAAACATTTTTCTTATATATTCTTGGTTAAGACAAAGAGAAAATTAGGATGGAGAGGCTCTAAAAGGGAGACTTTTGGGTAGGTAAGTGGAGGTCATTTACAGTTTTGTTTTCCTTTGTGTAATATCTCTTTAATGATTGCTTTGCAAACAAACTATAAGTCTTTTCTGTTGACTCTTAACTACCAACCCCTATTATGGTTGTTGGTGTGCTACAGAAAAGGATGAGTAAGTAGTTTGTCCCCTCGAAGCCAACAGCTCCCATTCTTCTCTGGGTGATATGGCTTATGATATGGTGGTATGGATTGTGTTGAGGTATTATGATGACCAAGGGCAGTGGTGGATTAAAGATCAAATCGTAAATATTGTTTTTGACCCACTAAGAATGCCAGTAATATCTGATCTGGCTATCAAATGAGAAAAATTCTAACATTTATAGTATATTTGGGTTTATTGTTTTGTAAATAATTTTAAGGTATGACATAGGAACATTAACTATATTTTTATAAAATACAGTTTTTCATTCATGAGATATTTCTTGAGCTCCTACCTGTATTAGGCACTGTTCTTAATATATGTTGAATATGAAGAAAGTTGGCTATAGGAACTTTCACTCTAATACTACATACATGATTGGAACTCATGGGCATGGATTCCAAAATTACAGTTCTAGGCCAACTTGTTCCAAACAAATTATATGAATAGCATGTAAGAGACTTTCCAACATTTTGATCCTTTCTCCTATAACTTCTCTCACTCACTAAGTTGGATGAGAAAGAAGCACACATATTAGCCCAGGATGAAGTGGCCATAGAGATGCCCAGAAATCAGGAATGTACCACTGCTTTTAGCAATAACTCTCCTGCAATTCCCAAGAAGGCAAAAGAGTTAAAATAAAGATTCACTTAACTGCATGATATGATCATGACAACTCAAAAGTGGCTTCATCATGTAAACAACCCTTTCATGAGTGATTTAAAGCCTGAACAACCTACAGAACAGTCAAAAGCATGCACTGGGAGTCAGATGACAAGGATGACTGAAATCAAAGCTCCATGATCTGCTTGTCGACTCATAAGAAAGTCACTCAATTTTTCTTAGCCTACAAAATGGCAATAAGAATGCCTAGCTATGATTATTATGAACACAAAATAAAATAGTTCAGGGCATTATTAAAATTCTATATGATATAAGATAGTAGCTCATAACTGAGCTGTAATAGTAGTTAATGATTCAGCATAAAGCAGAAATATCATTAATGACATTAATCACAACACTCAGAGAGGGCAGTCTTATTTTGTAGGTAAGAAAATGAAAGCCACGTGGATAGAACATTACTTTCACTGTTTATGGATGCAGAGGAGGATTATGCCTCACCTTCTTCTTGGAGTTAGATGCAATCCAAGTGACTTGCTTTGCTAAAAAAAAAAATACATAAGAAAGGCATGCATTGCTTCAAGTGAATGCCTTTAAAAGCCATCTTTTCTTTCCCATGCCACCAAATTAGTGATGTTTCAGAATGATGATTCTTCAGTGTCATGTGTCCTGAAGTAAGGAAACTCTACAGTAAAGACCTTTGCTAAAGATGGACATACAGCACAGGGAAGAGATGAATAGAAGTCATTGACAATTTTGCTATTACTGCAGTATAACCATCATTATCCTATTTTCTTAAATAATCTACTAAGATCCAGGACTCAAATTCAGGTGTTATGATGTTAAGGACAATTTTTTTTACTAATTTACACATATATTCACTGCTTATTAGAAATAAAATACCCAGTGAATGTATATTTTCTTTTCCAGTGAATGCATCTTGACTTTTTCCTGTCCTGGAATTAGGGAAAAAAAATTCTCTGAATGAAGCCTAACAATGGGAAGATAAGTAAGATGTTGGAGAGAAGTGTGGAGATAATAAAACTGATTGGAAAGATTCATTAGTTTTATAGAATCCTTTACTTCCTACAAGTTCATGACCTGAAGACTACATTGGATAGAGGTTCTTATCATAATCTTATGACTCTGAAGCTACAAAATCAATTTTTAAATGATTTATGTTATATTCTTTGGGACCAACAGTAATAATTCATTCCTTACCTGGCACTTGGGGCTGCTGCTTGGATGTTGAGAAATGATTAATTTGTATTTATTGTGTGCCTTCTTTATACATTACTGGAAACAAGATTTGAAAACATAGCATTTCTACAGCATGAAATTATTTGCTGAAGGAAGTCCCAAGAAATAAGGAAAAAAATATCTACAACAGCCCAAAGATTTGGGTATACATTGAAATAATCATTGAGAAAACTTTCCAAGGCCAAATGCTTCCAATGTATTCAGTTTGACCCACTTAACATTAGCTGGCCCAATTAATTTCCCAAGGGAAACCATTATTCTGTCAAACCACACTAACTGCCAACTTCAGCAATGACAGAATAAATAATTTAGAATTCCTATGTATTTTCCCCCAGAAGTCAGAGATTAAAGCACATAGCTTATTTCAAATAATTTGTTAAAATAAACTGGGTGTGGTGATGCACACCTGTAATCTCAGTACTCGGGAAGCTGAGACAGGAGAATCATAGGTTCAAGAATAGCCTCAGCAACATAGCAAGGCACTCAGAAACCTAGTGAGACCCTGTTTCAAAACAAAAAGTAAACTAGGGCTGGGAGTGTAGCTCAGAAGTGGAATATCCCTTGGACTCAATCCCCAGTACCAAACACACACACACACACACACACACACACACACACACACACACACTAAAGATAAATGTGCATTTTTAAATATTGCTAAAAGGAGGTCTTCTGCAGATATTTTCCCAAGATTTCTGAAAACCATATTCCTAGGCCTCCTACTTTCAACTTGTCAGCCTAAACCCAATGTGTTCAACCACACCCAGGGTCAGAGTTTTCATTTTTCTTACTAATTTTATTACCCTGAAGTCCTTAGCTTTGGACCCACAATAATTTGATAAGGAAGAATTACTTTTTATGTATCTTGCACCTTATGGACATTACAGTCAGGGTGAAGACCTTGTAAATCAAGGAGAGAATGTAGGAACTCTTCTGAGACCATCCGAAGTTCTGTCCACTGCTTCTGGAGAACGGTGCTTGGCAGTGCCTGCCATTTTGTCTTCTACCATTTTCTAGGGCAAAACTTCCCAAGGGACCAGTTAGGAGAGCCAAACTGGTCAATTACTCACAGTCTCGTGTAGACTTTGTACTAAATCTTTCTCCTTGAATCACTGATATTTTCTCCTTATCAGGTTAATGGCATTGGTTACACTGGAGGTCAATGTTTATAGACCACTGTTTCCTGTGTTGTTAAGCATGGCTGAACCCCTCCAGTTACTGTTAATGAGATTAGTTTTCTATTTCTACCCTAAACATCTTGGATTACTTAATAGCCACAGCTGTAAGTGAGGAACTTGGATTAGTATTTGGATAAAATATCCTAACACAGATATTTGGTTAGTCCCATGGAAGTAAGTGGCGAACAACCAAGAACAGAGGGTAAGAGCTTTGTCTCCTGTTTGCAGTTTGGTTTGTGCATGGGGTTTATCACTTATCAGCAAACTCCATGAAGTACAGTTCATTAAAGTTGCTGGGCAAACGGTAGACAAAGTTGTTTAAAGCAGAGTAGTAAAAAGAACTCTTGTACCACTATTAATGGTGAAGCACTTTCATTAACTGTAGTATAAAACAGGGAAACAAGATAATAAGGGCTTTGCTAAAGTATTGGCATTGCCTATTGACTTACTCCACTGAAGGGGTAAAGAAGATGGTTGCTTGAGTCACCTAGCTGAGGCTCGTGCTTCTATCTGACTACAGCTATAACCTCTATCATTTATAAGTAACAAACTTTAAGAAATCTAGGCAGGGAAAACATATGGATTAAAACCCTAGAAAGTTAACATCTTCATAGTAAGTAGGCTCATATTACATACAAATGGCTATCTTTCCACTAATATTTTCCTGTCATACCATTATTCTGTGTCTCATACCTTCCTTCTTCTTGAGTCCTGTAGATACCTCTAAGAATAGCAGTCCTGAGAAAGAAACTAATTGATCAACACACAGTATATAATTCCATGCTTGCCCCCACTCAGCCGTGAACATTACAAAACAGCAAATATTTATACTGACTGTGAATCCCAGTATGTAGGAGGTATTTAGCAACCAATTTTTGAATGAATGAATGATAAAAATTCAGAATTTGCCATTTATTAAGCACTACTATGGGGGCTAGAGAGAGGTAAGCTATGCAGTTCACTAATCATATTTTAAATTCTCATAACTCAATAAAGTAGGAATTATTTTCCCATATTATAGAAAAGAAACAGTTTCAGTGAGTTTCAGGTATGTGTTAAGCATATCATCACTGTTTTGCAGCCATTCCTTCCTGTTTGATGGCCAGGGCCCTGCTCAGTAAATCATTTCCCTGAAATAAACTACTGAGTCAACAGAATGATATGAGGGAAATTCAATAATGACAGCCCACCTTGCTTTTCTTGTTGAGAATTTATCTCTTGGTCAATGGGCTGGGAAGAAGAAAGAAAACATAATTATTGAATAATTATGGGAATTTTATGTATTTTATCACATTCAATCCTGAAAATCAAACTCTAATGTTAATATTGCAATGTTAGAATCTAGCAAGTAATCAAAAATAAAGGAGCGAAGAAGTGGCTTTTTCCAAAGTGAAGCCCTAGAATTCAAACTCCACACCCTGTTGTGTGTTGTCTCTTTACCCTGACACTGTTCTCTGATGTGTTCCATGGAATCCCTATGCTGAAATAGTATAAGTGCTAAAGATTAAGATATTTTTAACTCTGATCAAGGCCCACTTAAGTGGAATTCCTAAATATAGATCTCAGGAATCTCCATTTTTGACAATTTACTAGGTTGTCTTAATTGAAAATTTTAGAAGCTCTAGACCATGTCCAGTTTCCTCTAAATGAATATAGTTGATGCAAAAAAAGTTCAAGAACTTGCATAATACTCAGTGGCTCTATAAATGGAAACTATATCTTTTTAGCAAGCACCAGGGTTGCGTCTGCAGCACAGGATATGGGGAATGCTTTGGTGCCCTCCATTAATGTTAATAGGAATCATGTGGCTAATTATCCATACTCCATGCTGAAAAGTGTTCCCTTTAGAACCAGGAGAGGCTATATTTAATCAAACCATCTGGATTCTTATGCACACGTATAAGGGCAGAAATAGGTCACAGTTGATAATTTACTTTCTGGAAATTATTCCATTGTATCAGCAAATTCCACAGTCCTGAAAGGACTCCTATCCTCCTGTCTCTCAGTGAGTGAAAGTCCAAAAGATAAGAAAGATCAGAGAAAGTCCAAAATTGAAGGAAAAGGACTTTCAAAAAGAAGAAATCACATAAAGCAAACAATTTCCAGGATGTAAAGTATAGAATAAACTTGTTAAAAGCTTTGAACCTCTTCAAATAATAAAATTTCTGTTGCAAAATGATTTACAGTTTGGAGAGCAGAATAAAATTAAGGAATATGATTCAGAGAACATCAAAACTCCAGGTACAAACTCATGATGTCCAGGAGCTTTACAGGCATCTATGATTCTATGACAACCATGGGGGTGGTAAGTCTCTGAGGTCTAAATGGGGTAATCTGATATAAGAAAAGTAGTGAGGAATCCCAAGGCTTTGAGAACCCACCCCTATTATTGACTAAGAACATCACTTAGTCCATCAATTCAGGGTTTTTGTTTATCATGGATGAGAAGTTGCAAAACTGCATAAAGAATTGTAAAGCAGTAAGAGGAGTTACCAAGGGCAGCCTAGGTATGAGTCTCAGTGTAGTCCTGGAGGAGGAAGTCGCTAGCTATGCTGGAGCATGAAGACTGAACAGAGGTGGGTTCTGTGCTCAGCTTCACCTTACTCATCATCACTGTGTTGCCTTCTGGATACTTCTCATCTGCCAATTTTTTTGTTGTTTATTTTTAGCACTATCTACAAAGCAGCACTAAGAAGATGGGCAACAGAAGTTTCCCAAGGCATGTGGCATAAAATATAATGGTATGTTTTACTCTATTTGAATTTAGCCTGATAGCCCCGAATTAAGATCATCAACATCACCAGTCTAGTATGTGCAATTCTATAACACTTTTAGAATAAGTGTCTGTCTTTGAGCTACTAGCATTCATGTAAACTGCACTATCTGTGAGGTAGAGAAGGGTACAAAGCCCCCAAATTACTACCACTTTATCTATGAGAAAATTTAACGGCCTATTTTTATAGATGGAAATTTCTAATTTCTCTATTGTAGGCTTAGAGACTCTCTGGCCTTATCAGATGCCAAGAGCTTGACAAAGGGAGATGGATATGAAGGATATATTTGCTTTATAAAAATAATTGCTGTTACAGTTCTGGAGGTCAGAATTCCAATAGAGGTGTCCCTAGATATTGGTAGGATTGTGGTTTTTTTTTTTTCTCTTCTTTTTTTTTTTTTAACCTTTTCTACCTTAGAGAGGTCACCAACATGCCTTGGCCCTTGGTCCCTTCCTCTGTTTACAAAGCCAGTAACACTGAATCTCTATGACCATCTTTCTATAGTCACATATCCCTCAGATTCGGTGCTTTGAATTTGAGGACCAGGTGATGATATTAGACCCACTGGAAAATCCAGGATATTGTCCAGGACCTTGATTTAGTCACATCTGCAAAGCCCCTCTTGCCAAATCAGATAACATCTGTGAGGGGGCACTATTGTGCCTATCACATATTGTAAGAAATGGTGAGGAGGGAAATTTCTAGAAGCTCAAAGAATGCTCGATAAGATGATAGCTGGGAGAAAGAATGAGGCTTACAGGCTGCAGCTATATTTCCAGAGCCCTTTAAGGGATTGGGTCTAGCTTTCTAAAATCCTCCTACTTTGTTCCACCTTCACTGCTCCCTTCATCATCCTGGACCATCCCCTTTCACCTCAATTATAGTCTAATATCTTTTTCCTGCTTCTTTGTGTCTCTGTGTCCCAAACTGTCCTCCCCAACCAGGCTTATTCTCCACACAGCATCTAAAATTATCCTTTAAACCACAAACCTATCATACTACTTCCAAATCCAAAACTCTATAATGGCTTTCTCTCGTGCCCAGAACAAGATCCCCAAGCTTCTCATCATGGTTGCTAGAGCACTGTTGTGTCTGGCCTGAGCTCCAGTCTCCCTCCTCTCCTGGGGTCCTCTTTAGCCACAGGGCTCCTCACACCCCTAAGCCAGCTTGCACTTTAGGTCTTGTTTCTCTCTCTGTCTTGAAGGGTTTATCCCAGATCATGGCGGGGTTTGATCTTTCCATTCTTCCCAGAGCCAGATAAAATACCACCTCCTCAAAAAATCACCACCACCATCACCAAAATACCCCCCCCTCCACTGAAAGCATTTACCTACTTTTTACACTGCTCACCATCACCTGATATGACATTATTTGTTTGTTTTCCTGCTACTAGAAGGTAGAATTTTTTCCAAGGGCAAGGAACTTTCTGTGGGCAAAGAACAATGCTTTCTTTACCCACTGGATATTCTCATACTTACTGAGTAGATAAATTTAACATATATTTGTTGCACACCTATTGAGTAGAAGGCACTGATATAATAGTGGAAAAGACTGTGTCCATCATCCCCAAGTTTCCACAGATGGACTGTTTTACTGATCCAGAGTTTCCATTTTTATCAATGACAAAAGTTGAGTTTTTAAATTCCCATTCCAATCTCATAGCTCTCCCCTGTTCTTAGGCATTTATCCATTCTTCTACATAACACATACTTATCAAGCACCTAAGCCAAACTCATAATAGACTCCTGTCTCTGAAACAAGAGCTGGATCACTTTGAGGTTTCTTTTGCTGGTGGCCATGATGAGAAACAGATGAGGGTGGGCAGATTCTACTCCTACTCTCAATATTTCCTCCTTCCCCCAATCCTGGATACTTTCTATTTTTCATATGAATTCATATGTAAAGATAACTCATGTGTAATAATGGTATAGATGAAAAGCCTCTTAAAGTAATAACAGGTTGTGTTTTGGTAACAAAGGATCCCTGTATTGTAGTGGTCAAGAGATGGGGCCCTGGCACAAACAATGTAGAGACAGGTCTGCAGAGACAGTAGTCCAGAAAGTAGTTAGCTCACCTTTGGACCTTTGGCCGAGTAGGAATAGGCACTCAGTCCCAATTCTCAGCCTCATCTGGTTGGGAGAGCATCAAGCAATACCCTTTTAACACTTCTCACTTCATGTTCACTATTGTGCCTGAAATTCTGCTTTACTTAGAGAACATATATGCTAATTAAATGGTTCTAAACTGACTTGTGGTAATTTCAACTTTGAGTTCACTCTGCTGCCCCAGATAATGGCGAACTAGATTTGGACCACTGACTCATGCCCTTTGTATAAAGTGTATAGAGTTGAACGGGGCTATGTGTGGGAAGATGCACATATTTTAAATACTCTTAATATTTAAGAAGTCTAATGAGATGCTTCCTATCAATGAATGATCCAAGAAGAGCAAGAAGAGGCTATACAAAGCACAAAAATTCTACTCCAACTCACTGGTTTGGAAGAAGAAGAAGAAGAAGAAGAAGAAGAAGAAGAAGAAGAAGAAGAAGAAGAAGAAGAAGAAGAAGAAGAAGAAGAAGAAGAAGAAGAAGAAGAAGAAGAAGAAGAAGAAGAAGAAGAAGAAGAAGAAGAAGAAGAAGAAGAAGAAGAAGAAGAAGAAGAAGAAGAAGAAGAAGAAGAAGAAGAAGAAGAAGAAGAAGAAGAGGAAGAAACCACTTGATGCCATTAACATTATTTGTAGTATAAGTAATATAGAAATTCTGAAAGTTCATTATAGAATGTCTGAAATTAGATGCTACTTATCAGCTATAGAAAGGAATTTTAATATTAAA
Organism: Muscardinus avellanarius; assembly: GCF_963383645.1. Classification (NCBI taxonomy): domain Eukaryota; kingdom Metazoa; phylum Chordata; class Mammalia; order Rodentia; family Gliridae; genus Muscardinus; species Muscardinus avellanarius. The sequence continues at coordinate 33,952,304 of NC_137801.1, forward strand.
ACTCATACTTTCTATGCTTTGCAATTGAGGCTCAATAATTACTAATTAATTAAACTGGACTTTTTTTTTTTTTTGGTGGTACTGGGGTTCCTGGAAGCCCTTCTACCTCCGGGATACACTCCCATGGACTACACTCCCAGACCTATTTTTTAACATTTTTATGTGGAAACAGAGTCTCTTAAGCCAGCGAGGCTGGCTCCGAACCAGCGCGATCCTCCTGTCTCCGCCTCCCAAGCACGGGGATTACAAGCATGCGCCACCACGCCCGGATAAACTGGACTTTTAAGTGACACCGTAGCAATTCTGGATGGGTCTGAACTTTTCATCTCCCTGGTTTAATGCCTCAGAACGTAATGAAATCCCAAAGCCATTTATTAAAGGGCACTTGTACAACAAGAAGGAAAGAGAGGAAGACATAGTTAACATGCCATATTCCTGTCTTCATTTTAGTGAGATGGGTTGTTAGTCTTCCGTGGTGGCCAGGCAGAACAGAAAGATAAAATCCTATTTTGCTGGGGACTCTGTACCTCTCGCTCATGCAAGGGACTTATTGAAACTCAAAAGTGCTTCTATGTAAAATCCAGTTATTACAAGTGGAGTCCAGATCATCAGAAGGTTCCCTTGTAAATGGACAAGGGTCACAGCTGCACCAGGCATCACCCATTTGGCTTTTTCCTTATATAGTATTAAATTGGAGCTATATATAGATATAAAATTGTAATGGCATAAAGTGCCCATTTTCCACAAGCAGTACGTAGACGATGAAAATATAAATTTATTTCGTTCTCCACTGCAAAAATGCATAAGAGATTAAGCATTTTACTTAACATAAAGGTTAAATTAGTATTAAAAATTGACAAATGGTTGTTTTCAATTTTATCTTATTTTAAATGAACAGAAAAGGAATTACATACTTGTGTTTTATAGCACTTTAAAATTGAATTAAAACTACTAAAGCACATTTTTATTCTCCTGGGACAAGCATCAGTGGTGTATACAGACAACATGGACTGTATAGCCCTGCAAGAAAGTCACTATTGATGACCTTGAGGTATGTATAGGACAGAGAGGCCATGAGACTCCTGTTGTTACTTTTTGATCCTGTTTACACATGGGCTGCAAATGTCTCTCAAATCTCAATTAAGTGTATTAGCTTTTGTAAATGATCTATTCATTATCTGTAGAGAAAAACTTTAAGGCTCATTTCCCAAAATAACCTATTGTATGGTGCTTGTGGTAGAGCTTGCTTTCGCTGACATGACTTGGCTGTGGGAAAGAAGTACTCAAGTTAAAGGCAGGAAGTCTGGGTTGGAGGCCTTCTTTTACTGGGCCGCCATGCACCATGACTTATTACAGTCCTCTGGAACCTGAGCTCTCCTGGCTTTCAAATAGATAACAACCCTTGTGCTACCTACCCTACGGCGCTATTGTGAGAATCACATAGGATAATTAAGTGAAAGATGCTTTGTAAACAACAACAACAAAAATGCTCTAAGAAGAAAGAGCACCGAAGGCAGTGCAGACTCTTAAAATCTGAGTGTTCTGCAGAAAAGACATCCACCCTGGGAGTCAAAGGAGTGAGGGGCACTCACTAATTTCTTTGCACAAGGGCTTCCTGTTCAAAGTTTGAGAGCTTGTTCTCCTCTGATGGGATCACTGTACACACCAGAGCACTGTTCAAAGATTCATTTGCTGCAGTGTCTGTAGACCATCAAGACAAAGGACTGAGCACTGAGATGTTTACACTGTAACTTTTGAAAATATCTATACAGCTAATTGTACAAGTCTCCTGTCATGTGCTGTTCCATCTATATTTTACCAGAGCGATGATCACTTTTTAAATTTAATTTAATATTTATTTTTCTTTTTTTGAGGTACTGGGGATGGAACCCAGAGGCCTTGTACCTTGAGCTATGTCACAGACAGCCTTACTTAGTAGCTGAGGCTGTTTGCAAACCTATGATCCTCCTGTCTCAGCCTCCCAAGTACTGGGATTACAAGCATGCATCACTGCACCGGGCTGATCATCACTTTAATGACACCTCTGAAAAAAACATTTGAGAAGTTTTGTGTTTGTGAGCTTATCAACAGCTGCTTCATCCTCAATTCTGTTCTTCCACCTGCTCTGAAGCCAGGGCAAGAAGGCGGGACAGAGAGCCATCAGTCCCTCTACCTGATCCCCATTGGCGCCTCTTGGTGACCACATGTTCCTTAACGGATGTCTCTGTAAGGGAAGTTGGTTAAGTTGTTTCAGTATGCGGTGACTGACCAAAGAGACAAACATTGAGATTAGGTTCTTCTTCAAATCTTAAAAGCCTGACGAGAACATTAGGCAAAAACAGAAGAACCTTAAAGAGATTCAGTACATCTTCCTTCTTTCAGAGAATGTCTGCTCCTGATGCACTGTTCTCTAGCCAAGAGGAGAAAGATGCCCAGCTCATTCCTTCTTCATGGAAGCTGTGGTATTAAAGGACAGACTTGGCCATTGAAGCCGCTGAGTGATTTCTACTCCTATCAAGGCCAGCAAGAGAGATAACAAACAGCCTCAAGGATGGTGGTCATGAAGGGCAGAAGTTTTCTGTCTTCATCTCAGTGCATGAATAGTTCAGGAAATTATCACTTCTCAGTCTCTCAAGATGCATTTTACATAGACCACTGTTTTACTGGACATTTTTACTTCAGGCTGCAAGAATATTTTAGTTCCCTGCTTTTAAAAATCTATCCTGGACATCAACTTTGGTAAAAATGATTTACATTACAGGATTTTTCTAGACACTGATATTGCCTAACAGAACATTTATGGGGAAAACTTTACCCTTTGTGGCAGTTCAGTTTAGAAAGTCTGCCTTAATTTAAAAAAAAAAATCTAATTTAGAAAGTCTGATTAGAAGAATAATGAAATTCTACACACCAGATGAACCAAAAATAATGCCACACATGAATTAAAAACTGATGATGGAACCCTGTTGGATGAATACCACTCATAATACATGGTGCAGAGCTAGAGGAAGAGGAAGATAATATAATATATGATTTATGCATATGATAACACATATTTGTATAGTCTGGGTCTCCCACTTGCTAGTTTTGTCACTCTGGTAAGTTACTCTCCCTGTGTCTTAGTTTTCTCATACTTAAAATTAGGATAATAATAGTAGCTCTCTCATTGAGCTGGGCATGGTGGCATACACTTGTAATCCAAGTACTTGGGAGGCTGAGACAGAAGGTTAGTGGCCAGCCTCAGCTACTTACTGAGGCCCTCAGCAACTTAGTGAGTCCCCGTTTCAAAATAAAGAATAAAAAATAGATATGGGAATGTAGCTTGAAGGTAGAGTATCCCTGGGTTCCATCCCTACTACTACTACTACTACTACTACTACTACTAATAATAATAATAATAATAATGGCTATCTCATAAGATTGTTATAAAGTTTAAATGATATAATTACCACAAAGTACTTAACACAGCATACAAAATATCATAAACACTTAAGAAATAATGAGTATGATAAAAATCAATAAACTTATCATTGACTGCATGAATTAATGAAAATAAAAGCAATAATAATAAACCTATATAAGGACACAAAAGCATTACACCTATTAAAGTATTTAATTCTAACACTTCCTAAGGTAGATATGCTATTGTCCCGACAATGTAGACAAGGAAACCAAAACATAGAAAGTCAAAGTAATTTATCATAATTTACACAATGAATATAGGATTTGGCGGAACAATCTGTAGGTTTCTCAGTATTGAAGTGATTTAATTAATTCTGGTTTTTCACATTTTTGGTGTGTGGGGGGGCTTCTACCTCCGGGCTACACTCCTAGACCTATTTTATATATTTTATTTGGAAACAGGGTCTCATAAGCCAGCCGAGGCTGGCTTCGAATCCTGTCTCAGCCTCCCAATCATGGGGATTATAAGCGTGTGCTGTTATGCCTGGCTTAAATTCTGGTTTTAATAACCTTGTTTATCAAATCACCCAGTTCTGTTTTTTTTAAATATGCAATAGATATTCTACGATTTTAGTTGCAATTTTTTTACTCTATGACTTTCCATGTATCTCTGAAAATAAAGCCATCACAAAATGATGATATGAGAAGTTTGGAGTAATTTTGTGTATTATTCATTCACAGGTGCAAAAATATATCTGATGCTAAAGGTGGGCAAAGCAATAACCCTAATTGTTATAAAGTAAGAAATGAAGATTAAGGGTACTCTGGTCTCCTCCATTTTTTCTTATGAGGTTCACATTTGTGAGTATTGGGTATCTAGACTGATGACAAGGCAGCCTTTCATCTGTGAGTGTGTGTGTGTGTGTGTGTGTGTGTGTGTGTGTGTGTCTGTGTATGCACGCATGCAATACTGGGGATTGAACCTAGGGGTGTTCTACCTCTAAACTGCCCTCCCATCCATATATATATATTTTTTTTTTTTGGAAACAGGGTCTCACTAAGCTGTCCAGGGCCTTGATAAGTTGTTGAGGATGTTCTTGAACCAATGATCCTTCTGTCTCATCCTCCTATGGCCTAGAATTATAGGCATCTAACACCAGGCCCGGCTTTTCTGTGTATTTTGCTTCTATTCTCACCGCAATGACAGAATAAGGAAGCAGAACCCACCACTTAACATATGAACTCGTAAAAAATACTTGTTACACTTAATTAATATTTCTTTTATACGGCTTGTTTTTCCTATTTTATAATGATTTATCCTAAATTCTTTGACTTGTCTTCAAGGCCCAGATGGTTAAATATTGGTTGCTTTGGGTCTTAATGGTTACTCCAGAGCCATGGAATTTTAAATTTGATCTCAGATTTTTAAGATGTGACAGCTTGATTATTTTACAAGGCCAAAACCCTGGTTAAAGTCTGTAATTTCAAGAATCAAAACTGTTTTCTCATTGATGTAGACAGTTTGAAATGTGTGGTCCACAGCTATTTATGTGTGGTTTTCAGCTGTTGTCTCTTTGGGCCTCAAATCACAGAGAGGCCAGGAGCTGATCCTCTGGGGACTGCTATTAATACCAGTCTCATTTAGACAGATTTTCCTTCAACTAGCAATTTTCTGGATCCCTGATACTATATCCTCATAGCACTCAGGCAGTCACAGGGAACATGGACAATTAAGCAATGTACTGTAAGACAGGTTTTAAAACAGAGACATATTTAGATATTGGTGAAACAGAAGATACCTCTAAAATAGAAAAAAAGCAAATACCAGAAACTGAGAAGAAAATTCTTAAAGAAGGACCAGGGAAACAACTTCTTTGGTGTAAGAAGTAATTCATCTAATTTCAATTTTGGCATTGTGGCATTTAAAATTCAATGGGAAAATTCTCACTGTTATTTAAGTAATAAAGCAAAATGCCTTAGGGCAAACTAACCAATTTTTATTGCACAAGAATATGATTTCAGAGATGTTATATCTGATACCATGTTTGATAGGGCTCGATACATCTTTTACCAATGTACACTAGAAATCCCATTGTAGTCCATCATTAAGAGAAGAAGCCATTGTATCAGCCTTGTAAAGAACAATGGCACACAAAGTAAAATCTATTACTAAATAAATGGTACATTCTGGCTTTGTTTAATTCTTTGGCTCTAATATGCCTTTGATGTGTGGACTTCTATTTTGTGCATTAGTTCTTTAGTCTTTAGTTGCATTTTTTCATTTCTTTGTCTTTCAAAGAGGGACAGCAATAATAACACTGTAAGATTGTTATATGGGTTAAATGCATCGATATTGGTAAAATGTTAGGATTATGTCAGACATAAAGAAAGTACTCTACAAATGTTTGATTAAAATGTTCTGGGCCTCTTTCCCATTTTGATTCTAATAACTTTGATGAATATAAAATTGCATGTGTTTTTGGTACACCATGCAAATCATATGATAAAGCCAAATGACTCCTTGTTGTTGCTACTGCTAAGGGCTGAGGCATTTTTAAATGGCAAGCTATGCAGACCACTGAAAGCCATATTGAAGTATTACATGAACATAATAAAGAGCTTAAAATTCTTACCTTTTAGATAATGGCTGTAACTTTTTAAGTTTATCTCTGGATTGCAAAAGCAGGCATGAACATTGACAATATAAATTCAACTAAAATATGAATGCGTGTTATTAGAAAAAATATATAGTGATAGTAAAACCTGAGGAAATAGACTGTAGAAAATAGTTTATTTCTCTTCCTTAAAAGTCCTGAAAGTTAATTCACCGTTCATGGAAAAAAAACATCTGTTATAATGGAAAAATAACAAAGCTGCATTTTTAAAAGGGCCCACAGAAATATTTTCACATGAGTAGATGGAAATAAGTATTCCATTTTTAGATAACTACTCTTTTTTGAGGTAAGAAAGCTGGTAGCCAAAATACACAAATATCACATTTGCCTTCAATCCTGAAACTCTGATAAGCTCAGCAATTGCAACCATATCATGCCTAATGAACTCACTTATTTATCTTTTCCTTTGAAAGCAGAGTGACTTTCAGGCACTAGGATGTTGAATTAAATCATTTAGTCGCTGCCTTCAGGGGTCTCACATTAGCCAGGAAGTCCAACATCATAATTCAAATGTGATGTGATTACCTCTGGGAGAGAGATAAACAGAGGAGCAAATTGAGGAGAGACAGTGAATCCAGACCAACCATTGCAAGAATGGCTCCTAAGAGGGGACATCTGGCATCTCTGAAGACACTGGAAGAATAGCCAGGCAAAGGTGCTCTAGTAGGAGGAATGATTTGTGCAAAGGCAGAGATATGTGCAAATGTATTCATCGTTTTCTCAGATGGAAACATTCAAATTCCTTATATAAAATGTCAGCGTGCCATCTCTATGTCTGTGAACATAAGTAAAATGAGCATCTTTACTGATCGTCATGCTCCTCTCCCTTGGTGATTGGTACCTCCTAGAAGCAGGCTGATCCATCCTCGAGTACATCTTGCACTTACAACTTGCCTGCACAGGTCTGATGGAATGGATGAATGGGTTATAGTGAGACTTCAAAGGAAGCACTTGTGAAATACATATCCCACTGAAACACCCACTCTTCCACTCCTCAACAAGCAGAGGTCTTTGGTTTTCATCAATGCCGTTCAATTTCCAGGGGTGAGGAAGGAGAGAATCTTTTAGCCTTTTCAAAAACTCTCATCCCTAAGACATTTCTGTGGTCACGTGAAAAATAGGGTCTGAGAAGTGTGCTCTTGGATGGCATGGCTGGAATGAGGAATGGGAACTCTTTTCCCTTTTGCACAGTTTCTGGAAAGGGCAGTAAGAACAAAAAAAGCATCAGCGTTGGTCAGCATTCTCAGTGCCTGAGTTGAAAAGTGCTATAAACAGGGAAAAGTCCCACAGGCCAACTCGATGCAGGTCCCTCGCCAAGAATAGCTACAAAGTGGTGAGTCGCATCAGCCAGGGCTTGTGAGCTCTGTCTCCTGGCTTTCGAGTCCCAGATGGTGTTTGTGAAAGTCACTCTGAGGAGGGAGCTGAAAGTTTCAGTGCAGAGAGGAGCCAGGGATCTGTTCCCTTCATGCAACTTACAAAGGGGAGACTTAACTCTACGGAGCTGGGAGTTTCTGGGAAAGGGAAGGTTCGTCGTTTAAAACTGATGTCTTTTTAAAGAAGTAGAGCAGAGAGCAAGGATTATTTCAATACTGTTCTCAGGGGAATCTCTGTCAGCTGGGATCAGCTAATGATGGCTATTACAGGCAAAAGGCCCCCAACCCTCAGGAAGTCATTCTTATCCTGGTGCTCCTGGGGCTTTGTCTTCATTTAAATTTTGGGTGGAATAAGGCTCCCCTGGATTTTTCCTAGTCTAATACTCAAAGTGAGTGACTCCTAGGTGTTTACTTTCCCAAATAAGTGTGATTGTAGTGGATCGCTTCTGGCTTCTGTTCTTTCCATCTAGTTTCCCCTCCAAAGAAGAATACAGCTTTTGTCATTATAACAGGTACATAAACTTATGTCTACTCTTCTTCCCCTAGTAGTAAAATTTAAAAAAAAATGAAGCAACATGGTATTTTCTTCTTACATTTTTTCATGTCAGAAGATATTTATGTATCTTCCTTAATTCAGAGGCATAATGGAAAATCTGAAAGGAAAACATTCTGGAATCCTTAAGACCAGAGTAGTAGCTGGGAGTAATTTCTGATCTGGGATAAGCTGCAGTAATCAGCTTTCTCAACCCGGATTCAAACCACAATAAAAAGAACAAGTGTTTCCAATAAAGTCTCTTTTCACGTTCAGCAGGGGGTTGAGCCCACATCTTCTGTACCTCTGTGTTAGCCAGGACCTTGAGTATCTTACTGGGAGTGGGCCCAACGCTTAATAATGCAAATGATGCATAGTTTTGGAATCCACTCATGACATTTGCTCACACCCTCAGGCACATATAGACTGCTAATATGATTACTACCCAAGAATTAAAAGTAAAATTTGCTCTCAAGGGACCTCCCTTCCACCAACTGCTGTGATACGTAAGATGCGTGTTTCATTTTCCTTTTCTTTTTCTTTTTTGGTGGTACTGGGGTTCCTGGAAGCCCTTCTACCTCCAGGCTACACTCCCAGACCTATTTTTACATTTTTATTTGGAAACAGGGTCTCCTAAGCCAGCGCGCGCGGCTGGCTTCGAACCTGAGCAATCCTCCTGTCTCTGCCTCCCAAGCACGGGGGATTACAAGCATGCACCACCACACCCGGCGAGTGTTTCATTTTCACACACTGTTCAGTTCCTGTTCCATCTAGTACCAAGAGAAAACACATGCCCCAGCTTTGGGGTTGGTGGGGGAGGGGAATCATGTTCTTGCTGAAATTAATTGCTGGAATTTTTAAAAAGGTCATCATCTTTGTGTTCAGTTCTGCCCTGTAATGAAAACAGCTATTAAAATATCCAAATCTGGCTGCCAGGGGAAATTGACCTCTGATCCAGTATGAGCCCAATAGATGCAGATGTTGTCCCATGGGTCCTCCCATACCCCAGTCCCCAGTGAATCTTGGAAAACCTAGAATGAGCTTTATTTATTTATTTATTTATTTATTTATTTATTTATTTTATTATTTTTTGGTCTGTAAGAAAGGGCCTATGCTTATGCCTAAATTGTACCATCCTGTTAAAGGTTCTTTAAATGGAAGGATTTGGTTCCATTCATTTTCTCTCTTATTTACCACCTTGTTTTCTAAAATGCCTATTTCAGAATACAAGGAAGGAGGAATGGGAACTCTTTTCCCTTTCACACAGTTTGGACTTGTTTTCCAAAAATGTCTATTTTTAATCAAATCACAAATTTTGCTTTATTACTTTAACTCTTCTTTAAGAGTTCTTGAAGTTGCAACAGCTGGTCCTTTCAGCTAAAATAAAACCAAAGAAAATGCAAAAACATTACGCTTTCTCCTTTTTGTTTCCAAATACAAGATAAGGGCGTGAGAGTAAAGCCACAGTAAGCCAGTGTCTCCAATAGTCGTGACTTTTGACCCACATGCACTGGTGTCATGTTTAAAGCCTGACAGTACTATTATCTTTGGGTTTTTGATAAACCTGAAAAACAAGTTCAAAACATGGTAAACACATCTGGATCTTTGACAAGCAGTGACTTACAAGAGAATAACAAACAGTTATTTGGAGAGCATTATGGTTCATCAGGGACCACTTTAAAGGTGTCCAAGACACCTACACACAGCCATCAGCTGCCAATAACCTAGAGGAAGATTTACACTTTCCCACCACACCCTCTTTGTGACAGCCCTTTCCAAAATCACAGAAGGAAACAAAAATAGAGGCAGAACCCAAAGAGAATTAAAAAATGGACATTGCTTCTTTCTCTCTGACACCCAGATCTTGACCATGTCAAAGTCAGAGCTGCCTGGCTCTAGCTGGGCTTTCCTTCAGCTGTCCCAATACCCACTTACAAAAGAACCCCATTTTCTAGAGTAATCTAGTGCCCAGTATATCCTTAACATCCTTCCCAAGAACTGACACTGAAGATGGAATAGAGTTCAGCTTTCAATGATGATGAAAACTGAGAAGAGAAAGATGTGATCAGACAGAATAATTGGAATAGTCAGTGGTTTGGCATAACCATCTACCACCACTTTTTTTTTTTCCTGAAAAGCAAAGCTGAATGGCTGTTCACCATGGATTTTGGCAGAGTCCAAGACAAACAGACTTATAATTATTAATATAGATTTAGTGGTTAAGGAGAAGCAGCAGTCTTGGACATATTATAGAATAATTTTGCAAATACAGTCCAGAACCTTAGAAGGACAATATAGAAAACAAATTCCTCATATGTATTAAGTCCTGTATATAAATCATATTGTTTCCATTTTCCTAAAATGAATAACATATATTTTTTATCATTTTTTTGGTGTGTAGTACTGAAGATTGAACACAGGGCCATTCTACTTCTGAGCTACACCCCTAGACCTTTTTATTTTTTTGTTTTTGTTTTTGTTTGAAGTAGAATCTTGATAGGTCACTGAGTGTTTCATGGTTTCTGAAGCTGGTCTCCAATCTGCCATCCTCCTGTTTCAGCCTCCCAAGTACTAGGATTACAGGGGTGTGCCACCATTCCCAGCTATAATATATACTTTAATTGAAGGCTTTGGTGCTATATAGAAGTATGTACACATATGCTTGGTCTTATTCCACATGGTACGGTGCAGCTTTACCCTCAGTCTCACCTGAAGTCTGGTTGGCAAGCGTTGGCCCTGCAGATAGCTGTTCACCCAAGATAGACACTGCTGCACACAGCTGAGCAGTGGAGGATGCTGCCTCCTCCTCAGGAGTGAAAGAGATTGACCCTGGTAGCCGGGGAATGAGCGAGCTTCGCATGACTGGGTGGCTGGGTGGGCAGGCCTAGTCTTCCTCAGGGCTCACTTGCACACATCTGACATTCAAGTTTTATAACCAGAGAATGTCAGAATTAGTTATGTGATTAAAAGTTGCCTTATAAGGTTCAGAATACAACCTCTCACAAACTCAACATTGAAAAATGGCCATTCAGACTCCAGGAGCAAATAACCATATTTTTTCCCCTCAATAGACAGTTATTGAGGTCCTAGGAGTAATCCTGCGCATCGAGTGTTATTACTTCCATTGTACAGATGAGAAAATGAAAAAGAAAGGTTATAGCTTCTTGAGATAACATGGAATTCTAAACTCAAGTTGGATTCCAAAACTCTTTGTTTGTTTGTTTGTTTTACAGTACTGAAGATTGAATCTGGTGTTACTCTATCAGTGATCTATATCCTAGCATTTTTTATTTTTTATTTTGTGACAGAGTCTCCCTAAGTTGACCAGGTTGGCCTTGAACTCACAACCATTCTGCCTCAGCGTCCTGAGAAGCTTGGCCAAAGCCTGCATTCTTTAAAGCCTATACTATCTAAAAAACATTCTAACTTTCCCAAAGCTGTAATATTCAGTAGTACTATGTAAAAGAGACTGGTGCCAGACTATAGGTGGAGGAAGCAGGTTTCTCATCAGAATTTATAAAACATGTCCTATGTCCTATGTTTTAAAAATTCTCTCTTGAATAAAAAATCATCACAATTGATCAAACAAGTAAGCTCAGTCTATGTTATCCTGTTAATGCTGACGTCTCGTCCAAGCCTAGAGGAAGACACGGGCAGAGTGGCTCACACTGCAGGCCAGAGGAGGTAGTCCTGTTTACACAGGGATGATTTGGCTTTTCTTCTGAGCCTCCTGTACCAAGTTAAATAATTGCTCCCTCAGCCAAATAAAGTAAATAATTCTGTTCATACAAGGTAAAGACTAGTACAGAAAACTAGCTCTAGTGGTTTTGTTCATTTCTCTTTGCTGGTCTTTGATAGTATAGTTTTTACAATGAAATAACTTGTTAACTCAATCAATTTAAATAGAAATAAAAATCAATTAATGGCTCTTGTATCTCAAGAAGGAACATACTATTAGTGCATTTTTTAACTTGTCTTTTTCTTTCATGGTGTTAACTAACAGAATATTTTGCTGGAAGTTCTTAATTAGCTTCTATTTGGAGAACAATTTTCAGCACAGTTTAACATATATGATATTGTGGAGAATCCACAGACGGAACATGCTAGAACCAGGAGATGTGCTCTCTAAGAGCTGAGCTTCAGAAATCTGTGCTGGTTCCCTACACTAATAACTTTCCAACACGCACTGCCTAAAGAGTGTTCGACATGTCATAGACAATACTAAACAGATGTCTCATTAATGAGGGAATGGGATCTCTATCATGGTGCATGCTGCAGCTTCCAGAAGTTGATATTCAATCCAATTTTCTTTACCTCATTTTATCTTCAAATAGAAGAGGCACTGTTACAGGAGTGACCCCAGGCCCACAGCTGTACTCTAAGTAGCAATGTCAGAGTAGGACACAAAGGTTTAGGACACTTCCCCTGAGATATCATTGCCTCAAGTGTATATATTTTGACTTGTAGCCATACTGAAAATGTACTTATGTCAAGGCTTCTGTAAGAGCTTTCTTTTAAAAAATAATTATTGATTGTTGAGAGGGTTTTGTGGCCTGGGAACTCTTTGGGGATCAGCCTTTAATGGTGAGCAGGGAAGACATGGTTATACCTTAATGACTAGGCTATAAGATGGGAGGTGTAAGTTCTCAGACAACTGGGCTAAGGACCAGTTTGATGAACCAGGCAACTTATAATGATGTTTCTGTCCCACTAATGACTTTTGGCATGGTTCTTGGCTAAGAGGGCCAACTGTATTCCCATACATACACACATTCAGAACCACTCTGAAAGTAACTTTCAGTGAAAACCAGACCACCATGGACAACCACGTAGCACATGGAGCAATTGATAATGGCCGTGCTCTGTGGATCCTGTTGCCTCAGGAGTCAGTAAGTGACATGTGTTTAATTGGTCTGGCTATAGTTATGATCGAGTCAGCTCTACACGTGTGTTCTTTCCTGCACTTTCAATTGAAGAATAATGCAACTATTGGCAGGCTGAACAATGCCTTCAGGTCACGTGAATATACTTTGAGCCACGGAACCACACGTTAAGAAGTTAAGGGTCGCTAAGTGTATGCGTGCTCTTCCAAAGGAGTAATAGGTCAGCAGGTCTTCCCTACTTCCTGTAGAGGAATTTTAAGTGATTTGGAACTCAATAAGTGATATTATATTTTTGCTGCCAAATCTTGTCTGGCTCAGAAGACTAAAAATGACATAAGACTTACTCTGTGACTAGTCAGCAAATATTTATTAAACAATACCAGCTTGAGACAAAAGCATAATGTGTAGCATTGTGATGTCCAGCTGAGCAGAAAAGACAAAGGCAAATATAATAATTATAGAGCAATTCAAGCCATTTTAGGTGAAAATTCAGTGGCTGGTTGAGATGTCAGTGAGTCAAGAGCTTAAAAAACGATTGTGTTCCCAAAACGTCAGTTGGCAGTAGTCTGAACATATTCTCAGAGATATAATGGGATTTAGGCAATCACAAAAACTTGCATTATCCATAAGGGCCTTGAATCATAGACTGAAAAATACTAACTTGTGATATTTCACTGTTCCAACAGGAATAGTATCTTGGATGCCAAAGATACACCTGCCCCAAATTTTTCTACAAAAGGCGGTCATATTGCTTATTGACTCAGCTGACCAAGCAGACAAACACTGCGTGCATGTGTGTGTGTGTGTGTGTGTGTGTGTGTGTGTGTGTGTGTGTGTGTGCAGGACAATGGTAATGCTTAGCTACAGCTTACTATAACAGGAGGACAGTGTGATGAAGGCTGATGAAGGCTGGAGTGGGGAACGGGGGAAGAGTAGGGATGGGGATTTGAAGATGAGAACTGGAGTGGGACGTTACAGGGAGTGATAAGGAAGAGCCATCCAGGTCAGTGGGAAAATGAAATCTTGTCTTCTCTTTTCCCACCTGTTTGGCATGAACTCACTGCATACTCTCAGCCGGGCAATGAGTTCTTCCTCGACATGAAGGAGAATAGTGTATCTGTCAAGAACCAGGTATCGGGAGACTGCTAAAACATGGATTCAGAAAGGCACTCTGCCATATACCAGCTCTGGTGGCTTTAGGCAAATTAATTGATTTTCCAGCTCTGACTTCTGTATGCCTCTTTAATTCCTGGCTAGTACTAGAGGATAGAGAAGAAGGTGGTTTTCCCCTGGCTTCCAGACTCACCACTGACACCACTGTGCCCTGCCAAGGTGCAGATCTGACGGTGGACCCTGGGGAGATTCTGGAAGGTGGAGGAGCACACTCTCACTATGAAAAGTTCATGGGTGGTGGCCTGAAGCGGTGAGGAAAAATGAAATACCAAAGCCAGCCTGTAGTCTTTGGCTTGGAAGCCACTCCTGCTTTCCCCTTCTGGGACCCTCATCTGCATGGCTCCCTGCATAGTGCAAACAGTGTAATGCTTCAGACAAGGTGTATTGTTCTGGTAAAAAAAAAAAAAAAAAAAAAAAAAATCTGCCTTAGGGTTTGGATTCATGAATCATTTCCATGAATTTCCACCTAAAAATCAAATAACTAGACCCTTGGGAAACTGAAACCCTTGGGAAATTCTCATACATGATATGAAGTCTGAACTTCTCATCTCCTTTGTTTTTAGTGAACAGGATTACATCTCAGGAAAGCTAATTATTTATTAAAACTTAAAAATTTAGGGTTGAAGGTATAGTTCAATATTTGCCCAGCATGTGCCAGGTTCAACCCTCACAACTACAAGAAAAAAAAAAAATGTGGAAGCAAGAGATTAGGGTTTCACAATAGGCCTCGGAGGGCATATGGCTAGGCTAAAGGAAAAGAGGAATTCTACCAGGAAGAAGACCCAGCTTCTCCTGCTTTTTGAAAGTTTGCTTTGTCTTTATCCTAGTCATTTGTGAAAATCTCTATCTCCTACTGGACATATCTATAGCATCAAATCCTACAAAAGTTGGAAATAACATTAGATTTTAAACTATCTTTGCAAAACAATTATTTCATCTTTTTCTATAGATGAAGAAACAATGCAGATGAAGTGTCAGAAAAAACTAGGGCAGAGGCAGATTTTTAATAATGTATTTCCTAAAATCAGGGCAAGATTTATAATAATGTATTTTCTAAAAGACCATTCCTTTCCATTTTTCCATTAAACTGTACATATCAGTCTTTGTTAAATGCTCAAAAATAAATGAATTACAACAAAGGCAAATCAGATATCTAAAAAGCAAGGCCTTTCTATTTTGAAACCAGAAAATAAGGCATATTCTTGTTGCCATGGGAAAATTTATGTTAGTTAATTAACCGGATTTGAAGGACCCTAAAATCCCATTACTAATAATCTCAGTAATAATCTAGTAATGTGTAATAACTTTTCTTCTTTTCATAGACATTTTTAAAGTCCTATTCGGATATTTTTGTCTACATAGCTATCTTCCTGTCTTCCCTTTTTTTGTTGTTACTAACGATTGAACACAGAGGTGTGCTACCTCTAAGTCATACCCTCAGCCCTATTTTATTTTGAGACAGGATCTCACCAAGTTGCTGAGGGCCTAGTTAAATTGCTGAAGTTGTCCTTGAACCCGTGATCCTCCTGTCTCAACCTCCCAAGTACCGAGATCATAGGCATGAGCCACGATGTCCAGCCATGACTTCATTTTTGATACACAGCAGTTAAAAAAAAAAAAAACACAAAAAGTTGCAAGCATTTTGATTAAAGGATAGGCTATTATCCTGGCAAATTTAATGAAAATGATCGCCCTAGAATTTTTCTCCATGGTTTGTACCTGTGAAAAAGTAAGCAACCTGCTGATATCATTTCTAGACTTAAAAATTCAATATGATCTACAATATATAAAGTTTATATAAACTAAACATCAAGATTGGAATTTATAGTGCAAGTGTCAAGTGGGAATTATAGCTTTATTTATAAGAGAAATGTACAGACACAACTCTTTTCAGTCTTCTTATTCATAGTCTAAGAAAGCCCTTCTGCCCAGTCATGAAGAAGCTTTGTGTTCTTGCTTATTAGATGTGGTATCTCAAATAAACTTGCCAGCTTAAAATGTAAAGCCTTGGATAAATACAGGGAAGACATGTCCAAGTACTAAATTAGTGGACTTGAGAATTTATATAAAAAAACACAATTATGATTTCATGACTTTATATCTAAATTCCTGATTGTGTTGAATAAAAGTAAATAAATATTTTTTTAAAAGGAAAGCAAATGTCATGCATTAGTGATAGGAAGATAAGCTTCCTTGCTCACATCTGGAAGCTACCCCCAGATCTTGGGTTCCTGTCTGTGTAAAATGCAGGGCTCCACTGATGCCTACTTCCATTTGAACACAGTCACTAGCATAGTTCTTTCTGAAGAAGCCAGGGTTGTGGAAAGACTACACTTCTGCCAATGGCATGATGGGGATTTGCATTTTGGGAACATCCCGTGCCTTGGTCCACCCACCTGCTATTCCAGAGGAGTACTGTTGCAGGTGCCTCTGAAAAAAACCACTTGTCCTCAGACATTTAAAGAACAACTTTCATGTCCCTTGACAAGTTCTTAATTATTTTATGTTAATGCATTTTAGTGAATTTTTCAGTTAATGTAAATGCTTGAGAATCTTATTTCCATAAAAATGAGCTAAAGTATATCCATTCTTAATTTTTACTGTGAGGTTGAAATCATACTCAGTCATAATACCCCAACTACTGGGAAAGTCACCTTTACCTCTTTTACCACTACCAGCTCATTTTAAAATTCTTACAAGCCTGGTGTGGTGGCGCATGCTTGTAATCCCAGCATTTAGGAGTCTGAGACAGGAGGATCGTGCAGGTTCGAAGCCAGCCTCAGCTACTTAGTGAGGCCCTTTGCAACTCAGTGAGACCCTGTATCAAAATAAAGAATAAAATATAGGGCTGGGAGTGTAGCTCAAAGGTAGAATGCCCCTGGGTTCCATCTCCAGTACAGAAAAAAACATTCTTACAAGTTGCAAATGGTTTAAAACACTTCTATAATCAACATATGTCAGAAATATAATAGCACAATGATTTTAGACACCATGTGCATAGTTACTTACTTTATTTTTTATTTTGCCATATGTAAAACACAAAGGGTTTTACATTGTGGTACAGAGAAAAGAAATTGGAAAAATTAAGCCATCAGATCAATATACAGGGTTTTCTCTCTTAGTGACATATGTGCTTATATTAAGGCATGGACAAAAGAAACATTTTCAGAACTATTCTCTCTATGATGCTCATGTACACTAGAGGAGCCTCCAGATGCACGGTGCTGACAAGTCAGACTACTGACCCATCTGCTTGCTCATCTTCACTTCCCTGCATTATCATTTGAAGGACTGTTGGAGGTCAAACAAGCAGGGAATTTCCCATGGAGCTCTGGACTTTGTCTCCAGTGTCCATGCTAATTTGGGGTGACACTGCTGTCCATCAGCTGTTTCCAGAGATACCCCTCTAGAGACCTACTTGGTCACTTGCCGTGATTTACCTGATTATCTATCATGGGGACAGATCTATTGCAGAAAGACTTTTTCAGAATATAATATGGTGTGGATTGAAGACCTAATAGAGAGAAGTTAACCCAGAGGAGTGATTGTGATCTTTTAAATCAATAAAAGCTTGGAAGCCTCCTGCAAATTGACTTCAGACAATAAATACTGGTTTCCCTCTCAACACATCACTGCATTTTTATTTTTTATGTTTTTTCTTTTTTCTTTTTTGATGCTAGGGATGGAACTCAAGGCTCGCCTCACACATGCTAGGCAAGCACATCCCCAGTTGAGCACCACTGTACTTTTTGGTTTGTCATTTGTTAACTCATTCTGAACAAAGAGTTGTGGACCTGTAGGTTTAGGACCTTACCTTAAATAGTGCCAACAGGGAATAAAACGAATGTCCTATTATTTTCCTTTTATCTTACCAAGCTCTGGAAGAAGAGCATCTGTCCTTCATCTAGTGGACTTTTAGGTGGGGCAGAGAGACCATGCAGTTGAAATTGATCTCAACTGACTTTGAAAGTCCACAGCTCATGTTAGAGAAGTGCTCACAAACTCTCCATCTTATTTCTGGGATGCTGTCTCCTTCATCTTGTTCCAGTGATCTTTCTCTTTTGTGAGTATATCACTTGTTTGTCTGCCACCAAATTTTGTGCACGTTAGATCTTCTCCCTGGAATGCTTTCCCCCCATATTATTTGCTTAACCACTTAACCTAAGCCAGGCTTTCTTCCTTATCAATACCTAGTTGAAACCTTTAATTTCATAGCATTTTATCACAACATGCTTTTCTATGTTTGGTTGGGTTGTTTCCTTTCTTATTTCAGTGTATCCAACTGGCATGAAAGCCTCTCAAAGGCAGGTATATTAACATAGTAGGAGCTAGATAAGTATTTATCCCACCAAAATGTTTTTAAATAAGGTAGAAATGAGTGGATGGGTGATCTGAAATTAAACTTACCACCACATCTTTGGACTTTAAATAAAGTGTACAATTAAATGTACCTTCATCTAAACTTGGAGTTTTAAAGAACTCACTTCAGAACCATACTCTCTTTTCACAGAGAAACTACTGCTCAGTTTTAGCAAACTTGTCATATTGGAATACAGATACAACATTGCCAGAAACCCAGAAAAAACAAATTTGTATACAAATCTTTGAAGTCCCATTCATATATATTACTGGGGATGGAATCCCGGAACATTCTACCTCTGACCTATACCCCAGCCCTATTTTTATTCTTCTATTTGAAACAGGGTCTCATTGAGTTGCAAAGGGCCTCACTAAGTAGTTGATGCTGTCCTCGACAGTCATTCATATTTTAAAATCACATTTTTCTCAACAGAAGTATCTCCTTGATAAAATTTAAACATTGTTAAAAATCAGAGAATTTATAATTTCTAGCCTTATAAGGGCTTCATAAGCACAAGAAAATTCACTGAATTGGTGCTAAGTGAAGGGCAGCAAATGCAATTCTGCTAAGCTTTTGACCTAGTTTCTCTCTGGTTTCTTCAAGGCAACTGAAGAGTTCTCAATTGGGTACAATTTGTGAGCAATTATTCCACTGCTATCCACTCAGAGGCATATGGATGGAGTGGGTTCTGCAGAACCCATTCTGTGGAATATTCATTTACATAATATCTGCCATCAGAAAGAAAAAAGGCCAAACTCTTAAAATTATTCAGTCAGTTGTAAACAGAGTATGTAGATGTTATTGCAGAAACAAAATTGACTGGCATGGAGGTCAAGGCATTTTTGATGGTTACGTGAAGGTTTATGTGTCCGGCTTCATATGTTTTGATTATAGAAGTGTTGGGCTCATCAGAATCCATAGCAGCTTGTGGAAAGTTTTAAATAGGACACAGGGTAGTAAGAGAGAAAACGGTTCCTATTTGCTATTCACTCACCTCAAACTGCAGTAAGATACACTGAGGGTCAATTCTGGCAGGCTGATTATTTGTGCATACTCTTTGATCAGACAAATCTACTTCCAAGAGTTTATCTTGCAGATAAGCTGCATACATACATACAGATTCATAATAGGACATCATTTGTTAAAAATATTTGGAATTAAAATGGATTTTTCCAATGCAAATTGATTATTTGCTATCGTTGAGAATTGTTAAACTGATTTTTACAAAAACTCAGTTAATCTTCATAACACCAATTTTCACTTATTCTTGAAGTGAGTTATCATCTCAGTTTGAAGATGAAGTAAAGTAACTTGTGGGAGACCACAGCCAAGTTAAGGTTTGAATGGAGGCAGGCATTAAAAAAAATAAAGTAGTCTTAAGTTTACTGATAACCTAGAACATCATTTTAAGTTCACTAATAAATAAATTGCATAATAAAAACATAGTGACAGTAACACAGTACTATACATAAATATCTACCTATGTACAAATTAGTGCTTAAGAAGATTTAAGATGGGTGTGGTGGCGCACGCTTGCAATCCCAGCATTCAGGAGGCTGAGACCTGAGGATCACGGTTTGCGGACAGCCTCAGCTACTTAGTGAGACCCTCTGCAACTTAGTGAGACCCTGTTTCAAAATAAAGAATAAAAAAAAATAGGGCAAGGGTATAGCTCGAAGGTCAAATGCCCCTGGGTGCTATCCCCAGCACCACAAAAAAATAAAAATAAAAAGAAGATCTAGAAGAATCTGTCCCAAACCAAGTAGTATTTCACCTATTATTTGTAAACAAAATCTTGAAGTGGACTCTTGTTTTTTTTTAACTTCTTGATTACTTTAATTTTATATTTTAAATGACAAAACCAGTATACATCTCTTGTATTATTAAAATAAAATTAAACACATCCCCACCATCATTCTAGAAGCAACAACTAGAAGGGTATAGTCCTTGTTAGTCATATTTTAGTTGTCTAATAATTAAAGTGTTATTAAATAATCAAAATTTAAATATATCTCATATTAACATGAACCTTAATCTATGTGAAGTGCACATAAATATTGAATGAATGATTCCCACTTTGTAGATAAGAGAAGAAAAAGAGTTACAGTTTGTTAAGTTTAGGACTGTTCATATATATCTTTAGATCACACAAGAGAACAATGAAATACAAAAACAATCCATAAAGATAAAAATTATTTAACAATGGATTTAAATGTAATATTTTTCAATGTAAAAATCATAATGAAAACTATGATGATTTGGTATATCCTGTAGTCATTCTGAAAGAATACATACATTTAAAAATATTTATGTATAAAAATTACTGAATTAAGAAATTATTTGTCCTGATATTTATTTGATTTATTTAGCATATTCTATGAAAGCCATCTATGTGATGAATGATAAGAGGCAGAATTAGAGTCCACTAGAAGATTTTGACCATAACAAGGAAATAGGGCACAAGAAACACCTGTGAATCATGAAATACTAACACTGGATTTTATTAAGTCTCATGTAGTGATAATATAATAAAATATTAATCCTATAAATTAAATTAAATGTAATAAGACCTTACCAACACAAGCACTTTATTGTCAGCACATCCACAAAAAAAAAAAAATCTACATTTAGAATTCATTAAGCCTAGAGATTGCTATCATTAGGGCTTAAGGGAAAATTCTTCTCTCTCTACTTCTCAAATAGCTGTCTATTTTAGGGAGGTCAAAGAAAGAGAGAAGGTGAGCCTGAGGAAAGACGGGTGCTAGTGATGGGGAGAGAGAGCTGGTCCTCATGCCCAGGGGTCGTTCTGAGAACTTCCTGCCCTTCCTGCCTATAGAACTTATTGTGCCTGGGTTTTGGACAGATAACCTAATAATTTACTCAGGTTTGCATGAAAATAAGGAACATGCTTCAATCCACTCTCCTTAATCTATTTAGTCAGGTCTAATTTGCAATGAACATCAGAAGTACCTCTGAGACAATGAAAAATACTAAAAATGATTCTAGAAAAAAATACTAAGAAGTGCTTCAGTTACTTTTTTTTTCTTAACTAAAAGATCCCAAGAATAGACTGACTCAGTCTCAAACATCTGTAGAATGGCATCTCCTTGCTCAGAGAAACCTGAAATATGCACATGCTTACTGACCAATTCCTGAAATTCTAGTCATAGAGCAAGAGGGAAAGGAAAGATAATGCCAGTAAACTGATACCTTTTTCATGAGGATGCTACGCCTCATTTACAGACTGCATTACAGTTCTAGTTAAAATGGGATTTTATTGCCTCCTATGCCTCAGCAAAACATTTTCCTGTTGTTGATGAAAAAAGAAACAGTTGGTGAATTCTTTATACTCTCCAATTGCTATGTGACTTTTGTGTGTGTGTGTGTGTGGGTCTGGGGATGGAACCCAGGGGCATTCGACCTCTGAGCTACACCCCTTGCCCTATTTTTTATTCCTTATTTTGAAACCCGGCCTCACTGAGTTGCAGAGGGCCTCACTAAGCAGCTGAGGCTGTCTGCGAACTGCCATCTTCCAGTCTCAGCTTCCCAATCCTAAATCTTACCTTTGTTTTTATTTTTCTTTGTATCAATAAGACAAAATCAAAGACAGAACTTTAGTAAACATTTAGATGAAACAAAAAGCTAAACTTTCAATTAATTTTATTTGTTGTTATGCTAGATAGCTCCATGCAGTATTTTATTTATTTCATTATTTCATTTTATTAATTTTCTATCTGTGGGAAATGTTTGGTAAAGCTGAACTGCTGTGGGCTCTCTTTGCTTTACACCATTGAGTTCATTAATAATGTAATATTCTCACCCTGGGAACTGACAAGCGTTGGGTGGATGGAGCTGAGCGTCCTTCTGCACATCTCTACTAGAAACTCCCTCTAGGCTGGGTTGGCATCAAGCCAAACACTTTGGAATGGCCTTTACTTAATAGTTCCATAATCCAGACCTCCAACCTCATATTCTTCCATTATTATTATTCCATAATAAAAGTTTATCTTAAATATCTTGAAATTTAATTTTTAAAAGAAATTTAAAGTAGATTTTTGTCAATGTGTCCATAGAGCCTAGGTAAACAAACAAACAAACAAACAAACAAACAAACATTATTTTATCTCTAGGTTGTGAAACACAAATATTTAATCATGTACCCCCAAAATGGAAACATCATTTGTAAATTTATAAAAGTAAAGCAGATTTGATATTTTATCTGACCGTTTCACCTATGTAAATATAAATATAAACCCATAAACCCTAAAATATTTCACTGAGGGTATGGTGATCTTAGCATGGGGAGATTAACAATTCCAGGGAATGAATGAATTTTTAATCCTCAGTCCAAGAGGAGGGCTACTATTTTAAAATGTTAAACTGAACAATTCTGTACACAACTAAGGAAGAGATGGATGGTTTAGGTGCAATCTTCATATGAGCTGAGATAATTACGAAGTATATATTCCACAAAACAGTGTCTTTCTGTTTACTGGGGCTAATTAGTGTGTGGGTGATAGAAGTGGGGCACATAAATCAAATGCAAAGTGGCTTCTTTGCCCAGTAAATTGCTTCTGCCCGTGTTCCAGCTGGGAATCACACAGACTTCTTGGCTATTTTCTTTCCATAAGTGGATTTGGTCATAGGATTGGAAAACTGGGTATATTATGTTTGCAATGGCTTTAATTTAATGGGGTTTATGAAGAAATCTTTCTGTTTTCATATGAAAAACGTACTTTGCTAAGGGATTCCGGGGGCAGGGGGGATGTGAGGCACACAGGAAATAGATGGAGGGATTAGTTTCATGAAATGATACATAACAATATTCACCAATTTTTTTTGCTATCCCTGAAGCTGATTAATTAGTTTAATATTTTTAGATTAGTTCTAGATTAGTCCCAAGACTTACTGTATTATGAAAGTAATTGAAGGCTATGATTTCAAACATTGTGCCTAATGTTTGTTCACTTGAAAAGTGATAGTAACTTACATGCTCTGGGATAATGTTTTAAGAGAGGGGACTGGGACATGTATTGAAAACTAAAGTTATATGAATTTTAAATATAATTGCATGCTGTTAAGTGATAGGGATGGTCTTATACACGGAATTTAGAAATTATTCTCAGGAACAATCATAGTGTTTCCCAGCTAGTCCAGTTAGTGGCCAGTTAGTCCATACTCTCCCCTAGGCCTTCATACTCCTCCTGCTGACCCCACCCCTCCAAACCCACTGGCCCATATGGGGAGTAAAGAGAGTGACAATAGACCCGGATCCCTTTGGGAAAGAGGTGCAGGCTACCCAGAGTATGAAAGACATGAAAGTCCAGACTCCTGGCTCCCAAACAAGGCAGTTACTCGGGGCACTTCTCGACAAGTGACCTGGATTTCAGGCTGGTGGGCCCTGCGCGACCCACCTCTCAGGGTGGCAGGGCCACGTGAGGTTGTGCTGCACCGGCCAGCTAATGTCTCTGTGGCTCTGTGTCACAAACAATTTGTTTCTCTGTCTTCTGCCATCAGAATCCCAGGAAAGATGTCCACACTCATTATCCATGAAAGGAGTTGATCGCCTAAATGATTTGCCTGCTTCCTATGAACTGGAGAAAAATGTGTCAGGGATACTTTTAGTCCCGAGATCGTGCTGTTAGCAGTTAGACACTCCTCTTTCTCTTTATTTCTCTCATTCTCTAATAGAAATTGTGGATAAATGCATCACCTGCTTGGATTGTGCATCTTGACATCAAAGAACTCTGGAAGACCTGTTAGCCCTGTCCTCAAGCTGGATGTACCACGAGGAAGGGAAGGAAGAGGTAAGGAAGTGGCAAAAGGCTGGCTCCCTCCTCAGGATAGGGTGCTCTGGAGACAATGTGAGGACATTTAGATTTGTGAGGGAATTCGGGGTCTTCGTTTCTTGCCTATATCCTCCCTACTCTTTCATTCTTTTGCTGGGTATCACACCTGCAGTAGTTTCCTGTTCAACATCATCCAAAGTGGAAATGTGGTTGGCTGGAAGAGGGTTTCACCCCAGTGAGCCCTGGGCCATGTTCCGTGCTTATGAGACAGATTAATCAAGTGACTTGCCATGGAGAGCCCACTCCATACCAATCAGTTTAGGACAGTGTGGACAAAGTAACAGCTAAATCCCCCCAAAATTTTCTCTGTCGTATCTCTGGGCTTTCTAAACTTCTGCATCTCATCATACATGTAATCTCCATCACAATTCAGGCCTTCAGGAAAAGAAATTGGTCTATAGCACGGATATTTCCAAAAGGGAAAAGCAGGCATGCATAACACTTTCTACTCGCTTTGGTGACAAAGACGGAAAACAAGAGGAGCTTGATTTCATGTTCCTCTTGAGCTAAGTTCTCTCGCCATGAGCTGGAGGGTATGCGGTTTCCTCTAGTCTGTTCAAAGCTCTGTGCTAAGGACTATCTCATTCTGCCTCAAAGGAATCCTACGAAATCTTTACTGATATAACACACATTTTACAGATGATAAAAGAGATTTAGAGCAGTCACAAACCAAACACAGGTCACCAACGAGTATACTGTGGAACCAGAATTTGCAACCAGCTCTGCATGGTTCCAAAGCCCCTGAGTATCACTGATTAGAGCAAGACTGAAACAAGACACACAAAGTGAGCCCGGTTTTTTTCCTTTTAATTGGCATATGATATCTATCCATAATTATGAACTTATGAAATATATTATAATTAATCACTATCTCATTAATAATTGTTATTATATTATTGTTTTGTTATAATTATATAATTTTATATATGCATACAATATATAATGATCCAACCAGCACTCTTTTCAGTCCCAGGGACTCTCTGGTTCAAACCTCAGATCCAAGCTCAGATCTTCAGCCTTCCAAGCCTTGAATTTTGCCACGGCCTAGAACTTGAGCTCAGACTCTGGAGATTGGAAGCCAATTTCTTCTGATCTTGAGAGGGACAAGTGAAGCCTCTCCAGAGTCAACGTGAGCAGAGCAGCCTACTAAGGGAAAGGGGAAGACCGACGGCCCCTTTAGATCCAAATCCAGCCACAGTAATGCTTATTCTCAGTATGTGTCTAATAAAGAATCCCTTTCCTGATGATCCTAAATAGCCACATATGATAGTAAGTATCAAACACACAGACCAAATAGCTAGGATGGGGTTACCAACATGTTTATCAGGTTCTTAGGTGAAGGTAACTCAGTTCACATTTAAGAAACTTTTGTATATAACCATCCCTTTTGAGGATGAAAATTTTTTAAGGTGAGGAGAGTTAGAAAGTATAGGGAAGTGCTACATTTATGTTTTATGGGATGGGAAAGAAGGTCAAGGAAGTTTTCAGGCCTGACACTCAAGCTTTCTGCCTTTGCATCCTAATTCTTACACTAACTAATGCTATGATCTGGAAAGATAACAATGATTTAAAAAAAGAAAAAACACCAGCCAGGCGTTATGGCGCACACTTGTAATCCCAGCATTTGCGAGGCTGAGACAGTTCATGGACAACCTCAGCTACTACTTAGTGAGCCTCTTTGCAACTCAGTGAGACCCTGTTTCAAAATAAAGAATAAAAAATATGGCTAGCAGTGTCGCTCAGAGGCAGAATGCCCCTGGGTTTCATCCCCAGTACTGAAAAAAAAATTGTTTTAAATGCAGTAACAATTTCTGTTCGTTGACTTCTGTGTACTGAAAGCATTGCTAAGAGCTTTATATTTCATTTAGGACAATTCTATACAATAGAATTGTAAGTCTGCTCTTAGAGATAAAGAAACTAAAGCCGCAGGCAGGAGTAGCGATAACTTGCTCAAGGCCACAAAGCTAGTTAGTGGCTAATCTAGTGGAACATATATCTAAATCTGAAACCCACAGATAATGACCTTTAGGCTACTCTGCCCTTCAAAGATTCAGTTTTCTCATCCATAAACGTCTGAAATTGGGCCACAGGATCTCCTAAGTTCTGCTGGTCCAGTGCTGAGTCTGTGGATACCTAGACATCTAAAGAAGGCATACCACTGACACATTCTAATCCTTTCTTGTGGATGTAAGCAATAGCAAAATGAACTGAATCTGTGTACTGTGACTATACTTTGCCTAAATTCTATTTATTCTTGGTGAAAGATCATTTCCAGAAGAATAATTTTACTAGGCTTTTGGGCCCTTTCTCATGCCCTATAGCAGAAAAGAAACTTTTCCAAAAGAAGGAAATTGTATTCCAAAGATTATTATCTGTTTAGCTGCAAACATTCTCATCATCTGCAGAGTCTCATCAGTGGCCAGGATTCTCACGAGGCCAGCACTATGTGTGGAAAATGAAATAAGGAAATATTTTTTAGGCACACGTTAATATCATTGCTACTTAATGGCCTGCATGAACATACTACATTATGTTCTGGCAAGTGCGGCCCATGTGAAGATCAAACTATTCCATTAACTAGTCTTCCTTGGGCCATCTCAAATATTGGGGACCTCCAGGAATCTGGCTTTGTATGTTCCCGTGGGCTCCCAAAGGTATTAGAAGAAGACAAAAGTATATATGGCAAGTGTTAACTTGCAAAGTCTAATCATAAAGAGTTTAAAACCCAAACCAGAAGTATAATGTGTTATAAAAACATACTCAGAGAAATCACTGGTGATTTTTCAGGGGATTAAGCAACTTGTCCTGTTGGCAATATGAAGGAGATTTTGGATTTTCTAGACTACATTATTCAGTTGCCAGACACTGAAACACAAAAAATTGCTGAAGCTAACAGGGGCAGGTAAAGGAAGGCTAGTTGCTCTATTAGGGGACCTGGGTTTTCAGCTGGCCAGTCTTAGCAGCTAACAATTCTCCCTCATCTTCTTGAGTATGTAAAATATTCCCGGTCATGGTTAGGATGTGAGGAGAACCCTGGTCCACAAGACATCATTACTGAGCTAACTTGGTTAAGTCAACATCTTCCTAATAATGGAATCCAGTGGCCTTTGAATAAATGTAAAGTAGCAGAAGCACAATATTTAAGTCGTTTAATATCTCTTATGAAATGTATAATGCCACAACATTCAAATATAATGGTAGTATTCTGACCACAGGCAGATCCAGAAGAGCTGCTGGAAAATATGGCAAGTTCTATCAGGTTGGCCCCTAAGAGACTTCCTTTCGGTGCCCTTTCCCTCCAATTTCTCATCCTTTTGGTCCTTCGTGAAGGAAATAAGGGGACCTTTGGAAGAGCAATTTTCAGTGTCCAGATTCCAGACACATCAGCCTGCTACAGACGGAGCTCAAATCCAAAGCATTCCTGGAATCCCCATGTTAATTACCACATTATCAAGTCCTGGAAGGACTGTGAGCTATTGTATAAGAATTCTGAGTAATTCGATTCCCCTAATGAACCCACGCCACCCAGACGATGGAATGAGCAGCCTGTAGCCAGTCTGGGCTCTCTCACCCCCGCAGTCTCCGGGCCTTGGCCTCTCCCGGGTTTGGCACATAGCCTGGCCTTTCCCAGAGCTGCCTGGCAGTCTTCCTCTTCAACATGCTCTGCTCAGAGCCCCATCCTGCCCCTTTCCTTGACCCAGCTACTGCCACTCTTGCAGAGGTGTCTGTTTATTCACCACCTCATGCCTTCAAATCTGTTGGAACTATGTAGTTTCACAGGAGTTGCCAATTATGGCCCTGAGGTCCCCAGCCGCAGCTGACTCTGGGGCTAGAGTTCTGCTCACCTAGACTCTGTGTTCCAGGGATGACACCAGCCTGGAGCGCTGCAGCCTCATCAACCTGGACCTCCATATGCATGCATCTCTAGCCTTCTTTCCCTGTCCATTGGACTCTGAAACCTTATGGTCAGTACTTTGCAACTTTATTGCACCTCTGAATCCACTGAGGGTCTTGTTCAAATGAAAACTCTAATGCAGCAGGTCTGTGGCGAGGCTTGGGAGCCCCTATTTCTAACAATTTTCTATGTGATAGCAATTCCACTGGGCCGTGAAGCACATCTGGATAGCAAGTCTCAAGAAAAGGACTTTATCCTACTCACCTTTTCACTCCTGGAATTCCAGACCTATCACTGCCACCCCTTGGGGGTTCTTCTGCATGTGAGATAGTAGAGACAGAAGGATGACTATGATCCAGTTCTTGTCCCCAAGGGCACATAGTCTGGGGCAAGATTTCTCAATTCAAGTACTACTGATGTTGGGGGCTGATGACGCTTTGTTTGGGAATGGTTGTCCTATGGATCGTAGGCTTGGTAGAAGTATCTCTGGCTTCTACCCACTGGATTTCAGTAGTACTTCCTCAGCTGTGATTATGAACATTTTTCCAGAAATTGCCAAATGTCTTCTGGGGGACAAAATTTTTCCCAACTGAGAACCACTGGTCTGGGGAAGGGGAAATGGACATATAAATTAATAAATAAAGTGAGGGAACAAGAAATAGAAGATGTGTACACATTGTTCATGAAAAGGGATTATTGTGTGAATGGGGGATAAGTATTAAGTTATATAAATGAATAAGCTGCCAGCGTCCTCACACACACTGAAAAGATATTATTTGCAATTTCAAAGATCATTGTTTACTTTACTGATACAACATACCTCCATAGACATATTTCCCAAATGCATTGCAAGAAAGTTTATTTTTCCAGAAAAACTCAGATGGAGTATGGATATTTATTAAAAAAAAGCAAGACTATTAAATTGCAGTTGTTTTTTAAAGGCGAATTGTACTGCTTTTTTGGTGTTATAGACCTACACACATCAGACAATGACAAAAAGGTGCATGTGAACATATAATTCTGTAAATGAATTGAAGCAGAAGCGTGTATTTTGTTGCTTAATGCATCTTAAATGTACACTCTTCCGCAGCTGTGTATTTTTCCCTGCAGGGTTTGTGAGGATGGATCCATTTCCAAGTCACTGTCTATTCTGGGCTGCTCAAGCTCCTGTACAGATGCATCTGACATCTGACCATGCATAAATAGGATGGTGAGCCAGCAAGCAAATAAGCTTGGAGACCTCGAGTAGAAGAAAACCAGGGAGTGTCTGCATTTTGAACTGGAGGAGCTGAATGGTGGAGCAGCAGCCTGTACTCTTAACATCACACGGTGGGGCAAAGAAAAATAATGTCAGCATTTGGACTTACATAATGGGATAGCATGCTGAAAATCTTTTGGTTAACATGGAGACAGGAACAGAGAAGGGTCTGATTTCGAAGTAGAACAAAATAAAGCTAAGACTGGGGAAGAGAGAGGGTGTAAGGGCATCTGAGGACACGAAAAAGAGGAACGGCAAAGGGGGTGCATAGCATGGAACATTTCAGCGCAAACCTTTAGACATGTACTTGCTAACTTTTATTATCCCTTAAGATTTTATAAATGGAAGCCAAAATAGGCCCACAGAGAACGTTCTTGGAAACACATAGCAATTGGTTAGAAATAACCACAGTTGCCAAAGGAAAGTGTGACACTCAGTCCTGTTGCCAAAGTCAGTAAGCCTTTGCCCAAATAATGGCAAACCTTTCCTTTCAGAATATGGTTTCTTAATTAAGCCCCAATGTCAATTCCTGCACATAAGTGGAAATCAGCAGCTCTGAAGTCAGGGCCAAGCTCCCCGGCTGGTTGGCAATGCGAAGGAACATTTGTGCTCGAATTTTCCTATCCGGAGAATGGGGAAGCTAAAACTTTCCACCAATGTATGCTGAATAAAGTACTGTGATGAGTCAGAGGATATAACTATGAATTTTTTTTTTGTTCTTTAGAGTATTGCTGCATTTCGTGTAGCAAAAACTTGTGTTTTAGTCTAAAAAGTGAAAAAGAATATATATATATATATATATATATACATATATATATATATGGAATTCATATATCCACAAGAATGAAGTGCAAGGTCTTGAAAAGATACATGTACACCCATGTTTATAGCAGCACTACTTACAACAGCCAAGAGGTTGAAGACAGTGTCTATTGACAGATAAAGAAATAAAATATGATAAATAATATGTGGAATGTTATTCAGTCACATAAAGGAAGGAAATCTTGTGATGTGTTATATCATGAATGAATCTTGAAAACATTGTGCTAAATGAAATAAAGCAGGCATAAAAAGATGAATATGATTCCACTAATTATACAAGGTGCCTAAAGAAGTCAAATTTACAACAAAAATATAATGGTGGTTATCAAGGGCGGAAGGAAGAGGAACAAAGAGAATTCTTTAGTATTTATATGGCTTTAGTGGTGCAAAATAAAAAGTTCTGGAGCTCTGTTTCACAACAATGTGAATATATTTAACACTACTGAATTATATACTTTAAAAATGGTTAAGATGGTCAATTTTTTTTAAACATGGGGCTTTACTACAATGAAAAGATCTTTAAAATATATAAAGAGACCAAGCAAAGAATCAAAACTTTTGAATAATATTCACAAGGAGTTTTATTATTAGAAATCTGCTAGGGTACAGTCTCTGGTTACACTCTTTTGTGTGGGTAGACAAGGCTCCTGACTACCAGAGGTGTTTGATCAGTAATAAACTTTGTTCATAGAAAGGAAACAAATCTGCATATGTCCATCTAGGGTTCCTGTCCCATGTTCTACCTAGTTTGTGCACTCAGTGGTGTGGAATATCAGCAAAGCCATGGAACTCTCCAGAAGGGAAAATGGATAGTTACTACTGACGTCTGTGTTAATTGCTACTGGAAGCTCTGGTTTATGATAATCAAACATCCTCAACAGTCACCTCTGAAAATATTTGACATGAACAGAATGCAAAGACTGCTAAGAGATTCAGAACTAATAAAAAAAATATCAATTAAACACTATTCAAGGGAGTATTGTTCCTGAGCCCAAGCAATACCATGTTGACCCAGTAAATAGAATTCTGGAGAATTTCTGGTCCCTACAACAGCACTGAATCCTATATAGCCTCTGCTGTTTGCTCATTTCTCGGGAGAACACATTTCATGGGTTGATGCAGTGGCATTACCTTAATAATTCCTATTGGAAAGGAGAATGAATCTAATTGAAATGATGAGGACCTCACAGGATGGTAGCATGGCAAGCTGAGAATGTGGGAAACTCCCAAATAGAGTCCCCAGATCAGGGTTCTCAATCACTGTCATACTGGACAAGTCTGTACTTTATCTCAGTTTTTTTCTGCAGTGATTAGAATGAGCTAGACACCTTTCAGATCTACCATGGTGAGGCAGGGAGGATGGAGTGGAAGAGCAACTGTATATGCCAGTGCAATGTGTGATGGAGAGTAACCAGTGACTCCTCGGTTCAGGTGAAGCTGGACCATTTCTTCCAGGAAGAAAATGTCAAGAAGCCCGGGAGGTTACTGTTAAGTGATGCTCCATGGCTCTGAGCCATGTGACCTCTGGGAATCACCACCAACATCCTAGCGCTGTATCAGGTAAGCAGAAAAAATTTCCATGTTGGAAAACAAATATATCAAAATAGAACAAACACAAATCTCTAAAGGTGTCCTGGGCTAACAATTATTTCTGCCACTGGTTGAGTCCTGTGCAGGAGGAGGGAGTCAGGTAGACACCTTGAGGATCAGACACCTGGCTGATTAGCCCCACTGGGAACCTGCACAGGGCAAAGCTTTGTCATCCCATCTCTTTGAAGATGCATCTTCTCTGGAGGCTTTTAAAAATAGTACACATTCTTAGCAGGAGAAGACAATACAATGCTTCCTTGGAGGCCCACATAGGGAAGATAGCCTTCCAAAATAATTAGGGCACTAGGTTCTATGGATAGTTGGACTTAAATGGAGGCATTAAAATAATGTTTATTCAACTAAAAACTCCTAGATATGGTGAAATAGCTGGTTGAATCAATTTTTTTTGTAGCAAAATTTCTGCTAGTAAAACCCAACTTGTTTTGTTATTGTTGATGTGTTATTATTTTTTACTGAGTTTAGCTGTTGAAGGGATAGACACCAAAGTGACAGTGCTTTGGGGAAAATCTTGTTTCTTCTGTATTTACCAATGTAGTCAAGTGGCATTTCAAATGTAGACAAGAGCTCCATTTTCAACACAGGAATAAGTCCACAGGTATTTGCCACAGCTCCCTGATGCTATTGCTGCTGCTGTGCTCTGTAGTGATCAAGAGAGTTTCCTCCCAAGAGAAAGAGCACTTCAGGCTTTGGAAGGCACATAGATAAAAAAGCACCAGGCTTGGACTGTACCTACATGATCCCAACTCTCTCCCTAAAATTGCTTACTGAAATATTCCTAAATGCCTAGGCAAGCTATGCTATGTAAATAAATGATTATCTGAGTATTTTAATTAACACATTTTTAATTGAGATATCTCAAATAGGATACTCTATTAAAGGAGATTATTCAGTGGTTTTAATTTTTCACAAGGTTATGCTATCATCACCAACACTCTAATTTCAGAACACTTCAATCACCCCAAAAAGAAACCTCATACCCATTGCCAATCACTCCCATTTTCCCTTCCCCTCAGCCTCTGGAAGGCACTAACCTAATTTCTGTCTTTACGAATTATTCTTCTGAGTATTTCATATAAATAGAATCATACAATATGTGGCCTTTTGCCTCTGGCTTCTTTTACATGTTTTCAGTTCAGATATTAGTAGGCACTAACATCTTTTTAAGCAATTACAAAATATAAATCAGATAGATATTGAAGCTTTTCTTTTTTATTTCTTTCCTTCTTTCTCTCTTTCTTTTTTTTATTTTTTAGTACATGTATAGAGTTGGTGCAGCCCCAGCCCATCCTTACATCCAGCCTTTGATGCCAGAGCCACAGGACATATATTTACAGTGTGACCTAAGGGTTACCCTAGCAAAACTAGTTGAGTCAACCCAACAAGACATTGTAGATTGCATAGAACTTGAACAAGAAACAGACCATAACTGAGAATGGTGGAAAATGGGGGCCAGATAGAGAAGGTATCCAGGGGTATAGTTAATATCTGAGTACTGGATGACAGACAAAATACAAGCGAAAGAACAATGAGTGAGATGAGGTCAGTGGAGAGATGCAGGCCAAGCAGCCAGGGCTCTGAAGTATGACAGCAGCCCTGACAGAGCGTAAGCTTACATCATAGAACCACACAATACTGCACTGGAGGGAAACTTTAGCTACCTCCTCCAACTCCACCATTTTGAAGATAAACATTCTGAGGCCCAGAGAAGTTAGGAGATCTCCCTGAGCAAAAAAAAAAAAAAAAAAAAAAAAAAAAATAGCGATTACCTATTTAGAACCCTTTAGCACACTGCCATTGTCCCAACAGAGGAGTTTGTGAGAGCTTAACACCAAGATGAGGCTTTGAAATCATTTACTCTCACACCTTCATGTGATGTATGAGCTAGGTAAAGGTCTGAGATAGTTTTGTTTTATTATTATTGTTGTTGTTGTTGTGTTATAATTAATTGTTGTGGTACTGGGGGCTGAACCCAGGCCTTTGTGAATACTAAACAAGTGTTGTACCACTGAGCTTGATCTCCAGCCCTTTACAATCAGCTTTAAAAAGAGGTTTGAGGCCGGGCATGGTGGCGCACGCTTGTAATCCCCATGCTTGGGAGGCAGAGACAGGAGGATCATGCAGGTTTGAAGCCAGCCGCGCTGGCTTAAGAGACCATGTTTCCAAATTTTAAAAAAAAGTATAAAATAGGTCTGGGAGTGTAGCCCCTGAGGTCGAAGGGTTTCCAGGAACCCTACTACCACCAAAAAAAAAAAAAAAAGTTTGATTCCTTTGACCTAATTTTGATGACTAAATTATCTAAATACCTAGAGTTCTTTTACATTTTTCTTTACATTTTTAATTAATTTAGACTACTTAACTTATTATTGAGGTCCTCATCAGGCCAGCCAATAGAAATGGCCTAATTCTATATTTTAATTAGACCAATGATGCCCAGAAAATGCACATAAATATCATGCAGTGACTCCTATAAATCACTATTATAAAATTAGCAGTTCAAAAGGCATGACTCTGAAGGCCTTTCTGCCATTTAAAATTCACAATGGTAGCTTTTAAATCAATTTTTGCTACATTCATGCTACAGGAGCTTTGTTCCTTCAGAATAAAAAATAGAAAGGAGTTTAAAAGTAAGCAGACCTTAATATTGTTTAAATTAGTCAAGGGAAAAAATTTAGTTTATTCCTACAGTGAGAAAATACAAGACATTCAAGTGGTGGTATAAGGCATATTTATTGCAGAGTTTGGTAACAAACTGAGAGAAATAGAGGCTGTAGAAGAGTATTTAAATTTGGCATCCTTATATATTATATGAACATTATATATAACATGATATTTATACACATCCTCGTGTATATGTATGCATGTATATCTACAAAGACAATGTCTAGAAGAACATCCAAAGAGTATTAGAAATTTTATCTTCAAGTAGTGGAATTATGCCAGGATTTAGTTTCTGGCTTTTTTCCTTGAAATTCTCTTTTCTTCTTCTTTTCATTTGTCTACAATGAACATGAGTTACTTGTATAATTAAAAGTTCTAAAAATAGGCTTTGCTTGGAATATTTGTTTGCAAGACTGGCTCATTATTATTTGTTCCTACAACAAGTATCTCTTTAGAACATATAACAAAAATAAAACCAAGTTGGCCTTATCTTACCACAGTCGGAAAATACTTAATTCTTCTACAACACATATGAATCTATACAAAGGGAAGCTTATGAAAAAAAAAATCTTGAGACTCAACCTACTCCTTTCCCCTATTCCCTTTTTTCTTAGAAAGATGGAGCTCCTTTCCGCTCCCATTGATGTCTTGAACCACCATTTTCTGTCTAGGCTAAACACAATATTCTTAGTTTAAAATATGCACTCAAGCTGGGCGTGGTGGCGCACGCATTGGGAGGCTGAGACCTAGAGAATCTTGGTTCGCCGACAGCCTCAGCTACTTAGTGAGGCTTTCCGCAACTCAGTGAGACCCTGTTTTAAAATAAAGGATAAAAAATAGGGCAGGGGGGTGTAGCTCGGAGGTCAAATGCCCCCGGGT
Source organism: Muscardinus avellanarius (assembly GCF_963383645.1). Lineage (NCBI taxonomy): Eukaryota > Metazoa > Chordata > Mammalia > Rodentia > Gliridae > Muscardinus > Muscardinus avellanarius. Next base: position 33,987,674 of record NC_137801.1, read on the forward strand.
TCCATCCCCAGACTCGCAAAAAAAAAAAAAATTGTACTCAAGCTCAAGGCTGCCTACTTCATATGTGAAACATAAACTTCATCTATGCCCTGTTGCAAAGTTTACAGGAACATCACCTACCTCCTCCACAGGCATATTTCCTGAGCTTGTTCACCACTTTTCCCTCACAGCAAAGTCCTCAATGATAGGGAACTGTGAGTCACCCTATTGGCTTACTCCTGAAGTAGAAAGCTACAAGAATAGACCAGGGTTATGTTCCAAAGGACCATATCACCAGGGTCACCATAATGCACAACTGTGAGGAGTTCTATTTTAGGCATAGGTTACATTAATGGTGCCTCTGTAATTGTACAGTACACATCCAGGAAAATGTATTCTACAGCATTTTAAGATGTTTATGTTTTTCTAGTACATATTTGACTCTGAAGGACATTTTCTCCACAAATTATAAAAGCAAAAAGGGTTTTTGATAAGTTTATATATGAATATAAATACAACTATGTATATACAAATATAGAGAAACACATTCTCCTATAAATTTCACAAGTATTTTTAAGGATGGACTTCTAATTATAAAACCAGTAGACTACATATAGTGAAAAAAAATACATGAATACCTAGCTGATCACATAAATAAAAGTAGAAATTTCTACTTAGATTTGGAATCATGAAATATCAGATACAATGTTGGGCTTTATTGGTAAAAGCAAAGATTAGTTTTATACTTCATATTTTTGTAATTATTCTCATGTTCTTGGAGTCTATTGCTCTAATGATTTTTTGAGAACAGCTTTTTTGCAGTATCACTCACATGCAATGAATTGAACATATTTTGAGTGTTCAGTGTAATACATTTGGTTTCTACGTAGTGAGCAGGAATATTTCAATGTGATTTTAACTTACACCTCTTTAGTGTCTAACGATGTTGAGCATTTGTCTATGTGCTTATTTGGTAATTTTATATCATCTTTATTGAAATGTCTGTTCAAATTTTTTGCCAATTTCACGATGTTTTAATTGTTGAATATAAAACAGCCTATCTCCAGCCTATAAATACAGTCTCAATAGAAATCTTTAGATATATTGTCAATATTTTCTTTTTTCTGGCATGTCTTCCCATTTTTTAAAAGCATCTTTAAAATACTAGAAGGTGCTAATTGTATTATTTTTAAATAGAACATGTTTATGATGAATTACCTAAGAAATCTTTGCCCAATCTGTTTCCAACGATTGTCTTCTAAAAATTTTATAGGCTTTATATCAAATTAAATGTATATACTGAATTAATTTTTGTATGTAGATAAAGTTAGAAAGTTCATTTCTTTTTAGTTTTCATATGGGTATCCAATGTTGCCAACAACATTTGTTCTACTCTAAATTGTTTTGCAATTTTGTAAAACAAATAGCAATAATGGGGACCTTGGGGTGTGGCTTAGTGGTGGACCACTTGCCTAGCATACTGTGCCCTGGGCTTGATCCCCAGTGTCGCAAACAAAGAAAAGATGAAGAAGCAACAACAAAAACTCAGTTGTTTATGTATATGTGAATTAACATATACACATATATTCTTTATTGTGTTACACTAACCCAATTTTATTTTTATGCCTCTACCACACTATCTTAATTACCACAACTTTCTGAGACAGAAGGATTGCAGTTTGTGGACAACCTCGGCTACTTTGTGAGGCCCTTTGCAACTCAGTGAGACCCTGTTTCCAAATAAAGGATAAAAAAATAGGACTAGGGTGTAGCTCAGAGGTAGAATGCTCCTGGGTTCCATCACCAGTACCACACACACACATACACAAAGGACAATATTGCAGGTCCTGTTACCCCTGCAGTATTGTCCTGTTTTTCAAAGTGGTTTGAGCTATTCTAAGTTCTCTATATTTCCATATGAATATTAGAAAGAGTATGATAATTTCTACCTCCCCAAACAAAGGAACAAATAAAACCATGCTATTTTCATGTGGATTATGCTACATTAATTTTGGAATAATTAATATCTTAAAATACTGAGTCTTCTGGCCCATGGAAGGAAAATATCTCCTTTTATTTATATTTTATTTAATTTTTCTCTTTTGTCATTTTTAATGTATAGGTCTTGCCCATTTTTGTCAAACTTATTGCTGAGCATTTCATATTTTATGATATTCTAAATAGCATTTTTAATATTAGCTCACATTTGTTGCTAATATATAAAAACAATTTCTTTAATCTGTACACTAAAAAATATTAAACTCACTGACTAGTTTTAAAAGTTTTACTTTGCAGAATCCATGAATGTTTTGATACAGACAATCATGTTGTTTTCAAAGGCAAAAAGTATTGTTTCTGTCTTTATATTTTTTCCCTGCTTTATTGCACTGGCTAGAATCTCCAGTACAATGTTGAGTAAGTTGGTGAGATTAGACATACTTGTATTATTTCTGATCTTACAAGAAAAAAACAGTCTTTTGTTCCTAAATATAATGTTAGTTTTAAGATTTTTACATATATCCTTTATTAAGTGACTTCCTTTTGTTGTTTGTTTTTCTTATAGTTTCTTTTTTTAGTTAGGAATGGGTGTTGGATTTAGCCGGTTGCTTTTTCTACATTTATTGAAATGCTCATATAATTTTCCTTGTTGAATTTGTTAGTATGGTACTCATCAGCACAATGATATATTTAATATTTGATTTTTATTGTCGATAAATCCCAAACCATAATTTCTGGAAATCAAAATGTTAGTCTAGGTTGCCACTTTGATGACATTAGGTTGGAATGAGCTAAATAACCATTTTCTTTCCTACGAATGCTCTCATGAATTTCAGTTGGCTAAATCTGTTACAACTGCCTTTGTGTCTATAGCTGTTAGATCCAATCAGGTTAGTTATCAACTAGCACTGGAGAAGAGAAAGGGGGCAGAGGATTTTAAAGTTGACATGTAAATTAAAATGTGGACCCAAATCCGCCTATTTGAAGACCTAGTCAAACTAAACAAAGACAAATGGAAATGAAGCATGTCACTTTTAATGTCATTTTCTTCTTCAAAATAAACCTGAAATATTTATCTAAAGTCTTTTCATGAAGCTACAATAGTAATTATCTCAGAGAGCTAGTTTATAGTAACAGGTCCCAGAGATATAAATTCACCTAAATTTTACCTTAGTTCTTTTTAGCCTTTGGCACATGGTAATAATACATTAAGAAACAAAAGGGGGAAATACCCCAAGGCTTCTTACATTTAGACCATTTGCCACTGGACTGTATCATGAAATGAACCTGGCATACAACCAAGATAAGTAATTGAAATGGCTCCAGGCCAATTTAAATTGAGTACTACCGACTCTCTATGTGAAAAATAGTTCACAGGTTTGGTATACAAACATCACATGCAAACACACACACACACACACACACACACACACACACACACACACACATTATGAAAATTTTTTATTCTCCAAGAAGGACCGGGGTTTCTATTGGCCAGTCAAACTTTGTCCAGGGAACTCCTAGACCTGGTTTAAAAAAAAAAAAAAAAAGAAGCTGATAGTTTTTTCTGGTAATTATCAATAAATAAAAAATATTTTTGATCTGTGAGCAAAGTTCAGACTGGTATAATTCTGGACTGAACTAGATTTTCTTCCGCGATTCTAGCACATAAGAAGATTGAGAAGTAGACTGGTCACTTGAAGGTTGGAAAAAAGATAAGTTACTTAAAGGAAAACGCTTGAATAAGTTTTGTGTTCTTCCCATTGGAAAATCCTAGATATAGTAAAAAAAAAAACTTGCTAGAAGAATTTTCTCCTATGTATATTAACACAGAATTTAACAATGTTTAAACATTGATAAACACATTTTGTGTAAAAAGCCTGCCTCATTCATTATAAGAATTAAAATTAGGAGCTGGGCATGGTAGCTCACACTTGTAATCCCTGCTCTTGGGAGGCTGAGACAGGAGGATCACACAGGTTCAAAGCCAGCCTCAGCTACTTAGTGAGGCTCTCAGCAATTCAGTGAGACCCTGTTTTCAAACAAAATATAAAATAGGTCTGGGAGTATAGCCTGGAGGTAGAAAGCCTCTGTGTTCCACCTCCAGTACCACCAGAAATTTAAAAAATAAAAATAAAAATAATCAAATAAATAAATTAGGAGCTGATTTTTTAATCCCATTAAAACTTTAGCAGAGATCGTGAATTTTCAGAGTAAAACAATGTTTTATTATTGAAGTTTGCTTTTCTTTCTTAAGAAAACTATATGTCTGAATTCAAAAATGAAGAGAAAGATTCCCCATTTTTATTGACTAGCATTTCTAAGTTAATTTATGACAAAATATCTCATCTGTTCCAAAGATCAACAAATGTCAATAGTAATGCTCATAATACTAAATATACATTATATATTATAAACTACATCTATTTCAATATACTGATATTGAACTGCTCAATAAAAATGGACTATCTATTGTTGTACTTTCACAGAATTAAAGAGACCAATATTTTGCCCAAATGATCATTAATTTAGAAAAGAAAAGGTTCTTTTTGATATAACTAGTTGGATTGATATTCCCACAAACTGAACTGAGTGCAGCTGATGCCTCGGCTAAGACTGCCTGAGATGTCACATAGATGTCAGTGAAATACACTGCAATTAATGCTATTAGTAAAGGAGTCATTACAAGGGGCAAAGAAATGATTCTGAAATTAATATGCAACTGCAGATTAACATAAAAGGAAGATATACTTCATCACATCAACTTATTCCACTCAATTCTGGGGCAAAAAGCATACCTTCCTTTGAAGTTTGGAAAAAATCTTTGGAACCTGGATACTTCCATATACATTTCCTGAATCCCTTGTGAACAAAAAGTCACAATCAACAAAAGTAGGTACTCTACAAATAACTTTGCATATAAGAGTCTAACATAAGACAAATTTAGAAAACAAAATAGAATTCCAGATCAAGAATATTAAAACAAATCTGGTTTATCTGGTCATTATAATCTTCTAGAAACTGAATTAGATTTTTTCCAGAATCTATTTCTCATACTTTGTAAGTATATTTTTAAGGTGCATTAGGTTTATTTGTATCTCAAGGCCACTGATTCTAAAGAATCTTGGGGTCTTCTACTTAATAAATAAGGTTTAAAAATTACTAACTATAAGACCACTGACTTCTAATCCCACCCTGGTCCTTCACAAGTTATCATCTAGATATTTAAATGCAGCTGGAGAAGTACTAAAATAATATATGGTTTTGTTTTTCAGGTTTCCACATCCTAATTCAACGAAAAACCTAGAAAACTACCTAAAATTATTTCAAGGCAAAACTAAACATAGAGATAACCAGGTGTGAAGGACGACAACATAATTAGAGTGTAATATATACTGCTGAGAGCTCAGTGACAATAGACTCTCAGAATTCCATTTGTCAGCATTTTGATTGTCTTTTACAAAGTACCAATGAGATTCTTTATTATTGAGTTCCATCTGTGTCATGCATGACATTTGTATATTAATCACATTATAATTTATTGTTTGAACTTTAAAATATAACCCTCATTGGTGTGCATCAATGTAAAAAGATGTGGCACCTGGCACTAGGAAAGAAAGAAATACATGGCAGGTGCCATGCTTTGATCTAGAAAGATGGATCAATAAAACATTCCCTGTTTGAGTCTCTCATTTTACTGGTCATAGAGGGACCCATGATCAGTTAAGTATGAGAAGTCAGGAAAATGCTTCATAGAAAAGGTAGTGTTGAATTTGCTCCTGGAAAAATAAAAATGGATTTGCCAGGCAAATAGTCCAGAAAGCAATGACATTTGAATCTGAGATATGTCTCTGTACTACCTTTGAATAGTGGTAGATCTCAACCTGGGACTTGAGTAATATGTTGGTGTATAATAACAGCTAATCCAGTTCCTCCATTGAACTAATAGTATGGTTTTGGGTATGATATTCAGTTTTGCTGGGCATGTTTCTTCATTGATGAAATAGAACAGTACCTGACACACAGTGATGTTGAAAATATTAAATGGCATAAATGTTGAAACTGCTTAGCCTAGTGCCTGATACTTTGTGATCACTCAAAAATATTATCTGTTATTGTTATCAGTATACCTTCCTTGTAGATACTAAAAGAGAGCCTCAGTGCCCCCATTTCCTGATTCGTTTAACAGAGTTGATAAAAGTGATACCTTCTAAAGCCTGCTGTGGAATAAGGATTTGAACTTCAGCAGCGTGAGGATAGGGCTGTGGAAAAGAGAGCCACACTCTAATGTGTCTTCACCACATCTGGCTGCCTAACATCACCTTTACATTTGCACTGATGTGATCTGCCCTGCCATCTGTGACCTTCAACCTGGCTTTGACTCTGCACGTATTTTTATATTAGCTCCTGTGATTGCTAGTCATTTTTTAAAGTCTTGCTTTTAAATATTGCTGCTTTTAATGGACTGATGTAATTTTGTGAACATTTGAATAAGTTTTGTTGTGTTGGGTGGAGAATATAAAATGGTCATTTCTGGGCTCCATGAAAGGGAGACTTAACCCCACTGTCAGATCTTCAGAAATTCCACAGACAACTTCAAAGAGCCTTTTTACCTTACCTTAATGAGAAGTCCTTGAGAGCCAACAACCTCATTTAATGAAATTGTTTTTGGAGTATTGAGAAGAGAGACTAAAGAAAGTTCCTTCATACGTTAGGAATTCCTTCAAAGCAAGGTTTCAGTATCTCTGGTGATCCTACCGGGCACAGATTACAGGGCCCCACCTCCAAGTTCCTGATTGAGTAGGTTTGGGTAGGACCCGAGAACCTGCCTTTCTATCACATTTCCAGATGATATTTTAGAAGACAGAGTAAACTACTACAAAATGCACACAAAAAGATGGTAAGTAACGCTAATGTCCCCTCCTGCAGAATTTTGCCGGATAGTAGTTTCATACACTCCTTATCACCAACCCCTCTATTACTCAGCTCTTATCTGAGCTTATTTGCAAATGAGAATCTTGCTTTAAAGGCAAGGTCCCAGTATGGTCCCCATCCAGAGTACCTCCCTGCCCCAATCTGTGTTTACTCTTCACATATTACCCAGTGGCGATCCAGCATTCCTAAATGGCCAGTGTCCAATTGTAGTCTCGCTGGGATACAGGAAATAAGCAGGATTCAGAGCATTTGGCATCACTGAATGCCTTGTATCTCTCTAAACCTGCCCCATGTTATCATCATTCAGCTCACTTATTTATTTGTCTCCTACCACTCAAACGAAGTCTCATGAAGGCAGCGAATTGTTCTTTAGCTTTGTTCACTAGCACACAATACTATCATAAAAAGTAAATCTAGATTTTAAGATGGATGTTACTTACAAGTTCAGCTTCTCTGAAGATGTCCTTGGCAGAGCCAAGGTTATTTCTCCCTGCTCAAGGAGCAAAATTGTTTTTAAACTTCTCTTATTCAAAATATTCTCTCATTCAGAGAGAATATCTGCCATTTTTCAGATTGATCCTAGACAGTGGTAATAAAATAAGCCTCATACATCATGCAATCATATTGGCTTTATGATTCTTTTGTTCTGAATTAGAGAAAAGAGCTGTTTTAGTTTAGAATTCTACATGAATAAAATTCTGACTCATGTCAACAAATCACTGGCAAAGCAGACACTGAGAAATAAAAAAAAAAAAAACTGCGAGTAAATTTTATTAGAGAAGCCCTACAAGTACTCTACAATCATTGATTGATTAAAGGTTGACTCAGTATCCTTTAAAACAAAAACACATACGCAACATGACAATAAACAGAGTAGAATATATACCTATAAAGTAGAAATATTATTTAAAACCATATGCATTGTTTATTTTTTTTAAATGAGATTTAAAAGTGAAACAAACTCAATGTATAATTAGGGCATAAAATTTCTCAAAAACTACTAAGTGTATTTATTACCTTAGATGGACCTTATTTAACAGACTATTTTCACATGAAAATCATGACAGTATGTAAAAATAGATAGTAAATGTGTAGTACTTCTCCAGTTTTTAAAAACTTCAGTGTGTGTTTTTTGTTACTCTGCAAACCTGCTGCTGGCTTTTGCTTTGGTCCTTCTGGGCCATGAAGAAAGTGGACACTGGCAGTGTGCAGATTTCACCTAAGTGCATAAGAGGCCAGTCCAGGGTTTGGCTAGAATATGCAGGAGCTAAATCCATGGATCCATGGCAATGAATATCATCACATAGAAAACCTAATTATTTTCCTTTCTCTCTACATCTAAAGGAAGCCAGGTAAATTTGCTGGAACTGGGCTAAAGTTGGAAAGGATACAGATTTAAAACCATCAACGAGTGATTTTCAAACTCTGGTGTACATCTGAGTTTTGTGGAGAAGTGGTTCAAAATACAGTTATCTGAGCCTCATCTCAAAGCCATCTAATCAGGGTCACCTAGAAGAGGTCCATGTTGTAAAAAAAAAAATCCTGATTCTGGTATAGCTCAGACTGTCACCTACTATGCATCAAGGATTATAAAAAAAATTTCCATTTATTATTTTACAGAGAAGAAAAAGGGCTTGATAACTTTGGTAAAGTCACTTGACTAATATGTGACGAAGCCAGAATCACCTGGAACCAAACCCCACTCACGGAACCACTGCACAAAACTGCCCCAGGGAAAAGGAAACCATTGCTTAGTGAAATCTGGAGATATTTACGAGAGTCACTCCAATAATAATGCTATTAATTTTGATAAGAAAAATGAATAAATTGAAATTTAGTCTTCAGGACTTTAGAAGTTACTCAAGGATATTTTAGACAAGCACCTCTCTGTTGTAGAAAGTGCCTACTGCATGGTGCACTTGGGAAAATTAATCTTTAGAAATTGGTATTTATTTATTTTTGTTTTAAACCTTATAATGACAAGGTTGAGTTTAAAACTGGTGCCTAGGGTAATGAATTTTTATAGATGGTATGGTCCCTAGAATTTGAGAATGATTTTATGGCTTTCCTACACTACAAATGCAACTATTTGGAAAGTTTTCAGCTCCCAGGAAACTGGATTTGGAAAGTAAGACACGGATACCTAGAGTTAATATACATAGAAACAATGAGAAGACCTTACTTCTTGGCACACTCCTGTTTATAGGCAGTGAGAGTGGCTTCATCTCACCGCAGGGAGAAATCAAACTGACACACTATTTTACAAGAAACAGAAGATCACAATGAGAATTTCCAATTTTCTAAGCACAACGATGAACAGGTGTTCATGAAGCCTCCAGCAGATTGTTCAACATTGCATCTATTTAACTTAGTTTTCCTTCACTTGGCTCAGAGGCACTGGACTAAGGGACCCACTTGTTTCTCACATAATGACGTCAGGCTTCTATTGTTCTCTCTGGTTCTTTGCAACATGGACCTTTTCAATACCACTTAATGAATTCTTGGAGCTCCCTTTGTCACTTGGTTGGTCCAAGCCTTGGCAGCATTGATCCCTTTCCAGGCCATATGTTTTTATAGGAAATGAACAGTACATGATTCCTGAATAAACAAATGAGAAAGAAGGCATGCCTCACTAAGCAGCACATCTCTTAATTCCATGTATGAGCGTTCTACCTGCCATAAAGCTCCTACTTATGTTGGCAGAAACCTTTCATTCAACTCTTCTCCTGTGGCCATCATTCTGCCCTTCTCTTATCCCCTGAAGGAAATTCCTTTCATATCTAAAAGAAGTTATTCTAAGCTCTAATTCTTTTCCACATCCTTGTCAAACATTTATTTTATATGACATCTAGATATATCAATATTGTGACTATCCTTCTACTGTATAAGAAAAATAACTATAACTATAATAAGCTAATAGTACTTCTCTGCAGAGAATTTGTCAATATTCCTATTAAAAATGGTACTAAGAATTGAACACAGCTCCTAATGTGAGCTGAAAAATGCAACTTCTTTTGTATCTTTAACTTCCTTCTCCTCAACAAAATTAATTCCTTCAAAAGTATATGCTTTTATAAGTATCAGTTTCAAGAGTTTATTAATTCTTTCCAGTGACAATAGCTTGACATTAACTAAATTATATTAGTATATTTTCTTGTAGAAGGAATTTAAAGAAATAAGAAGTAAGTTCTGTTTTGTGAACACCCACCATGTGCTGTGAACTATGAAACACACTTTATAAACAGGAAAAAATGGTACAGTCAATCATATATTGTCTTAGAAATCAGAAAAACTTTGTTTACTTTCAAAGCATCAATGAATGTTGGAGCAAATAGGAAGTATTCAATCAACATTTCTTGAATAAGTGGATGCATTTTCCACCTCTTAGGTGGGAATTATGGAACCTTTATCCATTGTAAAGTTGTTGAAAATTGTGTAAAATAGACACTCAACATATATTAGCATTTATTACAATTTTCACCATCACCATCACCATCCTCATCACCACCACCATGACAAGCATCTTCATATTATTTAAATCTCCCACAACCTAATAGTTGACTCTTTTATGTGTTACATACTACATTTGTATATATACTTAAACATTCAGGATTTCCTAAATTATTATGTCTTGGCACTTCTATTCTTAGTTGACTGCTTCACTTGACTGTGGATTATCTGATGATTTTCTGAGCATACATGCTTACTTTATTGACCTTTGGTGTGCATTTTATGCTACAGACAAAGCCTAAAAAACCAATGTCAGACCATAAGTTGATGTTAAAAATGAAGACTAGAATTGACCTTAGATCAGAATTTTCTTAAATAATAAGGAAATGGTTTTCAGTTATTTTAGGTTTCTTTAAACTTTTCACATCTCTTTGAATTCACTTTGATGTGGATCTCATTGTTAAGAAAAGAAAGGAAGACTTAATGTTCATCAGATCATATAATATGGGAGATCATACTTAAAGGGAGACTTTCCTCTGTTTTCAATATTTTCCAAATTTGATCTTTTAAGAGTTTCCTCAAAAGAGCATTTGATGAATAAAAATGCATTAAAATAAAATGTGACTGGCCTCTTCCATCCTAATTCCCTGAGAATACTTTATCAGTCACTGTTCAGAACAAAATTAGCCAGTTTGGCTATTAGTCATCAACAATTTTTATCCCTTCACTCTGAGAGCCTGTCTCCCTGGTCTTCCCTTGTAAGCAGATGGATGAATTGTTTGGAAAAAGGAGCCATGCAAATCAAAGGCTAGAAAATCCCTTAACTGGGAGTTGGCAACCCTGTGTTCGATTTGGCTCTGTATATTTTCAAGGTCATACATCTACATATGGTGCCTCAGAATCCATTTCCTCATTTATAAATTAAAGGGAATATGATACTTCATCATTTTCAAAGTCTTCCTGTCATACAAACCCAGCATCTGGATTTTTCCCTTTCAAATAATGACTTCAACATTTCATGAAAAACATCTGTTAAGGAATGGAATAGATTTTTCCCTCCTGAAATTTTGGTGTATGGTTTGCACAAGGCAACTCTCTGAGCTACTCACAAGCAGAATAATCACTTACATCATTTCTAATTGATATCCTACTTTTCAGAAAAGAAACTGAACCTCAAGGTTTATATGCCAAGGCACAAGGGATCTAAGAATAGATCAGAATGTTGTTGCTAAGGCATGGGATCTATGGAGTACTGCCTGCCAGGTAATGAATCACCTGAGACACTAAGATGTAAAATATTTTCCATTAATTTAATCAATTCACAAGCATTTATTAAACTTCAAGAAATTCTGCCATTCAGTCATGGTAGAATTTTCTGTAAAATCTAAGAAAATGAAAAGGCTTATGATGGCTGGCTGCCACTGGAACGAAACAGTAAGACAATTTCTCTAGCTTTCCTTTTTCCTATTACACTTCCCTGGATAAGCATAAGAAAAGATTTTATCATGATGATTTCTGAAAGGCTGCTTTATGGCTATGCATGATAAAGAAAGTGTTTTCCAGGTATCCTTGAGTTCATCATCAGTTAAACTTCCCTTTTTTGTGATACTGGAAATTGAACCCATGGTCATTCTACCTCTGAGCTTCCAACTCAGCCCTATTTTTTATTTTGAAACAGGGTCTGGCTAAGTTTCAGAGGGCCTTGCTAAGTGGCTGAGGCTGGCCACAAATCTGTCATCCTCCTGTCTCAACTTCTCAAGTACTGAGATTACAGGAACTGGCCACCACACCCAGCTCAGCTAAACTTCTTGAATGTGAAAACCTTTTTAGTAAATTTTTCTTTTCTTTTCTTTTCTTTTCTTTTCTTTTCTTTTCTTTTCTTTTTTCTTTTCTTTTCTTTTCTTTTTTTGTGGTACTGGGGGTTGGAAACCAGGGGTGTTCTATCTCTGAGCTACACCCCCAGCCCTATTTTTTATTCTTTATTTAGAAACAGGGTCTCACTGAGTTGCCAAGGGCCTCACTAAGTAGTTGAGGCTGTCCATGAACTGAAATCCTTCTATCTCAGCCTCCCAAATGCTGGTATTACAAGTGTGTGCCACCATGCCCAGCTACTACTGGTTTTTATTCCACAGAACCAAGCAGTATTTTCCACTTAGTAGACAATTCATAAATATTTGTAGAAGAAAAAGGATGCCCACATTTTCTCACATTTAATGCCTCCACACGTCTCCATTAAGTTTAGGCAATATCAGTTCAGTATGAAATAATAGCAAATAAATAAATAATAAATGCTACTTACATAGTGTCTGCCACCATGTGTTGCTTAACACAGACACACTCACACATGCACACACTCTCTATGTATACTTAACTCTATAATAGCTTTTATAATTCATATTTAAAGATAAGTAAATTGATATATATTTAGCATTGCTCAGAGGCACTTTCTATTGCATTGTTACTAAAATTTCAGCTTAAGAGTCTTTACAATTTAAAATTCAATTAATTATATAATATTTAAATTGATGATGAATATAATCAGAGGTTATTAATAGTTGATAAGAGTATTCACAAAAATATTCTTAATTAATTATTCTTAAAGCAGTATCTTATAGACAACTGTAATGCTTTTGTTCCTAAGAGCTTCTAGTATATTTATTATAGATAATTACAAGGCTGATAATCAATTTACTTAAATAGCTCATAACACTAAGACCTACTATATAGTCTCTCCTTGATAAAAATAAATCATTCTGAATTTTACCAATGTTACCTTTCCAGAATTTTAAATACAAATAGAAGTAACTTAAGCTTTTAATGGATGCCCATAAAAACTACTGCCAACATAAAGCTCATAAATCTTGTAAATAAAATTATCATCTCTGAGTCTCAAATTATTTCTTTACCTGATTTAAAAAAAATATCAGTTCCTTCAGCTAAAAATAATCCTGAGTGATTAATCTATTCAAAAGAAAACAAATATGGATTTCTGGGCTTACTTGCCTGTTATAATCTCCTTTTTAAAATCCCCAATTTAAAATTCTATTAACGTTCATTCCCTAAATATTTGTGTGACAAGATTCGAGTACCAGGAAACAGCAGAATGTAAAATTAACATTGAGGAGCATCTGACCCAGACAGCTGCAACTTGATGATTATTTGTCCTATTGCCCACTGGTTGGAGGGGGACATACAATAAAAACAAATCCTCCTACTCAAACAGTTTCCGGCAGTATTTAGCTGGATTCTAAATATGATACTGGAATTTAGAAATATTTCAAAATGTTGAAGTGATACAAAATGATATCAGAAAGACAGATTTTTTTTATCAATGTGCTTTGCTCATCCTTGAATAGGCATGATGGAATTGTGAGAATTTTTTTATGAATGAAATACCATTAAGATTTATAGAATAAAAAAATCTAAGAACATTTTTTTTCATTTCCAAGCATACTTGACATATACTTAGGTGTAATTTATATTCCAGACAAAGACACCTGGTGTTTAAAAGGGGGTACCATTAATAATTCCAATACCTATAAACCAAGATATTTTCAGGAAAACTGGGACAAAATTAATAAGGTGACTATTCATGTAAAAAGATTTGAAGATATCTTAAATAGAAATCTACAGGACTGGGATATAACGAGCTTAAAATAATTCATATAAATGTTTGAATTTTTTAAATCAACACTGGGTTGAAAGAGCTGGCATTGGTACCATGAGTGAGATGGTCAGAGGGCTCATATTTTTGAAGAGGGGAAATACTCAGAAAAATAAAAAGCAGGAATTGCATCTGGTTTGAACAAATGGAATTCAGATATAAGATGGAGTTCAAACACAAGATGAGTTTATTTCAGAGACACTTCTAAACCTTCAGAGCAGGATTATTTAAATTTCCTACTATACACTTATATAGGACCAAACATTTAATTTTTTCTAATTTTTACTTTTCCCCTTTATTGTTACTATAACATTTAAATGTGATAAATCCCTATTTTAAATATCATTCAAAATGAAGTATCTTATGCAGTTATTAAGAATATAAGCTTTTAATTTCCCGAAACTGGCTGTTTTTATCATCCACTAAACAAAATCTCTTCCTTTCCTCTCTCTCTCTCTCTCTCAAATGACTCATTTTATTCTGTTTTTCAAATCTGTATTTTATCAGGAATATCCTACTTTTGATTTCCCACAAAAAATTGTTTGGCTTACTGGAAATGTCATGGTGGCATGTTTTGTTTGTTTGTTTGTTTGTTTGTTTGTTGTGGTACTGGGGATTGAACCCAAGGGCATTCTACCGCCAAGCAACACACCCAGACCTATTTTATTTTTTATTTGGACACAAGGTCTAAGTTGCTGAGAGCCTCACTAAATTACTGAGGCTGGCTTTGAGCCAGTGAATCTCCTGTTTCAGCCTCCCAAGTACTGAAATTACAGAAGTGTGCTACCATGTTCTGTTATTAAGCATATCTTCCAATGGGACACCTGTTTCAAGAGACACTGTGACCACCTTTTCCAACTGTGTGAGGCCACACCAGCTGCAGAGGTGAGGGGGAGATGTGGCCCTCAATCTCCATGTCTCGGGGCTCAGTGTCTCCCAGTCTTGGGGCAGCTGTGCACTCAGGGCTTTGTTCTCACTTACTTCAGACCCTCTCTTTAGCTCCAGAGACCCTCTCTGGACCCCTTTCCACTCTGTCCTTAATAATGACCCAGCCTATCTATTTAAAGGCCTGCTTTCCTCTGTAGACAGATTCTGGAGAAAAACTATTAAATCCATTATAGAAAAAATGACATTCATTTTCTCTTTTAAAACCACAAAATAAATGTAGTTTATTTTGCAAGGGTTTAAGTTGATGCTCAATGGTTTGGGGAAAACACAATTCTGCTCCCTTTGGTAAATGCAATGAAAAAAATCTACCTTCCTAGGAATTCATAATGAAAAGGCTGACAGAGAAATACTCGGCCCCTGACACCAGGCAGGTTAACAGACTGGCCTGGGATGCTCTGTTTGTCTTGTCAACCAGTGGGCAGGTCAAGAATTCAGCTCATGCCAGCATTTGGAAGGCAGAGACCAGAGGATCATGGTTCTCGGACAGCCTCAGCTTGTGAGACTCCTTTTTCAAAAATAAAAAGACCAAAAAAAAAAAAAAATAGGGCTGGGGGTATAAGCTCAAAGGTAGAATGCTCCTGGGTTCTATCCCCAATACCACCAAAAAATAAAAAATTAAAAAAGAATTTGGCTCATAATATTCCTGAGAGCAAGGAGGCATAATGACCCCCAAGAATATAAGAAGGCTACACTTTTCACATTTCCCTGTTACAAGGCATTTTATACTATATAATTAATCATATTTTATTAAATGTCACTTTTAAAATTTGGAGGTCAGTTTCTTTTGAGGCCAGTCTCAGAATGTGAATCGATCTAACCAATTTGTGATTTATTGCCATATAATATAAGCACCATTTCAATATCTTTATATTTCACTGTCCTTCATAGGTTACTTAGAATATATAAATAGAACCGGGAGTGGTGGTGCACGCTTGTAATCCCTGCGCTTGGAAGGCGGGGACAGGAGGATCGCGCATGTTAAGAGACCCTGTTTCCAAATAAAAAAAATATAAAATAGGTCTGGGAGTGTAGCCCAGAGATAGAAGGGTTTCCAGGTAAAAAATAGATAGATAAATAGATAGATAGATAGATAGATAGATAGATAGATGATAGATAAGACGCACATTAAGGGCCAGCTGGAGTTCTCTGCCTGGCTTGCATAATGCCTAGAAGCATGGGCTGCCTTCTCCACTATCCCACAAGGGAAATTTGCAGCTCTGACTGTCCAGAGCTGGTTCACAAGCAGATGTATTGCATCTTCAGTCAGCAGATATGTAGTTTGTGCAATGGTGGAAACGAGGATCATGGAGTCTGGATTTTTCCGGCAGGCTTAAGTAGCAGAGATACAGGATGATGGTCTCATCTGCACTGGCCTTTTCTAACTCAGAGCTAGGGACCTTGACACAGCAAAGACGAGCCACCTCCTGGAGAAACCATGTGACAGCCCCTGATGAGCTCCCCTAGCGCTCCCCCTTCCCACAACCCATATTCTGTTTACCCCTTATTTTGCACTTGTCTTGGCCTGTGATATTACGCCTCCACTTCTGGCATAGTATATTCTGTGAATCAAGAGAGTATGTGTCTTTCTTGCCATGGCCACCTCAAAATATTGATTAAAAGAAAGATCAAAAGTAGTCTGGCTTTTGAAACTACAGTGCTTCTGTTTAAAAGGCTTCAATGAGCAGCAGGGAAGAGAAAAAAAAAAGAAGGCAAAAAGAGACGATCAAAGAAGGGCAGACAGATTTACCTTACACTTGAAAACCTTTCTTCTCTGCTTTGGCCTTTTCTCATCTATTTCTAGTTGTTTCACAGCACACTATTTTTGCTTCCTCCCCCTTTCTTAGGTTTCCACCCTCTTAACTCTCCTCTTCCTCTTTCTTTCTATTTCAACTTTTGAACTGCCAACAGCTAAAAGAACAAGGTGGTCCCTTTGTACAAAATTATGCACTGAAGCAAATTGCTGGTATTGATCAATGGTAATGACCATCACCCCATGGGCCACTAATGGTTCTTGATAGTCTGGTAATAACCCCAATACTTAAAGAAGACACTTTTCAGAGACTTCTAGAAAGGCTCTTGATTAAAGTGTTGCTTTAATCTATTTGATCCATTTGGATTAATAGTATGAATTTAAAGATGAATGTTTAGAAATAGGAGAAGGATCCTAACCAGAGAGCAGAGGTGTTGATCCCAAGACCACAGCTCATTAGTAGAAAGCTCTAATGGCTCAGGTAAGCTTTCAAGCTCATTATACAGTATTAGGTTCTGCACAGGAAGCAGAATTTTGCCTTTATGAGAAATGGATTGTAATAATAGTTTAATAGAGCCACCTGAAATCCTACCTCTCTGTCTTAAAACTTCTAATTTAAATACATTCTCTTCCAATATTTTCTACATGGACATTTTATATATCTGAGACCACAGTGCACAGTTTTATACTTCACTGCTTTTAAAAATACTTACTATATCTATAAACTGGTATATATTCTAGGGATTGAACCCAGGCAGGGCCTTGTGTATGGGAGGCAAGTGCTCTACTACTGACCTATCCTCCCATAGTTTTTTTTTTATCTTTTTTTTTTTGGTGCATTGTAGTTGTACATCCTAATAGAGTACAAGATGGTAGAAACATAGTTTTGAAAAGCTACATAATTTTATTGAATTGAATATGTATTCAATTCACAAACTAAACCCACTATTACAATATTGGATCTTTGAATCATTTTGGAAGAACTCTGGTAAATTATTTTGTGCATATTACATTTTTATCTTTAATATTATTCCTGCAGGATATACATATCCAGAGGAGGTATTAATATGTCAAAAGAAGGTATTGTCTTATGACACTCAATATATGTTATCAAATTTCACATAACACTTTAAAAATAAACTTTTCAACATCTTTTTGAGCAAAGCATTGTGTTAGACTTTGAGGCAGCTATGAATAAGTTTTAAATAATCCTTTCTCTCAAAAATCACATAAACTAGTTGGAGAAATAAGACAGACACATATTTGGAGAACTACTATATTAACTACAAGTATTTAGAGAAAGAACAAGATTGTATTTAGCAGAAAAAAGTGAAGCGCAGACTTGTGGGACATTCTTAGTTTTGGATGTGTTGAGATGGAAGAATGTCCAGGCTGGTAAACAGTGCCAATAGAAAAGAAATTAAGTATTTTAGAGAATTCTCTGTTACTTAAAGCACAAAAAAATGGAGAACTCCCAGATGGTAGTTTCATTGTTAGTAACAGTTATTTACCCTCATCCTGGAAACATCCTCTTCCCCTGTCACATTTGATGTGACCCCAGAGAGGCGACCTCCTGTGCCTCTAGCAGTCCTTTTTCTTTTAAAATCCTCATATTCCAACCATGCTTTTGAGAACATTTCTCAAAGTTCTTTTTCAGCTATTTTCTCCCAATTCCTCTTTAAGGTTACATCATTTGATCTCTTGGTTCCAGCCATTATTTCTTGCTGGTAACCTCCCCAATATCTACTTTCAGCTTTCAATTCTCCTTTTCTGATCTAATACATACGTTTCTAACTGCCTCTGACAGCAGTTAAAATCTAACATGTCCAAAATCAAACTCTTTCTTGTGTCCTCTAGAGCATTTAAAAACATCACAGTTCACAAGCACTGTGATCTTTGAGGTCTTTCATCCTCAGAGTTCACATAGTATCAGTTTCTAAATTTGGTCTCAGCTTCTAAATTTCCTCCTATTGTGAGCAATCGAAATTTCTCACCCAGGCTTTTGAAAGGGCTCCTATCAGGTTCCTCAGAAGGCTGGAAATGGAACTACCATCTGACCCAACCATACCACTACTGGGTATCTTTCCAAAAGAACTGAAGTTAGAATATTATAGTGATACATTCATATCCGTGTTTATAGCAGTTCTATGCACAATAGCCAAATTATGGAACCAGCCTAGGTGTTCACCAACAGATGAATAGATTATGAAACTAGGACATACACACAATGCAATTTTACTCAGCCATAAAAAAGAACAAAATTATGTTACTTTCAAGAAAATGAATGGAACTAGACTTAATATGTTCTATCAGAGGATATTATGCTAAGGGAGATTAGTCAATCTCAGAAAGTGAAGGAACTTATGTTTTCTCGCTTATGCGGAAGCTAGAGAGAAATTGGGGAACAAAGGGGACTCCAGATAAAGGAGGAGAAACCACAGTAGAGTAATGGAGGGGATTTGAGGAGCAAGAAGGAGAATTGATGAAGGAAACATTTCAAATAATTTTATGTACATATACAAAATTATCAATGTCACTCTCAATAACGTGAGGAAGGGTAGGACTTAGAATCGGATCTGAAGGGAAGTATACTAAGTACCTGTGTACACACTCTGAACCTATTTATGGTATATGAATACAATGCACCAATAAAAGTATATTTAAGAGATAAAGGGCTCCTGTCTAATCTGTTTGCCTTTAGCTTCATCCTCCTTAATCCATGCTCTGTACCATTACCAGTTACCTTCTAGAACATGGTAGATTATGTCACCTGTTGATCCAAAAACTTCCAGTAGATCTAGTCATTTAGCAGAACCTATTTATTTATTTATTTATTTATTTATTTATTTATTGCGGTATCAGGGATGGAACCCGGGGCATTCTACCTCTGAGCTATGTCCCTAGGCCTATTTTTTATTCTTTATCTTAAAACAGGGTTTCACTGAGTTGCACAGGGCCTAAGTAGTAGTTGAGGCTGTCTGTGAACCGCGATCCTCCTGTCTCAGCCTCCTGAAGCAGAACTTATTTAAAACACATTAATGTGTCTCCCTGGACCATTAGAATTTGAGCCATATCTAATAATCACACTACAACCTTTATATACACACTTTGGGTTATTTACAATTCACCAAAGATAGCTATGAATTTTTACCTAGCTGAACATTTATTTCTCTTGTTTCCCTTGAACTGAATACTCATATATGCTCTGGTCCACAGAAACATTTTATCTTCTAAATCTCATCCAATATCTATTCCCTCTGTCCTTTATTTCACAGCTCAGGGCAGTTTGTTGACTTTTCTTTCTATGTAAGTAGAATGTTCCCTATTATTTATTTATTAATTTTGGTACTGGGGATTGAACCAAGGGACATTCTACCTCCAAGATACACCTGCAGGCATACATTTTTTTTGGGGGGGGGCAAGACAGGGTCTTGCTAAGTAGCTGGGTCTGGCCTCAAACCTCCAATCCTCCTATCTCAGCTTCCTAGGAACTGGTATTATAGAAATACACCACCATACATGGCTAGACTGTTCTCTTTCTGAAAGTCAAGTTAATAAATTCAACACATCTAAGTGTGTTTAAGCTTTTTAGTCTCTCTGGTCAAAGACTGAGCTTCCTCTTGCTGCTTTATAAATGGCAATCTGAAGACCCCCTGCTAAACATCAAAGCCTGTAGAAGACATTCAGCCAAATCCTCACGTAATAGGTGTGGAGAGGAGGAAGGAAAGGAAAGAGAAAAGATTCAAGAACTTATCAGTGATTTTTCTTCCCAGTCAGCCCTATGATATATCTTGAAAACTATATCAAGAACTCTAAAGACTCTTTCTTCTGCATTCAAGGCCCCTGTCAAGATCTAAGGTGGGAGCTTTCATGGGAGAAGAACCACAGAATGGGCCCAGCCCCAACCTTTCAATATAATGGGGACTATGGTACACTCTGGTCTCCAAATAATCTGAGGTAAGCCAGAGGGAGAGAGAGGAAAAGAACTTACAACCAAAGTTCCAGTTTTTTTTTTTTTTAAATCACTTATCCTGGGAAAGTACTGAGCTAATAGAGAAAAAAAGAAAGTCAGACTATTTAAAGAGCAGGGTCTGAAACTTCAGAAACATAACCTAATGTTTCTAAATAAAACAGGGTGTGGAGCTTGAGATTTTCTAAAAAAATAGATGCCATATCTTAAGAAAATATAATTTTAAATGAATGAACCATACAGACCTATTTATTAGAACTCAGGGTCATTCCCAAGACCTATCTGTGACTTTGTGTCACTGGATGGTACGTATTTTTCTTTTCCATTTGTGTAGTAGGGCAGGATAATGATAATATCTGATTTTGTCTGAAGTCAGATTGTTAAAGAAAATACATTAAAATGATGAAGATAAATAATGATGTCTCATGAAAGCCAGACCCTCCTGTCATTCTTTAGGCTAAGTTTCCATGAAATTTATCATTACCTCCTTAAACACTACATGTGCTGTTGGGTTAAATACACAAAAAGAATAAAACAATGCGTGAATATTAAAAATAATATCTAAAGCTAACTAACTATACTTGATAAATGAAAATGAAATGGAAAACTAGAAAATCTAAGTGCGGCATTTCCTGTTATTCTTTTTTTTTTTCTTTTTTTTTTCTTTTTTTTTTTTTGGTGGTACTGGGGTTCCTGGAAACCCTTCTACCTCTGGGCTACACTCCCAGACCTGTTTTATACTTTTTTATTTTTGGAAACAGGGTCTCTTAAGCCAGCATGGCTGGCTTCAAACCTGCGTGATCCTCTTGTCTCCGCCTCCCAAGCGCGGGGATTACAAGCGTGCACTGCCACGCTCGGCTCCTGTTATTCTTTGGTTAGGCATTTCTGATGTTTTCTTTGATTTAATACATCAACCACTTGTTCCCCAATAAACTACAATTCTACACGGATGGCTGTGCATGATATAGATGTGGTAGCTTAAGTCTATGATACATTCTTAATTCTTAGTCTGTAGCTTATAATTGCAAAGGTGAATGAAGAAATGCTCTCCATCTTACCAATACTAGCTCAGAAAAGAAAAAATATTAAAACATATTCTCTGTTATACACACACTGCTAAATAATTGTCTTATCAAGATTAAGTAAATTGATGCTTTCTGGACAAATGACAAATTTTAGGATTTACTGACTTTGGAATCCAATGAATGCCTTTGTCAAATAATGGCCCGTTACTATAGTTAAGTATCTGATCTAATACAATCAAATTACCTGCAAACCAAAGCCACATACAAAATAATGTAGATAAAACTGACTCAAAAGATAATATTTTTTCAAGAAAAATAAAATGTTTATAATATGGCTCTAGGCAGTACAGGTCCAGACCAGGAGTACCAGCATGCAGACTAGGGTTTAAATCCTGCTTCTAATCTTCAATTTCCTCTCTAAGAGAATAGGTGATAATATCTATTGTTTAAGAGTGTCATAAGAAAAAAAGAGATAACTGAGTAACTGCCATATATTGTGCTAATCTTAGTGTCTTTTAATTAATATTATTATTTCTATTGAGAGACAGGAACATAACAGTCTAGACAATGCTCCTAATTTTATTTTCTACAGGAAATTCATAAAATAATTTAATTAAAACAGGAACACACAGCACCCCACTGGGCTTGTTATTTTTCTGACTCACTTCAATGTCCAATTTTCACACATATACAACTCTATAGCAAGCTATCCCCAAGGAGAATTTCGCAAACCCTATACAGCAGGAATTTCATATGAGTTAACTCCATTGAACAGGTCAAGTTTTACATAAGAAATCAATTGTTTTTTTTTCAGGTTGTTTTTACTAAATATTTTCTTCCATGATAGCTGATAGCTTTTCTAAATAAAGAATTACTTCAAGTTTTCTGTAGTGTCTTGAAAAACATAAAGGCATTTTATTTCTAAACATTTTATGCTTTTCTAAAGGTCATGAGTTGGATCTACGCAATTCTCTTTGCAGAACCACATGTGATTGGCTACTTAGGAAATGCCTTTTGAGGATGGCGGAGAGCTCTGTTCATTAAGTGTCTTTGAACTTTGGGACTGCAAATCTTGACTCTGAATTCACCCTTCACTTTGCCACATAACCTAATTCAAACAGAAGAATGATTATCCTCTTTCCCCAATATGTGTGGGTGAGTGGGTGTTTTGTGTATCTTTGCCAGTGGAGTCCTTTTTAATGAAAGGATTCTAGTTTTTCCTAAGCTTTCTTATTCTGACCCTTCTCTTAACCTTATGCTTTGGCACCATGTAGTGATGCTAGAAGAGAAAAAAGAAAAGAAAAGAAAAAAGCCTGGCAAGTCAAAATGGACGAGAAACATAATTCTCTACCAATCCGCCGAAAAGAAAAACAGAGTTGGCTTAAATCCAAAGGTCAAATATATACAGGCTTTCTTATGGGAAAGGAATGTGAAAACCTGTTTAAAAGTCTTCTGAACTAAGTTTACAATCCCAGACTAGCAAAATTAACCATCTGATTGAATAATTCTGATATTTTCAGGAGTAAAGCCAGGTTGGTTAACATTTTGCAGTTATCCGTTATCAGATAAACAAAACAACATATTTTATGTAAATACTTTAGATTGAAATGGCATCATGGGGCTCACAAGGCTAAAAAGATGCTTCCTATACTTCTTAGAAAAGTCAAATAGCCGGTCTGTCTCTATTTCTGCACAATGCAATACAAGTTGAAACTATTATATAGCCTTCTCTTTCTCAATTTTTCTTTCTAATGCTTTTGAATTTTGTTAGCATTTTAAGGCTTCCAGTTGAATTAAAGTCTGGCTCAGTAGGATGGCAAATTGTAAAGAAAAAAAAAACTCTTCATCAGAAATGCTTGCTGCACTCAGTTAAAAGTTTTTTTCATTCTTGAATCAGAATAGCGAAGCAACCAATGCTACAGGATAAAAACTCTAAAGTCTACTTCATTTATTCAAGACCTGGGCTTCCCGTTGAGCTTAATCTGCAATGTAGGGGAAAGTGTATACATTATTCCATCTCCTTTCTCTTCTAGGTAATATAAAGAAGAATGAATACACAGTGTTGATTTGAAGGACTCCTTTACTTAGTACTATTTTAGCATATAATCATTTGTTTCACTCTGGAGGCAATAGCTATGATATAAAAAGGTCAATACGCATAATCATGGACATTTCATTTTTGGGGTATAATCAACATATTCATAGAAAAATAAAGTGTTAGATTTCATTAAAAGAAACCGGGAAGATGAAGTTTCATCTAATTCAGAAGTAAATAAAATGAGTTTGAGAAAAGAGATCCATCTTTTACGTAAAAGACTAGCTATAGCTTTAAAGGAAAAAAATGAATAATAGGACAACATTGTCCAATCTTTGAGCCTTTATAACTTTGTTCCTGCAAATCATATACAGCCTCTCTAGTGATCAAGTAAATGTTGATGTGAAAATTCATAATTGTTTCATCTGCTGAAGCTAAGATTTTTGCGAGAGAGATGAGGGCAGGTGTTTGCTATGTCACATAGATCTAAGTAGTGTTTTTACTTGACCTGAGATGCATTGTGTAGCTATAAGGACAAGAGCCATCCTGGACTGCATAAAAGAAGCACTTATGGATTAGACTGTGGTGTTGAGGGAGAGAGCATTCTGGAGTAGAAAGGCATAAACAAAGATATAACAGCAAGAAGGCAAATATGCACCTGTAATCCCAGTACATGGGCAACTAAGACAGGAGGATCACAGGTTTGAGGCCAACCTCGGCAACTTAGCAAGACCCTGTTTCAAGATTAAAAAAATAAAAAGGAGTAAAGAGTGTAGATTGGAGGTCTGTGTTCAAGTCCCAGTACCAAAAAAAAATTGAGGTTAAGGGAGGTTAATGATTTGTCCTGAGCTCCAGTGCAGTTAGATGTTGTATATGGAAAAAATAAGAACTACCATAGGCTCAAAATTGTATTAGGATTTGATATCTTTTACCCTTTTTAAACACTCTCAGCAACTTATTATCACAGGAATTGCCATTTTAGTATTATATAGAGATAATTTACCTGGAGTTAAAAGACACATATTTGGATAATGACAACATTTTTTACAGCCAATGTACCTATTTTTGAAATCATGCTAGAAAATGAAATTTGTTAATACAATTTAGATTAAAATATATAGTACATATGCATTAAAGTTATTAAATTCTGATTTTATTGATGCCAGTAACAAATGCATTAACCATGATTCTACCATGGAGAAAGAAAGATAAGTCTTCTGATATACTCAAAGGACAGGAATCATTCTATGAAAGATGCCCTTAAAATGTCCCCAAAATCATTTTTATTCAGCCATAAATATGATTTATTGAAGCTGAGGATTATAGTGGCAAAATTCTCATGCCATTGATAAGGTTATATCCTATTTCAAGGCAGGTAATGCCATAATAGCAAAGAGAAAGATCTAATTTGTATCTGGACATTTAAAACAAATACAATGAGAAAGATTTGCCAAAGCAGTCCTTCAGCTATGCAGCTCTCTCACTCTGAGCCTGAAACTGATCACTCAGCCTGGCTGCGGGTAAAAGGGAGGGTGGGAGCAGGCTCCATGTCACCAGTGTCTGTCCTTGCCTCACTCTGTCCAGTACAGGGCTTCAGGAAGCATGGCCCATCCCTCCTTTAGAAAACAAAATCCAAACCAAAAACCTATTGTTACTGACTCATGAAAGGGGTCATGGTTGCTCCAGTTTAGTAAATAGCCATTTTATGAAAACCAAATGAATTTCTCACTAAGACAGATGAACCCATAATTAGAAAATGATAGACTTAGGTATAATTATAATATAGAATATCTATATATTCATCCTTCTCATATTATTATTCCTATTATTTAGAAAATTTAAATGTTATCAAGAAAAAAATTAGAATATGCCCAGAAAGTTAAGGTTTGTCTATAACTATAATTAAATTTACATTGTGTTGTCAGGTTTAATCTGTGAAGAATCTTCTGCATATCTAGGAAATTTAAGTGGGAATGACTGACTTCATTAACTTCTTTTAGAAAATGGAATAAACATAGCTTACATATATTTTTAAAAATCAGGTAAATCACACAAAAGTATCTTCATTCCAAACTCAGAACTATGACAGCCCTGAAAGAAAAAGAGGAATGAGTGTTTCTCGTGGACCCAACATCACTTTAGTACCAACTGTGTGGCTCACAGGACTAAGTGATTGGAGATAAGGTGATTATTTTATCAACAGTAAATGAATGTGTTCCAGGGCTCTGTGTTTTTCATGATCAGCAGGCTATTTCTGAATACAGGTTCTTCAGGAATCTGACTTTATGGGTGAAAGTAGTATGGGCCTATGGAAAAAGAACTTAAGAAACAGATACGTCAATAAAGTTTAGAAAAGATTACTAGTTGATATATGAAACAAGTACTTGCAAATCAGTGGAGAGGCGAGGAAAGGCTCCCCAGAAAGACATTAGAGCTCCATCTCAAGTTGGGATTTACTAGTCTGACAAATGGGGGCCCTGTTGTTCCCCACAATGCCATACCACAGTTAACAAACTGCATCTCTCCCTATGATGAAAGGCAGATGGCTGGTCTCTCCAGTGCTCCTCTGACCTTCAGTCTCCCTAGGACCACTTTGAGTAGAACCCTTGAGATACACAAGCACTTCCAGTATGTCAGCTAATCATCACTGCATTGTGATTATCTGTGGATACCTTCTCTACTTGAAGGCATACTTCTAACACCCTGTATCACTAACTGACAGTTTATATATTCAAATGACTAAATCAAGGAATGATGGAACATAGAGCCAAGGTCTTGTAGGGACCTCTCTGTAGTTCATAATGATGTTGCTAAATTAAAAAAAAAATCAGAATGTCCCATATTATAGAAGGTCAGTTCTGGGTACCCCCTGAGAGGCCTAAAATAGTCCAAAAGGTTTCTTTAGAGTTCCAAATAAATTTCTCTTTCCTGAAACATAGCTCCACATCCCTTAGGGAGGTTATCTAAACTGACCCTTTCCACTGGGAATCCTCAGCCCCCAGTCAAGGTCCCATGTCTGGAGATGTTATCAGAGATAAGGACTGTTAGGCTCCCCAGAAATACAGACATGAATCTTTGTGTCCTTCCAGTATGTTTACTTTAGGATACCTTAGTATTTTTATTCCTTTTTTATTGACACATTGTAGTCATACATCTTAATGGGGTACAAGATGATAGAGGCATACATGCACACATCATTCATTTAGCCCTCCCCCAAATCCCACCCCATTCCCTTCCCCCTTCCTCCTTTTCATGTTTTGCTTGGTGATTGACTTTGGTATGTTTGTGAATGTACATCATGTACATTAGGGAATTTCCTCCTTCCCCCCTCCCATCACTCTCAGTTAGGTCACCTTATTTGTTCATTTATAGTTTTTCCTTCTTTCTCTAATATTTTATTCCTGCTTAATTTTTTGTAAAAAATAAAATCCATGGAAAGATCATGGGTTTGGTGTCAGGGTGGTAAGTTTGAATCCTGCTTGCTACTTATTGTTTGATTCTGGGTGAGTTCTGGGAAAAATAATATTTATTTTATATGGGAAAATTAGCACCAAGTAAGATATACCTGGAACAGTGCACCAAAAATGTATCCAATACATAATGACTTTAAGAATGCCTTTAAAAATATGCACAAAAGCCAACCAATTTTTCTCAAGATGGTTGGGAAAAGGTGTTAGCTTAATTAATATACTGGCATGATTTCCAGTTGTCCTGTTTCTTTAAAATTCTAAAATAAATTTTCTGACACTTTGATTTTAATCTGAGGGGGAAGAAAATAAGTTTACTGTCTCAGGATGGTATTTTAATATTTTAACTTCAATTGTGGTATTTTGTTAGAAATTTTCAAGGAAAAGATGCATCATCCTAAATAGTTATTTTTTCTTGTAAATGTGGTAATGCTGTACCAAGAAGTTCAGTTGTAAAGAATAGTTTGACTTTTTTCACTTTATGACCATAGATTCTACAAGCTCGGAGAAAGTACCTGATTCTACCAAAAGCCCATCAGAGAATTCAGGTGAAAGAATTCAAGAAAAAAACACAAACTACCCACCCCCATCCAGTATATCCCTAGCATGTATCAGTGGTTAGTAGATGCAAACACAGGTGCTTGGTAATATCATTCCACAAAGTGCTCTCTTACTTTCTGTCTCTTTCTCTAGATATTTTTCCTGTCGTCTTCTGAATATTTTTTCTCTTTGTTTCTATTCAATTTTTTTTTACTAGTGACTCTCCTGTATTTATATTTATATCTCTAATAAAGTGTGAATTTTTTTCTTCTACTCATGGAGAAATAAACCATCCTGATGATTTGAATAAGTCTCTTCTATCAGTCATTGTAAAATTTCCAAAGTATTACATAAGCATTAAAATCTTTAATTTTGCTTTTTCACCTGTCAGTTTTATATGCCATTTAATAATTCTAAATCCTTTAAATTAGATCTGTCTTATGTTATTTGGGTCACAGAATCATGCTTCATTTTGAGGTGTGGATTGAAGAGGAACGGTCTCTGAGACACAGAGAGGTTAAGTATATTAACAATATTGTACAGCTCATTAAGCAAAACCAGCATTTTAATGTAGAAAGTCCCCTGAGTCCAGAAGCTGTTTTCCATCGTAACAATCCTCTCTTTCTTCAATTAGGCTAAAATTCATCTAATGGGTAATCTTAGTATGGCAGCATCTGGTAACTCAAAAGACAGAGACCTTTAGGAATTCAGAGAAGAACTATGATCATCCTGCCTGTAGTACAAGTCTTGATATATATCAGAACAATTTTGATGTCTGTATCTACTACCTTAGCAAACAATGCATTAGGGGTGTGTGTATGTGCGCAAGGGCTTGTGTGTTTGTGCATGTTTGTGTACAGTGTGTGAAAGCCCATTTCCTTTCACACTGGATACTATGTAGCTACTGTGAGAACACAGAGTTTCTGAGTGAAGATCAGTCTAGGGTGCAGTGTACCATCAGGAATGATCTTTGATTTTTAGTATTTCTCTATAAACTTCTTCATATAGCATCAGACCCTGCTAAAAGCACCCAGTAAATACAGGTGAGCGATTATTGAGGAACAGAAAAATTGACAAGGCTGTAGTCATGTTTTTCATCAATAAGTCACAATTCTGTCACAAATTAGCTACTAGTGGTAATTTTTACTTTGAAATCACATGGCAAGCCGGGTGTGGTGGTGCACACTTGTAATCCCCGCATTCGGGAGGCTGAGACAAGAGGATGGCGGTTCTCGGACAGCCTCAGCTACTTAGTGAGGCCCTCTGCAACTCAGTGAGACCCGGTTTCAAAATAAAGAATAAAAAATAGGGCAGGGGGTGTAATTTGGAGGCCAAATGTCCCTGGGTTCCATCCCCAGACCCGCAAAAAAAAAAAAAAAAAAAAAAAAAAGAAAAGAAATTACATGGCAACTGTCTTTAGTAGTTAGGTTTTCTGTCTCTAAAAACTTCCTAAATAGATCTGAAAACAATTCCATCTATACTTCAGGAATTCAATAAAATACTGACACATACCTAGGACTTAAAGTTTTTCAAAACAACATGCTAACAATATATGTATAAATATAAAAATAATTGGAATGATAAATAATTAAAAATTATCGTGTGGTCTTCTGATAGAGCTACTTCTGAGCCAGAGGCAGTGAGCTTTCCTGGGGGGGGGGGACCTGTAATCTTAAGACAATGGGCTGCTCACGTGCTCCCCAGTCCACAAAAATGAGATACCCCACAACACAGATTGTAGAAACACAGGGACTATCTCAATTTCAAGATGCAAGGTAATTTGTTACAGAGCACATGCACACTGTGTGTCTCCAGCATCTTCTTTCACATTAGTTCCCAGTAAACATTGAACAAATGGGTTCATCATTCCTAAGATGCCATTATCTTCAGCACCTGCAGGCTTGCAGGCTGCACATGCTGCATGCCCGATTAGAGTATTCTGTTTAAAGATGCCCAGTGATTAGATGAAGGTGATGTGCATTCTCTCATTACATTTCAAATAGATAATGGCAGGAGAAAAGGATACCAGGAGACAGCAGTGCTATGACCTCGTTATGAGCTGTGGCACTCTTGGTATAGAGAAGTTAAGGATCCTACACAGAAATAACCAGAATTTACTGTGTCATTTTAAAAATATTTGGTTTGGGGATGTGAGGGCGATCTGGCTGCGACATCTGTCACCCCCTTGATCGCCAGGGTTGATTCGGCTGATCTGGCTGGCTAGGCGGGTGTCCCCTTCCTCCCTCACCGCTCCATGTGCATCTCTCCCGAAGCTACGCGCTCCATCGAAGAGGATGACCTTCCCCGAATAAAATATTTGGTTTTGGGATTTATTTTAGAAACATATTTTACCATTTTCATTATACCATATCGTGAAAAGAAGGTAAATGAAGTACAGTGTAAATGAGGTAAGTATATACATGTATAAAAATGAGGCTAGTATATTTACATATATATGCACACACATGAACACACACACATTTGGGAGGGTGTCATAGGGATTGAGTCTGGGGGGATTCTACTTCTTAATTACAAACCCAAATCTATTTTATTTTTGGAAGCAAGGTCTCACTAAGTTACTAAAGTCCTCACTAATTTGATGAGGCTGGCTTTGAACTTGTCATCCTCCTGTCTCAGCCTCCCAAGTACTAAGATAGGTGAGTGCCACCATGCTTTTTGCAGTATATACCATTAAGTGAATAATGCAGGCTATAGAATAGAATACAATCTATGATTCCATTTTGCCAATAACCAATGTTCAGTACATACATAGGAAAAATTTGAAAAGGTAGCAGTTAGCAATGAACAAAGGAGTAGGAATTGAGCATTACAGAATACTTTCAATTTTTAAACATATCTAAATAGATAAATGGATGGATATGTGAGCAGGCAGATAGATAAATAAGCAGATGCTATCTATGTAATTAGACAAATCATAGCATACATCATAATGGAAACATAAATACTCAAATCACAAGGCATCCTATTGTGTATAGTCCCCCCAATTCAGCAGACAATGTTAGGTCAATGAAGTGGAGTGTATTTCGTGACTGCATGAATTCTCATGGACTGTCCTGGGCACTTTGGCTGTCCACTGATGGTGAACAGTCATATAAAGCATAATGTAAGTGCTGTTACACAGAGAAATAGAAACTAGAAGTCATCACATTAGCCTGCACCACTGGTAAGTTTTAGCTAATTTGCATTTAAGTTAAGATATATTTAGAAGTCTTTGATTATTAGAAATGTTGGTCTGTGTTTTAATTACTATATTGCCTCTAAAAGCCACAGGAACATTTCTATTTCAAATGTCTTATTCTATTTCTGTGGTTAGATTTGAACTTGGCAAGCAGGTTGAGAATAAAGTTGGGGGAAGAAGAGTATAAACACAGCTCCCCACCCCTTCTTATTCCTGGGTTTGGGATTAGGAGTTTTGACATGGAATCTCCTACACAGAGGGAGAGTCTCACCGTGCTCAGGAAGTTTCAGCGTTTAATTCCTAAGTCTGGATTGGGTTAATCTATTTCTTGCTAAATTACAAACTAGGCATGGGAGTAGGGAAAATGTGCCTCCTGCAAGTCAGCCTTAGAGGTCTTGAGAGTACGAAAATGTCTGAAAGGGTTACTTCAGAGATAATGAGAGGGTAAGCTCCCCTCTCCCTGCCTAGCACATGCTGGCCAGCTGTGTGCAAAGCTTTGATTCCTGCACAAATACAAACTCCCATGTGAAAGTTAACCTTAAAAGCTGTTACCTGCCTTTTTATAACCTGTTATGAGATGTTTCTTGTGATCCTTATGGAAGAAAGCATTTGAAGGAGCTAATTCCTAAGAGTAGAAAGAGATGGAGTCCTTTGGATGCGGGAAGGGGCTTTGCTTCTTTGCAAGGAAGTAACTCACCTTATTTCCTTCTTTGTTATAGTACTAGCTTTGTTTGTGGTTACTCCTTGGTTTTCTGTGCCTAATTTATTCAAATATAGAAAGTGAAATTGCCAATTCATTGGCTTCCTGAAATAGGTTAATTCATCAGCATTTCCACATGCCTGACCCAAATTTAGA
Source organism: Muscardinus avellanarius (assembly GCF_963383645.1). NCBI lineage: Eukaryota > Metazoa > Chordata > Mammalia > Rodentia > Gliridae > Muscardinus > Muscardinus avellanarius. Next base: position 34,019,490 of record NC_137801.1, read on the forward strand.
GAAACAAATAAGTAAATAAAAGTAATCAACGGGGTTGGTAAAAGCCAACTTATTACCTGGCTCTGACTAACTCCTAATTAGAACCACAGCACCATGACCCATGGAGACAACTCCAGTCTACATCAAGTAAATAAGCCAGAAGCTATGGGCATCTTTGTAGGTTATTCTATCAAATGAAGGAAAGTGGTTTCCATGACTGTTGATTTTGCAAGGTGCTTCCTTGGCTACCTTCTATGCACTAAGGATTTTTCTTTGTTAAAGTAGCAAAACTAGTTAAGTATTTTCAGAATATAAAATCAAATTACTGCAGTTTTGAAGTCTTAGGAAATTCAACAAATATCGATATGCAATTAAAATATCATGCATCTGGTGTTGGATTCTGATCCTGGCTTCACAATATTAATATGCTTTTGAGAAGCTTTTTGAAACTACTTCGAGTCTCTCTTTTTTCATGTGAAGAATGTAGTTAGTTAGTATTACTTGCTTCTTGAGGTTGTTTTTAAGATTAAATCAAAATGTATGGATGTACTCTTTATAATGTTGTTCTTGTAAAAACATTTTTATTAATATGGTTTTATGCATGACTTTTGTTTCTGACATCCACAAAGCAATGGTGATAAGGAATCAAATTCCATTGCATGGATCAATAACAAAGAACATAGTATTTATCTTTGACATAGGGTTTTTTCTTAAGTGGCTACTTCTAAAACCATGTTATCTCTGCCTCACATACGAACACTCCTTATGATCTAAGAAAAATTATTTAAAATCTAAGAAAAAGATTTTAAATAGTGTGGGGGCACAGGCTTAGCCAATGGTTATTTAATTATCTAGGAAAAGTATATTTTGTTTGATTCACTCTGTTTTTTTTTACTGATTAAAGGTCTAAGAGTTAGTGATATTTCATGTGAACTTGGAGAATTATTTTTGGTAGAGATACACATAATTTTTGTCCAGTAGAAAAGATAACCTCAGAGGTTGTAATCCATTGCCCTAGAGATATTAACCACTTTTTTAATCTAACACAGCAATCTTAATTTAATTGAACATTTATTAAATGATCTTTGAATAGCTCAAATTTTTTTTAAATTGGATTTACCATCTTATAAGATTACTAATTAGTGAGATGAATAAATTATTTGATATATGTTCATTTTATGTAAGTTGTAGCTTTTTGTTTTGTTTTGCTTTATTTTTTTTTGTTTGTTTTTGCAGTACTGGAAATGGAACCCAGGGGCATTCTACCTCCAAGCTACACTCCCACACCTATTTTTTATTCTTTATTTTAAAACAGGATCTCACTGAGTTGCAAAGGGCCTCACTAAGTAGGTGAGGCTATCCGCAAACTACAATCCTCCTTATCTTAGCCTCCCAAATGCTGGGATTACAAGTGTGTGCCACCACATCCGGCTTCATGTTATTAGTATTTATAAAAATTATAATTTAATAGTGATATAGAAACGTTATTATTGCAGAGATATTTATAGTTGGTTTTTAAATATGTTATTCTAGCTGGGAGTGGTGGTGCACACTTGTGATCCCAGCACTTGGGAGGCTGAGACAAGATGATCGTACAGCTATTTAGTGAGGCTCTCAGCAACTTAGTGAGACCCTGTTCCCAAATAAAATATAAAATAGATCTGGGAGTGTAGCCAAGAGGTATAAGGCCCCTGGATTTCATCCCCAGCACCACACACACACACACAAAAAGATGTTACTCTAATATCCTGATATTGGGTAAAATGTAGAATATGAATTGAATAAAAATGGGTGAATAGATAGTTGGGAACAAAGAATTTCTAGGAAATTTAAATAAAAACTATTCAAATTTACTTTCCCTTTGTATTTCTACTGGGGTCAACATGTTGTTATACAATTTACAAGACAAATAGGTTGGGGATCTTATTTAAAAAGTAGATTCAGCCATGCATGGTGGCATAAACTTGTAGTCCTAGTACTTGGGAGGCTGAGACAGGAGGATCACAAGTTTATGACCAGTCTTAGTAACTTAGTGAGACCCTGTTTCAAAAAAAATAAAGAAAATAAGGCTGGGCATATAGCTAAGAGGTAGAATGCCTTGGATTCAATCACCAGTGGCACACACACAAAAAAAGTAGATCCTTCTAATACCTGGAAAATATGCTATTACAGATATACTGAATTATTCTAAAATTTCATAAAATAAACTACAAAGTACACTTCCTTATACTTGTAATTATATCTTGAATGGAGACACACAGGGTCTTAGTTATTATTCAATATATTGGACACTGTAAGCAACAAAATTGAACTATGATTGAGCATTCAGGTCTGTGATACCTTGCTAAATGTGCAGCCCACCTTATAATTTATATTCAGGTAAAAAGTGTCCACAGAGAGACCCTCCACTCATACAATAAGAAATGGCAACCACGACTCTAATGATATTCCAAAATTCCTGCATAATCTTGGATTTTCAGGACCTTATTTTAACTTTAAGTAAAAGGAGGGTATTAGGCTGAAGGATGTTCTCTACAAGAAATAGAAAGCAAAAGATATCTATACCTATATATAGATATAGATATCTATAGGTATATCTATAGATATATATCAATGTAAATCTTAGTAAACACCCACCAAAAAGGGGAGGCAGAGTAACAGTGTAGAACTTCTAAGAAGTCTGGCTATGAATAAACTTTTTAAATTCTGACTATTTAATTTCTCAATCTGTTAGTCAGCACTCCTTCCATCCCATCCTTTCATGTTCATCACCTTTAAACATGCCTATATAGAACATGTCTACAGAACATCAACTATAGGCCAGGCCTTGCGTCAGGTGCAGAGATAGAAGGACCAGGAAGCTCACAGTCTCATTAGGGAGACAGGATTGGTACAATGGCTATATAGTAGTAAGTCAGGGATACAGCGGGCAGACATGGAGAGAAATGGTCAAGGAAAGCTTCTAGGACAAATAATGGACCAAGGCCTTAGAGAAGACAGTTAGTGAGAAATAAGAAGTGAGCCAAGAGAATGGCATGAAAAATGTATCCCACTGGATCTATTTAAATTGTTGCTATGATAGCAGCAGAGGACCTACACCAAGCCCTGTTTTCTGGCACAGTTCAAAGAAATAGGTTTGGCCGACTCCATACAATATTTGTTGGGGGCTTTTTGCAGTTTATTTTTTATATATGATGAAGGATTGACTCTATGCCAGAGTAGATTATGGAAAATTAATTGAAGAGATTCAGGCCAATCAACCCTTTCCCTGTCCCCACAAACAAGAAGGGAGAAAAAAAAAATTGAATCACTCCAGGGATGCACAATAAACATGCAATAGTGATTTTGGCTCCAAGAAGGTTCTTCTCTGAGCGCGGCACCCAGATCCACTGTTGATATAATATAAACTATTCAAGATAAAATATCTGGGAGAAATGTACTCAAAAAAGTATTCATTGAGAACAACCAATTTGGACTTCCGGGAAGATGGCAACGGAGCAAAACGGGGCTTACGAGCCCCGCTAACAACCAATCTCTATTACCACAAAATCAGCGCCTTTCATAGCCAGAAAACACCATCATCAGAGAAACATAAAATGTAATTTTAAAGGACAGAGAAAAAGAGGGCTGGAAAAACGAGACACCAGAAACGAGACCGCAGTGCTGCAGCCGGAGCCACGGTGTGAAGCAGCGGGCACCATTTTGCCTTGCAGCACCAGGCTCCAGAGAGGAAGGGAACTCATAACTGAGTTTAGAAACCAGAGAGGAGATAGGCCAGCCTCACGCGCGAGAACTCAGCAGCAGTGCCTTACTGCTGGCGAAAGCGGCAAGTTCACCGGACGGCACCAGACCAACACACTCAACAGCCTACCAAGCTCCAGAGAGGAGCGGCGGAGAGCGAGCCAAGGTGAGCCGCTGCAGAACAGCCGGGCAGGATTCGGCAGATTTCTCGGCGCAGAGAGCACCTAAAGCTCCCAGGGGCTGGGCTCAGCGCACCCTGCAGGGACCCAGAGTGGAGTTCAAAAACAGAAAAGAAATACGCCAGCCTTGCGGCCGAGGAAGCGACAGCGGTGCCATATTGCTACCGTCAGCAGCAGCGAATTCACCGAGTCCACGACAGCTCCATCTGCACACTCAACAGTGAGTCAAATTGGGGCCCCTAGAGGAGAAATCCCAGTACTGTACTCCCAGGGACTTGACCCAGTGGGGGAGTGATGGTGGCAGAGATATTACACCATAGAAGAACGCCCAACCTGGCACCCCCCATGGTCTAAAGCAGCCTCGATTGACTCCCTGGGTCTGAGACTCTGCAATACAACCCAGTAGAGGAGTAGTGGGAACTGAGATACCATAGTCTTGAGATCCACAGCACCTTAAGTGAAATTGTAGTGACCCAGGGAAGAACCCAGAGAAGGCAAAACATGGGAAAGAGGAATAACAATGGAGCAATGAATGCCCACAACCCTACAACATCAGAACCTGATAAAACAGAAATGCAGAGATTTATAGAAGATCAAATCAGGAAAATAACTGTAGAAATAATAGAGGTGTTGCGAAAAGAATTCAGAGACAGCCAAAAAGAGATAAAGGATGCAATTAATGAAGTAAAGGCCTCAATTCAAAGCACAAACAACCGATTAGACCACATGGAGAATAGAATCTCGCTCCTAGAAGATGATCATTCAAAAAATGAACACATAGTTTCTAATTTAGGAAAAAAAAATCCAACAGCAGGAATCTGACATTGAAGAAATATGGGCCCATTTTAAGAGAGCTAACCTAAGAATAATTGGAATAGAGGAGGGAAAAGAAGGTGAAACCAAAGGGATTAACAATATTTTCAAGGAAATAATAGCAGAAAATTTTCCAAACATAGAGCAAGAGGTTGATACACAGGTCCAGGAAACTTATAGAACCCCCATTAGAGAGGATCAGAGAAGAGGATCCCCACGCCACATAATTGTCAAAATGACCAATTGTGGAAGCCAAGCAGAGAATCTTAAAGGCAACAAAAACAAAGGGCCAAGTGACATTCAGAGGCAAACCAATTAGAATCACTCCAGACTTCCCAAACCAAGTTATGAGAGCCAGAAGGTCTTGGAGTAACATATTCCAAACTCTGAAAGAAAACAACTTCCAGCCAAAAATTTTCTACCCAGCAAAACTTTCTATCAAATTAGATGGGGAAATAAGAAGCTTCCATGACAAACAGAAACTGAAGGAATTTATGTCTTCAAAACCAGCGCTAGAAAAAATACTCAAAGAGATTAACTACAAAGAAGAAATAGGTAACACACACCAGAACCAGAGAAACAAGATTTTCCATCCAACAGACAACTAAGATTGGTTATCTGTGGAGATTCATTATTTATGTTAGTCTTTTACCTATCTCTAAATTGTATTGTTTGTTTTTATTGTTGCTACTTTTTAGGATTTCTAGTTGGAATATTAATATACCTTCAGATATAGCATTTGGAAATATTTTTTCCCATTCTATCAGTAACTTTTAACTCTGTTTACATTGTCTTTGGATATACAATTTTTTTTTTATTTTTTAGGGAGTTTATTTACCCTTTTGTTGCCTGCACCATTGAAATCATATCCAAGAAATCACTGCCAATTTCAATGTTGTGAGGTTTTATGACCCAGATTTTCTTCTAAAAGTTTATAGTATTAAGATTTATACTTAGGTCTTTTATCTATTTTGAGTTAATATTTGTATATGTGTTAGGTAAGGGTCCAATTTTATTCTTTTTCATGTAATTATTATTTTTCAACAATATTTAGTTAAAAGATTATTATTTCCTCCACCAAATGTTCATGGAAACCTTGTCAAAAATAACTTGACAATATATGGAAGAATTTATCTCTAGGCTTTTATTTAACTCCAATGGTTTATATATCTGCCTCTGGAACAGTACTACAGTTTCAATTATTGTAGCTTTATATGGTTTGAAATCAGAAAATATACATCTTCTAGCTTTGTTCTTCTTTGAGATTGTTTTGGATATCTAGAGTCCATATTCCATATCAGGATAGATTTTTTCTGAAAAATAAATAAATAAATGTATGATAGCTTCACCTAAAAAAAAAGAAAAGAAAAACATATTCTCTGGTAAGAAAGAAAGCAAAAAGAAATATTGAACTGTTATCTTTTAGTCATCAAAAGCTTGGTATCAGACAAATGAAACTGTTTTGTGAGATTATCATCGTTAATATTGGATAAATTGCTATAAAACTAGATGTCAACCACTAAGCCAAGCATGGGAAGGAGGGATGGGGAGGGAACGGGGTGGGGATCGGGTAGGTGCTAACTGGGTGATGTGTGCATGTATGTCTACAAAAGTATTTTCTTTATACCAGTATGATGTATGAATACATTGCACCAATAAAAAATAAATAAATAAATAAATAAATAAATAAATAAATAAAAAGAAAAAAAAGAGAACAACCAATTTCATGAAGTAATACTTAAATGTTGTGAAGAAAAAAAGACACAAAATTTCAGGTTTGTATTTCTTGGTTAATGTAGTCCAAGTTTAAACTGTTGAGGTTGGGTCTGCCAGGAAGCTTTCATTCAGAATTTTTCTTAGGTCATATACCTAGCAGGACAAAATTCCCAGAATAATCCCAAGAATCCTTGAACCTGCTATCCAAATTGACCACTCATGAAAATGCAGGGCACTCACTTCCTCTGACACCCACATTGTGAACAAACTCGCCCAGGTCAGGATGAAGGAACTGTCAGGAATTCTATGAACCAACTTCAATACGATGTTTGTCTGCTTTTCCCAAAAGAGGTGCTCTGTGCCATGGCTTTGCAAATTCTACACCTCGTTCAGTTTCCCAAGTCCCAGTTTGAATTCCAAGAGGCTGCCATTTCATTTTTCCTATCCTGTTTGCTTCTCCAGAGTCAAGAAACCCTGGTGGTGGCTGCTTGTGTTTCAGGGTGATGGGGATGAAGAGTAAGCCTACTAGTACTCCATCTCTATTGGCTGCAAGGAATTTGTAGCAGCACTATGTAGGGTCCTTCCTGCTACTTCTACTGTCAAGTTCCTAATTGCTTCTACATGCTCTAAAAGAAACCATGGTATCTCTACCCCATCAATAACAAGTGAATTCAAGAATAAATCATGCTTGAAAATGTTAAAGAAGCTTCATAAATCATATTTTTATTTGCAAAACAAATTAGAGTATGATAGAGAAGAAAGTATATATTTTCTCTTAACTATGTAGAGAAGCAGTCAGAAGATGCCTATGAGAAATACAGAAAAAGGAGAAAATTTTTAAAAATCAATTTTATTAAAGTAAATTGTGCTTCCAGAATGTGGCTGTAGACTAGTGTTAGAGCACTTGTCTGGCATGGGTTTCATCCCCAGTACAATTAAAAAAATAAAATCAAGATGTTTACTTTTAAATCTGACATGGACAGGACCACTAATTTATTTCCAGAGATGTTAGTCAATGAACAACAACAACAAAAAAAAAAAAAACAACAAGCAATATTCAAGTTTTTGAGTCAATATACTTTACAATGATCAGAAAATCCGAAATTCAAATCTCCTTTAGTTTTTCTGCAATCACCAATTACACCGTTCAGAACTAGAAGAGCTGGTTTAAGATTCTGAATCCACTCATTTCTCAGTCTTGTTCTAGCTCTCCACATTTGAGATTGTGTTAGTTTTCCTTATTGAGAACAGGAGCAGTTGGTGGAGTTAGAGACAAGATGGCCAAGCCTTCCCCTAACCAAGTTTTCTTTATGTTGCTAGTGTAGTAGTGTGCAGTTTCTTACCATGTTGTAAAAAATGCACTTTCCTCTACTCCACTCAGAGTGAACTGGATTCACCTGATACTTGATAGAAATCTAAACTCTCGGGCTCTACCTCAGTAATGGAATTAGAATTTCTGGAAGAGAAGCCTCACAGTGTGTGGTCAGCAGCACCACCCATGGTCACAGCACGGGTCCTCCAGGCCAAAGCCTGCCTTCAGAGTTATTCTGACCATTCCTGGGAAGAGAGCAAGCTTGAGTCAATGTTTGACTCTCTTCCATCCAGCTCCTTCTCTAATGGAATTTACAAGCCTGGCCTTTCAAATACAGTCTCCAAAATGGTATGCAAGACACAGGAAGGCAGAGAGGGAAAAAAGTCCAAGCGCCAAACAGAGAAGAATGACCTGCATGGCTAAATTGTTTTGTCTGCATCCTGTCTGAAGGCACCAGAATTTACAGAGAATAAACTAAGGGAAGGGAAAAAGGATCTTGCAGGTCAACGATCTTTCAAGTTTGGGATAATTTTAAATTGAGCAATAATCTGAGCGTATTTTCATCCAGCATCCGTCTGTGTTCCACTAAGTTTCAGTCTGACTTTTATTCCCCTGAGTAATCAGCCCACATACAAGCAAGTTAAGGCTGGGACAAAAAAAATATATCAACACATTTCATTTTCTATTTCCCACATCTCGTTTTGTATATATATTGAAGGACAACATACAGCAGGAATGTATCCACTGCACCAAGGTAATAGACAACATTTGGCATGAAAGGCCAGGCTATCCTCTGTGCCTGGATTCAGATGCTGGTTATTCTAATTACTAGCTCTTTAAAATACAGTAACTTGCTCTTCATAGGACTGATGCACTCCTTTATTAGACAATTACGTTATGAGAACCTACTATGTATAAAAAAATCTGTTATAAATGAATAGTATCCAGACAGTGAACAAGACACTCTTGTGTTTTGAATGGATCACATAATAAACTTTTCAGATGACAACTAAGAGAAATACATATATGGATATATATGTACGTAGGCATTAATAAAGAAGGATGATAGTTGATGGTGATGGGGCCATCTCAGACTTTATGAGTAATAAACATCCTGTGGATATTTACTTAAAGAGCTGAATAAAATGAGAGCTGTGAGGCTCACTGGGGAAAGAAGTGCAAAGGTCCAGAGGTAGAAGTGCGTCTGGAGCGCCTGGAGCACCGTGAAGACAGTGTGACCAGAAAGGAGAGAAGAGGAAGAGAGTAGAAGAAATGGTGTGAAGATGTAGCCATGGGCTAGATTAGATAGGACCTGTGGGCCCATGGTAAGGATTTTTATTTTTTTAAAATGTGATAGAAATCCATCAGAATGATAGAAACCCAGCAGAAGGCTGGGATCTGGCTTAGAATTCAAAGGATCATAGCAGGTGGTAAGTAAAAATCCACTGGGGAGGTGCCAGGAAGGAGGAGTTGGATTACAAGCAAGAAAGTGACTATGGGGTGAGGTGGGGGGATAATGGTGGCTGGGGTGATGAGAGATGGGCAGGAGAGCATTTCTTAAAGGAAGATAAAGCCAATTCACTGACAAAGGAATCAAAGGTGAATACTAAGTTTGACCTGAACAATGAAATAAATGGCAATATTCCCTGCATTAAAGAATACAGAGGGCTAGGCTTATGTGGGAAAAGGAGTATAAATCAAGAGTTGCTTTAGATAGGTTAGATTTAACATACCTATTTCTCAATCTTTAAACCAATACCTCATAGAGTATTCAGAGCATTACATGGAGATACTGCATATGAAGAATTTAGTACAGTGTAAGGCATATATAAGAAACAGGAAGATCATAGTATCTTAGTTCTTCAGGAGAAGTTAGTTGTGCTCTCAGGCAGGGAGAAGATCATTGAAGAACAATGTGACTAGTTGTTGAGTCTGCAGTATACAGGAAAGCAGAAAAGTCTCTTAATCTCTCTGAAGGCATAACCACCCCCTCAGAATGAGGGAGTGCCTTAGCTGACTGTACAGACTCCTTCCAGCTCTATGATTAACTGGTCTTCAGAACCATTGCAGAAGATCACTGTGATGCCCAAAGGAAAATATCAGATGTCTCATTCCATCAAAGGACCTATCTATGTTGCAGATATTTCAAATGTCAAATCAATGCATTTAATACAAATACATTTTCTTCCAAGGCTTAAATTTTCAACTTCAAGAAAAAAAAATACATCTGGACAAAAAACACATCCAACCAACAGAAAGAATTGTTATCAGCAAATGTCCATCCTCAGTGGATGGTCACTTTTAATGGGGAATTAGGCTCAGCCAGGTTTGGGAGTATTCTCAGATGTAGAGGGATGGCTCTTGGAGATGCCTTGTACCTTGACGTCAAGAGTCCATGACTGCTGAAATGTGCCCAGAAAGGTGAAGATGTGGACAGAGCCATAACCTGCCTGAGTGATTCTTACTGGGTTTTCAAGAAAATCAAGAGAGCTGCATTCAGTCTGTATGAAGAAATTGGGTACAGCCTCCTCCACGGTCACCAATGTGTGCATCATAGGACCTTGAGGGCATTATCCATCAAGAATACGCTTGCATCATTGTTACACGCTGAGCTAAGGGAGAGAAAAATGACTCTGAATAAATGAATCTCCAATTGATAAATGATTTCTTGATTTTATCAGGCCATGAACTTCTTTGAGAATCTGATGAATTTTACTTTTATTCCTTCATAAAATGCATATAAATACAACATTGTGCTTACAATTTCAAGGGTTTCATAGAAACCCGCAAACCTATTCTAATTGTTCTTCATGGACTAAGAAGATAAGAATCCCCCAGCTAAATAAATAAAAATTAGGTACTTATGACAGTAGACATAATTCAGATAAAATACAAATGGGGTCTAAAACTATTTTCTATCAAATAGGCCAGATCTAAAAGGACCGAAGCCATGTTTAAATTGTATTTTATTCTCAGCAGCACTGTGTTCTGCACACTGAGTGTAGGAAACATTTTAATCATAATAGTTAAAGGAGGGAGATGAGGTGAGAGAAAGGAATAGTGAACAATAATGATATGGGAATTTCTGTGGAGAAAGATATTTAGAAAAAAATCTGCTGAGGTTAAAGGGAAAAAAATTAAAGTCTTCACGCTTACAGCTATAGTCAAAGAGACACAAATATGAAATCTGTTCCTTCTCCAAAGTAGATGATTGTCCTTGGGTACATTTCTTTCTACACCTCAACTGCCTTCTTCATAAGAAGAGTACAGGACGGGGCTACCTCACAAGGCTATTGTGATGACCAAAAAAATTAATGGATGGAAGTGTTGAGCACAGTGCCTGGTGTGTAAGAAGTATTCAACAAGCAAGGTGTTGACCAACAACAAAGAGCTATGCTACCTATTTTAGGCAACGCTTTCAGCTGGGAATGGTGGTATGAGTTGGGAGGATCGCAGGTTCAAGGGAAGCCTCAACAACTTAGCGAGGCCCTCAGCAACTTAGCCTGACTCTGTTTCAGAATAAAAAATGAAGAAAAATAGGACTAGGCAGTGTAACTCAGAGGTAGAATGCCCCTGAGTTCATTTCCCAGTACCATAATAAATGTATACATACATACATAAATTCAGAACTTTCTACCAAAGTTGCAGCCTTAATAATGAATTAGAAAATAAGGCAAATCATAAAAGAAAAATAGTCTTTTAATATTAGAATTACATATGCTAATTCTAAGATGAGATTATTTACAAATCAAAAACAGCTTGAATAGAGACAACAAAAGAAATATAGCATTTATTCATTAACTCATTTGTTTCTATTTTCCGAGGATATTATTAATAGAAACATTAACATTAAAATGAAGCTCCACATTAATGAAAAATCATCAAGAAATCTTTATTGAAATGAAATTAGATTCTAGGCTTTGTTGTAGACCATGCATTTTCTTAAATTCATGTCTTAAACAATTTTATTCACTAGTTAATTTTTATTTTTATCACTATAATATTTGTTTTTGTTACATATGTCATAATTATCTGTTTTGAAGACTACTCATCTGAGTGAGGCAAAATTCCTTTAAAGCCAAATTATCAATAATGCCATTTATCTACCAATTATTATTTCTGTGCTTATAATAGCCCCACCAAGCATTACTCCCCCAAACAAACAAATAGCAAACAAATAAAAAGCACTTCCTGGTATGACTGAACTATTATTCTATAGGTATATCTGGAATAATATTCATCTTATATTTTATATTAGGAATAATACATCTCTTATTATATAAAGCTGAAAATGTTATAAATTATAAAGCAAAAAAAAAGATGATTAGCACTTCATTGATCTGTGGAGTATAATCTATCATTTTTAGTATCCCAAATGAGCCAGATTTGTTGGTTGATAGTTTAAATTTTTTTCTAATATTTAATGTAAACCTGTAAAAAATATTTCTGTTGCTGTTTGTAGATGAAGTAACTAGGACTTCAATAGGCCACGTGTCTTGTCAACAGCATGGGACAATTACGTGTCAGAGCAGAGACCTAATGCGGGTTTATCTGAACCTTACAGCCATGTCTTTGTTCCACTGCTCATAATGTGGGGGACTGAATATTTTTTTGAGAATTTTGAGAAGTATTCAATATCCTAATAAATATTTAATAGAGTAAGAAAATTTAGACAATCTAAGATTAAAAATTATAACTGTGCTTTAGTTTGGAATAATTGGGACTGGAAGTTCCTATTATACTTAGTATCATATTGTATTATGGTCAATGGACCACATATGATGGTCAGTCATATTATGGCATGTCTCAGGTGGCTACCTTATGCTTTCTGACATTGTTCTTTCCATCAGAGGATAGAGTTTCTAGTACTTATCTGAACCCTAGTTGACTTCTTTTTCTATAATCTTTGGGAATTCAAAGAAGCCTGTGAGTCATCAGAACTCATTACCAAAAATGGGTGTGGAATGCAATTTCCTAGAGATTATAAAGACTATAGCATACAGCTTTTGTCTTGAAAACTTTGAGTGTAAGTTTGGCTATGAGCAAGAATATCTTAAATGACCTTTTAAAGCAACTTCTTATGTGCATTTAGGAATTAAGCCTCTGAGACTCAGCCTACTCACCAACTTTGGAAAAGTTCTCCAGATGTGGCCATAATTTGGTCAGAAAAAAATTTTATACAATTTGGCTCTTTTAAATAGAGTTTTGCTTAAAATTAACATCAGGGTTCAAAGTAATAACAATAGGCCTCTATGATCCAGGTGGGCTAGTCCCTATTTTCTAGAAATATCCATAGCAAATAAAAGCTTTCCAAATCTTTATTGCTTATCTGGTGTATCTATGAGAAAACAGGGAGGGTGTTCAAAACTTGGAGGGTGTAAAGCCCACTGGAGGAAGGCCTGCTCCCAGCCTTATTTTTAAGGCCTTATCTATGACTTGCGGAAGGGGTGGAGGTCTGGTAGCCAGGCCTTTGTGTTCAGCTTCTGACTCTTTCCTTGTTCACCCATAACTTTTGATCATCAACTACTTGGGGAGTATAAATCATTTAAAAACTGTATTAAAATAATTAGTGAGAATCCTTTCAGGGAACATTCTCCAGTTGGCTCAAATTTTTCCTTCCCCACATGTATGTTTACTGTTTTCTCCCATGCCTCATTACAACATTGCTAACATCAAGGAGTCCAACATTCTAGGATTATGAGTAAGAGGACGTGCCCTGGTGTGGGGAACTGTTAGAAGAATCGCCAACTGCGGTGAACTGTAGGTATAATTCTGAACCTGAGAACTAAGAGACAGCTAAAGAAGTACAATGCACAGATGCGCCCTTTCCCCTTAGTACCACCCACATGCCTTTCTGCTTGCTTTCCCACAGGCTGTTTTGCCCTTGGGAAACTTTTGCCTAATTTTTCCTTCTCCAACCCATTCCTGATGGTGATACATGGTCCTATCCATGCTGCCACTCTGGTCCTGTCTCCTCTCCAGTGGAAGAAACCTTCAGAAGGAAGGGAGCCATCCCAATAGAATTTCTTCATTGCCCTCACTCTCTTCCTGACACTGAGAAGGAAAAGGGAAGTGCCTTTTCTACTGACAGGGCACACATTTCCTAAGTGGTTGAACAATTAAGAATCATGCAAAAAGAAATAACCTTCTGTATAGGTCATTTCACTCCTGGGCTGATGTTTTCATGGGACAGAATGCCAGAGATGGAGGTGCTAGGTCAAAGGAGAAATGCACCTTTGGTCCTGTTAAATATTTTTGGATCTCCTTTCATAAGGGTCATACCACTTTGTACTTAACCCTAGAGATATAAAAGAGTGCCTGTTTTTCTCCAACTTTGCAGTGGAGTGTGACATCAAAGTGCTCTATTTGTGCCAATCCTACAAATGATAATTTCTCACTGCAATTTGAGTTGACTTTATTATGAATGAGGCCATCATAAGGTTGAGGACCATTTGTAGTCTCCCTGAAAACTGCATTTGGAAGAAGGCACTCTAGTCTACACCAGTATTTCCTTACCTTTAAGTCACACCCAGGGAGGGGCCAGCTCACCTCTCTGCTTTATACAAAGCCAGTGCTAATTTCACACACTCTGGAGTTGAGTAAGGGTAGATGTGCCTATGTGCAGAAGAAGCATAAGACCTAGAAAGCTTCATACCTCTCACAGTAGTCTTTAATTACACGTTTGGCAGAAGCTGGATGCAGTGTGCGAAAGTGACGCTCCAGAACACAGCAAGAAGGGATTATTTAACTGTCAATTTATATCGCCTGCTATTTTAGCATATCGCCTGAATGATTTGTCTTCTCCTTTTCCTAAAATGTAGTATTCTTACTTTTGTAAGTTGTGCGAATCTCAAGAAAAGAGAGAAAGAGAGGGAGAGGGAAGGAAGGAGGGAGGGAAGAGGAAGAAGAGGAGGAGGAGGAGGAGGAGGAAAAATATCAAGAAAAAGGTCTCACATCTGTCAATGTGGTTTACAGGAATCCCTTTCTAGACTGCATTCCATAAGAGGTATGGTGTTTAATTTGGAGCATCACATGGAGTACTGAGGGCCCAATGTCATACCCCTCCCTTTCAGATTAGGTCTAGATACAATTTCAGAAAACATTAAGATCAGCCCAATACGACATAGAGAAAAGACACAGAGAAATCTTAACAAGTGTGACATATAATAAAATTTCTATTGTTAACAAATATTTCTTTAAAATATTCTCTTTTCAAAATGTATACAAAGCAGGACATGATGGCGCATGCTTATAATCCCAGTACTTGGGAGTCTGAGACAGGAGGATTGCAGGTTCTCGGCCAGCCTCAGGTACTTAGCGAGGCCCTTCTCAAATCCGTGAGATCCTGTTTTAAAATAAAGAATAAAATGAGGGCTGGGGGTGTACCTCAGAGGTAGAATGCCCTTGGGTTCAATCTCTAGTACTGCAAGAAAAAAAAAGTATACAAAATACTGGATTCAATAAAGAAAAGCAAGCTCTAGTAATGCAAGATCTCTAGAAGACTTTAATGGGGAGGGGGACTAATTTGTATTTCTCACCATAATTTGCTTGCAGAAACCTCTTCCCTTCAAAACTAATTAAGGTTCTAATGCTGAGGTAATGCTGATACAGGGCTGGAGGATTTACAGGATACCAGAGGACTTCAGATGCAGATGGCAACCACAGGCTGTTCTTTGTTCCAGGACTCTCAGCACTCAATTTGCTCATCTCTTAGGTGGGATTACACAAGGTTCTCACCTTAACCTATATGGTGGAATGTGCTTCAGATGACATCCTGGGGGGCCTGCTTCCAGCTGAGCTGGTGGCTTCCTGGAGCTGTCTCAAGGAGACTATCAGAAGGGTATGAGCGATAACACTTGTACAGTGCTTTCAGAAGTGGCCTGAGATTATTGGCAGTTTCTTTCACAAGGTATCATACAGACTTTGGAGCTGATCCCCATTCTTTCTACAGATGTAAAGCCTCCCCTCTTATTGGTTGCTGTGGACTTACTGGTTTGCATAGTGATTTCCACTGGGGTCAGGCCTGCATTAGTCAGAATCCTGCTTCCATTCATTGGTGAGGTGCACCTAACAAACACCTGGCTGCTGCTCCAGATCATCATTTAAGTGACAGCATGGACTCAACCAGCAGTTCCAATAGTTCTGACTCTTTGGCACTTGCTTTCCTACGTATCACATACCATTTTATAACAATAGAGATTCTGATCAGTCATTTTTGCTGAATTATTAACATTCCATCAGGCTCTATGGACACATGGAGTGGGATCCGTTGGGAGAGCATGATGCTCTGTTTTCCCCCTTTGCTCCTCTAGTGAGGAATGCCTACCAAGCCTGAAAGACCCCAGGCACTGTGCTGAGCGCTAGAGGCACACAGTCACTGATGGCCACGTGGGAGCTGTTTCTTCTGGACTCTCTGGCGCACTCCACCCAAGATACAGTTTAGATGCCCCATCTCCAGGAAGCCTCACTGAGCTTGACATCATCTCAGTCTGGACTAGCCTAGTCTGGACCAGACTCCCCCCAGTTCCAAACAGCTCCAACATTATGCTCATACTACTGCAACCCTCCCTCCTTGAGGGGCCTCTGATCTTTAAAAGCAAACACTCACAATGCCTTCATCTTCATCTCCTGACCTCTACTGCCCGGACTGCAGTTTAGAAATGACTCAGATCCATGATTAACTGACTCATTGAATCAAGCAAGGTATGAAGAAACAATTCCTCTTCTCAAAGACCACAAAGAATCTAGTTCAGCTTTTCTAAGGTACCTTAAAATACCTATAATGCATTTATGATACCATAAGAAAAATTAGATGTCTCTAACAGTTTTGAATTATGAAGACTTTTCCAAATTTATCTTTCAAAGATAAGCTGAAAATATTACAAGCACCTGATGTTGGTCTTAAAATCAGTCATGGTCCTGTACAGAGAAAAGCTCAAAGGTAAGGCCATTGTAAGAAGCCCAGCTGAGAGAGACAGCTGCTTTTTGCTCTGTTTGAACCAGTTTGCTGTTTCAGGCTATCGACTCTTCACCCCCACACACACATGTTCTACATGCTTGCTAATGTGGAGAGAAAGCAACCAGAGACAATAGCAGTCATGTTTCTAGTTTAATTACAAAAATATAAACCTTACATCTTCTTAAGCCTCAATCATAAAAAAAATGACAAAGTACATGCCATGCCTCCTCTGCTTCTTGTCACCAACCATCTTGTCCTACTGTAAACAAGGACATTCCACAAGTATGCAGAATATAATTACAGTAAACCACACTCAGTCTCCCAGTTACATCCGCAGAACACAGCGATGAGAAATTTTACAAGTGTAGGTAAACTGGACGAGGAGGCACACAAAAGAGAGTTTCTACCTCATCTGAACAAATAACCAGGAAAACATAATTTTTATGATAACTGCATACCCATAAAATGACATTCTAAAAGATCTATACATATATTTTAAAAAGTATGTAAACAACTAAATGTCTGTGCCTAGTGTAGAAACAAACTTTTTATATTAATAACCAGCATGTAAAATGATGAGCAATGCTCTCAACCCCTTAGGTGGCCCGCCATTCAGTTTTTAAAAAGTCCAGCTGATGGACTTTTTTCTATCTCCACCTTTCCCTCTCTAACTTAAAGGGACATTTTAGCTGTTGGAAGATAGATCTTTCTTTGGGAGTTGCATGGCTCCTCTCCAATGCCAGATATATGATCCTGAAGTATTTGAACAAAAAGAAATCCATCATAATTTTTTTTCTTGATTGATATGCTGAAAAATACAAGCAATTAAAGCAGGCAAAAAGAAGTTAGTGGTGACCTAGCCCTTGAGCCTGTTACGAAGCTGTTATGAAAGGAGGAACAAGAAAAAGTCAGAAAACATCCATCCTTCCACCCATCCACCCATTCATGCATTATTTATTCAAGTAAAATTCAGTAACTGTCTGGTATTCTAACATCATCCCCCAAATGCATATCATTTTTAAAATTAAAATCTGGCATAGGATTAAAAAGCAAACCCTACCACATTGTACCTACACTTAAGTACATCTTAAAAATGTGGTTGCTGAGATATCTGTAGGTTCCATACAGCATATTTTCAGAGACATGGGAACAGCTAAAAAAAAAAAATGGCACTGTAGTTTTGGGTACTTTGGGGACATAAAAGACAATGCATATATCAGAAATTTCCCAATTTTTAATTTTCTTCCTCATTGAAGCATCAAGGAAGGAACAGGGGATTTGGAGTAAGAAAATGTTATTGCAAACCTGGCTCTGGCTCATCCTGTCGAATCTCTCTTCTTAATGAGAACTAAACTGAGGACGGACCAAATTAATTTATGCAATAACGATTTGGCTCACGCATGTGTATATTCATTCATTCACTCACTGAACAACACCTGCGATGGCCCAGGTATTGTCCTCAATGTTGCTAGGAAAACAAGTTTCAGCAAAAACAGACAAGCCCCCACTTTCATGGGGTTCTTTGTCTATTGGGCAGCAAGAGGCTATAAAACTACCATGCTAATGAATTTATAATGAAGGAGGTGTGTGCTTCTCCAAGCCTGATGAACAAGCCACAGGAAAACAGGGACATAAGAATGGCCTTATTCAGTAAGAAACACTTTGCACCTGAGAGGTGCAAATGAGAGATTATGGCCAAGGGTTGGGGATGGTTGGGTTCAACACCCTATGCAAAAGCCTAAGAACAGAAGAGAGCTCAGTGGTTAGGAGGGGCTGAAAAATCATCATTGTGACTGGGTGAGTTGTAAAACCACACTTTCTTGTGAAAACAGCATGAAAAAGTAAAACTATCTCATTGACAATTTTGCATATTGATTACATGTTAGAATGGCATTTTGGATATGTTATATTAAAATCTTATTAAATTGATTTCATCTGTTTCTTCTTGCATTTCTAAGGTAAGATCTAGAACATTTAAGGTTGCATACATGGCTCACATTGTATTTTCATTGACAGTGCTGGTAGTACTTTTAAGTACTCCTAGCAGAGCCTTTTAAGTCTGGACAAGGGTTTTTATCCTGAGCACAATGGGAGGGAAGCATTGGAAGGCGATACACAGTGAGAGGATAGATTATTCCAGCTTCTGGGTAGAGATAGATCAAAAGACAGCTGGAAGAGATGGAGAAAAACCTGCTACATGCCATGTTAGACCAGGCTTCAGGGTCAGGAAGTGGGGTGAGAGAAGTGGAAATATTTGAGAGATACTTCTTGGAGAAAAACATCAACAGACCCTGTTAGTAAACTACACATGGAACTGAGAACCTCCAAGGGAACAGAAGTCATGCTAGAAAAAAAAGATTTTATTTGAAATTCATGGTAACATCCAGCGTCCTCTACTAGATATATGACTCGAGTGAGGTAGTAGTACAAAGTAGAAATCAAAGATATGCATCATAGAGTATAACATACTGCTGTTGCTGCTTCTGTCTTAAAGTGGCTTTCATTAAAAAAAAAATAGGTTCTAGCATCAATAAATTGCATCCTGGTTGGAAACCTGCATATCTTTTTAACCAGAGATGGACTTAAAAGAAACTTAGTGATCATTGGCTATGTGCAAGAAGCTGAGAAGGGCTGCCCTTGAGGACAAAAAGAAAGGGAACTAACATTTATTTAGAGCCCAGCTATGTGAGCCTTACAACTTTGCCTCACTTAATCCTCTCAAGAACCTTATGAGGTTACTATCCCCAGTTCAATGATAAATACAATGAGGTTCAAAGAGGATAAGAAAATGAGTAAAGTTCCATGAATGCAGACACCATTTTTATTTTCTCCCCACTATAACCCTAAGGATGAATACACTGCCTAGAGTAAACTGTTCACTCAGTGAATACAGATGGAATGAACATAGGTTTCATAGCTCACAAGAAATAGAGTTAAGTCCCATACCTGTTGTATCTGACTCAAGCATATGGCACAAAGTTGGAGTATTTGGTAAAAATAGAATTAAGGATGGCCCATATATTTATATTTGGTTAGGTTAACAGATATTTATGTAAGAGCTCTCTAAATATGACAGATGGTTATCCTGCACCTCATTGAATAATAAGAATAGTTAGCATTTCCTGAGAACTTACTGTGTGCCAGACACTATTCTAAGCACTTCGGTTAACATTATTTATGTCTCATTCTCACCAACCCCATGGTGTAGGTACAAGTATTTTTTCTCGTTTTTACTCTTTTCCCCAAACAGAAACACACAGAAGCTTAGTCATTAGTCCAAGGTCACACAGCTGTAAAGGCATAAAATCCAAAGAACCTATCTCTAGACTTCACATCATGTTCCATCACTATGAGACTGAGCCCATTACCCCATGAAACCCTAGTTCTTAGGAAGTCACCTTCCTGCCATTGGTCCAACAACCCTCTCTTGGGCCTATACAGTATAATGTTTTACCAGGCACCTCCCTTTTTGAATCAGAAAATAATCCATGGCGAAACAGTGAGTCAGAAATATGGAGACTCAGAGTTAAAAGGGGCTGCGGATCTCATTCAACAAAAAGAGCACATTTATCCCAGGTCTTTAAACATCCATTGGCAGGCAGGAAGCTATCGTTTCTCTATGATGACATGAGATAGGGCAGGGAAAGGAGGAGCTAGGGGCATAGTAAACTGAAGATTTCCCAACAGGAGAAATCATCTCGGTAGGGTGTTAACAGTGAATTCAAGAGACCCTTGATCACTACTAGAGCTTGAGAGTTAAGATTCTCTCTAAGCACACTAGGCATTAAGTGCTTGCCTAGCAGTTCAGATAATGAACTAGATGGTTAGGATCAGCCATCCGCGCATTTCATGTGTGCTGATTATTTCAATTTTCAAATTACACATTTTTCATTCTGTGAGGTATAAGAGGGCTCGGTGCTCTGATCTGGAATATCTGTTGGGCAAATGTGAGTCTGTATATGAACACTTTGTTTTTTAACACTTTAAAATGGTCATGCTGCTTCTCTACTTAATGCTGGTGTTGCAGACATCAGAATCATGAAAGTAGGCCAGATTCCCTGTGTGCTAAGTGACCATCCAACATTGGTAGGGAGGACTGCCCTGCTTATCTGCAAACCATGACAAAGGACCTGACCTTAGTCTGTCAGTGAACTTATCATACTGTGTTACATTTGCTTATCTGTTTGTCTCCTTTGTTAGATTGTGAGCTTTAAGAGGGCACACACACCTTTCTTTGTTACCATTTTCCTAGAATTTGGTTACAGCATGGCCTATTATAAGCATTAGACACATCACTAAAAGAGTGAATAAAACTACTTTTCTATGTCATGTTCAATGCAGTCAGTAATTAATAGTTTTATAAGGCATTGTGAAAGTGAGATTCTAGAGTAATACTGTTCACAATGTGTTCTGGTGGCCTTTAAAGATATATTAAAATTCAAACAAAAATAGGAAGTACAATAATTTTAAATAAAACTGTAAAAATGAAGGCCGGAAATAAGAATTAGGCTAAAGGATAGAGAAATTAGTAGGGGTAAGAAATGAAAAAGAAATTTAAAAAGGCATTAGACACTATTTGGTCAGATAGACTTCATTTTAAAAGAAAAGACAATAAATGTAGGCACTGAAAGGAGGTGTGTTATTTGTTCTTTTTAAGAACAAAAAACACACAAAACAGAGGCAATGTATTATTTTTTACCTTGAAATTGATCTGTAAAAAGATTCTTTGAAACACATACAGCCTTTTTTTTCTTTGAAAATTATCTCTTTCTTTCAAATGCCATAGCAGTTTATGTTAGTAACAATGTCCCATCTGACTTCATTTGTATGTAATATAATAGTAACTTAAATCATCTCTTCAAGGATGACTGGTATGGAACATTCTGGAATTGGTTCCTCCTGATGGAAACAGTCTGAGCTGATGACTGGTAAGGCCTGGGCCCACTTTGATACTGCTCCCAGGTAAAGGACAGAGACAAAGCCAATGGCTGGGGCAGAACAGAACTATTAAAGTAGGACATTTTAAAGAATTCTAAAAATTATTCTAGTAGTTTGTGTTTCTTTCAGATTCTTTCCTCTTAGAAGATCAAATTATTTGGAGACTTGGATTAACTTTGTAATATATGTAATGTGCTTTCTCTTACTTTTAAGCTTTTTAAGGCATCTTCACTATCTCTCCTCCCACCTATCAACTCAGGAGAGAAGTTAACACCACTCTCCAGATGCCCCACAAAAGATTTAAAATTAAACAGCTCCCACAACAAACTAACCTAGCTGGTTCCCAGACCTCCACACTATTTTCTATCTCAATGAATATACATTTATTCAAGGTGAAAATCTTAGAGTCATGTTTATCTCTAGATCTTTCTCCTATTTTTTTGCTCACCTGCCAATGTCCTTCTGACAACAATGCTTATCAATTTTCTTTCAGATACGCTCTAAATCCCACCCATTTATTCCCATACCACCTGTCTGAAATTTAAATATCTCCTTAACTGGCTCTTCTCCTCCAGTTCACCTCCATCTCCAAAGAGTCCTTCACATTATCCCATGATTATCTCAAGGCCTGATCATGTCACCTCCCTATTTATAAATGTGCGCAGCTCTCTGCTGCTTAAGTTACAACTCCAAAGAACAACATCACTCAAGTGCTTGCCAGCCTGGCCCCTACTCACCTTGCCAGGCTCATCTCTCCAGCTCACAATTCACTTTTAACAAGTCTCTGGCCAGACCACACAAACCAGCAAGTAAAGACAGGTGCTCGGCAGTAGGAGAAAACAGTATTTCTAGGGCTCTATTTGGAGCAATCAGAAGGAATGGCAAATCCCTTCAAGTTCCTCACTGCTACTTCATGGAGCTTCCAAAGGGAGATTAATTTTCTCCTATTCTTCTAACCCTTCTAATCAACTACAGTCCAATTTGATAACCTTATTTTTATCATACTCAATACCAGTCACATATTATTACCTTATGAAAACTTATCTAATACAAATATATACAATGATTGAATGTATGTTTAGGGAACTGTTTCTAAATTAAATTAGTCCTATATTTTTGCTTAGAATAGTGGCTATAAACCCTATCAGATCAAATTTCCCTGTATAATACATGTTTTATAACATGCTTCTTCACTACCCTGAAATAAAACTCTTAGAAAATTAAACTTACCTATGTCCCTAATTTAAAGCAAATATATGCATATAAATGCCCAGATTATTGTATAAATGAGGAATTTAAAAATTTATAAGAAAATATTGTGTATTTAAATTTGTAATTTTCAACAAAAATTATACCAGTGAGATATTTATTTTCTTATTATGAAGAAGCTCGATTATAAGAGAAAATATTAATAAACATTCTTAAGAGGTAATGAAAAATGAAAAAGCAAATACATATATGTGACTCTAAAACAAAACTCAAAACCCAAACTAGCATAATCAATAATATACCAGGTTTATTTGTATATGAAAAGGTAAACAGGTAAATCTTAACTTTAAGTTGTAATAATAAACCAAGACAAATTCTAAGTGTCAAAGTGAAGAAAAGGACTTACCATTGTGCTACCATTGTGATAATTATATATAATTATCTTATACTATGTAGAGCAGCAAATATATAATATTTTAAAATGCTACATAACATTTAAATATCAAGAATATACTATTTTCACAAAATGACGAATCTTCATGTGGCAGATATAACTGCAGATTGATAAAGGTGTGTTTCTTAAGATTGAAATACTCTAACTGGTTGCTGCCTTGGGTGATGGGATTTTCCAAAATTGTGAACAATTCTGGGCAAAGCTTTGAAACAAAGTATAATATTTTCCTGATTTGCATGATAGTTGTGTTCCTTAAACATCCAGTACATATTAAAACACTGCATACATAATTTGGGTTTTTGTAGATATTAAAGTCTATGTTCCAATCATTGTAAGTTGAATATTAACGTGTATGGGTTTCTTGGACTTAGAACTCAAGAAAATGTTTTGTTATTTGATACTATCCCATGCAATGCCGTTTATCTAGCACCCTCTCCCCCACTCATTAAGTTCTCCAAGTAACTAGGTCAATTATAAGTCCCCAACAAATATCCAAAATCATCCCCACCACCACCACACACACACACACACACTGCTACTTCCAAGAAGTAGAGCTTGCATTTGGGACTCCAGGCTTAGGACTCTTCTGCTCAGACTTTATGCTCCTGAACAAGGAGAATAAAGCAGTTTTACTAGTGAAGGCTGGAATTAAATGAGTCGATATTAGATCATTTGGCTCTGTGTAAATAAAGCTCAGAGACACCAAACATTACTGAGAGTCCTTGAGAAAAGCCACACAATCAATTTGCATTCTTTTTTAATTTAAATTTGAAGCTTAGCTAGACAGGTGGCACATGCTGATAATCCCAGTACTTGGGAGGCTGAGACAGGAGGATCCTGTGGGTTCAAAGCCAGCCTCAGCTACTTAGTGAGGCTCTCAGCAACTTAGTGAGACCCTGTTTCCAATAAAATATAAAGTAGGTCTGGGAGTGTGGCCCAGAGGTAGAAGACCTGTGGATTTCATCCCCAGCACAACAAAAAAAAAGAAAAAATTAAAAAGAAAAAAAGGGGGGAAAAAAGTTGAAGCTTGTCACCAAAAGCACAGGAACCACTGATCATAAAGTCGCCTCCTTCCCCTTCCCCTGCCTTCTTTTAGAATTACCAAGGGGATGAGGGTGAGGGTGATGATTACAGAAGCTAACATTTACACACACTTGCATTTTGTTCTGCTAATAAAGTATGTGCTTTAAATGCAAGCAAGCTATACAATGGCCCTCTGAGTTTATGGAATCTCTGTAAAGATTAGAGATGAGCCATGAGAAGTAACCTGGCACACGGTAAATGGTTAAAACACAAAAGCTACAACTATTAAATTCCAAACCACCCTGAACCAATAACTCAAAAAGCATGCCCGACTGTGATGTCAGTTGTTCAGAAGTTATTTATTTATACCATGGACAATACATTTCTTAAAATATGCATGGAAACAAGCCCATCGGTTCAAGAGACTTCCTCTAGATTTTCCCTGCTGTGTCAGGTAATAATACATCAGCTTGGCTTCGATTATTTATAACTAGTTGTTATACGGACTGTGCCTAGCGCAGCAAATGCAGCTTTGTGTTTGAGCCCTGAGTTGTAACAAATTCACTTCTTTAAGGTTGATTGACTCTGGACAGTCAGATTATTTGCCTGTTCAGTAGGGCAAGACACTTTCCAAGAGATATTTATTATTTTTTTATTTTGTGGCATTTAGATGTGTACTTATAATAAGCATAAAAGGCACATTATAAGTGGTTTAAAAATGACTAATTAGAATTACTCTGGAGTTTTTCACCTAATTACCTATGTGCCCATGACACTAAAGAGAGTTTTTATAGGAAAAGCTTCCATTTTCCTCTCAAGAAGATAATGAAATTGTGCAACTAGCTGGATATGGTGGCACATGCCCATGATCCCAGTACTTGGGAGGCTGAGACAGGAAGATTGCAGGTTCAAACCAGCCTTAGAAACTCCAGTGAGGCCCTCAGAAACTTAGAGAAGCTGTTTCAAAATTTTTTAAAAAATGAGAAGAGGGCTGGAGGCATAGCTTGGAGATTAGATAACCCTGATTTCAATTCCTACCTCCCCAAGAAAACCTGTGTAACTGTCTGATAATAGTTTGTTAGTGTAGCACACATTTCAGATTTTTATTTTTAATCATTTTTAAAACTTGACAGTTAGCATTGTAGGTTTTTATTGTGTACATACAATATAAGTTTGGATTTTTTAAAGAAATAATAAAGAAATATATCAGTTAGCTGGGTGTGGTGGTGCATGCCTGTAATCCCAGTACTTGGGAGGCTGAGACAGGAGGATCACAGTTTGCAGCCAGCCTCAGCTACTTGTAATGCCCTCTGAAACTTAGTAGGACCCTGTTTCAAATACAAGAATAAAAAATAGACCAAGGGGTATAACTCGGAGGTAGAATGCCCCTGAGTTCAATCCCCAGTACAGAAAAAAAAATGTATCAGCTGGCATTATCATTTTTCTCAATAATCAATATAAAAATTAAGTGATGTCAACATGAAGAAACAAAGCAATTTAGAAAATAGCTCTTAAACCATCTGGTCTTAAATATCAAGTTTCAGATCCATTAGAATTGTCTAATCCATAAGAGTTTTGTTTTTTAAGAATAATATACCTTATTGACTCATTAAAATGTAAATACAATGAGCTGGGAAATACAGAAAGTACAAAAATATTATAGCCTTTCTGTTTAAAAAGCTCACAATTAAAAAAAAAGTGAGTATTTTGTTTTGTTTTGGCTTACTTCCTAAACAATTATTTTGCTCTGTTCACATGTCCACCTAATATTTTCAATTTAATTTTTCTACTCTTAGGTAAACATAGATTACATTTGTTTGGCAGATGACTACTGTACCAGCTGTCCTTACCAATATGCCCATTCATTTACAAACGTTCAGTGGGAAAAATAATTTTTAAAACACATAATTCCCTTCTCAGGTTTTTATTTCCTCTACCCAATAAAGAGAAACCTGCCTTCCAGGAAGACCTTTGAATGTCAACTCATTCTTGAGTTCTTTCTTTAGGGGAAATTAGGAGCAAAGAATGGAGAGATGAGAATAAGAAAGGGAAAGAATGCATTTTTTGCTTTCTATTTTTTTCATTTTTTTATGGAGAGAAGAAAAAGAATAGCTTCAGGGTGTGTACAGATTACAGATGGAAGAAGGATTTTAAGGACTTTACAGATGGAAGAATGGGTTTTAAGATGTACTGCTGGAGCACATGTCCCTTTAATCAAGAAGCTGAATAATGGACTGGGTTAATTTATGACATTATTTTATTGAGTGGCATGTAGTCTTTTAACCTTGACACCACTCTGGGACTGGTCCACACTGGCTGTGTTCTCCATTGGTTATTTATGATATTTTACCATTTTAGAGTATATCTATATGTTTTACCTTACTTGATCCTCAGAAAATATAGGGTGATGAGGAAAAAAATTAGATCTATATTTTACATATGACTAAGCAAAGATGACAAAAGTGAGACAAGACTTTCTACTCCCTCTATCAGCTACACTGACATACCATATTTTTATATTTAATTTAATGTGAATTTGCTTTAGGAACCTGCCTTTCTAAATGTAAACATCTAAATAACCTGTGGAAAATAAAATCAATGATCTATATGTTTATAGTTACCCAAATATTTGGCCTTTATACATAACAGAGAGATGAATAATGGCCCATTTCATTTTTCCACCATATTATAGGTGGCCAAATAATATTATTTCTGCTCTCAGATTTAATCACAACATTCAAGAATCCCTACAGTGGGGAGGCTAAGTCTTCTTTGGAAGATGCTTTCAGTAATATTTATTCTTCTGTAGAGGCCTAGGTCAGTTTTCTGTTTAACTGATGATCCATGCCTACATTTAGACACACAAATAAGTCCCTCATTTGCACTGAACTTGAGAATCCAAACTTGCAGTATTTTACTAAATAAAAAATAGTTTGGAGGCAGAGAATCATAGGTTCCACCTTCCTCAGTACATTGTAAGCTCTCTAAAAACTATTCTATACTGTATTTGTAAAATGGGGATAATAAGAGTACTAGAATGAAGGGGATAAAAAAGAACTATTTTTTTGGCCTCTGTTTTTGGCCTCATAGAGTACTGTTAGGCAATCCTCATAAGTTCTGGAATGACACATAGTAAACAGTCAGTAATATTAGCTTTTAGTTTTATTATTTTTATAGCTGCTAGCGCTTTCTAAAATAGAGCTAACATATAATTGTCACAATATAAATGTATATGGGTTACACATAAAGTGAATTCTAGTTTTGTCAATATGTGATCTTAGAAGAACTTACTTCAATAGAAAAATGAGAATATAGGACCAACAATAATGAATGTTATCTTGCCAGGCTGTTATAAGAAATGAAATAGTATCTGTTAGAAATGCTTTATAAAATATCATAAAGTGTGAAAATGTTAATTGTGTTTAATATATTTTAACTTCACAAATACACTGTTTTGCAGAAGCGATTATCCTCATCTTATCGATGAGGCAATAGGATTAAAGAGGTTATGTAACTTGTTCAAGGTTATTTAGATGACATGGAGAAAAACGGAGGCAAAAAAAATAGTTCTTTTTTTATCCCTCTCATTCTAGTATTCTCTTTACTTCTGCACTATATCAACCTGTGATCTCCCCACAGTGCTATTTCATGGATTATATAGTTGTTCATCATAAAGAACATCTGAAAATGTTGCTTAAACTATAGTTCACATTTAGGAATATTTTGCCACTGCCAAGGAATATTGAAAAAAGTATGTGGCAGCAATCCAAAGATAGCAATTAACATGTTTAATCAATGCAAAGTCCTCTTAAAAGGACTTCATCTTCCAGTTTTAGGTTACCTATATTAAAATTGAGCATCTTGAAATTTTACCTGTGATCAACTTTTAGTATCTGATTTTTTGTAGGGTTGTCAAAAAAAGGAAAGAAAGAGAGAGGGAAGGAGAAAGGAAGGGAGGGGGGAGAGAGAGAGAGAGAGAGAGAGAGAGAGAGAGAGAGAGAGAGAGAGAGAGAGATTAATCATTGGTGTTCTGGATCATTTTTTAGGGGTTTTTGCACAAAACCAAAATGGTAGAATCCTAAGGTCTTAGTCAAGAGCCCAGTCCCTGGCCAGTACACTGATCCCCCAAAACAAGCTCTCACACTACAAATCACTCACACCATCGCTTGCTTAATCAGGCAGACAGCACCACCTAAAATCAACAGTGCCAGCCCTCTCTTCTATGCTGGACTCTGAGGTACTACCTCTGCTCTCTACATTCAGCCTTCTAGTCGCCACACCCATTTATTTACTGGACCTCAGGTTTTCAGTCTATCATTCAGAATCTGCATCTGCCTATGTTCTCCCGCAACTGGAGGAGGCAAGCCTTCGCTTTGCCCTCTACAATCACGGTCCTCACACACCTCCCTTTGCCTTCGGAGTTACCTGTTTTTGTACTTGTAAGCTGGTTCTTCCAGTATAGTTACACAAGTTACCAAATTATGCAGGAACTCTTTTCCTTGCCCTGTTGAGAACCTAAGTCCCATGCCCAAGCAAGAGAAACATGTGTGTGCCGCTCTGCTAGAATTATTCACCATGACATCTAGACGCCTCCAGACTGTCAATGATATCCAGATATCTGGGTCCAAAATGCAATCTAATACTCAAGCTTCGGTCTGCCTGGTACCAAGTGTAGAGAAGCAATGGCATCTCAGGATTCACATACACTGCCTCTGTTAAAATGCACTCTCGGGTTACACTAGCCTTGTTCACAGCTACATTAAACCATTAAACTACTGGCTCAACTCACATGAAGCTTGAAGATGACAGAAACACCATGTCTTATTCACGAGAACTGGTGCCACCCCAGGTCTCCCACTCCTTACTAAATATGTTGTATTTTTTTTTAAAAAATCTAAACTCAGACCTTTCTATTTATCCCTATTAAATCTTAGATCTTTGATTTAGGTCAAGCATTTCAGCCTATCAAGCATATTTTGAAATTTTAATCTATCATAAATACTATATGTTCCTCCCCGTGTTTTGTTATCTGAAGATCTGATTAAATACTCATTCTGTTGCTCCTTTTAGTCACTGTTTAAAATATTAAAGACACTAGAGCCAAGGACAGATCCCTAACATTTTATCTAAGGACCACTAGGTTTTGAAGTTGAACTAATCATGAAAACTGTTTAAGGATGTTCAGCTACAGAAAGTTCATCTCAACATCCAACCTATCACAAGAATATTATCAAAAAGTTTCTCAACTGTTTGGCTAATATTAAAACAGTAAGCTTTTAGTTATTTTTTTTAGTTTAATAGCTGTGCAAAATTTAAAAATAAATTTATTCTAATATGGTGTCTTCAAGAAACCTATTTATTTAATTCCTCCTCAACCCCAAATTCTTTTGATAACCTGTACCTGTAATCCAAATTCTATATTTGGATTGTATTATAAAATTTGAAATGTTCTTTCTCTTATTAAAAGTGAGAAACATTCATCTTCTGTTATTGTTTTCCTTCCTCTTTCTTTCTTTCTTGCTCTCTTTTCCTTTCTTTCCAGTACTGGGAACTGAACCCCAGAGACATTTCCACCTCCTTGCTACAACTCTATCTCCTTTATTTTTGAACCAGGGTCTCCCATGTTGGTGAGAGTCAGCCTTCATTGTTGAGGCTGTCCTTAAACCTGAGATCCTCCTGCCTTAGCCACCCGAGTCCTGAGATTATAGGCATGCACCCCTGCACTTGGCTCTACTACTTTTTTGTCTTTCTATAACCTTCACATTGCTATCATCTAAGCCAGTCTTTTTCTTTGCTCACAAATGCAATGCCAAGTAATGTAGCCACTATATGATAGTTATTAACTGAACACATAAAGCATTAAACAGGAAACAGAGGAATCAACACATAACATCTTAATACTTAATGCACATGAATTTCAATCACTTTAAAAAAAGTTTCATAGATTCAGCAATGCTAATTTGATAGGTTTTATCTTGCTTTTCAGCCACAAGTTGCCTGGGAATGTTTTATTATTCTGCATTGCAACCTCAGTTAAGTAATACTCACTGGCTTGTTGATTAGCCAGGTTTGAGGGCCCTGTGCTGCTTCTGTCAGTGACCGGCAGTCATTTCAATACTTATTAGCACCAATATCACTGTGTACACAGGAAACAAAATGCTGGCAAATCAGTCTGGGTTTTCTTTAGCAGCCCTTATAAATGTATTTCCAGTTAAATTGTTAAGCTATTGGTAGAGCCAATTTAGAGCATCATCTGTGGGTGAAGCCAGCAGCCAATTCTGAAATCCAAACATAGTGAAAAGCAATTATGCATCACCGTTGCTGGCACCGAGAAGAGAGAGGCAAAGTCTCTCAGAAGCATCGAGGAACTCCTTCAGAATTGACCTTTCCATTGGATATCTTTGAGATATCTCTTTAAGGATAAAATTGATTAAGTAAAGACACAGAAGATACAGAGAAGTTGAGATAATCATAAAACTTCAGTGGTTCTGTTAGTCTTAGAAAACGTGGCACAGGGAGGAAGGACATTTTAGTTGCTGCACAGTTATAAATCCTGGATGATCTGGGCAATAGATCTGACAGAATACCAACTAAAATGGAGACAAAGAGTCTTTCTCCATGCTTGTCACTGAGGAAAGAATGATAATCCTTCAAGAGTTCCTTCTAGAACCCTAAATTAAACTGAGAAGTTGTAACTCAGGCATTCAGAACTCTTCTTCCAGCATCTTCCTATCCCAAACTTCTTATATGGCAAAGTCTCCCAAATGCCTCTTTTCTCTTTCCCTCTTCATTTTACCTCCAACATGTATGTTGTCCCCACTGGCCTGGAGTTGTATTTTAAGTGACTTCTTTTTACTTCCTATACAGGTGACAGCCTAAAGTACCCTAGAGTCTAAATCTCCAGATGGAAATTGTATTTCTTAGATATATTTTGTGTGTGTGTGTGTGTGTGTGTGTGTGTGTGTGTGTGTAGACACATGCATGTTTATATATGTAAGGTACTGGAGATTAGATCCAGAGACATTCCATCTCTAAGCTATACCCATAGCCCTATTTTATGATTTTTTGGGGGTGGTACTGCGGTTCCTGGAAACCCTTCTACATCCGGGATACACTCCCAGGCTATGTGTATGTGTGTGTGTGTGTGTGTGTGTGTGTGTGTGTGTGTATCTGATCCTGAGTAGGAGCAGGCCAGGTACTAAGATCCAAAAACAGGACTATATTCGTTCATGGAATCAGGATGTTATGTCTAATGCATTTCTTAACTTCAAGCATTGTGTCTTCTTTTGGGGCCAAATGAAATGCTTTTCCAAGACCTGGCTGCAAAGGCCAAGCAATTTATAGAGAAGAAAATTATGATAAACCCCTCTTAATGCAAGAAGGATTACACAGCTTGCTACCAGAAATCAATAAATATTTATAATAATCACATTCAACTGCAGACTTTCATCTATGAATCTAAGCAGAAAACTTTAATCCTACAGCCTGTAAGCTGGTGCCATGGCTATATATGGTCACAGAACTCTGAAGGGGGAAGAAAACCCCGATGAAGTGTCTCATAATTTGTGTATATGAACCACCACAGGGATCTGTTAACCTTGGCAAAATTCACAAGTAAGGATCATTAATAAGCTTTACTCACGTACATGTAACACTTTCCATTTTAAGAATCCACAAACTCTCTTCCCTTTGGGAAATCTCACTGTTTGTCATGTTGAAGATTTTTCTTCACAGATAACACTGCTAGACAAACATCAAAGACAGCTGCATTCCCTAGTCTGTGGGCCTGACTGCCCCAGAGAGGGCAAGAGATTTGTATTTTTCTTGTGGTTGACTTTAGGAGTGCTTTCTCCTCTATTTTTTCTTCTCTTTCTACATCTTTTGGCTTTTAGGTTAGAAAGACTGGTTCTTAAAAGTGCTGACATATTATTGACAACTGCAACATTCTCCTGCACTCTGCCTAGTTGAAGACCCTTCTAGAGTAGTTTGGGATCCAGGGAATCTTGCAAAACTTACTCCCTCCCCTGCTGTTCATAAGCCATTGTTTATAGGGTAATATGTTCTTGTTTCATTCATTTCCCCAGTGTAACAATGGAAAGTCATTATCTCTGGCTTTCATCTTAACATAGGAAGGGGTGGCAAATTGCCTCACCTACTAGTGAATGGAAGGAAAATCCCTGGTGGTTTATGGAGAGAGGTGATGAGGGAATATAAAGGAAAAAGGAATTCTTACAAAATACCAACATCAGTCTTGTAGTCCCCAATGAAACTTATCCAGCCAACTTGAGGAGAAAAATAATCAAACTATATCATCAACTATAAAGTGTGGAAGGAAGTTCAGAATGCTGTTCTCATCAACATTATTTTTTGCCTTAAAGGATATCGCTAAAGGCCATTACTATTAGATTTTGTGTTATAATATTAAGATTAGGCTTGTAAAAGGTTGTATGTCAGACTGCAAAATTATTTTTCTTTCAGAATATATAATACTATTCCTTTACTAATATAAAACTGTTGTGAATGATTTATACTTCTTCCCACCCACAGGTCCTCTGCTTGGGTCAATCCTAGGGGAAAAAAAAGGCCCTTCAAATATAATCTCAGGATTAAATCTCCTATGTTTAAAATTTATAATTTATACTTCAATGCCAATATGAAGAATATGATAAAAATAACCAATAACAAAGTTACAACCACCCTCCTTCCCCTCCCCTTAAAGGATCATAAGAATAATTTATATTTGGGAGGTGAAGCAATCTAAGATAGCTTCAGTATCTATTTTAAGCTAACCTTTTACAAGTTGTTTTACTCATACTCCCTATTCAGCCTGCTCAACAAACCAATAAAATAGATATTAATTTGTCCAATGTATGCAGATGGAAAAGAGGTTCAGAGAACCTTAGTAATTAACCAAAATTGCACAGATCTAGAACCCCATATTCCCATTTTTTTTCTGCCCACAAAGATATGATCCAAAAATAAACACCTTAGGGTGAGGACTCATGTTGAGTGTCATGGAAGTAGGGAATTTCATTGGTTTCTAAACCATTTAAAAGTTATAATCCAGCCTTGATGGTAATCAGGTGAACCAAGGTGGTGGCAGAGAGAATAAAGAAAAAATTGTTCCCTTCCTGGTCTGATTCACACACAGGATCTCTGCAGAAGCAGATCTCTCCATAAAGTGATAATAATTGATCCAACTGCTTTGTGGGTGATCAGAGGCCATGCATGTTTAAGTTTGTTTTTCTTTTTAAGAATCCGGGCACTGAAAATACAGGCTAGCTATTTAAAAAAAAAAAAAAAAAAAAAAAAAAACCATTACCCTTGAAGAAGGAGCCCCTTACATTTTCATCTTTCTCAGTTACCAGACCCAGTTTCATCAGCATGAGAGAGAAAGGTAATTCCAGAGCAATAAATCTTCCATGGAGAGCGCCCTACCTCTGGCTGCTGGATAATGAATTTAATCAGTCGGGAGAACAGCCCTGTCATTATGGATTAATCACCAAAGGTTCTGTTTTGGTAAGCTAATTGATGCTGTGTTTGCAGCTGATGGTGGTCACAAGGCACTTGATATTTCAAAGAAATTTAGATATAGAAGGAATGCTCAATCAGTTAATTTGCAACCATAAAACACAGCAAACAAATACAAACCAGAAATCCTAAGGGAGTTATAGGGCAGCATATACTTAAATATCAATCAGTATCTTTGACTTAATGAATTCAAGGCAACGGACTCAACATATTGATAGCGTTTCTCTTCCTGTTGGTTGGTTGGTTGATTTGTTTTCTTTTCTAGTCCCACTAGGGAATTTTAAGACTGCGGAGTCTGGAACATAGGAGATTTCCCTAATGGAATTGCTTGTGATGTATATCTTTAGCAAAGTACACCTTGTTTTTACTTTAGAATAGTTTTAAGGAATTTTGTTTTTCATTTTCAATATGGCATCTAATACTATAACATATACATTAAATTTCCATATATAATGTATGATTCCAAGATCATCAGCACAGACATAATTAAGTGAAATTAAGAATGTTATAGTCTATTATCCTCTCAAAAAGCATTATATAGATAAATTGAGATCTACTCCCCAAAAAACTGAAAGAAACAGAGAGATTTTGCAACTATACAGAATCAGGCATTTCAATTTATAGTTTAACTTTGTAGGACTTAGAACTCTGAATAAAAAGGAAGACCTTCAAATTTAAAGGTCTCTCTCAGAGTACATATCCTTTTCCAACACCATTATCATTCTATTTTGAGGTTTCACTGA